>NW_027363557.1:0-658646 GCF_046119375.1 Phyllobates terribilis | reverse complement strand
AGAAGTTGGCAGCCACCACATGTCCTGGCCCTTGGCACAGCCAGCACCTGATAGCAGTGGGACTTCTGGTCAGCGAGATCGGTTTAGGGTATACTGGACTCTTCCCCCTCAATTGTGGCATGGTCCAGACTAACCGCAGCAGAGAATCGTATCCCTTTCACATGTTTCTGGGCTCGTAGGGCCCGGCATGATATTTGCAGTGGGGCAGAATCTCGTACAAAGTCGTGTGTGGCCACCTTACCCTAGATCAGGCCACCTGATATAGACTTCATGGGTCCCCTTGTCACGCCAAGCGCTGTATGGCTACTGGCGAAGGTCGCACCAACTGGTCGACTACTACCCTCTCTACCATCTAGGCTGGGCTCAAGGTCTCAGGCTGGAGCCATTTTTTACTGTAACTGTAACAAATCAAACGCCAAGCTGGGCTGGTTTCCACAAATGACCACTGGTACTCAAGGTGTTCCCATACATATGTATTAACTTCCATACGGGCAAGGATCTCACCTTTGAGTTTCCCATAGTTCTGGCCATCCTCCTGGCGGAGGTTAAAGTACCTCCGTTCCTGGCTGGGAGTCTCGCATCAGGAACGGAGTCACCACTTCAGCCCACTGGAAAATTGGCAAGCTCTCCCACTTCGCTGAGCATTCAAACATGGTGAGGAAAGCTTCTATGTCGTCCTCTGGACTCATCTTCCTCAGTGTCGACCTGACGATGTCCCAGGCCTCAAGACGAACCAGGGTTGGCAGTCTCTCGCAGGGCCACAGTCTGTTGCAGAATCAGATTGTTCGTCTGGTTCTACTGGTACAGCTGTTGCTGTTGGTGCTGCTCCTGTTGTTGCCACTTAAACTGCAGCTGCTGCTGCTGGGGGAGGACCAAGTTCTTTAGTAGTTCCTACATATTTTCCACGGGCCTGATTTGTAATTTTGCAGCCTTGATTACCGACACGCAGTTTTCTTCGGGGTATGTCTCAATTCACACTGCTCGCATTCTCCACCATATGTAAGGCAGCAGTGTTTCCACCAGAAAATTTAGTGAGACAGTGACCTAGGCAAGTTAAGTAAAATGTCCTTTATTGTCCAAATACTGCACACATGAAATTGCTCACGTCCGATCAGCAGCTGGGAACACTTCAATAAAGCCCAGTGCTGCTAGCACTTGCATCCCCGTAAGGTTCTCGGGTGCCATCATTGATGCCCACGTTGCTGGCTCTGGTCTGTGCTAGCTTCACATATCCAGTCATACATCCACAGTGCCTTCAGTTCTGCTTCATGTGAAATCCAAAACTTAACTGCAGGTTTAAATAAAAAACATGACCATGGGCCATTTGTACGGTCCAGAATGGAGGGAGAGATCCGTCCCACTACCATCCTACAGATCTCTCCAAAAATAAAAGCCCAATACAGGTTTTCCTAAACTGACTTGGTCAAATAACTTGACCCAGTCCACACTTTTATTTTGTATAGTAACTGTGATTACTATGCTCTCCAGCGATTCAATATGCTTTTAAGCACATCCTGGGGGATACATACCAGTCCTCGCATATAATTCCACTCACTGTCTCACAGTAGGCTTGTTGCTCTTTACGCTGTTTAACTGTCAAGTAATATATTGTATCTATATAAAGGTCCTTTATTTCTGGGATCATCTCTGAGCTCTTGGTTTCATGATTGTGGTATTATCTTAGTTATATCTAACATTATTACACTGTGTGACTTTCAGTATTTCTTATGACATGTACAATTATATTGATAATATATGCTAATTAATTTCCTAGTGTTGCTAGTGCCACATTACTATTGTAAACCGATGGCTACAAAATGTGGAGGGGGGGGATGCCTCTTGTATCAGGGAGACTTTTGTTCCCCTTTGTTTGCTACCATATTTTCAGAACTTCCCCCTGATGCTTATCTTTTTAGTTTGGCCTCTTATATTATTATTACAATCTTTTTTTTTTATTTGACAAATCCAGTATTAGGGTATGTGCACACAGCATCGCAGCTGCCACATATTCCCAATTGAAGCCACTTCATGATAACGCCTGCAATTGTTTTCCTAAAGCAGTTTCACTGGCGGTTTTCAATTTGTACTCTGAATATAGAGCATGGCAGCTTCCCAAAAGAAGCCGCCCAAAGATTGAACATGTTACTTTTTCTAACCGCTTCAGGGTTTACGAACCCTGAAACAGTTAAAAGAAGTGAAATAAGGCATAACGTGGCCAGCAATCACAATACATTACTGTGCACAATGCTCATTTTATGGGATGCCTATGTGGCACTTTTTCAAGCGGATTCTGGGCAGAATGTAGCTGAAAAAGACGCTTGTGCAAATAGCCTTAACTGGTTCTTGTCCCATTTGGTTTGTTTTGTGTTTAGTTCATCTCACAGGGGTCTTGTTGTAGTGTGTGTGGAGATTTAGGCTACGTTCACATGTTCAGTATTTTACATCAGTATTGGTAAGCCAAAATCAGGAGTGGGTGAAAAATGCAGAAGTGTTGCGTGTTTCTATCGGGCTACGTTCCCACGATGAGCTTTTATTGCGTTTTTGACACTGCGCATTTTCCCTGCATCTTAAACGCAACATCTTACAGTTCCAGCAAAGTGGATGGGATTTCTAGAAATCACACGCCCACTGTGCTTCTTCTTTACGTTGTGTAAACTGACCTGCGGTCCATTTTTCAAATGCGCAACATGTCAATTTCTCTTGAGGGTACGCTGAGGTTTCTGTGCAGATTTTCCTCATAAACTTAACGCTAGATTCGGAAAATCCGCAGGTAAAAAATGCACATGTGTTTTTAGTGCATTTACAGAGCGGAAACGCATCAAAAACACATGTAATCCGCACCTAAGTATATGAATAATTTAAAGACACAGAGACAGTGTCAAAAGCGCATGTTAAATAACGCACACAAAAAAAATACACGTGGCCTTATTGTTCCGTTCCTGATTTTGGCTTACTGATGTAAAATACTGACTAAATGCTGGACATGGTCTTAAATGTACTGTAGGTTTAATTCTGTAAAAGTTATCTATTAACTATTTTATGTGAACTGACTGTTTTAAAGGTATACAAATTCAATTTTTTCAAATTTTCATCAAATTTCAGATATATTCATAATTAGTCCTAAATTATAATGACCTAAATTTAGTAGAAGGTATAACCCCCTCACAACCTTGGAAATATTGGTACTTCCAAAGTCGTGTCCCTTCCTTTGATACGGGCTCCGATGCTGAGCCCGCATCTTTCCCTGCTCATGCGACATCCACATGCGGCTGTTAATCACTGACAGCAGCATTTAACACACAATGTCTAGAAGTGTGTCACAAGACCCACCCATCAACACTCCTGTCACGTGATCACGGGGCGCCGATGGGTTGTCATGAGAGCCAGGGGTCTGCCGAAGATTCGGCATTCATAAGAGATGGTGATTTCAACTACACTTAGCAGGGCTAAAGCCCTTCTATGTGTAGCACAGGCGATCGGATGATCACAGCTTCAAAGTCTCCTAAGGGGACTATTGAAGCCAGTAAAAAGTAAAAAAAAAAAACTGTTTTAAAAAGTAATAAAAAAATGAAAACCAAAAGTTCAAAACACCCCCTTTTGCTCCATTCAAAATAAAACAAATAAAAAATATAAAGTAAGCTAATCAGATTTGTAAATAGCGTAACGAGAAAAAAGTTGAAAGTCCAGAATTACTTTTTTTTGGGCCGCCACAACATTGCAATAAAATGCTGTAAAGAACGATCAAAACATTGTATCTATCCCAAAATAGTATCAATATAATGTCAGCTCAAGGCACAAATGATAGCCCCTCATATAGCTCCATATCACAAAAAATAAAAATGCTATAGGTCTTGGGAAAATGGCGACAAAAGCAAAATTTTGTCTTAAAAATTTCATATTTTTTTTCACCATTTAAATAAAAAAATGTCATCAATATAGCAGTGCAATGCACAGCCCATAGTCATCCATGTATGTAGTATAATACACAGCCAATAGTCATTCATGGAGTATAATGCTCATCCCATAGTCAACCATGGAGTATAATGCTCATCCCATAGTTATCCATGGAGTATAATGCTCATCCTATAGTCTTCCTTGTTGTATAATGCGAAACCAATAGTAATCCATATAGTATAATGCACAGCCCATTTTCACAGCCCATTTTCATATTTTTTTTTATCAATGTAGTATAATGCGCAACCCATAGTCACCCATACAGTATAATGAACAGCCTATAGTGTTCCATATATTAACCACTTTATGACGTCAGACATAATAGTACGCCTGATATCATAACCCCTGCTCAGCGCGGGCTCCAACACTGAGCCCGCACTTTTCCAGGCACATGTCAGCTGATCTATACAACTGACATGTGCCCACAACAGCCACGGGTGAAATCACGATCCACCCGCAGCTGTTAACCAGTTAAATGCCGCTGTCAATCTCTCCCAATGGTCGGCGCTCATAGCAAGTGAGCAAATCTGCTCATCGCCTATGTGTAGCAGAGGAGATCTGACAAGTGATGATTCTAGTCTCCCCAGAAGACTATTGAAGCATGAACAAAGTGTAAAAAAAAGTTTTTAAAAATATTAAGAAAATATATAAAAGTTGACCCCATGCGACCCCGGTCACGTGCACGCCAACGTCAGCTGCTTACCTCTGATTGGCTGGCAGTGTGTTTTGCTGCGCACGGACCCAATGGGTCTGTTCGCTACACTACACTTCAGTTGAATGTGCGTCCAAGGATGCACATCTAGCTAAAATATTTGCTGATGTTGGCGGGCTCCTCACCAGCTGGGCCCAGGCAATCACAACTGCTACTGCGGTAGTTATTCTCCATGCCGACAGCGAGTTGGCCTCCCCGTTTGTCCAATTACCCCAGCATTTCCTGGGTTCGCCGGATGGTGGCACCAGCCCCGCATACAGTGGTGGCCAAAAGTATTGGCACCCCTGCAATTCTGTCAGATAATACTCAGTTTCTTCCTGAAAATGATTGCAATCACAAATTCTTTGGTATTATTATCTTCATTTAATTTGCTTGCAAGGAAAAAACACAATAGAAAATGAAGCAAAAATCAAATCATTGATCATTTCACACAAAACTCCAAAAATGGGCCAGACAAAAGTATTGGCACCCTCAGCCTAATACTTGGTTGCACAACCTTTAGCCAAAATAACTGCGAACAACCGCTTCCGGTAACCATCAATGAGTTTCTTACAATGCTCTGCTGGAATTGCAGACCATTCTTCTTTGGCAAACTGCTCCAGGTCCCTGATATTTGAAGGGTGCCTTCTCCAAACTGCCATTTTGAGATCTCTCCACAGGTGTTCTATGGGATTCAGGTCTGGACTCATTGCTGGCTACCTTAGAAGTCTCCAGTGCTTTCTCTCAAACCATTTTATAGTGCTTTTGGAAGTGTGTTTTGGGTCATTGTCCTGCTGTAAGACCCATGACCTCTGAGGGAGACCCAGCTTTCTCACACTGGGCCCTACATTATGCTGCAAAATTTGTTGGTAGTCTTCAGACTGCATAATGCCATGCACACGGTCAAGCAGTCCAGTGCCAGAGGCAGCAAAGCAACCCCAAAACATCAGGGAACCTCTGCCATGTTTGACTGTAGAGACCGTGTTCTTTTCTTTGAATGGCTCTTTTTTTTTCCTGTACACTCTATGTTGATGCTTTTTCCCAAAAAGCTCTACTTTTGTCTCATCTGACCAGAGAACATTCTTCCAAAACGTTTTAGGCTTTCTCAGGTAAGTTTTGGCAAACTCCAGCCCGGCTTTTTTATGTCTCGGGGTAAGAAGTGGGGTCTTCCTGGGTATCCTACCATACAGTCCCTTTTCATTCAGACGCCGACGGATAGTACGGGTTGACACTGTTGTACCCTCGGACTGCAGGGCAGCTTGAACTTGTTTGGATGTTAGTCGAGGTTCTTTATCCACCATCTGCACAATCTTGCGTTGAAATCTCTCGTCAATTTTTCTTTTCCGTCCACATCTAGGGAGGTTAGCCACAGTCCCATGGGCTTTACACTTCTTGATGACACTGCGCACGGAAGACACAGGAACATTCAGGTCTTTGGAGATGGACTTGTAGCCTTGAGATTGCTCATGCTTCCTCACAATTTGGTTTCTCAAGTCCTCAGACAGTTCTTTGGTCTTCTTTCTTTTCTCCATGCTCAATGTGGTACACACAAGGACACAGGACAGAGGTTGAGTCAACTTTAATCCATGTTAACTGGCTGCAAGTGTGATTTAGTTATTGCCAACACCTGTTAGGTGCCACAGGTAAGTTACAGGTGCTGTTAATTACACGAATTAGAGAAGCATCTCATGATTTTTCAAACAGTGCCAATACTTTTGTCCACCCCCTTTTTTAGGTTTGGTGTGGAATTGTATCCAATTTGGCTTTAGGACAATTCTTTTTGTGTTTTTTTCATTTTAGGCAAATTAAATGAAGATAATAATACCAAAGAATTTGTGATTGCAATCATTTTCAGGAAGAAACGGAGTATTATCTGACAGAATTGCAGGGGTGCCAATACTTTTGGCCACCACTGTATGTGGTATCTGCATACTCCGACTGACTTGGAGAATCATACTGCCTGGTCCGTTTTACTACATACTTTAGTGTACATGGTAAACCCAAAAAACAATTTTGGTATTGCAATTTTTTTGCAACTCAGCACACTTTCATTTTTTTTCTCTGCTTTCCAGTGCATCACATGATAAAATGAATGATGTAATTTAAAAGTACAACTCACCAAACAAAAAACAAGCCATCATACTTCTATTTTGTTGGAATAGAAAGGAGTTATGGCTCTTGGAAAAGGTGGAGGTGAAAACGGAAAATCACCCTGGGATGAAGGGGTTGAAGGGATTGTCCTCTTTCAGCAATCTTTTGCACGCTAGCTTTGCTTGCTCTTACTGGGTTATATACTGAGTCTTCCCCACTACCCCTCTCTCTGTTTAGCTGCAGCATCGGCATAATGTCAACAGCGCTGCACCCAAACAATACTAAACTCCGCAGCTTCTGCCATTTACATTCGCAGACCTGCTGAGCGGAGTGATTAGCTGCAGGGCTGTCGACGTAGCGTCACTGCTGAATCCACACAACAGGGACCAGAGCAACAAAACACAGTATTGGCGGTTTGTTTAACCCCTTTACGACCAATGGCAGACATAGCATGTCATGAGCAGTTTCCACATCGTGACGTGCTATGTCCATTGTGATTTAAAACTGTCAATGCGTGTAAACATGCTGTGACAGTAACATGCTAACAGCTGAGCAGCACGGGAAGAGGTGCGGGGACCTATGCCGGTGGTCCCCATGCTCAGAGCGCTGTGTTTGGTCAGTCAATGTGACTGACCTATCACAATATGATCATGCAGGAAGTATTAAAATATCAGCACCTCCCACATGATCCCCGCAGGAGCTTGACGCAGCTAACAACCGAGCTCCTGCAATGAGAGCCAGGGACGGTGCCAGCACAGACCTAGGCTCATTATCCCTCCAGATGCCACGATTGAGAGCGATCGCAACATTTGAAAGGTTGTGAGAGGGAAGCGGCTCCCTCTCTAAATCCCATTGGCACCCCCGTGACAAAATCAAGGGGAGTCGATGGTTGTCACGGCACCCAGATGTCAAACAATAACCGCCTGGTGTGCCATGTACAGTGGCCTGTTACACCCAGCCATAGACTGGTTATAACAGTGGTTCTGCCTGTGTAATCACACAGGTCTCATACATTGCAATGCATGATGCAAAAACAAAAAAATAAGCACATTTAGTATTGCCACGTCTGGAACGATTTGATCTACAAAACTGTCTCACTAGTTAACCTTTTCAGTGAACACTGTAAAAAAAAAAGTGGCAAAAAACTATGGTTTTTCATCATACCGGTGGAAAAAAAGTGGAATAAAACACAGTCAAAAAGACCAATGTTACTAAAAAGAGTATCGCTGAAAATACAACCTTGCCCTTCAAAAAACAAGCCAACATACAGCCTCATCAGTGAAAAAAATAAAAAAGTTATAGCTCTCAGAATAAAGCGATGCAAAAACAATATTTTTTCTATAAAATAGTTTTTATTGTGAAGAAGTGACAAAACATAAAAAATTATATAAATGTGGTATCGCTGTAATCGTACTGACCCGAAGAGAAGAATAAAGAAATGTTATCACTTTTACCACACTGTGAACGCCATTAAATAAAACCGCCCAAAAAACAATTTCTGAATTACTCTTTTTTGTTAATTCTGCCTCCCAAAAATCATAATAGAAAGCGATCAAAAAATGTTATAAGCTAAAAAATGGTACCAATAAAAACATCAACTTGTCCCGCAAAAATAGAGCCCTCACATGACTCTGTCGGCGTGAAAATGATAGCTCTCAAAATATGGCGATGCAAAAACTTTATTTTGCAAAACGATGCGTCTTTTAGTGTGTGACAGCATGACAGCAGCCAAACATAAAAAAAACTATATACAGTGGCTTTTGGAAGTATTCACCCCCCTTCGTGTTTTGCTACCTAACATGGAATTTCACAGATTTTTTTTTAAGGGTTTGCATAAGTTTATATAAATAACATGCCTACAAATGTGAACATTTGGTTTTCTTTTTATTGTGAAGAAAACAACATATAGGACAAAATACCTGAAAACTTCAGTGTGCATAACTATTCACCCCCCTAAAGTGACTACTTTGTAGAGCCTCCTTTTGCTGCAATTACAGCTGAAAGTCACTTTGGATAAGTCTCTGAGCTTTCTTTATCTTGTCACTGGGAATTTTGCCCATTACTCAAGGCAAAAGTGCTCCAGTTCCTTCAAGTCAGGTGGTTTCCTATGATGAACACTAATCTTCAAGTCTGACTACAGATTCTCAATTGGATTAAGGTCTGAGCTTTCACTAGGCCACTGCAAAACATTTACACATTTCCCCTTAAACCACTTGAGTGTTGCTTTAGCAGTATGCTTTGGGTCGTTGTCTTTTTGGAAGGCTAACCTCCTTCCCAGTCTCAAATCACTGACAGACTGAAACAGGTTTTGCTGAAGAATATTCCTGTATTTAGCGCCATCCACCTTACCCCAGACTCGGACCATTTTCAATGTCTCTGCTGCTGAAAAACATCCCCACAGCATGATGTTGCGACCACTATTCTTCAGTGCGGTGTTCTTGGGTTGATGAGCTGTGTTGGTTTGGTGCCAGACATAGCATTTACCTTGGTGGCCAAAAAGTTCTATTTTGGTCTCATCTGACCACTGCACCTTCTTCCATACATTTGAGGAGTCTCCCACATGATATGCAATTTTTTTTTGTGTGTGAAGAGACAAGACACTGGTACCAGAACAGCATGGAGGTTTGGCAGAGGGGAGGAGTTTGATCAGGTCTCTGGGGACAGCATTGTCAGGAAAATGAGCTGAAGAGAAAAACAGCACGTGTACAAGTTTTGAGGTGATTATGACACTGAAGAGAGAGACGGGAGGAGCAACAGTAGCGTCCGGAGCTCCTGTCAGGAAGAAAGGTGCCACGTATCCGCCCAGGACAGACGTCGACGTTCAAGCCTCGAAGACCCAAGTGATGCCAGTAAAGGTTCCCAGCCGAGAAGTCGACGGTGAAGACTCGAGCGATGCCAGTCAAGATTCTTCATACGGGTGACGTCTGTCAACAGAACGGGAACAGGTTGTGGTAGCACAGTTCTCAGACGTGTGCGGCAGTGACAAGACGTCGCAAAAGCTTCGGAGTTGTCAGATTGGAGATTCATGGTCAGGTCGACGACCAAGAAGGATACACAAAACAGGCCATTACCGCTTACAGGGACATATGGTACCAGTCACAGATAGAGGGAAAGACAGTCATTCGAGGACCAGCAGACGCCAGAGCGGCATTGCAAAAGTGGATAGGAAGTTACGGGGCAAAGGGACAACGAGTTGTGATAGGAACAGAGTATTGCCAAAGCTTTAAAAGACTGCCTCTTGCCCACTATAGTTAATATAGTTCCCCTTTCCTCCAGTAGATCATTTGAAACTACCAACCCCTGAATTCTAGTGTACTCTGATAATTTATTCTGTTATGTGATTGGCTGCTAATTTTACTGTCAAATGTTGTAAAGAAATTGTTACCATATAAAACATTTTACAGTTTATATTAGTTGTTTGACTGCACTATATTTGGCGTATTCGGCAGGATGCAACATTCCAGTGCGGAAATGGCGGGACAGGGTGATGGGGGACATGTCAGGAGAAGTATTGCCCTAGGGGCCCTGCTCAGTAACTTCCCAAAATTCGCGGGGAATAATATAGAGTTGAGGGATTGGGTGGAGAGACTGCAGATGATGATCAGCATGTACCCTATGACTCCAGCCACGCAGGCAGAGCTAGCCCTTATGCACAGTGACACTACTGACCTTGGTAACTTACCCATGCGCTTATTTAAATAAATTCAAGGGGAAAGTGAGGCAATTGCTCTGCGGGAGGTGACGGCCCATATCGCCAAGAAGAGGAATTTCAAGGGCTGGGATCCTTAGACGAAGTACTGTGGGATCAATTTGTTGCCGGACTAAGGGAACCCTACCTGCGACAGGCTCTGAAGGAGCAGTAACTGACTAATCCGGACATGACTTTCTTGGAAACGGGGCTGAGGCACAAGTTCGAGAAAAAGAGGCACCCGCCTTGATGGGTATGGTCTAGAGTCACCAGGTAGCTACCGCCTCGGAGGCTAACAGGGAACCTGACTGGGCACGAGAATTTCGTCAGGATATTAGAAATATTCGAGGAGAGTTACACAATCTCAAAGGAGCCTCTAGTAACTTGCCAAGGGATGGCCCCTCAGATATATAAAAGAAGGACCAAGGAGAGGATGCTATACCCGCACATTCCTTGTCTTAGACCCGTCACCGGAAGGAAGAGCAAAGAGTTGAATGTTGGAACTGTGGTGGCTGAGGACATATATCCTGAGAGTGCCCAAGCCGGAGCCAAGGAAGAAGGGGGCATCCTTTAAACTAAGGAGCCCCACAGTTGAGGAGCACACCGTGGGGTACCATGTCCCAGGAGAAGGGGAGGAAGGCTCCGAAAACATTGTCTCTGAAAGGCCCATGATTTGGGCCGGATTTGATGGGAAACGCATTCAATGTTTAATGGACATGGGGTGACCACTGTGGCTGAAGAATACTTCCACGCTCACTTCCCTGCAGTCAGCTGGTCCAATAAGGGGATGAATATTAGACTAGTAGCTGCCAACCAGCTCCCCATTCCAGTGGCTGGGGTGATGTGGATGACTGTCTGTATGTGTGGATGAAAATTAGGAAAGAAAAGGATTGTGTTGGTGAAAGGCCGAATAATCCCCGGGCCCATAGTGACATTGAAAATGAATAGCCTAAAGGAAGTAGGGGAGTTCCTGATTGGTGAGTCATAAAGAGGCAACTGGAATCGCGTAACCAGGCGTCACGTTAGACAAAGTGTTTTTCAATAACTCATCCAAGGGAGTCAGGTCCAGAACTTACCAGACACCTCTCAGCTTCTTGGCAAAGTGATTATGCCTCCAGAGGCTGACATGACTCTACCCATTGGACAAACTACACTCACCCTCCCTGTAAGGGCTTGTGTACCTATCGAGGGGGTGAAGTTGCAAATTGAGCCCATAGAAGGTGACAAAACCTGGGCTCTTGGTCACCTGAACTCTCACCCCAGTGCGGCACAGGCATGTGCCAGTATGCTGCGTTAACTTGAGCGAAATAAATTTATAGTTGAACCCTCAGAAAGAAATCGCCCAGGTGAACTTAATGCCAGAGGATCTTCCCAAACTAGACTCTATTGACTTAACACCCCTGGAAGGAGATCCCTATCAGTGTCTCTCACTAAGGGAATAAAAGAAAGGGGAGCATGGGTTGGTTGCTCTCTCCTAGAACAGATGAAGGCTGACCTTACAGAATTTTCCCCAGAGCAAGCAGAACAAATCGAGGGCCTACTGCAGCGTTATCACGGGGTGTTCGCTCGTCGTGAAGACTATTTCGGGTGCACTGAGGCTATCCAGCATGAGATACCTATGGGGGACACTGCTCTCATTAGAGAGAGATACCGTCAGATTCCGCCACGAATGTATCAATAAGTGAAAGACCTCTTGTCCCATATGTTACGAAATGGAGTAATTTGAGAAAGTCAGAGCCCTTGGGCTGCACCCATTGTACTAGTTCGGAAGAAGAATGGGACGGTTGAACGCTTGTACGATGTGGGATTCCTATCCCCTGACACGGATTGAAGAGTCCCTGTCTGATTTAGGAAAAGGTTTAATATTTCTCCTCCCTCAATCTGGCCAGCGGCTACTGGCAAGTTCCTATGGCCGACGTCACGGGGTTACCATGACAGTTTGGATCCAGAAGACCTCAGAGTCAGATGGCTCCTACTGCTGCTTTGAGAAGAAGCACTTCTCCTTCATTTTAAATGTGTTGCTTTCTTTTGGCAGAACAGGGGTTAAGCGGCCATCTTGGATTTCCCTGTTCACAGCTGAGCTCGGTTAATCACTCACTCTCCCTTTATAATCTGGACTCTGACTCTGTTCTTTGTCAGAGCTAGCATCTTGCTGCATGGCTAGTGGAGAGTGGAGTTTATGAAAAGGAGTTTTGGAGGAACTACTTGTGACTGGTGTTTGGTTCGTATGTGTGGTTATTCCTTTTCCATTTTGGTTCATTCACCCTACCTTCACACCCCGCTGATTCCCTCTGTTATATGTGAGAGAATATTTTGTGTGCCTGGAGTTTTCTGTTTACCCCTTTCTGTGTTGCCCTGTTTGTCTGGTGGGTGTACTTCGGTGCACAGAAGCGCCCCTCTTCCCCAGGTGGGGGAGGAGATCAATCGGAGGGCTAACTCAAGAGTTAGGGAGAGGGTGGATGCCACGGCATTCTCATCTTCAGAGGTATCCTGTGGAATAGGGCAAGCTAGGGCGCCCCCTAGTGTTAGGGTCAGGGTAGGAGCCCCTGAACCCTGTGCACTCGGCAGCTGTGCCGTGACAGCCGATAAGGGTCGGTTGAAGACTACCTTCATCCTCCCCATGGGTCTATATGAGTTCAACCAGATGCCCTTTGGCCTAACTAACACACCTGGAACTTTTCAATGGTTGATGGAGAGATCAATTTAAAAGTGACCTTAATCTATCTGGATGACATTGTATTATTTTTCACCTTCGAGGAACATCTCCGTCGGTTAGAACAAGTGTTAGAGAGGATTCAAAAGCTTGGGCTGAAGATTAATACTTTGAAATTTCACTTGTTCCAGAGGGAGATTGAGTATCTGGGGCACAGTCTTCTGTGCTGGGGTCTACCCCACCCAAGAAAAAGTGTTGGCTGTACAGAACTGGCCCATTCCGACTAATATAAGAGAGCTAAGAGCGTTCCTGGGCCTGGCTGGCTACTATCGAAGATTCATCAAAGATTTTGCCAAAATAGCGACCCCTCACCACAAGCTTCTGAGAGGATCAGCTGGGGAACATAGACAACGGGCAATTCAGTGAGGGCGCCGACAGCAAGAAGCCTTTTGTGCCCTGAATATAGCATTAACCAATGCTCCCATATCGGCCTATGGTGACTTCTCCCAACCCTTCTTACTATACACAATGGAAGTCTGTACTGCTTAGGAGCAGTATTAGTGCAAATTCAAGAAGGCAAAGAACGGGTGACTGTATATGCTAGTTGGTCACTGAGAGAAACTGAAAGGAACCCTGATAACTACAGTTTATTCAAGTTAGAGCTGAAAAGGTTGTTAACGATTTCTCAGGGTCAGAGGTTCAGGTGAGAACCGATAACAATCCCCTTGCTCATCGCAAAAATGCAAAGTTAGGAGCGCTGGAACAAAGGTGGGTTGCCAGAATATCCAAGTACCAGTGCAGAATCGCGTATTGGTCAAAAGCTCAGAATACCCATGCCGATATTTGTCTCAAGTCACTTCAATAAGTCCAAAGGGAGACACAGATGAAGATCTAGAAGGCGACGAGAACACGGATTTCACTCATTTCGCAGCCGACGTGATGGCTGCTCAAGAAAAAGAAGGGGAGCATAAACCAGGGCTGTGGAGTCGGTAAGCCACAGTTGCGACTCCGACTCCTGGATTTTATCAGGTTCCGACTCCGACTCCGGCTCCGACTCCGACTCCTTCATAAATGGCCAATTCATAACAATAAATTTACTGTTGTAAAATATTAACATCGTGCTTAATCTGTTTCTCACCATCATATAAGTAATCAGACCACTTAGAGCAAAAACTATATTTATTAGAATACAATTAGATTATAGCAAATAACTTTTATAAACTTTTCTAAACTCTTGTAAGTAAATATGCAATAAACACTGTTATGCAGTTAATAAGAAGAAATCTATAAATTTGTCCTCAGAAAAAGTATTGCCTCTGTCAGATCCTCCTTCATGGATGACCTCAAATCTGATCTAATTATTTTGAGAGCAGAGAACAACCTCTCTACACTAACTTGGGTTGGTGGCAAAGCAGTAACCACTCGGGCAACGTCTCTGACAAGGTCAGGATACAGAGGAATCGCTTGTTGCACTGTTATTTTTGATGAACGGTCAAATTTCTCAATTTCTTTTAGTGCACGTGAAAAATTCTGCTGAAATGTACTGGCTGTGTTCTTTGATGGGGATGACTCTTCTTCTATGCTGGAACGCTTTGCACGCTCCTTGTGATCCAAATATTTTTCGAAATTAAATTCTTCATCAGTTGATGATGAGGGTGAAGATGTGGCAGGACGACCAAATTCTTCTTGTTCCTCCTGACTGTCCTGCAACCCTTTCATCCTGCTATTTTAAAAAGAGCTTCTTTTCCTTTAGTTAGCTGTTGATCATCTAGAAAAATCCGATGCATTGGGTCTACATAAACAGCTGCCAAAAGAATGTTATTTTGTAATAGTAGCTCCTCTCTCTGTTTCATTGATGTAGCAGTGCCACTTGCAATTAACCCTCCTCTTTGGGACAGGCGAAACATCAGATTCTTCCACTCCTTTAAGAAAATACCTGGAGTTAAGTCCTCTGCTTGTAATTTTTTAGTCACTGTAAATGGGTGCTCTAGCAATTTTTCCAGCTCAGTCACCTGATTCCACTGACTTTCATTTAGCGTCAGTTGAGGGTTAGCCATGTCTACAAGAAAGGTTTTCAGTTCAACCAAGCGCTGAATCATTAAGTAAGTACTGCCCCATCATGTGGCTTAATCAATAATTGCCCCTCTTCCAGCACGTCTCTTCAAAATTGAGTCAACTTTAGGGGTTCTGGCAACAGTAGCCAATTTTCTCACCTTGCCAATCAGTGCAGCAGCATGTCCTTCTTGCAGACTGTCTCTTATAGCCAGCTGTAGCGTATGCACAACACAGCGCATGTGATGAATGAAAGAACGTATTGACACAGTTTCAACAAGATCATCTAAACTATCATGTTGCTGTTCATTTGAAGCAACTTCAGTTTGCTCCTCAGTTACAATACTGTTTTCCTCTATTTCAAACATTTCTGTGTCTGTGGACCCAGAATGTTCTTCTAGCTGCTGGTCACCATCATTACTCTCATTCATTAGCTTAATAGTACTTATCATATTTGAAGCATTGTCAGTTACGACAGAAAGAACTTGCTCATGTTTAAGTTCATAGTCTTGCAGAACCTTTTCCACCAAGACCTGGAGAAACTCACTGGTGTGATGAGCTTTGGTGTCTTTTACTGCCAATGTCTTGGTAACTATTTCATTTTTGTCACAAACAAATCGGACATTGATGGCAAAATAGTTCACTCTGTGACGTGTGCAGGCATCCATTTTAAGAAACAGAAAGGGTCCCTTGAGAGTTTTTTTAAGTTCTTCCTTTTGTTTAAAAGCTTCTTTGATTACTAATTTTCTAATACTCACTCTCTCCAGAGAAACACCAAGCTTGCGGGCCATTTCCCCATTCAGACACATAAAAGCTGGTCATGAAAATAATGAAATAGGCACACTATCCTTTACAACAAACTCTATGATCTGTTTTTTAAATGTATCTACTGTCATTGTCACAGTAACTTTGTCACTGACAAAATATCTTGCAACTGATGGCTGCAAAGTTCTCTGCTCCTTTGTTTGGCTGGAAGAGCTGGGCACTGGTTCATTGGTTTGGATGCAGTCTTTCTCATCCACTGCTTTCAGTACTTTTGGATGAAAGCGCTGTAAATGTCTCTTTAGATTAGAAGCTCTGGTAGGAGCATTTTTATCTTTGCCTGAATATGCACTGATCTTGGCTTCACAGCATTTGTTTTCGTCTGGATCATTTGTCATACACTGACAGACATAATGTTTTCTATCTTGAGTGATGGTGAAATGTTCAAATACAGCTGATTTAATGTGACGCTTCTTTGACATTCTCAGGTTTTTAATTCTGCATTCACAATCCAAACGACAATTGTTTTTCCTAAAAACAATTGTACAAAATTATTGCCAGGTCATACAACTGATATAGTGGTCAGTAATACTGTTATTCCTCATGTACTCACAGTTAACTGATGCAAAGTTTGTTGAAAGGATAATACTTCTTACAGTCTTCCTCTTCTGAGTAGCAGCTGTGAGATGCTTGGAAGACGCACACCTAGTAAACATCTAGTCTAGAGGAGGAGCTTTACTACTAAGAATTTGCAACACATTTTCACTTTCAGTTTCATACACTGTAAGTAGGGGGGTTGGGGCAGCATGAGGTTAACCAAGTATAAGATTAGATAAGGGCAGTGGAGAACAGTGACACACAAGAAGTAAGAAATGTCTCTATCTCCAGCAGAACTGCTTATCACTGTTGTTCATAGTTTGATAGAACATATATATTTGAGTAACATTTATAAAATTCATATGAAAGTTCAATTCTGAAATATTAATACATTTTTTTTAAAGCTGGAGTCAGAGTCGGTACATTTCTACCGACTCCGACTCCAACCAAAACTAACTCCGACTCCACAGCCCTGGCGTAAACCCGCCCAGGTCCTGGGATGCCCAAGGGATGAGTGGATTTATCTCTAGCAGTCCAATCCTGAACTTGCGGAGCTGAGGAAGTGGGTTACCTTTGGGCAGAAACCTGATCGGAAGTTAAGAACGTTTCTATCAGCTAGTATGTTGCAGATCTTAGGCCAATGGGAACGACTTGTCATGAAGAATGGTCTGCTGTGTCGAAGGATTCAGCTGCCTCGGTAGATAGACATCACCTGGCAAGTGGTGATCTCTGAAGAAATGGCGATGAGTCTGGCAAAGGAAACTCATGAACAGGGGCCCCATTTGAGCACTGAAAAGACTTTTCGATGGCTGCAGCGATTAGTGTACTGGCCTCGGCTGCGACAGACAGTGGAAGAAGCCTGTCAAAGGTGCCGTCAGTGTGAGTTAACCAAGTCTCCAGAACAAAGAGCCCCAGTCCAAACTATAAAGACGTCTGCCCCATTGGAAGTATTGATGGTGGATTACTTGATAATCTAAACATCCTACAACGGTTATGAGCATTGTTTGGTAACGACCGACCACTTCGCAAAGTTCGCTGTGGTCACTCGGACTCAAGATCAGACAGCAGAAACAGCGGCCAAAGCAATTTACCGAGATTTCATCCGTGTGTATGGGTGAGAATTCATTCAAATCAAGGAGTCTGCTTCCAAGGGAAAACAATGGAGGAAGTGCACCGTCTCTTTGGTATAGACAAATACCGGACCACACCATACCACCGACAGGGAAATGGAGCTTGCGAATGCTTCAATAGAACTCTGTTACAACTGTGATAAACACTGGAAGATCAGAAAATGACGTGGCCTGACTGTCTCCGAGCTGGTGGGTGTATAACAATCAAGTTCATGCGACCACTGGATACACACCTTACACAATACTGTTTGGGCAAGGTGGTTGAAAAATTACCGAATTAGGACTAGAGATGAATATCCGGGAAGTCACCCAACTACCTGGGTTCAGGGACATCCTCATTGACTTCAAATGATGAGACGCTTGGTGGAAAAGAGACTTAAGGAGATAGTATACCACGTTAAAAGTCCAACACAGGAAGAACCCCTTCGGGCAGGAGAGCAGGTGTTAATACGAGCCAAGCGACCCAAGAATAAGGCTGTGTGCCCACGATGCGTTTTTAAGCGTTTCCGCAGCGGCAAAAACGCTGCAAAAATGCTTAAAAACTGCATGGTAGAAGGCCTGCCATGTTCCCCAATGATAATCCGCATGTGCTGTGCACATGCTGCGGAAATTTCCGCTGCGGATTATCATTGCGGAAAAAAACGCAGCACTACCAATTATTTTGCGGAAGTGCTGCGTTTTCGCCGCCATTGACTTGCATTAGACCGCATGGATTACGCATCACTGTATAAGTAGATGCTCATTCCATGCGTTCTAATGTGCGGATGGTACCCAGGTCTAGAGAAGAGGAGACTCTCCTCCGGACCTGGGTACCATTGAGAACTGTAAAAAAAGAATAAAATAAAAAATAAATACATACTTACCTTCTGGCGGCCCCCGATGCGCTCCTCCTTTCTTGACAGCAATTCGCGATGGAATGAAGGACCTGCGCTGACGTCATAGTCACGTGACAGGTCACGCGACTCTGACGTCGGCAGGTCCTTCAGTGTACCGCTGCCGGCAGCCGGGACGGAGGGAAGCAGGACACTGGGGGCCATCGGAAGTATACATAATTTTTTTATTTTTTGACATTCTCTCGGGTCACAGTATATAAATCCATGCCGTTTGCGTGGATTTATATAGTGTGACCAAGTTGACAAAGCACTTTCCAAGTGATGCTAAAATCGCTTGGAAAGCGCTTGTCAACCCGCATGCGGAAATGCAAGTGAAGAACGCTTCACTTCCACATGTCCCTGGCAGGAAAACGCATGTACAATCCGCATGCGTTTTTTTCTGCCAGGGAGATGCAGAAACTCTCAGGAAAAATTCCTGAGCATTTCTGCATCGTGGGCACATAGCCTAAGTTAGATTACCAGTGGGAAGAAGTGCCCTATCGAATTGTGAGGAGAGTCCACCCAAATAGCCCTATTTGACCGGAAGGTGAAGAGAGTTCCCCCGACGCGAGTGTTGCACAGAAATATGATCTGCCCATGCCTTTCTGAGGCGGAAAAACGGGAAAAGGTGCTCCGCCTGAAGACCCCTCTAGAAACAGTTACTGTTGATGAAGGGTGGATCAATGTACCGACGGAACTACCGGGACCGACGCCCAGTGAACCGACTAGAACCTTCGATCTCTCAGAATAATCTCTATTTCGAGAATCGAGCAGGACAGAACGAGCCAATGCAGGCATTCCTCCTAGTCGGTACGTAAAAGATGACTTAATCTGGACGCAAATCCAACAGAAAGCTCAGGAATGTGTGCAGTTCTTGGCAGAAGTTGGACTACCCTTAAAGAAGCAACACACATTTGTAAACTTCCCTTGCCCAGGGACTGGCGAGATAAAAGAAGGGAGGAGTGTAAGGAGACAAGACACTGTGGAACCAGAACAGCATGGAGGCATGGCAGAGGTGAGGCATTTGATTAGGCTTCTGTGGACAGCGTTGTCAGGGAAATGAGCTGAGGAGAAAAACAGCACATGTGCAAGTTCTGAGGTGATTCTGCCGCCAAAGAGCGAGACAAGAGGAGCAACAACAGCGTCCGGAGCTCCAATCATGATGAAAGGTGCCGTGTATCTGGCCAGCCCAGACGTCGACGGCCAAGCCTTGAAGCCACGAGCGACGTCAGTCAAGGTTCATCACCCAGGTGACGTTGTTCGACAGAACGGGAACAGGTTGCGGCGGTACGGTTCTCAGACGTGTGCGCCAGTGACAGAACATCACAGAAGCTTCGGAGGTGTCAGATCGGAGATTCACGGCTACCAGGAAGTATGCGTGAGATGGGCCGTTTCTGACGGGGATTGTCAGGAATGACATAGACGACACGGGCTAGATCACACAATATCTCACTGCTACCGTCACTCGGTCAGGATTGAGCAGGGATTTGTGCGCACACAATTCCGATTACTCACTACGTTGGTATCAGCAAGGGCACAGTGAGCGTATGGAATACACACCTCCGGATTCCAACGTATGGAATATGCGTATACACACCAGTACAGTCACTGCCAGCTTTACGATAGCCTACTTATGATTACTCTCTGCCACCACCGACCAGCTTTTGAAATATAATACAGGCCTGATCGGACGCCTGCTTTCTGGTAGCGTATTTCTTTGGGGGAGGGAACAATTACAGAACAAAAGAAACAACAATTAAATTTTATATTTAATCTAAAAGGGAGGCAGTGTTTATAAAAAATATACAAAAGGAGACATTTGCAGTACAGAATATACAGTTACACAAATAAAATAAACAGGGATTAAAGAAGACTTACTATAAAGATAGCAGTGATGATTCAGTATAGCTGAAGGGGAGGCATTCCAGTTTGATTTGACCATTACCGAATGTGATCATTTGCTTATAGAATCTATAGTCCCCGGCAATGAATACTGACCCACCTTCGGCTGTGTCTTTTATACCGAAGATGGAGACCTGCCCCCTTGTGGTGACATCATGTGGGCTGGGCTCAAGCCTTCACATTTTTATTACAATCTCTAACTTCTGGGATAACTTATCGCTGGTTGATCGCAGAAGCCCGAAAGTGATACCATATTTTCCATTGCAAATTTACCTTTCTTTTTGTCACGCATGACATAGCTGTGGTCTGTTATCTGGTACTTTTGCTCACTGGAGGGGCATACAGCTATGGAAAATTATACATCTTGTTCCTTAGCTGACCGTGCCACTAAAAATATGGGTTCCATGATTATCGGATGTATAGAATCTCAGATATTCCATATTTTGCACCGGTGACGGCCAGACTGAAGATTTCTGTTGAATTCTTCTGAAGTTCTGGAAATACAACCTCATCACCTAGATGTAGATTTATCGCAGGTCGGTTCCACTGGAAAACACACTCGCATGTTAATTGAATTTGCCACCTCTATTTGTACTGGCATCTGCCTCTTAGCCATTTCTCATGTGTGTGCTAATTTGCATACAGACAGCTCTGTAGAGTGTCAGCTTTTGGTCCTTTGACAAATAGCATAGGCGAGGAGGAATTTCAGGGGAGAGAGAGAAATCCTTAATAATTTATTAATATTTTCTATGACTTCTGCCCCTCTTTGAGGTAGCGTAGGGGCCGATTTACTGATCGCCCTTTAAGCCTACCTCACAGCCCACCCTTCCTGCTGATCCAACAAGCCGTAGACCCAACTTGCCCACCACTCTGACCGACAGGGGATCCTGCTTTCCGATCACCGTGACCAGTTCGGGATACATTTTTCCCACACAACTGTGACAGGCTATGGGTACCTTCCTCCCATACTCCTGACAGACAGTGGGACACACATTTCTTTTACCTTGCCCGGTTGTGGGGCCTACCTATTCACCCCTCATGGTTACCTGGGGAGCCATGCTAGTTATGGGGCAGGTACGACTGGCCATGTCACATTCAGTCGTGACACCGGTCGGCGGCACGGGACCGTTTTCCCTATGATCCCTGTGTTTCTCCCCATCCTTTTTCATTATCCCTGGAGCTGTGCTAGATATGGGGCACCTACCACGTACCAGGTCTGTAGATCTTTTCAAATCCTCACAGAAATGTGTCCAAGTCCCCATCCTTTTCCATTACAGGAAAATGCTACGAACAGGGCATTGTTGGACTCACGGATCTGCAGGATGAATGGCTCCTTCTGAATCCGGGGGGGTCCACACTACCCTGGCTACGGGTATGGCAGGCAATCACAGGTGGGACCCCTGCAGCAGCGCCATCCGGGCCTTGGCTGGCCTCCCCATTATCAGGGCTCTGCTGTCGGACTGGCTCTGTGGCACCTTGCTACAGTTCAGCAATCATTTGGGCCTTGGTTTTGCCCGTGGGGTCAATCTGCCTCAGAGGACAGTGATAGTGGCCTTTGACCTGCTGGTGGTACCAGGGCTCTCCACATGTAGCCATCATTGCCAAATAAAAGGACAGAAAAACTAGAGAAGGAAGGGGATGCAACTTCTACACGTACAGTAATGTCCCAATTAAAAAAAAAATAAAACACTGAGTTTGATTTCTTAAAACTCTGCACAGAATTCTCGCAAGAACCATGCCAGTTTTCAGTGACAGGAGTGATTGCTCAATCCAGCCACTGATGTTCTGTAATATCCCACCACTTGCTACCAATTTGTCAGGAACGACATCGGGGAGATCACACAATATTTCACCGCTACAGTCACTCTGTCATTATTGAGCAGGGATTCGCGTGCACACGATTTTAATTACTCACTATGTAGGTATCGGCAAGCGCACAGTGAACGTATGGCATATACACCTCCGGATTCCAACATATGGAATATGTGTATACACCCCAGTACGGTCACTGCCAACTTCACGATAGCCCACTTATGATTATTCGCTGCCACCACCGACCAGCTTTTGAAATATAATACAGGCCTGATCGGACACCTGCTTTCTGGTAGCGTATGGCTTTGGGGAAAGGGAAGAATTACAGAACAAAAGAAACAGAACTATTAAATTATATATTTAAACCAAAAGGTAGGCAATGTTTTAAAAAATATACAAAAGGTTTTACAAAAGGATACATTTACAGTACAGAATATACAGTTACACAAATAAAATAAACAGTAGTGTTGAGCGATGCTCGACACTGCTCGGTACTCGCCCGAGCATCACGCTACTCGGGATGTTCGGCGAGCACCGAGCATTTCCCGGTTACTCGGGCGGGAGTTCGGGTCTCCGCCCTGCATGTTTGACACTCTTTATAGAGCCAGTGAACATGCAGGGATTGCCAGCCAGTCACTGTAATGCCGCAGCCATGTTGGTTATGGGCATTACATTGATTGGCTGGCCGCACAGCATCACCTTGAGTATTTAAAACCGGGCGCCGCCATCTTGGACACAGACGGCCGGGATCAGACAGTGTAGAGTCACTGCTGCTGATTTAGGGAGAGATATATACTGCAAAATAGTTAGTGTAGGGTCTCTAAAGCCTGCCAAGTCAAAAAAACAGTTCTTCTCAGGACTAATATCTATCCCAGATATCAGGCAGGCAGGCTGTATAGAAGACGCAGTGGCTATACCAGCAAACGCTGCATTACAGTCCTGTGTGCTCCTGCTGCTCAAATTGCTAGACTTAGCTCCAGGTCTCGGGGGCCAGGAAAAATCCTTTTTTTTTAATCTAAATCCTCTTTCTTTTTTTTTCCTCCGTCAGACTGTACAAATACCCGTCTTATTAACCTTTTGGTGCCCCCCACCAAAAAAAAAAAGTGCGTCTGTGAGTGTACAGCCACAAATATATCTATTTTAAAAAATCTGGTATACGCCAGTAAATTACAACTGTGGTTTTGCAGTTCCACGGTTCAAATCTCTATATTATCCAGCTTTTGGTATTTTTTCCGTAAAGAAAAACAGTAATAGTGTCTCCCTGATTTTTCAGACACACATATATCTGTTTGAAAGATTCTGGTGTACCCCACATAACTATAACTGTGGTTTTGCAGTTCCACAATTCAAATCTCTGTATTATCCACTTTTGGGTCTTTTTTACATAAAAAAAAACAGTTTGAGTGTGTCGCTCACTGTACAGCCACAAATATATCTATTTTAAAAAGTCTGGTATACGCCAGTAAATTAGAACTGTGGTTTTGCAGTTCCACGGTTCAAATCTCTGTATTATCCAGCTTTTGGTATTTTTTCCATAAAGAAAAACAGTAATAATGTCTCCGTGATTGTTCAGACACAAATATATCTGTTTGAAAGATTCTGGTGTAGGCCAGAGAAATAGAACTGTGGTTTTCCTCTTCCACAGTTCTAATTTCCTTTTTATTACCCTTTTCCATTGATAGTGCGAGTGTAAGCTATTTTACTTCATTTACAATGGGCAAGGCGCGTGGCTAGGGACGTGGAACTGGACGTTCTGGTGATGGTGCGTGCAGAGGACGGGGCCGTGGCCAAGGTGAAAATGTGCCACAACCAACCGCCACATCTTCTCGTTCCCACTTCTTGACCGAATTACTAGTGAAGCACACAACAACACCAGTATTGCGAACTGATCAGTGTGAACAGGTTATTAATTGGATAGCAGATAATACTTCCAGTTACCTGGGCACCACCACCTCCGGTCTGTCTTCCACACGGTCAAGTTTTAGTAGCCGTGAGTCTCGACCGCATACTCCTCCTCACCCTGATGCTCCTTCCTCCCATCATGCCGAGTGCTCCTTCCTCCCATCATGCCGAGTGTTGTCAGACAACAACTGATCCCACAGTTGGACACTCTGAAGAGCTGTTCACTGGTCCATTTCCATATTGGTTTCACTCGCCTGCTCGTCTTGAAGTGGTGGAAGAGGAGATCCCATGTAGCGATGCCCAAATATTTGAACAGCCATGGCCACAGGAAGGTGACACTGGCAATTTGTCACAAGAGGTGGACGATGATGAAACACAGTTGCCACGAAGTGAGGAAGAAGATCGTGGTGCGGAAGAGGAGGAGGTGGTGGATGATCTAGTAACTGACCCAACATGGCAGGAGGACACGCAGAGCGAGGCCAGCAGCACACAGGGAGAGGGAGGCCAAGTACCCCAACAGGCAGGAAGAAGCAGTGTGGTGGCTGCAGACAGAAGGCAGGCAACCGTTCCCCGTAACACCAACACGAGGGACGTTGCCAGTACAACCGGTAGGTCTTTCAGAGTCTGGAATTTTTTTAAAGACTCTGCTGATTACCCCAAAAAGGCCATTTGTACCACCTTCCATGCCAGCATCAGCAGGGGTGACAAAACTACCAGCTTGACCACCACCAGCATGATCAGGCACATGTCAGCAAAGCACCCGACTTTGTCGGGCGAACCGCAGGGTCCACGATCAGTGTCAGCGGGTGTCACCACTGCTTCTTCCGCTGTTGTGCGTGTAAGAGAACCCCCTGCTGTGCGCGGAAGGCAATCCCCTGTCAATACTGCATGCAAAGATGCCCCCTCCTCTCAGTCTTCACTTGTTATGGTAGTTTCTCAAGAAACAGCATCAACGTCCATGTCCCAACGCAGCGTTTAATTGTCCATATCCCAGACCTTTGCACGAAAGCCCAAATTCGCAGCCAACACCCCACAGGCAACAGTCCTATATTCGCACATTTCCCTACTGCTTGCGTTGGAAAAGCTGCCTTTTAGACTGGTGGAGATGGAATCCTTCCGCAACCTTATGACGGTGGCCATCCCTCGGTACTCGGTCCCCAGCCGACACTATTTTGCCCGGTGTGCCATCCCCGCACTGAACAAGCACGTGTCCCAAAACATCTGCTGTGCCCTCAACAGCGCAGTTTCTGGGAGAGTCCACCTGACAACGGACACGTGGACAAGTGCTTGTGGCCAGGGACGGTACAGCTCCCTGACGGCACACTGGGTAAACATAGTGGAAGCCGGGACCCAGTCGGACCTTGGGACGGAACACATCCTCCCCACACCGAGGATTGCGGGCCCTATGTCAGTCAGAGTTGCCCCCACAGTGTACAGCTCTTGCACATCATCCTCCTCAGCCTCCATCTCAGCTATCACCACATCATTTACAAGCTGGAAGCACTGCAGTACTGCCTCCGCCAAGCAGCAACAGGCTGTGCTGAAACTCATAAGCTTAGGTGATAAACCTCACACTGCTTGTGAGTTGTGGACAGCTGTGAAACAGCAGGCAGATCTGTGGCTGAGACCGCTGAACCTACATCCAGGCATGGTCATGTGTGACAATGGCCGTAACCTGGTGGCAGCTCTGAGGCGAGATCACACACGTACCATGCCTGGCTCGTGTGCTTAACCTCGTGGTTCAGCTGTTTCTTAAATCGTACCCCGAGTTGCCAGATCTGCTCGTCAAAGTACGCCGCCTGTCAGCTCATTTTCACAAGTCGGCTACAGCTTCCGCCGCCCTTGCTGTGTTGCAGCAGCGTTTGCAGCTTCCGGCACACCGACTGGTGTGTGATGTCCCCACACTTTGGAACTCTACCCTCCACATGTTGCAAAGGATTTGTGAGCAGAAGAGAAGCAGTTGTGGAGTACCAGCTGCTACAAGGCCGTCGATATTCAGGTCAGACTCCACACATACGACCTCAGGAGTGGACCTAGATGTCTTACATATGTACCATCTTGACAAACTTTGAGTAGTCCACCAAGATGGTGAGTGGCGATGACGCAATCATTAGTGTCAGCATCCCACTTGTCTGTCTTTTGCAACACTGTCTGCAGAGAATTAAAGAGGAGGCATTGCAGCCAGAGTATGATGAGATGGATCAAGAAGCCGTAGCGGGCGTTTACACACAGCCCAGTCTCATCTCATCCCAACGTGCATTGGGGGAAAATGAGGGAGAGGAGGAAGAGGAAGAACAGGAGCTGGCATCATGCTCTGTAGACGATAGTACCTGTACAACTGTCATACCGTCGGTTCAGCGTGGGTGGCCTGAGGACAGGGGGAGGAGGAGGAGTGCATAGTCAGTCGTCATCTTGATGAGGACACGGAAGTCTTGCCCGTTACCAGTCTGGCACGCATGGCTGACTTTATGTTACGCTGCCTTAACCGTGACCCTTTGCGTTGTCAAAATGTTGGGTGACAGTCATTACTGGTTGGTGACACTTTTAGACCCCCGCTACAAGGAGAACTTTCACTCTCTTATTCCTGAGGTGGAGAGGTCTACAAAAATGGGGCAGTACCAGAAAGCCCTTGCTGCAGAACTGTTAAAAAAAAATTCCCATTTGAACACGCTAGCGGCAGAGATCACAGTTCGTTGCCCAACCAAGGCGTACAGGCGAGAGAGACGCAACTCCAATCCAGCAGAGGCAGGGGAACACTGTCAACGTTCTGGGACAGTTTTCTGAGACTCGCCCAGCTTACAGGCCCTGAGGCGCGGGGTACTCTCACAAGGAGTGGAAAGTTTCAAAATATGGTGAGGGAGTACCTTGCCGACCCTACCAGCGTCCTCCGTGATTCCTCTGTGCCTTTTAATTTTTGGGTATCCAAGCTGGACACTTGGAATGAACTCACTCTGTACGCCTTGGAGGTCCTTACCTGCGCTGCCGCTAGCGTGTTATCGGAGCGTGTTTTTAGTGCCGCTGGGGGAATTATAACTGATAAGCGCACTCGCCTATCAATTGGCAATGCTGACAAGCTGACCCTTATCAAAATGAACAAGGGCTGGATTGGGCCAGACTTCTCATCACCACCAAATGACAGCAGAGTAACTTAAAGTCAAATCCACTGTGTTATTTCGGGAGGTGTATTCCCATGCACCGCTTCACACCCACACCTGGGTATACGCTTCCTCATTTCGGCTGTATTTTGCTCTTCTCCTTATCCTCAGCCTCCACCACCACTATACCACCAGGGTGACCTTGGTCCGTGTTGCCAGCATTGCAAGTTCCTCCGTTCTAATTTTTGGCAGCTTTTGCTTGGAAGGTATAGGCAAAGACTATGGGAGACCCACTCCCCAATAATGGGAATAATGTTTTTAAGATGCTGTACTGCATGGCTCTTGTTTGCCAGCATTGCAAGTTCCTCCGTCCTAATTTTTGGCAGCTGTTGCTTGGAAGGCATAGGCAAAGACTATGGGAGACCCACTCCCCAATAATGGGAATAATGTTTTTAAGATGCTGTACTGCATGGCTCTTGTTTGCCAGCATTGCAAGTTCCTCCGTCCTAATTTTTGGCAGCTTTTGCTTGGAAGGTATAGGCAAAGACTATGGGAGACGCACTCCCCAATAATGCAAATAATGTTTTTAAAATGCTGTACTGCATGGCTCTTGTTTGCCAGCATTGCAAGTTCCTCCGTCCTAATTTTTGGCAGCTTTTGCTTGGAAGGCATAGGCAAAGACTATGGGAGACCCACTCCCCAATAATGGGAATAATGTTTTTAAGATGCTGTACTGCATGGCTCTTGTTTGCCAGCATTGCAAGTTCCTCCATCCTAATTTTTGGCAGCTTTTGCTTGGAAGGCATAGGCAAAGACTATGGGAGACCCACTCCCCAATAATGGGAATAATGTTTTTAAGATGCTGTACTGCATGGCTCTTGTAAGGGGCATTAAAACCATCTTGTTAAGCTACTGTGACCTCCTCGTCTCATCCACGGCGCATTGATATTGTCTTTTTATTCCACTGCGACCTCCACCACTCTTCCAAGGGGCATTAAAACCGTCTGGTTAAACCACTCTGAACTCCACAGCTCTTCCAAGGGGCATTGATATTGTCTTTTTAATCAGCTGCGACCTCCACCTCTCTACCAAGGGGCATTAAAACCGTCTGGTTAAACCACTCGGAACTCCACAGCTCTTCCAAGGGGCATTAAAACCGTCATCTTAAACCACTCTCAACTCCACAGCTCTTCCAAGGGGCATTGATATTGTCTTTTTAATCAGCTGCGACGTCCACCATTCTTCCAAGGGGCATTAAAACCGTCTGGTTAAACCACTCAAAACTCCACAGCTCTTCCAAGGGGCATTAAAACCGTCTTGTTAAACCACTTTGAACTCCACAGCTCTTCCAAGGGGCATTGATATTGTCTTTTTAATCAGCTGCGACCTCCACCACTCTTCCAAGGGGCATTAAAACGGTCTGGTTAAACCACTCTGAACTCCACAGCTCTTCCAAGGGGCATTAAAACCGTCTTGTTAAACCACTCTGAACTCCACAGCTCTTCCAAGGAGCATTGATATTGTCTTTTTAATCATCTGCGACCTCCACCACTCTTCCAAGGGTCATTAAAACCGTCTGGTTAAACCACTCGGAACTCCACAGCTCTCCCAAGGGGCATTAAAACCGTGTTGTTAAACCACTCTGAACTCCACAGCTCTTCCAAGGGGCATTGATATTGTCTTTTTAATCAGATGCGACCTCCACCACTCTTCCAAGGGGCATTAAAACCGTCTTGTTAAACCACTCTGAACTCCACAGCTCTTCCAAGGGGCATTGATATGGTCTTTTTAATCATCTGTGACCTCCACCACTCTTCCAAGGGGCATTAAAACCATCTGGTTAAACCACTCAGAACTCCACAGCTCTTCCAAGGGGCATTAAAACCATCTTGTTAAACCACTCTGAGCTCCACAGCTCTTCCAAGGGGCACTGATATTGTCTTTTTAATCAGCTGTGACCTCCACCACTCTACCAACGGGCATTAAAACGGTCTTGTTTAACTACTCTGAACTCCACAGCTCTTCCAATGGGGCATTGAAATGTTGTTTTTAATTACCTCTAACCTCCACGACTTTTCCAACGAGCATTGCATTTCCTCCTAATTTTAGTCAGCTTTTGATTTTCAATGCATAGGCGAAAACTCAAGGAGACCCACTCCCCAATAATAGGTAGAAGGTTTTTAGTACGCTGTAATCTACGTCTCTTTCAAGGGGCATTGCAGTTCCTCATAATTTTTGGAAAGCCTTCCATTCACTGCTTATGCCAACAGTGTACAGGAGACCCAGTTGCTATAAATGGAAAAAACGATTTAGTTAAGGCCCTCTGACCTCAATGTCACTTCCAAGGGTCATTGGAGTGCCTCGAAATTTTTGGTAGGCATTGCACTTACTGTATGCCCTATAACCGTGTAACCGAACCGCTCATTTTGGTACAGAAACATATTCTACAAGACATGTGTGGTTGACTGGCCTGATATTAATGTGAATGGTCCCTGTTCCTCCTGCTCTTTCTCCTTTGCCATCACCTCATCCACCATTCATCACCTGAAGCTTTGTTTTACCGGAGTCATAGAACTGGGATAGTAGCAGGAAAACATCCAGCAATCCTCGGAGGAGGTAAGATATGCGCCAAAACGCTGACCGCCTCAGGCCTAGCCGCTACTACATACATGCGCTTGCATTCCAAGGAACAGAAAGCTAAGGAGATGGATGGCCTCATCATGATCATAAATAATTTACTCGTTGTGTAGGAGGCCGACCACTGCTGCTGTCTACCTTCTGAACTTTGTGTTGAAGCCTGATTGACCCAGGACCCGCAATCCTCTATGTCTGGAGGACGTGTTGCAGTATGGTATTGCAGCCTGGGGGTGGGTGGGTGGCAGGCTGCATACTTGCGCTTGCATTGCAAGGAATGGGGGAGGTACAATTGAACACTGCCCTGGGACAAGGACTTGCACGGGGATAGTTGCAAGTCTGCAGCTTCTGATGCGGCAAGGATCACTTCTGATGGGCACACTTTTAGGCAGTGACCTGGGTGTCAGAGATGCTTCCAGGGGTCTCCCCCATGCTGTTCCCATGTCTTTTCAGCACTGTATGCATGTGTCACACAGCACATGGCCAGATAAGATTGTAAAATGTTAAAATGACATTTTGCGGTGAATGCAATTGTCACGGTTGAAAGCAATACAAAAGGGCAAAAACGCATAAAAAATGCTACTTGTGAACATAGCCCAAGGTGTGGAGGAGTATTTTTGTTTTTGGTTATTTATTTTACCTTATACACAAGTCTTTACCCTGGAAAGGAAGTTCCTTAACAGGAAAACCGTTTCAGTTTCGTTTTTGAACTTTTTATTGTGAGCCCGTAAAAGTGCCTTAATACCTCTGACCACGTTGTTGACAGCAGTGACCTGGGGGTCATAAATGCTTCCTGGGGCTATCCCCATGCTGTCCCCATGTCATTTGAGCACTGTCACTATCGTTTTGGGCACTTTTTAGGCTTTCTACAAACTGCCAGGGGTGCCGCCGCAAAAATGCTCGGGTCTCCCATAGACTAACATTGGGCACCCGAGTATCACAGTGAGCTCGGCCCGAGCATCGAGCACCCGAGCATTTTAGTGCTCGCTCAACACTAATAAACAGGGATTAAAGAAGACTTACTATTAAGATCGCAGGGACGATTCAGTATAGCTGGAGGGGAGGCGCTTTAATTTGATTTGACCGTTATCGAATGGGATCCTTTGCTTATAGAGTCTATACCCTCCGGCAATGAATACTAACCCACCTTCAGCTGTGTCTTTTATGCCGAAGGGGGGGACCTGCCCAAACGCCCCTTGTGCTGACATTATGTGTGCTGGGCTCCAGCCTTCATATTTTTATTAGAATCTCTAACTTCTGGAATAACTTATCACTGGTTGATCGCAGAAGCCTGAAAGTGATACCATATTTTCCATTATGAATTTACCTTTCTTTAGAGACCACGTATGACATAACTGCAGTCTGTTATCTGGTACTTTTGCATTACCACTCACTGGAGGGGCATACAGCTACGGAAAATTATACATTAACGAATGTAATCCCAGATCTTTCAAAACACACATAATAGGGCAGTCAAAGATTCACCCCCAGAGAACCCATAATCTTACTCGATTTATTGCTATGAAAAACAAGAGAAGATGGCAGTTTTATATATAAACAATAAAAAATTATTTTTATTTTAACAATTATTAAAAAATACTCAATACATCCAATATTGTGCAAAAGATAAGAGACATATAAAGTGACATAGTGCATAGCCACAGACTTTCTATGTAAAATGTACCATGAAGTCAAAAAAGATTGCAAATGGTAATCAAAAATAGATGTTTAACCATTTAATAATACCATTATATAAGTACAGACTTTTTTCCTGGCCACTCCTCCATAAAGGCCACCTCTGTTCAGTTTTCGACTTATTGTGGTCATATGGACAGATACTCCAGTCTCTGCTTGGAAACTCTGCAGCTCCTTCAGGGTTACCTTTAGTCTCTGTTCTGCCTTTCTGATTAATGCCCTCCTTGCCATGGCTGAGAGTTTTGGTAGGAGGCCCTCTCTTGGCAAGTTTGTTGTGGTACCATGTTCTTTCCATTTGATGGTAATGGATTTCATGATGCTCGGGGGGATCATCAGTGGGTAGGATATTTTTTTTATAATCCAACTCTGGCTTGAACTTCTTAACAACTTTGTCCCTGACTTGTTTGGAGATCTCCTTGGTCTTCATGGTGTTGTTCGGTTAATGGTGTTTCAGCCTATGTGGCCTTTCAGAAAAGATGTGTATATACTGACAGATCATGTGACACTTAGATTGCATACAGGTGGACTTCCTTTCACTAAGAATGTGATTTATGAAGTTAATTGCTTGCACCAAAAGTTTTAGTAAACAAGAGGGGTTTATTGGGAGAGAAAATAGGAAGTGCAGGCTTCTCAGTGCAGAAGTTGGATTCCAAGGGTGTATACTCAGTATAAATCCACTCACCTATTTGATGTCTTGAGGTACTGCATGTAAATCCAATCAGTGGATTACTACATTCCTCTTTCCATTCAGTTTGCTGCAGAAATCTGGGAGCTAATGAGAGCACTGGACAGTGCTTTCATGGGCGATACCACTTTGTAAATATTTTTCCCATCAATATGCCTTCCTGAAGGATGATGATGGAACTCGATATTCGGATTCAAAGATCATTTTTATTTCAAACTAAAATACAACCGGTTTCGACTTCTTTAACAGAGATCTCCTTGGTCTTCATGGTGTTGTTCGGTTAATGGTGTTTCAGCCTCTGTGGCCTTTCAGAAAAGATGTGTATATTCTGACAGATCATGGAACACTTAAGATTGCATACAGGTGGACTTCCTTTCACTAAGAATGTGATTTATGAAGGTAATTGCTTGCACCAAAATTTTTAGGGGCTTTATAGCAAAAAGGGTGAGTACATATGCACATGCCAATTTTAGTTATTTAATCCCATAAATGTATTTATTTTTTATTTTTCTCACTTAACTTCACCAATTTAGACTATTTAGTGCTGATGCATCGCTCACAAATTGAATTACATAAATATTTAAACACAGATTGTAATGTAACAAAATAGATAAAAAGTCAAGGGGGGGTAAATACTTTTGAAGCCACTGTACATGACAAATCTGAGGGCGATGCACCTGATACTTTAGGTTAGGTAAGTACTGCACTTTAACATGCCATGATTCTTAACACTGTCTTGTAGTGATTAGTTTTAACTTTCCTGACAGTCCCTTTGCAATATGTCGACCACTTGTTCATTCCACTCCTAGAAAATTTGGTGCTTTCTGTAGAAATCACAAAAGTCATATAAAATAATATATGTAGTAGTTTTAATGTGGAGTGCATTCATTTTTGCATGAACTAATTTGAGTACAACTAAAGATTTTGTAATGAAACTTATATTACTAACCTTAGTTTCTTGTTTTCGGTTAAAAAATGTTCTGTGAAACACAGTCTTGTCAACATTTTGGAGATTGCTCTTGTATTCAATATGACATTGATGAAATTCTTACTTTTCAAATGGTGTTTACTCATTTATGGTAAGCACGGAATATACTGTACATGTAAAAATTTATATATATATATATATATATATATATATATATATATATATATATATATATATAAACACACTTAAACTCATGAAATAGGCCTGGACAGAAATGATGATACTCTTAACTTAATATTTTGTTGAACAACCTTTTGAGGCAATCACTGCAATCAAACGATTCCGGTAACTGTCAATGACACTTCTGCACCTCTCGGCAGGTATTTTGGCCCATTCCTCATGAGCAAACTGCTCCAGTTGTCTATTTGAAGGTTGCCCTTTCCAGACGGCATGCTTCAGCTCTTTCCAAATATGCTCGATAGGATTTAGGTCAGGAGTCATAGAAGGCCACTTCAGAATAGTCCAATGTTTTCCTCTTAGCCATTCTTGGGTGTTTTTAGCTGAGTGTTCTGGATCATTATCCTGTTGCAAGACCCATGACCTGCGACTGAGACCAAGCTTTCTGACACTGGGCAGCACATATCTCTCTAGAATCCCTTGATAGTCTTGAGATTTCATTGTACCCTGCACAGATTCAAGTCACCTTGTGCCTGATGCAGCAAAGCAGCCCCAGAACATAACAGAGCCTCCACCATGTTTCACAGTAGGGTCAGTGGTCTTTTCTTGATATGCTTCATTTTTTCCTCTGTGAACATAGAGCTGATGTGCCTTACCAAAAACTTCCATTTTTGTTTCATCTGTCCATGGGACATTCTTCCAGAAGCTTTGTGGCTTGTCAACATGTAGTTTGGAAAATTCCAGTCTGGCTTTTTTATGATTGTTTTTTCAACAATGATGTTCAGCTTCGTCGACTCCCATGAAATCCACTTTGGATCAAACAACGACGGATGGTGCGATCTGATGTTCCTTGAGCTTGAAGTTCACCTTTAATTGCTTTAGAAGTTTTCCTGCACTCTTTTGTTACCATTCGTATTATCCGTCTCTTTGATTTGTCATCAATTTTCCTCCTGCGGCCGCGTCCAGGGAGGTTGGCAGTCCCACATATCTTTTTTCTTTTTAATCAGATAAATTTTTATTAAACATAACAAAACTTGAAACAGATATTACATGACAATACTCATTTTACAATATTACAGTAAGTCCCCCCCTTCCCTTACCCCGCCCCCATGGAGACCTTTCAACCTCTTTTTTTATCCCTCCCTTCTTTCCTTTCCTTTTCTTCTCTACTTTACTCCTTCTCTTTCCTCCCCCTACTCCCTTTCCTTCTCTTCCCCTTTTCTTCTTTCCTTCTTCCCTTTCCACTCCGCCATACAGTTTACCAAGAGTTTTACTCTACAGTAGTATATATAGGTGTACTCTAATTAATCCTATCCAACCATGGCTGCCATAATTTATGGAAGTATTCCTGCTTATTCCTCTTGGTGTAAATACTTTTTTCAAGTTGAATTATATAGTTCGTTTGGGCAATGAATTTGAGTCTGGACGGGGGCTCCTCTCTAATCCAATATTTTGCAATCAATTTTCTGGCAATAAACAGTAATCTCGCAATTGCTATTTTGGTCAAGTTGTTTATTTTTATTTCCTCAACGTACCCTAATATACATGTCAGTGGGTCCCTAGGGACGATACACCTATACGCCATTCCAATACGGTTCAACACTACGATCCGAAAGGAGGACAATCTAGGACAATGCCAAAGCATATGCAGTATGTCTGCCTGAGTTTGCGAGCACCTTGGGCAGTCGGAGTTAGACTTCAACCCTGCTTTAAATAACATACCAGGGGTTCTATACATCCTGTGGATCACATACAGCTGTGACATTCTCCCAGGCTCACTCATGGATAACTTGGGTATATATTCTAGAATAGACTCCCACCTATCGTCGTTTATCTCTCCCAAGTCTGTCTCCCACTTCCTTTAGCTTTGATAGGGTGTCCTCCAATAATTCAAGTTATTTCTGTGACCATTGTGGGTGTTTCTTTCATTAAACGAGGGGTACCAACAATTTTGACCACGTTTGTATATACAGTTGGCACGGAAAATATTCAGACCCCTTTACATTTTTCACACTTTGCTTCATTGCAGCCATTTGGTAAATTCTAAAAAGTTCATTTTTTTTCTCATTAAAGTACACTCTGCATTCCATCTTGACTTAAAAAAACAGAAATGTAGAAATGTTTGCAAATTTATTAAAAAAGAAAAACTGAAATATCACATGGTCATAAGTATTCAGACCCTTTGCTCAGACACTCCTATTTAAGTCACATGCTGTCCATTTCCTTGTGATCCTCCTTGAGATGGTTCTACTCCTTCACTGGAGTCCAGCTGTGTTTAATTAAACTGATATGACTTGATTTGGAAAGGCACACACCTGTCTATATAAAACCTCACAGCTCACAGTGCATGTCAGATCAAATGAGAATCATGAGCTCAAAGGAACTGCCCAAGGAGCTCAAAGACAGAATTGTGGCAAGGCACAGATCTGGCCAAGGTTACAAAAGAATTTCTGCATTACTCAAGGTTCCCAAGAGCACAGTGGCTTCCATAATCCTTAAATGGAAGAAGTTTGGGACCACCAGAAGTCTTCCTAGACCTGGCCGTCCAGCCAAACTGAGCAATCATGGGAGAAGAGCCTTTGTGAAAGAGGTAAAGAAGAACCCCAAGATCACTGTGGCTGAGCTTCAGAGATGCTGTAGGGAGATGGGCGAAAGATCCACAAAGTCAACTATCACTGCAGCCCTCCACCAGTCGGGCCTTTATGGCAGAGCCTCTCCTCAGTGCAAGACATATGAAATCCCGCATACAGTTTGCTCAAAAATACATGAAGGACTCCCAGACTATGAGAAGTAAGATTCTCTGGTCTGATGAGACGAAGCTAGAACTTTTTGGTGATAATTCTAAGCGGTATGTGTGGAGAAAACCAGGCACTGCTCATCACCTGCCCAATACAATCCCAATAGTGAAACATGGTGGTGGAAGCATCATGCTATGGGGGTGTTTTTCAGCTGCAGAGACAGGACGACTGCTTGCAATTGAAGGAAACATGAATGCGGCCAAGTCCAGATATATCCTGGATGAAAACCTCTTCCAGAGTGCTCTGGACCTCAGACTTTGCCGAAGGTTCACATTCCAACAAGAAAATGACCCTAATCACACAGCTAAAATAACAAAGGAGTGGCTTCAGAACAACTCTGTAACCATTCTTGACTGGTCCAGCCAGAGCCCTGACCTAAACCCAATTGAGCATCTCTGGAGAGACCTGAAAATGGCTGTCCACCAAAGTTCACCATCCAACCTGACGGAACTGGAGAGGATCTGCAAGGAAGAATGGCAGAAGATCCCCAAATACAGGTGTGAAAAACTTGTTGCATCATTGCCAAAAAGGCATTTTGGCTTTACTAGCTCAAAAGGGTGCTTCTACTCAATACTGAGCAAAGGGTCTGAATAATTATGACCATGTGATATTTCAGATATTTCAGAAATTTCTACATTTCTGGTTTATATTCAGTCAAGATGGGGTGCTGAGTGTACTTTAATGAGAAAAAAATGAACTTTTTAGAATTTACCAAATGGCTGCAATGAAACAAAGAGTGAAAAATGTAAAGGGGTCTGAATACTTTCCGTAGCCACTGTGTATGTATGTATAGATCATTACTACAATAAGAATATATATATATATATATATATATTCTTATCGTAATAATGATCTAGAAGTTGACTTTTACAATTTAAGTCCTGGTTTGAAATCTCTTGATTAATTGGAAATTTCAAATTCCTTCTCTTTTATGAAAATGTTATTTCCAGTCCTCTCCTTTATTACACATGTTCAAAGGGTTGTTAGGATGATACATAAAAAATGTAAAGCAATACCTCACCCCCACCCCACTGTGTTGGCGTACATCAGGCACATGCCTGAGTTTGGAATGTCATTGCTGATTATAGACAGGTAGAGAGAGCATCATTTCAGAAGGAATGGGCTTGTGTAAAGTGCTGGATCCTTTTTTACCATGTTCCATTGAGTTTACCTGTCGTTGATGTTCACCAAGCTGTCTATTTAACCTCTTAGCGTCATTAGCAATTGGTGAGAAAAGCTTTTTAGACTGACTTAATTCTCTTAATATTATATTTTTTTATCTGTGTAAATTACCAGACGTGACTTGATTGCAAGAGCCAAGAGTATTTATTGATTGAAACATCTTTCTTTTTCTGTCAACAGGTCCTGTAAAAAACATTTTTTTTTTCAAGAGTGTGCATGATTTTTAATTCAAGACTGGTCATCAGGCTGCCCTACTGCCCTACTGTAAGTGGGAAAATAGAATACGTGTATATTCTATTTTATATATATGTGTGTGAGTGTGTGTAATATATATAATATGTCTTATATAATGTCTGTAGCAGTAGTGTGTGTCTGTGTGTGTGTGTATATATATATATTTTCACTGATTCACTCATAAAGAAAATCTCGATTGGCTCTTATTTTCACTGTTCCCTGCAACCTTCCTGATTGGCAGGTCTCTCCTGTGTGTACATAGGAAGAGTCCTCTCAATTCCTTGGAGCATCATTGTGATAAGTCGGCGGGGAGAGTCACCAAAGTTCCATAGATAAACACGTGGTTTTTATCGTGCTGCCAGGCTCTGATTCATGCTGCCCATGATTTAGACAGCACAAATTAGTTAACAGGTTCCCTTTAATGATTCCCATGCAGTCTACATACTTTATACAGCAACTAGTATGTTCATCCACTGTTATTTAATGAGTTGTTGTGAGTTCTTACATCTGCTTGTGTCAAGAAATCCATTGCCGAAACTTTTATCTGCCGATTAGTTATATACTACCTGATTGTGGCAACTAAATTAAATTGCCTGTACACCATTTGACCGTGGGAACTGGGTGCAGTTTGAACAACTGTTACAACTTGACTGTGAAAAATTAAGAATCTGATTCTTAATAAAGTGTATGATATTTCCTTCACTCACACATGGCCCTGCATGGTTTATAGAAAATAAAGTAAGAGACTAGTTGAGAAAGTGTTTTACAAAAATAAAAAGCCACGAGGGAGTAGAGAGAGACTTTGAAAGTTGCAAGACAAAGTGCTGCATTACCGTAGAATCTCCTCTCCATTGGCATCACTGTTAAGGGCTGGGAGGCATATAAATCACTGGGGAGGGCTGGGAAGCATATACATCACTGGGGGCAAATACATCACTGGGGGGAGGGGGCCTGGAGAGCATAGACATCATTAGGGAGGGCTGGTGTGCATATACATATACCCCAGTGATTCATATGACTCCCAGCCCCCCCCTCATTGATGTCTCTGCCCCCCAATGAAGTCTAGGCCCCCAGCACCCACCAGTGATGGCTATGCCCCTCAGTGATGTCTATGCCTCCACATTCATGTATATGCCTGCACTCACAGAAATCGTGGTTCGCGCCTGTGCTCAATGCTTTATCCTACTGTGGTCACAGCTGAACGCATAAGTGCACATGCGACCGCAGTAGGGCAAAGCATACTGCGCAGGCGCGAACCGCGATTTCTATTTGCAGGCGCAAGATTTCTTCCAGCAGTATGGATGACGTGAGGCGTCGTCCACATCGATTAAAGAAGGAGGATGGCGAGCAGCAGCCGGGAGGAGGGATGGAGAGGCCCAAAAAATCGCCCATCGGACCCGACCAAAAGGATTACCATGCAGCGCAGTAGAATTTAAAAAGGGTTTTGGCGGGTCTACAGGGGGAGTCAGCGGCTTGTATAAGCATTTATGAAGTGCTGCATAAAGGGATAGTTTAAGATTCATATAGGACAAAACTAGTGACAGGTTCCCTTTAACTTCATAAGTCACATGCTTAGTGAAAGGAAGTGAGCAATCTAAGGCTGCTTGCCCACTATGCGTTTTTCAAGCGTTTATGCTGTGGAATTTACGTAGCTTAAACGCTTGGTAATCCGCCCCCCATGGTCCCCAATGACAAGCCGCAATGTCAATGCCCATGCTGCGGATTTTTACGCAGCGTTTGTGCTGCGCTCAAAAGTCCGCAGCATGTCCATTAATTTTGCGGACACGCAGCGTAATCACCGACATTGACTTGCATTGGACCGCGTGACATCCGCATCACTGCATCTGCACAAGCGGATATCACGCGGTTCAATGTGCGGATGGTACCAAGGTCTGGAGGAGAGGAGATTCTGCTCCAGACCTGGGTACCATTGTACCTGTAAAAAAAAGAATAAAATAAAAAATACATATTCTATTTACCTTCTGACGGCCCCTGCAGTGCTTGTCCTCCTTTGCCGGCAGCTCGCGATGGACTGAAGGACCTACGCTGACGTCATAGTCATGTGACGGCAGGTCCTAGTGCAGTGTACCGCGATCTGCCCGCAACCAAGACTTAGCGAAGCAAGACTGCGGGGGCCATCAGAAGTTAAGTATAGATTTATTTTTTAACATTCTTACGGTCACACTATATAAATCCATGCCGTTTGCATGGATTTATATAGTGTGACCAAGTTGACAAGCACTTTCCAAGTGATGCTAAAAACGCTTGGAAAGCGCTTGTCAACCCGCATTTAGAAATGCATGTGAAAACGCTTCACATCCGCATGTCCCTGGCAGGAAAAATCCTGAGCATTTCTGCATCGTGGGCACATAGCCTAAGGGTCACATGATCTGTCAGTATATATGCACACCTTTTCTGAAAGGCCACAGAAGCTGCAACACCATTAAGCAAAAGGCACCACTAACCAAACAACACCATGAAAAACTCCTAATAGATATCCAAGTAAGTCAGGGACAAAGTTGTTGAGAAGTACATGTCATGGTTGGGTTATAAAAAAAAAAAAAATATGTCACTATCTCTGATGACCCCGGAGCACCATCAAATCCATTACCATCAAGTGGAAAGAAATTTGTATCAGAACAAACCTGCCAAGAGAGGTCTGCCTGACAAAACTCTCAGCCTGGACGGAGAGGGCATTAATCAGAGAGGCAGCACAGAGGGCAAAGGCAATCCTGAAGGAGCTGCAGAGTTCCCAAACAGAGAATGGAGTATCTGGCCATATGAAAGGAGGTAGAAAAAAGAAGTCAGCTCATCCTCTATTAGACCATATGCACGGATCCACTGAGTCACGTAGAGGAATGATCAGCAGGAAAGGGATATCCAGCAAAACGATCTCCAATAAAAACCATATTTATTAATTCATTTAAAATATTCCATATCGCCAAGATGCAGTTTTAGGTCGCAGCCATCTCAAGCATGGGAGAACAGTTCAGTAGCAGACGCGTTTTGGATATTAATCCTTAGTCATTGCAATAAATATGGTTTTTTTATTGGAGATCATTTTGCTGAATATCCCTTTCCTATCTGGCCATATGACCACAATGAGCCTTGCATTTATGGAACAATGGGCAGACTCATTTTAAGCTTTCCAAAAGACGTGGTAGATTCCCCAAATGTATACAAGGAGGTATTTTGGTCAGAGGAGGCCAAAATTGAACTTTGTAGCCAACAAGGTAAACGCTAGGTCTGGTGCCAAACTAACACAGCTCATCACCCCAAGAACATCACCCCCACAGTGAAACATGCTGGTGGCAGCAGCATGATGTGGGGATGTTTTTCAGCAGCAGGGAGAGGGAAAATGGTCCGAGTCAAGGGGAAGATGGATGGTGCAAAATACATAGATATTCTTAAGCAAAACCTGTTTGTATGTCACTGATTTGAGACTGGGACGGAGGTTCCCCTTCGAACAAGGCAATGACCCAAAGCATACTTCTAAAGCAACATTTGAGTGGTTTAAGGGAAAATGTGTAAATGTTTTTGATCTTAATCCAATTGAGAATCTGTAGTCTACCTTGAAGATTGCTGTTCACAAGGAAAATCTATCTAACTTGAAGGATCTGAAGTAGTTATGCTTGAGGAATGGGCAAAAATTCTAGTGGCAAGATGTGGAAAGCTCATAGGCACTTATCCAAAGTGGCATGCAGCTGTAATTGCTGCAAAATGTAGCTTTACAAAGTACTGACTTTAGGGGGGTGAATAGTTATGCATACTGAAGTTTTTCAAAAAGTTTGTCCTATTTGTTGTTTGCTTCACAATAAAAAGAAAAATAAATGTTCACAGTTGTAAGCATGTTCTTTACATGAACTGATGCAAACCCTCAAAAAACAGAGAAATTCCATGCTGTGAGGTAGCAAAGCACGAAAAATGCAAAGGGGGTTGAATACATTTGCAATCCACTGTACATCACTGAGGAGGGCTGGTGGCATATACATCACTGGAATGAGCTGGTGGGCATAGACATCACTGGGTAAAGATGGGAGGCATATATATCACTTGGGAGGGCTAGGGGTCATAGACCATCACTAGGAGGGTTGGGGGACATATACATCACTAAGTAAAGCTTAGGGGCATAGACATCACTGGGGAAGGTTGGGAGGCATATACAGTGGCTTGCAAAAGTACCCTCTTGGCATTTTCCGTGTGTTTTGCTACTTCACAAACTTGAATTTCACAGTTTATCTTTATTGAGGGCTTGCATCAGTTCATTTAAGGAATATGTCTACAACTGAACATTTGATTTTTGTTTTGTCAAGCAAACAACAAATAGGACAAAGTAACTAAAAATTTTAATATGCATAACTATTCACTTCCCTAAAGAAAGTACTTTGTAGAGCCTCCTTTTGTGGCAATCACAGCTGCAAATCGCTTTGGATAAGACTATATGAGCTTTCCACAACTGGCCACTTGGATTTTTGCACATTCCTCAAGGAAAAACTGCTTTAGCTCCTTCAAGTTAGATAGATAGTTTCCTCTGGTGAACAGGAATCTTCAAGTCCGACTACAGATTCTCAATTGAATTAAGGTGTGGGCTTTGAATAGGCCACCCCAAAACACATACACATTTTCCCTTAATCCACTCAAGTGTTACTTGAGCAGTAAGCTTTGGACCATTGCCTTGTCATTGTCTGTGAACCTCAAATCACTGACAGAATTAAACAGTTTTTGCTCAAGAATATTTCACACCATCCATCTTCTCAACTCGGACCATTTGCCCTTTCTCTGCTGCGTAAAAACATCCCCACAGCATAATGCTGCCACCACCATGCTTCACTGTGGGGATGGTGTTCTAGGGGTGATGAGCTGTGTTGGTTTGGCCCTAGACATAGCATTTACATTGTGGGCCAAAAAGTTCAGTTTTGGTCTCATCTAAACCAGCACCTTCCTCCATACATTTGAGGATTCTTCCACATGTCTTTTGTCAAACTCAAAATGAGCCTTACAGTTTTTGTTTGCAAGTAAATGCTTTTTTTTCTGGCCACTTTTCCATAATCGCCACGTCTATGGAGCTTACAGTGTGAAGATCTGAAGTTGTGGATTGTAAATAATCACCTAGGCAGGTTAACAATGCAACATTATTTTATTCCTTACATCAAGGTTTTACAACTCCTCCAGGTAAATGGCCAAAATACAAATGTCTCTGTCAACAAGATCCCCTCACTGGGACGGTAATTCCATTGCCTTTGTTCCAGGCGATACTCACTTTCTCCCAACTTTTGGTTGTCCCAGAGATTTCGTATTCCCAGCCAGTATGGTCTGTATTCACATTCCACGATCCTCTAGAAGACCGATAAAACGATGGAAGCACAGGTATCCAGTGGCAACAGTCCTTTAAAAGAGTTTAAATCCAAATGACAGATCCCACAACTGTAACATGTTTATGCAGTCCAGTAGGTAACTGATCTCCAAAACTCCATAGACCTTCAATACAGGATCTTAGCCTAGATCCGCTCCCTTCGATGTCATTCTACCAACTCTCTGACTAAAACATGTGGCTTCTCTTTTTTACCTCCCTGGGATCAGCCCCCTGAATGGGCAGAAGTGTTCCACCTCTTCCCTTCAGACATTTGCTTTTTAGCTGCAAGAATGAAAAATCTTCCAGAAGCCCATCACTGGTGACTACATGTGAGACCCCCTGCGATGACTGCTCCTCTGAGACTACTATCCCCATGCACACAATGGGCCTAGTGGCTGAGAGAACAATGGCTTAAAGAAGATGTCCAGTACTTTATCCCCCCCCCAATGTATCCCCCCAGGCCACCTAAGACTTGTTGTAAGTACCTTCTGTTGCTGATAATGCCTGTGAGCGGCGCTATCGGCCGCTCACAGGCATCACTTGACCCCGCTCTGACGTCACAACAAGTGAGGCAAAACTCAGCCTCAAGACCCCCGGCTGCTGCCAGCACTTGTCGCGATATCAGCAGATGGGTCACGTGAAGCCTGTGAGCGGCCAGTGATAGTGTCGCTCACAGGCATTATCAGCAACAGAAGGTATTTACAATAAGTCTTAGGGGCGCCGGGGGGATACATGGTGGGAGCGATATAAAGTAGTGGACAACCCCTTTAAGGTCCCCTGAGATACTAACGAGATTAAAGGAATGTTGGACACTTTATAAGTGAAATTAGTGCGCATAAACTGACGAGCAAGCAGAACATTAATAGAACACAGCCAGGAAATCTCTAATAAAAGACAATAATAAGATCGACATAACCGGTGCTCCGTGCTGGAAAAAGTCTACGTCTCAGAGCCGTGGACATTGCTCCATGTGCATTGGTTTAATAGTCTTTAGAACAAGGCTAGCTCCTCACATACAGCTTATAGTGGTCGTATGGGCAGATACTCTGCTTGGGAACTCAGCAGCTCCTTCAGAGTTACTTTTGGTCTCTGTGCTGCCTCTCTGATTAATGCCCTCCTTGCCCGGATTGAGAGTTTTGCTGGGCGGCCCCCTCTTGGCAGGATCTTGTATCATGCGCTTTGAAGATACTATATTTGATAGTGCTCCAGAGGTCATCAGAGATTGGGATATTTCTTTTATAACTCAACCCTGACTTGTACTTCTCAACAACTTTGCCTCTGTGTGAGCTCCATAGTCTTCATAGTGTTGTTTGGTTAGTGATGCTTCTTGCTTGATGTTGTTGGAGCCTCTGTGGCCTTTCAGAAAAGGTGTGTATATACTGACAGACAATATGACACTTAGATTGCACACAGGTGGACTTCCTTTCACTTAGCATGTGACTTAAGAAGATAATTGCCTGCACCCCAAATTTTTAGGAAAAATATATAGAAAAAGTCAGCTCACCCATCTCAGAAGTTCCACGCCCATAAAAAAGCAGTGTCACAGGGAGAAATACCAGTAGAAAGAAGTAATTCCTGCTTCTTAAAAACACTTTTAATGAAAATGCATTGAAAACGTGTTGTTCGGCGTATTAAGTCATATACTGACTAAATACGTGATCAAGCATCACCAATCCTGAACAGGATTTTTTTTTTAAAAGAAACACTTGTGTTAGCAATAAAAACAATGGTGAAGCAAAATACAATAAAAGAAAAAAAAAATATTCGTAATGCTAGATAAGATCATGTCTCAAGTTCATACCCAGAGGAAACCTAGTATTTAGTTCATAGATCCACCAGGATTCTCTGTGTAATAATTTCCTATGGTGATTCTGGCCCCTAAGAGACTTTTTAAGAAATACTATCCCTGTAACCACACAAGAGGAAATAATCCCATTATGTTCGGTGGAAAAATGATTAGTTGCCGCAGAACATTTAGCATCTAATTCTAACTTTCAAGGAGTTGGAGGTACAACCCGCATATTGGCAATCACATGTCTTAAACATGATCAAATATTCCGTCATGATGTTCGATACTCCCCAGACCGGTGTATCTAATCCCATCATCATGTGTGATGCTCCTTAGACCGGTGTATCTAATCTCATCATGTGTGATACTCCCCAGACTGATGTATTACGCCTTAAACTGGTGTATCTAATCCCATCATCATGTGCAATACTCCACAGACTGGTGTATCTAATCCCATAATCATGTGCGATACTCCCCAGACCGGTGTATCTAATCCCATCATCATGTGTGATACACCTTAGGCTGGTGTATCGAATCTCGTCAAGTGTGATACTCCCAAGACTGGTATATTACGCCTTAGACCGGTGTATCTAATCCCGTCATGTGCAATACTCCCCAGACTGGTGTATCTAATCCCATCATCATGTGCGAAACTCCTTATACCAGTGTAAATAATCCCGTCATGTGTCATACTGCACAGAATGGTGTATTACGCTTTAGACTGGTGTATCCAATCCTGTCATCATGTGCGATACACCTTAAAACGGTGTATCTAATTCCGTGATCATGTGCGATGCTCCTTATACCGGTGTATCTAATCCCGTCATATGCGATACCCCCCAGACTGGTGTATTACGCCTTTCACTGGTGTATCTAATCCCGTCGTCATGTGCAATACTCCTTAGACCGGTGTACTTAATCCCGTCATGTGCGATACTCCCCAGACTGGTGTATCTTATTCCATCGTCATGTCCGATACTCCCAAGACTGATGTATCTAATTCCGTCATCATATGCGATACTCCTTAGAATGGTGTATCTAATCCCATCATGTGAGATACTCCTTAGACTGGTGTATCTAATCCTGTCACGTGCGCTACTCCCCAGACCAGTGTATCTAATCTTGTCATCCTGTGCGATACTCCTTAGACCGGTTTATCTAATCCCATCATGTGTGATACTCCCCAGACTGGTGTATTACGCCTTAAACCGGTGTATGAAATCCCATCATGTGCAATACTCCCCAGACTGATGTACCTAATCCCGTAATCATGTGCGATACTCCCCAGACCGGTGTATCTAATCCTATCATGTGCGATACTCCTTAGGCCGGTGTATCTAATCTTGTCAAATGTGATACTCCCAAAACTGGTGTATTACACCTTAGACTGGGGTATCTAATCCCATTATCATGTGCGATACTCCTTAGACTGGTGTATCTATTCCCATTATGTGTGCTACTCCTCATACTGGTGTATCTAATCCTATCATCTTCTGCGATACTCCCCAGACTGATGTATCTAATTCCGTCATCATGTGCAATACTCCCCAGACTGGTGTATTACACCCCAGACCAGTGTATCTAATCTTGTCATCATCTGCGATATTCCTTAGACCATTGTATCTAATCCAATCGTGCTATACTTCCCAGACTGGTGTATTACTCCTTAGACCAGTGTATTTATTCCCATCATCATGTGCGATATTCCCCAGACCGGTGTATCAAATCCAGTCATCATGTGCGATACTCCTTATACTGGTGTATCTAATTCCGTTATATTTGATACTCCCCAGACTGGTGTGTTACGCCTTTCACTGATGTATCTAATCCGGTCATCATGTGCGATACTCCTTAGACTGGTGTATCTAATCCCATCATGTGTGACACTCCTTAGACCGGTGTATCTAATCTCGTCAAGTGTGATACTCCCAAGACTGGTGTATTACGCCTTAGACCGGTGTATCTAATCCCTTCATCATGTGCAATTCTCCCCAGACAGGTGTATCTAATCCCGTCATCCTGTGTGATACTCCCCATACTGGTGTATTTAATCTCAACATCATTTGCGATACACCCTAGACCGATGTATCTAATCCCGTCATCATGTGCAATACTCCCCAGACTGGTGTATCTAATTGTTATCATGTGTGATACTCCCCAGACTGGTGTATCTAATCCCATTATCATGTACGATACTCCCCAGACCGATGTATCTAATCCTGTCATCATGTGCGATACTCCTTAGACTGGTGTATCTAATCCCATCATCTTGTGCGATACTCCCCAGACCGATGTATCTAATTCCGTCATCATGTGCGATACTCCCCAGACGGGTGTATCAAATCCCGTCATTATGTGCGATACTCCTTAGACCGTTGTATCTAATCCAATCGTGCTATACTTCCCAGACTGGTGTATTACTCCTTTGACCAGTGTATTTATTTCCATCATCATGTGCGATACTCCCCAGACGGGTGTATCAAATCCCGTCATTATGTGCGATACTCCTTAGACCGGTGTATCTAATCCCGTCATATGCGATACCCCCCAGACTGGTGTATTACGCCTTTCACTGGTGTATCTAATTCCGTCATCATATGAGATACTGCTTAGACTGGTGTATCTAATCCCATCATCATGTGCGATACTCCCCAGACTGGTGTATGTAATCCCGTCATCATGTGCGATACTCCCCAGACGGGTGTATCAAATCCGGCCATCATGTGCGATACTCCTTATACTGGTGTATCTAATTCCATCATATGCGATACTCCCCAGACTGGTGTGTTACTCCTTTCACTGGTGTATCTAATCCGGTCATCATGTGCGATACTCCTTAGACTGGTGTATCTAATCCCATCATGTGTGACACTCCTTAGACCGGTGTATCTAATCTCGTCAAGTGTGATACTCCCAAGACTGGTGTATTACGCCTTAGACCGGTGTATCTAATAATGTCATCATGTACGATACTCCTTAGACTGGTGTATCTAATCCCATCATGTGCGATACTCCCCATACTGGTGTATCTAATCCCATCATGTGCGATACTCCTCAGACTAGTGTATTTAATCCCATCATCATTTGCGATACACCCTAGACTGATGTATCTAAACCTGTCATGTGCCATACTCCCCAGACTGGTGTATCTAATTCAGTTATCATGTGCAATATTCCCCAGACTAGTGTATCTAATCCCATCATGTGCGATACTCCCCAGACTGGTGTATCTAATCCCATCATCTTGTGCGATACTCCCCAGACCAATGTATCTAATTCCGTCATCATGTGCGATACTCCCCAGACCGGTGTATCAAATCCCATCATCATGTGTGATACTCCTTATACTTGTGTATCTAATTCCGTCATATGCAATACTCCCCAGACTGGTGTGTTACGCCTTTCACTGGTGTATCTAATCCCGTCATCATGTGCGATACTCCTTAGACTGGTGTATCTAATCCCATCATGTGTGACACTCCTTAGACCGGTGTATCTAATCTTGTCAAGTGTGATACTCCCAGGACTGGTGTATTACGCCTTAGACCGGTGTATCTAATCCCGTCATATGCAATACTCCCCAGACTGGTGTATTACACCTTTCCCTGGTGTATCTAATTCCGTCATCATATGCGATACTCCTTAGACTGGTGTATCTAATCCCATCATTATGTGCAATACTCCCCAGACTGGTGTATCTAATCCCATCATGTGCGATACTCCCCAGACTGGTGTATGTAATCCCGTCATCATGTGCGATACTCCCCAGACCGGTGTATCAAATCCCGTCATCATGTGCGATACTACTTATACTGGTGTATCTAATTCCGTCATATGCAATACTCCCCAGACTGGTGTGTTACGCCTTTCACTGGTGTATCTAATCCGGTCATCATGTGCGATACTCCTTAGACTGGTGTATCTTATCTCATCAAGTGTGATACTCCCAAGACTGGTGTATTACGCCTTAGACCGGTGTATCTAATCCCGTCATCATGTGCAATTCTCCCCAGACTGATGTATCTAATAAAGTCATCATGTGCGATACTCCTCAGACTGGTGTATCTAATCCCGTCATCATATGCGATAAACCTTAGACTGGTGTATCTAATCCCATCATGTGTGATACTCCCCAGAGTGGTGTATTATGCCTTAAACCGGTGTATCTAATCCCGTCATCATATGCAATGCTTCCCAGACTGATGTATCTAATCCTGTAATCATGTGCGATACTCCCCAGACCGGTGTATCTAATCCTATCATCATGTGCGATACTCCTTAGGCCGGTGTATCTAATCTTGTCAAATGTGATACTCCCAAAACTGGTGTATTACGCCTTAGACTGGGATATCTAATCCCATTATCATGTGCGATACTCCTTAGACTGGTGTATCTATTCCCATTATGTGTGATACTCCCCATACTGGTGTATCTAATCCTATCTTCTGCGATACTCCCCAGACCGATGTATCTAATTCCGTCATCATGTGCAATACTCCCCAGACTGGTGTATTACACCCCAGACCAGTGTATCTAATCTTGTCATCATGTGCGATATTCCTTAGACCGTTGTATCTAATCCAATCGTGCTATACTTCCCAGACTGGTGTATTACTCCTTAGACCAGTGTATTTATTCCCATCATCATGTGCAATATTCTCCAGACCGGTGTATCAAATCCAGTCATCATGTGCGATACTCCTTATACTGGTGTATCTAATTTTTTATATTCGATACTCCCCAGACTGGTGTCTTACGCCTTTCACTGATGTATCTAATCCGGTCATCATGTGCGATACTCCTTAGACTGGTGTATCTAATCCCATCATGTGTGACACTCCTTAGACCGGTGTATCTAATCTCGTCAAGTGTGATACTCCCAAGACTGGTGTATTACGCCTTAGACCGGTGTATCTAATCCCTTCATCATGTGCAATTCTCCCCAGACTGGTGTATAGAAATACCGTCATCATGTGCGATACTCCTTAGACTGGTGTATCTAATCCCATAATGTGCGATACTCCCGAGACAGGTGTATCTAATCCCGTCATCCTTTGTTATACTCCCCATACTGGTGTATTTAATCTCAACATCATTTGTGATACACCCTAGACCGATGTATCTAATCCCGTCATCATGTGCAATACTCCCCAGACTGGTGTATCTATTTCAGTTATCATGTGTGATACTTCCCAGACTGGTGTATCTAATCCCATTATCATGTACGATACTCCCCAGACCGATGTATCTAATCTTGTCATCATGTGCGATACTCCTTAGACTGGTGTATCTAGTCCCATCATCTTGTGCGATACTCCCCAGACCGATGTATCTAATTCCGTCATCATGTGCGATACTCCCCAGACTGGTGTATCTAATCCCGTCATCATGTGTGATATTCCTTAGACCGTTGTATCTAATCCAATCGTGCTATACTTTCCAGACTGGTGTATTACTCCTTAGACCAGTGTATTTATTTCCATCATCATGTGCGATACTCCCCAGACGGGTGTATCAAATCCCGTCATTATGTGCGATACTCCTTACACCAGTGTATCTAATCCCGTCATATGCGATACCCCCCAGACTGGTGTATTACACCTTTCGCTGGTGTATATAATTCCGTCATCATATGCGATACTCCTTAGACTGGTGTATCTAATCCCATCATTATGTGCAATACTCCCCAGACTGGTGTATCTAATCCCATCATCATGTGCGATACTCCCCAGACTGGTGTATGTAATCCCGTCATCATGTGCGATACTCCCCAGACCGGTGTATCAAATCCGGCCATCATGTGCGATACTCCTTATACTGGTGTATCTAATTCCATCATATGCAATACTCCCCAGACTGGTGTGTTACGCCTTTCACTGGTGTATCTAATCCGGTCATCATGTGCGATACTCCTTAGACTGGTGTATCTAATCCCATCATGTGTGACACTCCTTAGACCGGTGTATCTAATCTCGCCAAGTGTGATACTCCCAAGACTGGTGTATTATGCCTTAGACCGGTGTATCTAATCCCGTCATCATGTGCAATTCTCCCCAGACTGGTGTATCCAATACCGTCATCATGTGCGATACTCCTTAGACTGGTGTATCTAATTCAGTTATCATGTACGATATTCCCCAGACTGGTGTATCTAATCCCATTATGTGCGATACTCCCCAGACCGATGTATCTATTCCCGTCATCATGTGCGATACTCCTTAGACTGGTGTATCTAATCCCATCATGTGCGATACTCCCGAGACTGGTGTATCTAATCCCATCATCTTGTGCGATACTCTCCAGACCGATGTATCAAATCCCATCATCATGTGTGATACTCCCCAGACTGGTGTATGTAATCCCGTCATCATGTGCGATAATCCCCAGACTGGTGTATGTAACCCCGTCATCATGTGCCATACTCCCCAGATCGGTTTATCAAATCCCGTCATCATGTGCCATACTCCTTATACTGGTGTATCTAATTCCGTCATAAGCGATACTCCCCAGACTGGTGTGTTACGCCTTTCACTGGTGTATCTAATCCGGTCATCATGTGTGATACTCCTTAGACTGGTGTATCTAATCCCATCATGTGTGACACTCCTTAGACCGGTGTTTCTAATCCCGTCATATGCTATACCCCCCAGACTGGTGTATTACACCTTTCACTGGTGTATCTAATTCCGTCATCATATGCGATACTCCTTAGACTGGTGTATCTAATCCTATCATCATGTGCCATACTCCTTATACTGGTGTATCTAATTCCATCATATGCGATACTCCCCAGATTGGTGTGTTACGCCTTTCACTGGTGTATCTAATCCGGTCATCATGTGCGATACTCCCCTGACTGGTGTATCTAATCCCATCATCTTGTGCGATACTCCCCAGACCGATGTATCAAATCCCGTCATCATGTGTGATACTCCCCAGACTGGTGTATGTAATCCCGTCATCATGTGCGATACTCCCCAGACTGGTGTATGTAACCCCGTCATCATGTGCCATACTCCCCAGACCGTTGTATCAAATCCCGTCATCATGTGCCATACTCCTTATACTGGTGTTTCTAATTCCGTCATAAGCGATACTCCCCAGACTGGTGTGTTACGCCTTTCACTGGTGTATCTAATCCGGTCATCATGTGCGATACTCCTTAGACTGGTGTATCTAATCCCATCATGTGTGACACTCCTTAGACCGGAGTATCTAATCTTGTCAAGTGTGATACTCCCAAGACTGGTGTATTACGCCTTAGACCGGTGTTTCTAATCCCGTCATATGCGATACCCCCCAGACTGGTGTATTACACCTTTCACTGGTGTATCTAATTCTGTCATCATATGCGATACTCCTTAGACTGGTGTATCTAATCCCATCATTATGTGCAATACTCCCCAGACTGGTGTTTCTAATCCCATCATCATGTGCAATACTCCCCAGACTTGTGTATGTAATCCCGTCATTATGTGCGATACTTCTTAGACCGTTGTATCTAATCCAATCGTGCTATACTTCCCAGACTGGTGTATTACTCCTTAGACCAGTGTATTTATTGCCATCATCATGTGCGATACTCCCCAGACGGGTATATCAAATCCGGTCATCATGTGCGATACTCCTTATACCAGTGTATCTAATCACGTCATATGCGATACTCCACAGAATGGTGTATTATGCTTTAGACTGGTATATCCAATCCTGTCATCATGTGCAATACTCCTTAGATCGGTGTACCTAATCCAGTCATGTGCGATACTCCCCAGACTGGTGTATCTTATTCCATCATCATGTCCGATACTCCTTAGACTGGTGTATCTAATCCCATCATGTGTGATACTCCTTAGACTGGTGTATCTAATCCTGTCATGTGCGCTACTCCCCAGACTGGTGTATCTAATCCTGTCATCCTGTGCGATACTCCTTAGACCGGTGTATCTAATTCCATCATGTGTGATACTTCCCAGACTGATGTATCTAATCCCGTCATCATGTGCGATACTCCTTAGACTGATGTATCTAATCCCATCATGTGCGATTTTCCCCAGACTGATGTATCTAATCCCATCATCTTGTGTGATACTCCCCAGACTGGTGTATGTATTCCCGTCATCATGTGCGATACTCCCCAGACTGGTGTATGTAACCCCGTCATCATGTGCCATACTCCCCAGACCGGTGTATGAAATCTCGTCATCATGTGCCATACTCCTTATACTGGTGTATCTAATTCCGTCATAAGCGATATTCCCCAGACTGGTGTTACGCCTTTCACTGGTGTATCTAATCCGGTCATCATGTATGATACTCCTTAGACTGGTGTATCTAATCCCATCATGTGTGACACTCCTTAGACCAGTGTATCTAATCTCGTCAAGTGTGATACTCCCAAGACTGGTGTATTACGCCTTAGACCGGTGTATCTAATCCCGTCATATGCGATACCCCACAGACTGGTGTATTACACCTTTCACTGGTGTGTCTAATTCTGTCATCATATGCGATACTCCTTAGACTGGTGTATCTAATCCCATCATTATGTGCGATACTCCCCAGACCAGTGTATCAAATCCCGTCATCATGTACCATACTCCTTATACTGGTGTATCTAATTCCGTCATAAACGATATTCCCCAGACTGGTGTGTTACGCCTTTCACTGGTGTATCTACTCCGGTCATCATGTGCGATACTCCTTAGACTGGTGTATCTAATCCCATCATTATGTGCATTACTCCCCAGACTGGTGTATCTAATCCCGTCATCATGTGCGATATTCCTTAGACCGTTGTATCTAATCCAATTGTGCTATACTTCCCAGACTGGTGTATTACTCCTTAGACCAGTGTTTTTATTGCCATCATCATGTGCGATACTCCCCAGACGGGTGTATCAAATCCCGTGATTATGTGTGATACTCCTTACACCGGTGTATCTAATGCCGTCATATGCGATACCCCCCAGACTGGTGTATTACGCCTTTCACTGGTGTATCTAATTCCGTCATCATGTGCGATACTCCTTAGACTGGTGTATCTAATCCCATCATGTGTGACACTTTTTAGACCGGTGTTTCTAATCCCGTCATATGCTATACCCCCCAGACTGGTGTATTACACCTTTCACTGGTGTATCTAATTCCGTCATCATGTGCGATACTCCTTAGACTGGTGTATCTAATCCCATCATGTGTGACACTTTTTAGACCGGTGTTTCTAATCCCTTCATATGCTATACCCCCCAGAGTGGTGTATTACACCTTTCACTGGTGTATCTAATCCCATCATTATGTGCAATACTCCCCAGACTGGTGTATCTAATCCTATCATCATGTGTGATACTCCTTATACTGGTGTATCTAATTCCATCATATGCGATACTCCCCAGACTGGTGTGTTACGCCTTTCACTGGTGTATCTAATCCGGTCATCATGTGTGACACTCCTTAGACCGGTGTATCTAATCCCATCATGTGCGATACTCCCCAGACTGGTGTATCTAATCCCATCATGTGCGATACTCCCCAGGCCGGTGTATCTAATCCCGTCATCCTGTGTGATACTCCCCAGACTGGTGTATTTAATCCCATCATCATGTGCGATACTCTCCAGACTTGTGAGTTGATGTCCAACTCACTTAATGAGTTCAAGAGAGGCCTGGACGCCTTTCTTGAGAACAATAAAATTACATCTTATGCTTAGTGATAGTTAATTAATCCAGATTGGTGTCGGGAAGTGAATTTTTTCCTCAATGATGTCAATTGGCCTATACCGCATGTTTTTTTTGTTTTGTTTTGTTTTGTTTTTTTTTGCGTTCCCCTGGATCAACGCTGCGGAATAGCTGCAGTGCACAAGAAATAGGCTGAACTGGATGGACGCTTGTCTTTTTTCGGCCTTATAAACTATGTAACTATGTAACTATATGTGTATGTAATCCCGTCGTTATGTGCGATACTCCTTACACCGGTGTATCTAATCCCGTCATATGCGAGACCCCCCAGACTGGTGTATTGCGCCTTTCACTGGTGTATCTAATTCCGTCATCATATGCGATACTTCTTAGACTGGTGTATCTAATCCCATCATTATGTGCATTACTCCCCAGACTGGTGTATCTAATCCCGTCATCATGTGCGATATTCCTTAGACCGTTGTATCTAATCCAATTGTGCTATACTTCCCAGACTGGTGTATTACTCCTTAGACCAGTGTTTTTATTGCCATCATCATGTGCGATACTCCCCAGACGGGTGTATCAAATCCCGTCATCATGTGCGATACTCCTTATACCAGTGTAGCTAATCACGTCATATGCGATACTCCACAGAATGGTGTATTATGCTTTAGACTGATATATTCAATCCTGTCATCATGTGCAATACTCCTTAGATCGGTGTACCTAATCCAGTCATGTGCGATACTCCCCAGACTGGTGTATCTTATTCCATCATCATGTCCGATACTCCTTAGACTGGTGTATCTAATCCCATCATGTGTGATACTCCTTAGACTGGTGTATCTAATCCTGTCATGTGCGCTACTCCCCAGACTGGTGTATCTAATCCTGTCATCCTGTGCGATACTCCTTAGACCGGTGTATCTAATTCCATCATGTGTGATACTTCCCAGACTGATGTATCTAATCCCGTCATCATGTGCCATACTCCCCAGACCGGTGTATGAAATCTCGTCATCATGTGCCATACTCCTTATACTGGTGTATCTAATTCCGTCATAAGCGATATTCCCCAGACTGGTGTTACGCCTTTCACTGGTGTATCTAATCCGGTCATCATGTATGATACTCCTTAGACTGGTGTATCTAATCCCATCATGTGTGACACTCCTTAGACCGGTGTATCTAATCTCGTCAAGTGTGATACTCCCAAGACTGGTGTATTATGCCTTAGACCGGTGTATCTAATCCCGTCATATGCTATACCCCCAGACTGGTGTATTACACCTTTCTCTGGTGTATCTAATTCTGTCATCATATGCGATACTCCTTCGACTGGTGTATCTAATCCCATCATTATGTGCGATACTCCCCAGACCGATGTATCAAATCCCGTCATCATGTGTGATACTCCCCAGACTGGTGTATGTAATCCCGTCTTCATGTGCGATACTCCCCAGACTAGTGTATGTAACCCCGTCATCATGTGCCATACTCCCCAGACCAGTGTATCAAATCCCGTCATCATGTACCATACTCCTTATACTGGTGTATCTAATTCCGTCATAAACGATATTCCCCAGGCTGGTGTGTTACGCCTTTCACTGCTGTATCTAATCCGGTCATCATGTGCGATACTCCTTAGACTGGTGTATCTAATCCCATCATGTGTAACACTCCTTAGACCGGTGTATCTAATCTTGTCAAGTGTGATTCTCCCAAGACTGGTGTATTACGTCTTAGACCGGTGTACCTAATTCCGTCATATGCGATACCCCCCAGACTGGTGTATTACACCTTTCACTGGTGTATCTAATTCTGTCATCATATGCGATACTCCTTAGACTGGTGTATCTAATCCCATCATTATGTGCAATACTCCCCAGACTGGTGTTTCTAATCCCATCATCATGTGCAATACTCCCCAGACTTGTGTATGTAATCCCGTCATTATGTGCGATACTCCTTAGACCGTTGTATCTAATCCAATCGTGCTATACTTCCCAGACTGGTGTATTACTCCTTAGACCAGTGTATTTATTGCCATCATCATGTGCGATACTCCCCAGACGGGTATATCAAATCCGGTCATCATGTGCGATACTCCTTATACCAGTGTATCTAATCACGTCATATGCGATACTCCACAGAATGGTGTATTATGCTTTAGACTGGTATATCCAATCCTGTCATCATGTGCAATACTCCTTAGATCGGTGTACCTAATCCAGTCATGTGCGATACTCCCCAGACTGGTGTATCTTATTCCATCATCATGTCCGATACTCCTTAGACTGGTGTATCTAATCCCATCATGTGTGATACTCCTTAGACTGGTGTATCTAATCCTGTCATGTGCGCTACTCCCCAGACTGGTGTATCTAATCCTGTCATCCTGTGCGATACTCCTTAGACCGGTGTATCTAATTCCATCATGTGTGATACTTCCCAGACTGATGTATCTAATCCCGTCATCATGTGCGATACTCCTTAGACTGATGTATCTAATCCCATCATGTGCGATACTCCCCAGACTGATGTATCTAATCCCATCATCTTGTGTGATACTCCCCAGACTGGTGTATGTATTCCCGTCATCATGTGCGATACTCCCCAGACTGGTGTATGTAACCCCGTCATCATGTGCCATACTCCCCAGACCGGTGTATGAAATCTCGTCATCATGTGCCATACTCCTTATACTGGTGTATCTAATTCCGTCATAAGCGATATTCCCCAGACTGGTGTTACGCCTTTCACTGGTGTATCTAATCCGGTCATCATGTATGATACTCCTTAGACTGGTGTATCTAATCCCATCATGTGTGACACTCCTTAGACCAGTGTATCTAATCTCGTCAAGTGTGATACTCCCAAGACTGGTGTATTATGCCTTAGACCGGTGTATCTAATCCCGTCATATGCGATACCCCACAGACTGGTGTATTACACCTTTCACTGGTGTGTCTAATTCTGTCATCATATGCGATACTCCTTAGACTGGTGTATCTAATCCCATCATTATGTGCGATACTCCCCAGACCAGTGTATCAAATCCCGTCATCATGTACCATACTCCTTATACTGGTGTATCTAATTCCGTCATAAACGATATTCCCCAGACTGGTGTGTTACGCCTTTCACTGGTGTATCTACTCCGGTCATCATGTGAGATACTCCTTAGACTGGTGTATCTAATCCCATCATTATGTGCAATACTCCTCAGACTGGTGTTTCTAATCCCATCATCATGTGCTATACTCCCCAGACTTGTGTATGTAATCCCGTCATCATGTGCGATACTCCCCAGATGGGTGTATCAAATCCCGTGATTATGTGCGATACTCCTTACACCGGTGTATCTAATGCCGTCATATGCGATACCCCCCAGACTGGTGTATTACGCCTTTCACTGGTGTATCTAATTCCGTCATCATGTGCGATACTCCTTAGACTGGTGTATCTAATCCCATCATGTGTGACACTTTTTAGACCGGTGTTTCTAATCCCGTCATATGCTATACCCCCCAGACTGGTGTATTACACCTTTCACTGGTGCATCTAATTCCGTCATCATGTGCGATACTCCTTAGACTGGTGTATCTAATCCCATCATGTGTGACACTTTTTAGACCGGTGTTTCTAATCCCGTCATATGCTATACCCCCCAGAGTGGTGTATTACACCTTTCACTGGTGTATCTAATCCCATCATTATGTGCAATACTCCCCAGACTGGTGTATCTAATCCTATCATCATGTGTGATACTCCTTATACTGGTGTATCTAATTCCATGATATGCGATACTCCCCAGACTGGTGTGTTACGCCTTTCACTGGTGTATCTAATCCGGTCATCATGTGTGATACTCCTTAGACTGGTGTATCTAATCCTATCATCATGTGCCATACTCCTTATACTGGTGTATCTAATTCCATCATATGAGATACTCCCCAGACTGGTGTGTTACGCCTTTCACTGGTGTATCTAATCCGGTCATCATGTGCGATACTCCCCTGACTGGTGTATCTAATCCCATCATCTTGTGCGATACTCCCCAGACCAATGTATCAAATCCCGTCATCATGTGTGATACTCCCCAGACTGGTGTATGTAATCCCGTCATCATGTGCGATACTCCCCAGACTGGTGTATGTAACCCCGTCATCATGTGCCATACTCCCCAGACCGGTGTATCAAATCCCGTCATCATGTGCCATACTCCTTATACTGGTGTATCTAATTCCGTCATAAGCGATACTCCCCAGACTGGTGTGTTACGCCTTTCACTGGTGTATCTAATCCGGTCATCATGTGCGATACTCCTTAGACTGGTGTATCTAATCCCATCATGTGTGACACTCCTTAGACCGGTGTATCTAATCTTGTCAAGTGTGATACTCCCAAGACTGGTGTATTACGTCTTAGACCGGTGTACCTAATTCCGTCATATGCGATACCCCCCAGACTGGTGTATTACACCTTTCACTGGTGTATCTAATTCTGTCATCATATGCGATACTCCTTAGACTGGTGTATCTAATCCCATCATTATGTGCAATACTCCCCAGACTGGTGTTTCTAATCCCATCATCATGTGCAATACTCCCCAGACTTGTGTATGTAATCCCGTCATTATGTGCGATACTTCTTAGACCGTTGTATCTAATCCAATCGTGCTATACTTCCCAGACTGGTGTATTACTCCTTAGACCAGTGTATTTATTGCCATCATCATGTGCGATACTCCCCAGACGGGTATATCAAATCCGGTCATCATGTGCGATACTCCTTATACCAGTGTATCTAATCACGTCATATGCGATACTCCACAGAATGGTGTATTATGCTTTAGACTGGTATATCCATTCCTGTCATCATGTGCAATACTCCTTAGATCGGTGTACCTAATCCAGTCATGTGCGATACTCCCCAGACTGGTGTATCTTATTCCATCATCATGTCCGATACTCCTTAGACTGGTGTATCTAATCCCATCATGTGTGATACTCCTTAGACTGGTGTATCTAATCCTGTCATGTGCGCTACTCCCCAGACTGGTGTATCTAATCCTGTCATCCTGTGCGATACTCCTTAGACCGGTGTATCTAATTCCATCATGTGTGATACTTCCCAGACTGATGTATCTAATCCCGTCATCATGTGCGATACTCCTTAGACTGATGTATCTAATCCCATCACGTGCGATTTTCCCCAGACTGATGTATCTAATCCCATCATCTTGTGTGATACTCCCCAGACTGGTGTATGTATTCCCGTCATCATGTGCGATACTCCCCAGACTGGTGTATGTAACCCCGTCATCATGTGCCATACTCCCCAGACCGGTGTATGAAATCTCGTCATCATGTGCCATACTCCTTATACTGGTGTATCTAATTCCGTCATAAGCGATATTCCCCAGACTGGTGTTACGCCTTTCACTGGTGTATCTAATCCGGTCATCATGTATGATACTCCTTAGACTGGTGTATCTAATCCCATCATGTGTGACACTCCTTAGACCAGTGTATCTAATCTCGTCAAGTGTGATACTCCCAAGACTGGTGTATTACGCCTTAGACCGGTGTATCTAATCCCGTCATATGCGATACCCCACAGACTGGTGTATTACACCTTTCACTGGTGTGTCTAATTCTGTCATCATATGCGATACTCCTTAGACTGGTGTATCTAATCCCATCATTATGTGCGATACTCCCCAGACCAGTGTATCAAATCCCGTCATCATGTACCATACTCCTTATACTGGTGTATCTAATTCCGTCATAAACGATATTCCCCAGACTGGTGTGTTACGCCTTTCACTGGTGTATCTACTCCGGTCATCATGTGCGATACTCCTTAGACTGGTGTATCTAATCCCATCATTATGTGCATTACTCCCCAGACTGGTGTATCTAATCCCGTCATCATGTGCGATATTCCTTAGACCGTTGTATCTAATCCAATTGTGCTATACTTCCCAGACTGGTGTATTACTCCTTAGACCAGTGTTTTTATTGCCATCATCATGTGCGATACTCCCCAGACGGGTGTATCAAATCCCGTGATTATGTGTGATACTCCTTACACCGGTGTATCTAATGCCGTCATATGCGATACCCCCCAGACTGGTGTATTACGCCTTTCACTGGTGTATCTAATTCCGTCATCATGTGCGATACTCCTTAGACTGGTGTATCTAATCCCATCATGTGTGACACTTTTTAGACCGGTGTTTCTAATCCCGTCATATGCTATACCCCCCAGACTGGTGTATTACACCTTTCACTGGTGTATCTAATTCCGTCATCATGTGCGATACTCCTTAGACTGGTGTATCTAATCCCATCATGTGTGACACTTTTTAGACCGGTGTTTCTAATCCCGTCATATGCTATACCCCCCAGAGTGGTGTATTACACCTTTCACTGGTGTATCTAATCCCATCATTATGTGCAATACTCCCCAGACTGGTGTATCTAATCCTATCATCATGTGTGATACTCCTTATACTGGTGTATCTAATTCCATCATATGCGATACTCCCCAGACTGGTGTGTTACGCCTTTCACTGGTGTATCTAATCCGGTCATCATGTGTGACACTCCTTAGACCGGTGTATCTAATCCCATCATGTGCGATACTCCCCAGACTGGTGTATCTAATCCCATCATGTGCGATACTCCCCAGGCCGGTGTATCTAATCCCGTCATCCTGTGTGATACTCCCCAGACTGGTGTATTTAATCCCATCATCATGTGCGATACTCTCCAGACTTGTGAGTTGATGTCCAACTCACTTAATGAGTTCAAGAGAGGCCTGGACGCCTTTCTTGAGAACAATAAAATTACATCTTATGCTTAGTGATAGTTAATTAATCCAGATTGGTGTCGGGAAGTGAATTTTTTCCTCAATGATGTCAATTGGCCTATACCGCATGTTTTTTTTGTTTTGTTTTGTTTTTTTTTGCGTTCCCCTGGATCAACGCTGCGGAATAGCTGCAGTGCACAAGAAATAGGCTGAACTGGATGGACGCTTGTCTTTTTTCGGCCTTATAAACTATGTAACTATATGTGTATGTAATCCCGTCGTTATGTGCGATACTCCTTACACCGGTGTATCTAATCCCGTCATATGCGAGACCCCCCAGACTGGTGTATTGCGCCTTTCACTGGTGTATCTAATTCCGTCATCATATGCGATACTTCTTAGACTGGTGTATCTAATCCCATCATTATGTGCATTACTCCCCAGACTGGTGTATCTAATCCCGTCATCATGTGCGATATTCCTTAGACCGTTGTATCTAATCCAATTGTGCTATACTTCCTAGACTGGTGTATTACTCCTTAGACCAGTGTTTTTATTGCCATCATCATGTGCGATACTCCCCAGACGGGTGTATCAAATCCCGTCATCATGTGCGATACTCCTTATACCAGTGTAGCTAATCACGTCATATGCGATACTCCACAGAATGGTGTATTATGCTTTAGACTGATATATCCAATCCTGTCATCATGTGCAATACTCCTTAGATCGGTGTACCTAATCCAGTCATGTGCGATACTCCCCAGACTGGTGTATCTTATTCCATCATCATGTCCGATACTCCTTAGACTGGTGTATCTAATCCCATCATGTGTGATACTCCTTAGACTGGTGTATCTAATCCTGTCATGTGCGCTACTCCCCAGACTGGTGTATCTAATCCTGTCATCCTGTGCGATACTCCTTAGACCGGTGTATCTAATTCCATCATGTGTGATACTTCCCAGACTGATGTATCTAATCCCGTCATCATGTGCCATACTCCCCAGACCGGTGTATGAAATCTCGTCATCATGTGCCATACTCCTTATACTGGTGTATCTAATTCCGTCATAAGCGATATTCCCCAGACTGGTGTTACGCCTTTCACTGGTGTATCTAATCCGGTCATCATGTATGATACTCCTTAGACTGGTGTATCTAATCCCATCATGTGTGACACTCCTTAGACCGGTGTATCTAATCTCGTCAAGTGTGATACTCCCAAGACTGGTGTATTATGCCTTAGACCGGTGTATCTAATCCCGTCATATGCTATACCCCCAGACTGGTGTATTACACCTTTCTCTGGTGTATCTAATTCTGTCATCATATGCGATACTCCTTCGACTGGTGTATCTAATCCCATCATTATGTGCGATACTCCCCAGACCGATGTATCAAATCCCGTCATCATGTGTGATACTCCCCAGACTGGTGTATGTAATCCCGTCTTCATGTGCGATACTCCCCAGACTAGTGTATGTAACCCCGTCATCATGTGCCATACTCCCCAGACCAGTGTATCAAATCCCGTCATCATGTACCATACTCCTTATACTGGTGTATCTAATTCCGTCATAAACGATATTCCCCAGACTGGTGTGTTACGCCTTTCACTGCTGTATCTAATCCGGTCATCATGTGCGATACTCCTTAGACTGGTGTATCTAATCCCATCATGTGTGACACTCCTTAGACCAGTGTATCTAATCTCGTCAAGTGTGATACTCCCAAGACTGGTGTATTACGCCTTAGACCGGTGTATCTAATCCCGTCATATGCGATACCCCACAGACTGGTGTATTACACCTTTCACTGGTGTGTCTAATTCTGTCATCATATGCGATACTCCTTAGACTGGTGTATCTAATCCCATCATTATGTGCGATACTCCCCAGACCAGTGTATCAAATCCCGTCATCATGTACCATACTCCTTATACTGGTGTATCTAATTCCGTCATAAACGATATTCCCCAGACTGGTGTGTTACGCCTTTCACTGGTGTATCTACTCCGGTCATCATGTGAGATACTCCTTAGACTGGTGTATCTAATCCCATCATTATGTGCAATACTCCCCAGACTGGTGTTTCTAATCCCATCATCATGTGCTATACTCCCCAGACTTGTGTATGTAATCCCGTCATCATGTGCGATACTCCCCAGATGGGTGTATCAAATCCCGTGATTATGTGCGATACTCCTTACACCGGTGTATCTAATGGCGTCATATGCGATACCCCCCAGACTGGTGTATTACGCCTTTCACTGGTGTATCTAATTCCGTCATCATGTGCGATACTCCTTAGACTGGTGTATCTAATCCCATCATGTGTGACACTTTTTAGACCGGTGTTTCTAATCCCGTCATATGCTATACCCCCCAGACTGGTGTATTACACCTTTCACTGGTGTATCTAATTCCGTCATCATGTGCGATACTCCTTAGACTGGTGTATCTAATCCCATCATGTGTGACACTTTTTAGACCGGTGTTTCTAATCCCGTCATATGCTATACCCCCCAGAGTGGTGTATTACACCTTTCACTGGTGTATCTAATCCCATCATTATGTGCAATACTTCCCAGACTGGTGTATCTAATCCTATCATCATGTGTGATACTCCTTATACTGGTGTATCTAATTCCATGATATGCGATACTCCCCAGACTGGTGTGTTACGCCTTTCACTGGTGTATCTAATCCGGTCATCATGTGTGATACTCCTTAGACTGGTGTATCTAATCCTATCATCATGTGCCATACTCCTTATACTGGTGTATCTAATTCCATCATATGCGATACTCCCCAGACTGGTGTGTTACGCCTTTCACTGGTGTATCTAATCCGGTCATCATGTGCGATACTCCCCTGACTGGTGTATCTAATCCCATCATCTTGTGCGATACTCCCCAGACCGATGTATCAAATCCCGTCATCATGTGTGATACTCCCCAGACTGGTGTATGTAATCCCGTCATCATGTGCGATACTCCCCAGACTGGTGTATGTAACCCCGTCATCATGTGCCATACTCCCCAGACCGGTGTATCAAATCCCGTCATCATGTGCCATACTCCTTATACTGGTGTATCTAATTCCGTCATAAGCGATACTCCCCAGACTGGTGTGTTACGCCTTTCACTGGTGTATCTAATCCGGTCATCATATGCGATACTCCTTAGACTGGTGTATCTAATCCCATCATGTGTGACACTCCTTAGACCGGTGTATCTAATCTTGTCAAGTGTGATACTCCCAAGACTGGTGTATTACGCCTTAGACCGGTGTTTCTAATCCCGTCATATGCGATACCCCCCAGACTGGTGTATTACACCTTTCACTGGTGTATCTAATTCTGTCATCATATGCGATACTCCTTAGACTGGTGTATCTAATCCCATCATTATGTGGAATACTCCCCAGACTGGTGTTTCTAATCCCATCATCATGTGCAATACTCCCCAGACTTGTGTATGTAATCCCGTCATTATGTGCGATACTCCTTAGACCGTTGTATCTAATCCAATCGTGCTATACTTCCCAGACTGGTGTATTACTCCTTAGACCAGTGTATTTATTGCCATCATCATGTGCGATACTCCCCAGACGGGTATATCAAATCCGGTCATCATGTGCGATACTCCTTATACCAGTGTATCTAATCACGTCATATGCGATACTCCACAGAATGGTGTATTATGCTTTAGACTGGTATATCCAATCCTGTCATCATGTGCAATACTCCTTAGATCGGTGTACCTAATCCAGTCATGTGCGATACTCCCCAGACTGGTGTATCTTATTCCATCATCATGTCCGATACTCCTTAGACTGGTGTATCTAATCCCATCATGTGTGATACTCCTTAGACTGGTGTATCTAATCCTGTCATGTGCGCTACTCCCCAGACTGGTGTATCTAATCCTGTCATCCTCTGCGATACTCCTTAGACCGGTGTATCTAATTCCATCATGTGTGATACTTCCCAGACTGATGTATCTAATCCCGTCATCATGTGCGATACTCCTTAGACTGATGTATCTAATCCCATCATGTGCGATTCTTCCCAGACTGATGTATCTAATCCCATCATCTTGTGTGATACTCCCCAGACTGGTGTATGTATTCCCGTCATCATGTGCGATACTCCCCAGACTGGTGTATGTAACCCCGTCATCATGTGCCATACTCCCCAGACCGGTGTATGAAATCTCGTCATCATGTGCCATACTCCTTATACTGGTGTATCTAATTCCGTCATAAGCGATATTCCCCAGACTGGTGTTACGCCTTTCACTGGTGTATCTAATCCGGTCATCATGTATGATACTCCTTAGACTGGTGTATCTAATCCCATCATGTGTGACACTCCTTAGACCAGTGTATCTAATCTCGTCAAGTGTGATACTCCCAAGACTGGTGTATTACGCCTTAGACCGGTGTATCTAATCCCGTCATATGCGATACCCCACAGACTGGTGTATTACACCTTTCACTGGTGTGTCTAATTCTGTCATCATATGCGATACTCCTTAGACTGGTGTATCTAATCCCATCATTATGTGCGATACTCCCCAGACCAGTGTATCAAATCCCGTCATCATGTACCATACTCCTTATACTGGTGTATCTAATTCCGTCATAAACGATATTCCCCAGACTGGTGTGTTACGCCTTTCACTGGTGTATCTACTCCGGTCATCATGTGCGATACTCCTTAGACTGGTGTATCTAATCCTATCATTATGTGCAATACTCCCCAGACTGGTGTTTCTAATCCCATCATCATGTGCTATACTCCCCAGACTTGTGTATGTAATCCCGTCATCATGTGCGATACTCCCCAGACGGGTGTATCAAATCCCGTGATTATGTGTGATACTCCTTACACCGGTGTATCTAATGCCATCATATGCGATACCCCCCAGACTGGTGTATTACGCCTTTCACTGGTGTATCTAATTCCGTCATCATGTGCGATACTCCTTAGACTGGTGTATCTAATCCCATCATGTGTGACACTTTTTAGACCGGTGTTTCTAATCCCGTCATATGCTATACCCCCAGACTGGTGTATTACACCTTTCACTGGTGTATCTAATTCCGTCATCATGTGCGATACTCCTTAGACTGGTGTATCTAATCCCATCATGTGTGACACTTTTTAGACCGGTGTTTCTAATCCCGTCATATGCTATACCCCCCAGAGTGGTGTATTACACCTTTCACTGGTGTATCTAATCCCATCATTATGTTCAATACTCCCCAGACTGGTGTATCTAATCCTATCATCATGTGTGATACTCCTTATACTGGTGTATCTAATTCCATGATATGCGATACTCCCCAGACTGGTGTGTTACGCCTTTCACTGGTGTATCTAATCCGGTCATCATGTGTGACACTCCTTAGACCGGTGTATCTAATCCCATCATGTGCGATACTCCCCAGACTGGTGTATCTAATCCCATCATGTGCGATACTCCCCAGGCCGGTGCATCTAATCCCGTCATCCTGTGTGATACTCCCCAGACTGGTGTATTTAATCCCATCATCATGTGCGATACTCTCCAGACTTGTGTATGTAATCCCGTCGTTATGTGCGATACTCCTTACACCGGTGTATCTAATCCCGTCATATGCGATACCCCCCAGACTGGTGTATTGCGCCTTTCACTGGTGTATCTAATTCCGTCATCATATGCGATACTTCTTAGACTGGTGTATCTAATCCCATCATTATGTGCATTACTCCCCAGACTGGTGTATCTAATCCCGTCATCATGTGCGATATTCCTTAGACCGTTGTATCTAATCCAATTGTGCTATACTTCCCAGACTGGTGTATTACTCCTTAGACCAGTGTTTTTATTGCCATCATCATGTGCGATACTCCCCAGACGGGTGTATCAAATCCCGTCATCATGTGCGATACTCCTTATACCAGTGTATCTAATCACGTCATATGCGATACTCCACAGAATGGTGTATTATGCTTTAGACTGGTATATCCAATCCTGTCATCATGTGCAATACTCCTTAGATCGGTGTACCTAATCCAGTCATGTGCGATACTCCCCAGACTGGTGTATCTTATTCCATCATCATGTCCGATACTCCTTAGACTGGTGTATCTAATCCCATCATGTGTGATACTCCTTAGACTGGTGTTTCTAATCCTGTCATGTGCGCTACTCCCCAGACTGGTGTATCTAATCCTGTCATCCTGTGCGATACTCCTTAGACCGGTGTATCTAATTCCATCATGTGTGATACTTCCCAGACTGGTGTATCTAATCCCATCATCATGTGCGATACTCCTTAGACTGGTGTATCTAATCCCATCATTTGCGATACTCCCCAGACTGGTGTATCTAATCCCATCATCTTGTGCGATACTCCCCAGACCGATGTATCAAATCCCGTCGTCATGTGTAATACTCCCCAGACTGGTGTATGTAACCCCGTCATCATGTGCCATACTCCCCAGACCGGTGTATGAAATCCCGTCATCATGTGCCATACTCCTTATACTGGTGTATCTAATTCCGTCATAAGCGATATTCCCCAGACTGGTGTGTTACGCCTTTCACTGGTGTATCTAATCCGGTCATCATGTGCGATACTCCTTAGACTGGTGTATCTAATCCCATCATGTGTGGCACTCCTTAGACCGGTGTATCTAATCTCGTCAAGTGTGATACTCCCAAGACTGGTGTATTATGCCTTAGACCGGTGTATCTAATCCCGTCATATGCGATACCCCCCAGACTGGTGTATTACGCCTTTCACTGGTGTATCTAATTCCGTCATCATGTGCGATACTCCTTAGACTGGTGTATCTAATCCCATCATGTGTGACACTTTTTAGACCGGTGTTTCTAATCCCGTCATATGCTATACCCCCCAGACTGGTGTATTACACCTTTCACTGGTGTATCTAATTCCGTCATCATGTGCGATACTCCTTAGACTGGTGTATCTAATCCCATCATGTGTGACACTTTTTAGACCAGTGTTTCTAATCCCGTCATATGCTATACCCCCCAGAGTGGTGTATTACACCTTTCACTGATGTATCTAATCCCATCATTATGTGCAATACTCCCCAGACTGGTGTATCTAATCCTATCATCATGTGTGATACTCCCCAGACTGGTGTATCTAATCCAGTCATCCTGTGCGATAGTCCCCAGACTGGTGTATGTAATCCCATCATCATTTGCGATACACCCTAGACCGATGTATCTAATCCCGTCATCATGTGCAATACTCCCCAGACTGCTGTATCAATTCAGTTATGTGTGATACTCCCAAGACTGGTGTATCTAATCCCATTATCATGTGAGATACTCCCCAGACCAGTGTATCTGATCCCATCATGTGCGATACTCCTTAGACTGGTATATCTAATCACATTATGTGCGATACCCCCCAGACTGGTGTATTGCACCTTTCACTGGTGTATCTAATTCTGTCATCATATGCGATACTCCTTAGACTGGTGTATCTAATCCCATCATTATGTGCAATACTCCCCAGACTGGTGTTTCTAATCCCATCATCATGTGCGATACTCCCCAGACTTGTGTATGTAATCCCGTCATCATGTGCGATACTCCCCAGACGGGTGTATCAAATCCTGTCATTATGTGCGATACTCCTTACACCGGTGTATCTAATGCCGTCATATGCGATACCCCCCAGACTGGTGTATTACGCCTTTCACTGGTGTATCTAATTCCGTCATCATATGCGATACTCCTTAGACTGGTGTATCGAAGCCCATCATTATGTGCAGTACTCCCCAGACTGGTGTATCTAATCCCGTCATCATGTGCGATATTCCTTAGACCGTTGTATCTAATCCAATCGTGCTATACTTCCCAGACTGGTGTATTACTCCTTAGACCAGTGTATTTATTGCCATCATCATGTGCGATACTCCCCAGACGAGTGTATCAAATCCCGTCATCATGTGCGATACTCCTTATACCAGTGTATCTAATCCCGTCATATGCGATACTCCACAGAATGGTGTATTATGCTTTAGACTGGCATATCCAATCCTGTCATCATGTGCAATACTCCTTAGACCGGTGTACCTAATCCAGTCATGTGCGATACTCCCCAGACTGGTGTAACGTATTCCATCATCATGTCCGATACTCCTTAGACTGGTGTATCTAATCCCATCATGTGTGATACTCCTTAGACTGGTGTATCTAATCCTGTCATGTGCGCTACTCCCCAGACTGGTGTATCTAATCCTGTCATCCTGTGCGATACTCCTTAGACTGATGTATCTAATCCCATCATGTGCGATACTCCCCAAACTGGTGTATCTAATCCCGTCATCCTGTGCATTACTCCCCAGACTGATGTATTTAATACCATCATCATTTGCGATACTCCCCAGACTGGTGTATTTAATCCCATCATCATTTGCGATACACCCTAGACCGATGTATCTAATCCCATCATCATGTGCAATACTCCCCAGACTGGTGTACCTAATTCAGTTATCATGTGTGATACTCCCCAGACTGATGTATCTAATCCTGTAATCATGGGCGATGCTCCTTAGGCTGGTGCATCTAACCTCGTCAAGTGTGATACTCCCAAGACTGGTGTATTACGCCTTAGACCGGTGTATCTAATCCAGTCATATGCGATACCCCCCAGACTGGTGTATTACACCTTTCACTGGTGTATCTAATTCTGTCATCATATGCGATACTCCTTAGACTGGTGTATCTAATCCCATCATTATGTGTAATACTCCCCAGACTGGTGTTTCTAATCCTATCATCATGTGCGACACTCCCCAGACTTGTGTATGTAATCCCGTCATCATGTGCGATACTCCCCAGACGGGTGTATCAAATCCCGTGATTATGTGCGATACTCCTTACACCGGTGTATCCAATGCCGTCATATGCGATACCCCCCAGACTGGTGTATTACGCCTTTCACTGGTGTATCTAATTCCGTCATCATATGCGATACTCCTTAGACTGGTGTATGTAATCCCATCATTATGTGCAATACTCCCCAGACTGGTGTATCTAATCCCGTCATCATGTGTGATATTCCTTAGACCGTTGTATGTAATCCAATCGTGCTATACTTCCCAGACTGGTGTATTACTCCTTAGACCAGTCTATTTATTGCCATCATCATGTGTGATACTCCCCAGACGGGTGTATCAAATCCCGTCATGTGCGATACTCCTTATACCAGTGTATCTAATCCCGTCATATGCAATACTCCACAGAATGGTGTATTATGCTTTAGACTGGTATATCCAATCCTGTCATCATGTGCAATACTCCTTAGACCGGTGTACCTAATCCAGTCATGTGCGATACTCCCCAGACTGGTGTATCTTATTCCATCATCATGTCCGATACTCCTTAGACTGGTGTATCTAATCCCATCGTGTGTGATACTCCTTAGACTGGTGTATCTAATCCTGTCATGTGCGCTACTCCCCAGACTGGTGTATCTAATCCTGTCATCCTGTGCGATACTCCTTAGACTGATGTATCTAATCCCATCATGTGCGATACTCCCCAAACTGGTGTATCTAATCCCGTCATCCTGTGCGATACTCCCCAGACTGATGTATTTAATACCATCATCATTTGCGATACTCCCCAGACTGGTGTATTTAATCCCATCATCATTTGCGATACACCCTAGACCGATGTATCTAATCCCGTCATCATGTGCAATACTCCCCAGACTGGTGTACCTAATTCAGTTATCATGTGTGATACGCCCCAGACTGATGTATCTAATCCCGTAATCATGTGCGATACTCCTTAGGCTGGTGCATCTAACCTCGTCAAGTGTGATACTCCCAAGACTGGTGTATTACACCTTAGACTGATGTTTCTAATCCCATCATGTGTGATACTCCCCAGACTGGTGTATCTAATCCAGTCATCCTGTGCGATAGTCCCCAGACTGGTGTATGTAATCCCATCATCATTTGCGATACACCCTAGACCGATGTATCTAATCCCGTCATCATGTGCAATACTCCCCAGACTGCTGTATCAATTCAGTTATGTGTGATACTCCCAAGACTGGTATATCTAATCCCATTATCATGTGAGATACTCCCCAGACCAGTGTATCTGATCCCATCATGTGCGATACTCCTTAGTCTGGTGTATCTAATCACATTATGTGCGATACCCCCCAGACTGGTGTATTACACCTTTCACTGGTGTATCTAATTCTGTCATCATATGCGATACTCCTTAGACTGGTGTATCTAATCCCATCATTATGTGCAATACTCCCCAGACTGGTGTTTCTAATCCCATCATCATGTGCGATACTCCCCAGATTTGTGTATGTAATCCCGTCATCATGTGCGATACTCCCCAGACGGGTGTATCAAATCCCGTCATTATGTGCGATACTCCTTACACCGGTGTATCTAATGCCGTCATATGCGATACCCCCCAGACTGGTGTATTACGCCTTTCACTGGTGTATCTAATTCCGTCATCATATGCGATACTCCTTAGACTGGTGTATCTAATCCCATCATTATGTGCAATACTCCCCAGACTGGTGTATCTAATCCCGTCATCATGTGCGATATTCCTTAGACCGTTGTATCTAATCCAATCGTGCTATACTTCCCAGACTGGTGTATTACTCCTTAGACCAATGTATTTATTGCCATCATTATGTGCGATACTCCCCAGACGGGTGTATCAAATCCCGTCTTCATGTGCGATACTCCTTATACCAGTGTATCTAATCCCGTCATATGCGATACTCCACAGAATGGTGTATTATGCTTTAGACTGGTATATCCAATCCTGTCATCATGTGCAATACTCCTTAGACCGGTGTACCTAATCCAGTCATGTGCGATACTCCCCAGACTGGTGTATCTTATTCCATCATCATGTCTGATACTCCTTAGACTGGTGTATCTAATCCCATCATGTGTGATACTCCTTAGACTGGTGTATCTAATCCTGTCATGTGCGCTACTCCCCAGACTGGTGTATCTAATCCTGTCATCCTGTGCGATACTCCTTAGACTGATGTATCTAATCCCATCATGTGCGATACTCCCCAAACTGGTGTATCTAATCCCGTCATCCTGTGCGATACTCCCCAGACTGATGTATTTAATACCATCATCATTTGCGATACTCCCCAGACTGGTGTATTTAATCCCATCATCATTTGCGATACACCCTAGACCGATGTATCTAATCCCGTCATCATGTGCAATACTCCCCAGACTGGTGTACCTAATTCAGTTATCATGTGTGATACGCCCCAGACTGATGTATCTAATCCCGTAATCATGTGCGATACTCCTTAGGCTGGTGCATCTAACCTCGTCAAGTGTGATACTCCCAAGACTGGTGTATTACACCTTAGACTGATGTTTCTAATCCCATCATGTGTGATACTCCCCAGACTGGTGTATCTAATCCAGTCATCCTGTGCGATAGTCCCCAGACTGGTGTATGTAATCCCATCATCATTTGCGATACACCCTAGACCGATGTATCTAATCCCGTCATCATGTGCAATACTCCCCAGACTGCTGTATCAATTCAGTTATGTGTGATACTCCCAAGACTGGTATATCTAATCCCATTATCATGTGAGATACTCCCCAGACCAGTGTATCTGATCCCATCATGTGCGATACTCCTTAGTCTGGTGTATCTAATCACATTATGTGCGATACCCCCCAGACTGGTGTATTACACCTTTCACTGGTGTATCTAATTCTGTCATCATATGCGATACTCCTTAGACTGGTGTATCTAATCCCATCATTATGTGCAATACTCCCCAGACTGGTGTTTCTAATCCCATCATCATGTGCGATACTCCCCAGATTTGTGTATGTAATCCCGTCATCATGTGCGATACTCCCCAGACGGGTGTATCAAATCCCGTCATTATGTGCGATACTCCTTACACCGGTGTATCTAATGCCGTCATATGCGATACCCCCCAGACTGGTGTATTACGCCTTTCACTGGTGTATCTAATTCCGTCATCATATGCGATACTCCTTAGACTGGTGTATCTAATCCCATCATTATGTGCAATACTCCCCAGACTGGTGTATCTAATCCCGTCATCATGTGCGATATTCCTTAGACCGTTGTATCTAATCCAATCGTGCTATACTTCCCAGACTGGTGTATTACTCCTTAGACCAATGTATTTATTGCCATCATTATGTGCGATACTCCCCAGACGGGTGTATCAAATCCCGTCTTCATGTGCGATACTCCTTATACCAGTGTATCTAATCCCGTCATATGCGATACTCCACAGAATGGTGTATTATGCTTTAGACTGGTATATCCAATCCTGTCATCATGTGCAATACTCCTTAGACCGGTGTACCTAATCCAGTCATGTGCGATACTCCCCAGACTGGTGTATCTTATTCCATCATCATGTCTGATACTCCTTAGACTGGTGTATCTAATCCCATCATGTGTGATACTCCTTAGACTGGTGTATCTAATCCTGTCATGTGCGCTACTCCCCAGACTGGTGTATCTAATCCTGTCATCCTGTGCGATACTCCTTAGACTGATGTATCTAATCCCATCATGTGCGATACTCCCCAAACTGGTGTATCTAATCCCGTCATCCTGTGCGATACTCCCCAGACTGATGTATTTAATACCATCATCATTTGCGATACTCCCCAGACTGGTGTATTTAATCCCATCATCATTTGTGATACACCCTAGACCGATGTATCTAATCCCGTCGTCATGTGCAATACTCCCCAGACTGGTGTACCTAATTCAGTTATCATGTGTGATACTCCCCAGACTGATGTATCTAATCCCGTAATCATGTGCGATACTCCTTAGGCTGGTGCATCTAACCTCGTCAAGTGTGATACTCCCAAGACTGGTGTATTACACCTTAGACTGATGTTTCTAATCCCATCATGTGCGATACTCCTCAGACTGGTGTATCTAATCCAGTCATCCTGTGCGATAGTCCCCAGACTGGTGTATGTAATCCCATCATCATTTGCGATACACCCTAGACCGATGTATCTAATTCCGTCATCATGTGCAGTACTCCCCAGACTGCTGTATCAATTCAGTTATGTTTGATACTCCCAAGACTGGTGTATCTAATCCCATTATCATGTGAGATACTCCCCAGACCAGTGTATCTGATCCCATCATGTGCAATACTCCTTAGACTGGTGTATCTAATCACATTATGTGCGATACTCCCCAGACTGGTGTATCTAATCCCATTTTGTGCGATGCTCCCCAGACCGATGAATCTAATCACGTCATTATATGCAATACTCCTTACACCGGTGTATCTAATTCCGTCATCATGTGCGATACTCCTAATTCTGGTGTATCTAATCCCGTCTTGTGCGATACCTCTAGACTGGTGTATTACGCCTTTCACCGATGTATCTAATCCTAATCCCGTCATAAGGTGCGATACTCCTTAGACCGGTGTATCTAATCCTGTCATATGCTATACTCCGCAGAATGGTGTATCTTATTCCATCATCATGTCCGATACTCCACAGACCGATGTATCTAATCCCGTTATCATATGCGATAATCCTTAGACCGGTGTATCTAATCCCTTAATCATATGCGATACTCCTTATACAGGTGTATCTAATCCCGTCATGTGTGACACTCCTTGCACCAGTGTATCTAATCTTGTTAAGTGTGATACTCCCAAGACTGATGTATTACGCCTTAGACCGGTGTATCTAATCCCATCATCATGTGCAATTCTCCCCAGACTGGTGTATCTAATAAAGTCATCATGTGCGATACTCCTCAGACTGGTGTATCTAATCCTGTCATCATATGCGATACTCCTTATGCTGGTGTATCTAATCCCGTCATATGCGATACTCCCCAGACTTTTGTATTATGACCTTCACCGGTGTATCTAATCCGGTCATCATGTACAATACTCCTTAGACTGGTGTATCTAATCCCATCATGTGTGACACTCCTTAGACCAGTGTATCTAATCTCGTTAAGTATGATACTCCCAAGACTGATGTATTACGCCTTAGACCGGTGTATCTAATCCCGTCATCATGTGCAATTCTCTCCAGACTGGTGTATCTAATAAAGTCATTATGTGCGATACTCCTCAGATTGGTGTATCCAATCCAGTCATCATGTGCTGTCCTTTAGACTGGTTTATCTAATCCCATCATGTGCGCTTCTCCCCAGACCGGTATATTTAATCCCATCATGTGTGATACTCCTTAGATCGGTGTATCTAATCCTATCATCATGTGCGATACTCCTTAGACCGATGTATCGAATCTCGTCATGTGCGATACTCCACAGAAAGGTGTATTACTCTTTAGACTGGTGTATCCAATCCTGTCATCATGTGCGATACTCTTTAGACCGGTGTATCTAATCCCGACATGTGCGATACTCCCCAGACTGGTGTATCTAATCCTGTCATCATGTGCGGTACTCCTTAGATTGGTTTATCTATTCCCGTCATGTGCGCTACTCCCCAGACCGGTGTATTTAACCCTGTCATGTGCGATACTCCCCAGACTGGTGTATTACGCCTTAGACCAGTGTATCTAATCCCGTCATCATATGCGATACTCCTTAGACCGGTGTATCTAATACCATCATGTGCGATACTCCTTAAACCGGTGTATCTAATCCCGTCATCATGTGTGAAGGTATCAAGGATAGATGGATGAGATTGAATAGGGTAAAAAAGGGGGTTCTTTGTGGCGAACAAAGAATTTAAATTTATAGTTTCATGTGATCCTTCACTTTCCAAGGTTTTTAAATCAAGGAGGGAACAAGATTCCTGAAAGGTTCCCACATCTGTGAGTACTAGTAAGTGCGAGGTAGTGGGTTGATGAATAAAATTCTGGTCATATTGCTGTTCAACATTATCCTCAAAGTGACACCGTAATGTTATCATTCTTGCGAATTTATGAACATCTAGGATTGTTCTATATAAATCAAATTAATTCATTGGTGAAAACGATAAGTCTTTAGATAATAAAGATAGCTGCGGTTCACTGAGGATATAACTTGATAGGTTGATCCACTGATTGCAATAAAAAGTCCGTTGACGTGCTGTGAACTGGTTCATGGTTCTTGTGTTTCCTGCCACTCCTGCTCCACCTTTTATATTTTTTGAATGGTCCATATTTTCAAAACTAGTTTTGATCAAACCTTTGTTATAGACCGTATTCCTCCTAGTGGTGCTAATAAATTGGTTGTCCGAAAATGTGTCGGAAACATCCTTTGAAGTCATGCCAACTGAGGTTTCAAAAGATGTCTGTGTCTGAAAAACTAACTTTTTTTAAAAAAAAATCCTTCTGAGTATAGGTTTAAAGTTTTGCCACTTGCCATTATTTCTTTTGTAGCCATTATATGTTCTCCAAGACAATAGATTTTTAGTTTTTAGAGCAGAGTCCCACTCTTTAAATTCCTTGGAATCAGTATGAGGAAAAATAGTTGTTTTAACTTGCTGGATATCTGCCTGCACCGCAGTCAATGATTGTCCTTCATATGAAACTGTTAGCTGCTTCAGCTGATTAGAACACTGATCCAAGATACTATACCATTTTTTGTTGAATTCATCTGAACACTGTGTAGTAGGTACTTTTTTTTATACGAGTCCTTTTGGGATCATATGTTTCTCAAGATATGAACCTAAGGTTGTACTGTCCCATCATAACTTTAATTCTTTAACAAGGAGATTTTTCAACTATTTGAAGTTTGTGTCTAATTTGTTTGGGCTCTGATCCTGCTAAACTAAACATTTTCCACCGAACATAATGGGATTATTTCCTGTTCTGTGGTTACAGGGATTAAACGGGTTAAAAACCCAGGGCAGGATCACCATGGGCATTTTTTATCCTGAGAATCCTGGTGGATCTATGAACTAAATACTAGGTTTCCTCTGGGTATGAACTTGATCTACTATTACGAATATTTTTTTTATTGTACTTTGTTTCACCATTATTTTTATTGCTAACAAAAGTGTTTCTTTTAAAAAAAAATTCCTGCTCAGGATTGGTGATGCTTGATCACGTGTTTAGCCAGTATATGACTTAATACGCTAAACAAGTTCCTTAATCATTGCCTGCATTGAACACATGTAGTGTTCAATTCAGGCAATGATTAACCCCTTACTTACCGGGGACGTATTAGTACGCATATTTGCGTACCGCCGGTTCAGTGAGGACTCCGGCGCTGAGCCCTCACTGAACCGAGCACATGTCAGCTGATTCTTACAGCTGACATGTGCCCGCAACAGCCGCGGGTGGAATCGCGATCCACCCGCGGCTGTTAACCAGTTAAATGCTGCTGTCAATCTCCGACAGCAGCATTTAACGCGCGCTTCCGGGTAGCGCGTCATAAGCCCCGCCCACCGGCGACCCCGTCACGTGATCGCGGGTCGCCGATGGGCGTGCATGACAACCCAGGGTCTGCAGCAGACGCCTGTGGTTGTCATGATCTTGTCGCTATGAGCGCCACCTAGTGGTCGGCGCTCATAGCACAGGACCATTTCTGCTGCATGCAGGGGACCTGCTCGTCCCCTGTATGTAGCAGAGGCGATCGGATAGTTGCTGCTTCTAGTCTCCTATGGAGACTATAGAAGCATGCAAAAAGTAAAAAAAAAAAGTTTTTAAAAATATAAAAAAAAATAAAAAAATATAAAAGTTTAAATCACCCCCCTTTCGCCCCATTCAAAATAAAATATATAAAAAAAAAACCCACATACACATGTTTGGTATCGCCGCGTTCAGAATCGCCCGATCTATCAATATCAAAAAAGAATTATTCCGATCGGTAAACGGCGTAACGAGAAAAAAATTCTAAACGCCAGAATTACGTTTTTTGGTCGCTGCAAAATTGCAATAAAATGCAATAACGGGCGATCAAAACATCGGATCTACCCCAAAATGGTATCAATAAAAACGTCAGCCCGGCACGCAAAAAATAAGCCCTCAAACAGCCCCAGATCCCGAAAAATGGAGACGCTACGGGTCTTAGAAAATGGCGCTATTTTTTTATTTTTTTTTTTACCAAATTTTGGAATTTTTTTTCACCACTTAAATATAAAAGAACCTATACATGTGTGGTGTCTATGAACTCGTAATGACCTGTAGAATAAGAAGAGCAGGCCAGTTTTAGCATTCAGTGAACATGGTAAAAAAAATAAATAAAAAAACAACTGTGGTATTGCACTTTTTTTGCAATTTTACCGCACTTGGAATTTTTTTCCCGTTTTCCCGTACAGGATATGATAAAACTAGTAATGGCGTTGAAAAGTACAACTCGTCCCGCAAAAAATAAGCCCTCACATGGCCATATTGACCAAAAAATAAAAACGCTATGGCTCTGGGAACAAGGGGAGCAAAAACGAAAATGCAAAAACGAAAAATGCTCCGGGGCTTAAGGGGTTAAGGAACTGTTTCCGAAACACGTTTGCTGGTAAACACCCCTCTTCCATAGTGACTTAAAACCTTTTGTATACTTTAATTTTTTTAATGCATTTTCATTAAAAGTGTTTTTAAGAAGCTCAGGACGCTGGAATTACTTCTTTTTACTGACAAAAAATTTTAGGGGCTTCATCGCAAAAGGGGTGTCTACATTTGCACATGCAAATTTTTAGTCATTTGATCCCATAAATTTAATTTATGCCTGTATGTTTCTCACTTCCCTTCACCAATTAGATTATTTAGTGCTGATCCTTCACACACAAATCGACTTACAATAATAGGTAAAAAAACAAGATGGGTGAATGCTTTTGCAAACCACTGTACATCACTGGGGTGACCAAGGGGACAACGATATAACGGGGTAGGACTTAGAAGCATAGACATCACTGGTTAGAGCTGGGGGTCATATACATCACTGGCAAGGCATGTACATGATTTAGGAGAGCTGGGGGCCTTATATATCACTGGGGAGGACTGGGGGGCATATATATCACTGGAGAGGGCTGGGGGTCATATACACCACTGGGGAGCCTGGAAGCAAATAGAGGACTGGGGGACATAGATATCACTGGGAGACATATACAGTGGCTTGCAAAATATTTTTACCTATTTTGTTACATTACAACCTGTGTTTAAATATTTTTGTAATTCTATTTGTGTGTAATGCAACAGCACTAAATACAGTGGGTACAGAAAGTAGTCAGACCCCTTTAAATTTTTCACTCTTTGTTTCATTGCAGCCATTTGGTAAATTCTAAAAAGTTCATTTTTTTTCTCATTAAAGTATACTCTGCACCCCATCTTGACCGAAAAAAAACAGAAATGTAGAAATTTTTGCAAATTTATTAAAAAAGAAAAACTGAAATATCACATGGTCATAAGTATTCAGACCCTTTGCTCAGTATTGAGTAGAAGCACCCTTTTGAGCTAGTACAGCCATGAGTCTTCTTGGGAATGGTGCAACAAGTTTTTCACACTTGGATTTGTGGATCCTCTGCCATCTTTCCTTGAAGATCTTCTCAAGTTTCGTCAGGTTGGATGGTGAACTTTGGTGGACAGCCATTTTCAGGTCTCTCCAGAGATGCTCAATTGGGTTTAGGTCAGGGCTCTGGCTCTGCCAGTCAAGAATGGTCACAGAGTTGTTCTGAAGCCACTCCTTTGTTGGCTGTATGCTTAGGGTCATTGTCTTGTTGGAAGGTGCACCTTTGGCCAAGTCTGAGGTCCAGAGCACTCTGGAAGAGGTTTTCATCCCGGATATCTCTGTACTTGGCGGCCGCATTCATGTTTCCTTCAACTGCACGCAGTCGTCCTGTCCCTGCAGCTGAAAAACACCCCCATAACATGATGCTACCACCACGTTTCACTGTTGGGATTTTATTGGGCAGGTGATGAGCAGTGCCTGGTTTTCTCCACACATACCGCATAGAATTATCACCCAAAAGGTCTATCTTCGTCTCATCAGACCAGAGAATCTTATTTCTCATAGTCTGGGAGTCCTTCATGTGTTTTTGAGCAAACTGTATGCGGGCTTTCATATGTCTTGCACTGAGTAGAGGCTTCCGTCGGGCCACTCTGCCATAAATGTCCGACTGGTGGAGGGCTTCAGTGATAGTTGACATTGTGGATCTTTCTCCCATCTCCCTACTGCATCTCTGAAGCTCAGCCACAGTGATCTTGTGGTTCTTCTTTACCTCTCTCACCAAGGCTCTTCTCCCACGATTGCTCAGTTTGGCTGGACAGCCAGGTCTAGGAAGACTTCTGGTGGTCCCAAACGTCTTCCATTTAAGAATTATGGAGGCCACTGTACTCTTAGGAACCTTGAGTAATGCAGAAATTATTTTGTAACCTTGGCCAGATCTATGCCTTGCCACAATTCTGTCTCCTTGGGCAGTTCCTTTGAGCTCATGATTCTCATTTGGTCTGACATGCACTGTGAGATGTGAGGTCTTATATAGACAGGTGTGTGCCTTTCCAAATTAAGTCCTATGAGTTTAATTAAACACAGCTGGGCTCCAATGAAGGAGTAGAACCATCTGAAGGAGGATCACAAGGAGATGGACAGCATGTGACTTAAATATGAGTGTCTGAGGAAAGGGTCTGTATACTTATGACCATGTGATATTTCAGTTTTTCTTTTTTAATAAATTTGCAAATATTTCTACATTTCTGTTTTTTTTCAGTCAAGATGTGGTGCAGAGTGTACTTTAATGAGAAAAAAAATGAACTTTTTAGAATTTACCAAATGGCTGCAATGAAACAAAGAGTGGAAATTTTAAAGGGGTCTGAATACTTTCCGTAACCACTGTAGTATGAGTTGGTGAAGTGAAGGGAGAAAAATATAGGCATTAAAGGGAACCTGTCACCAGCTTTGCCCCATATGAGATACGGCCACAACCTTTCAGGCCTCATATGCAGCATACTAATATGCCGTGTATATGCCCCCGATCAGGACTCCAACAAAAGAAAAACACCTTTTATTATACTCATCTGCGGGGCGGTCGGGTCCGAGGGCTTCGCTGGTCCTGGACCGGCGCCTCCCTACTTTCAATGCTGTCCTTCTTCTGTGTTTCATGTGGATGATACATCCCTACGTCATCCATACAGGGTCCCTTACATTGCGCTATTGCACAGGCGTACATCTCTGCCCTGTTGAGGGCACACTAAAGTACTGCAGTGCACATGCGCCAGAGCTCTTTGAACTTTCCCATCACGTGCGCACTGCAGTACTTTACTCTGATAAGTAAGTAATGGGTCAAATAGGTAGAACCACTAAATAGAGAATATGATATAGCAAGATGTGGTAAAATAAAACGTAGCTTTGTCATCCAAATAGAGTCCGTGGCATCCATATATAAAGAAGGGAACAACTTCTACATATCGAGTATATGCAACAAAGCAAGAAAAAAGAGGAATGTATACAATGGTGGTCACCTTCAAAAATAGTTTATTACAATTGACAATGAAAAACAGGGCAAAAACAAATTAAAAACATTTAAAAAAACAAAATGGCTGAGACAAAAACAGACCCAGTCTCTGTAGGACTTAGGTCCACCCAACCTGGAGTGCCCTTAGACCTTAAACTATGCATAACATAATTGGCTTAATAATTATACAAAAAATATGATTACATACACAGTAGTTAGGGCTCATATACGTGATAAATTTAATATACACAAGAATATAGAAAAGTCATAGCATTAATATACAGTTCAATGTGAAGCTAATATGCTTTATGTATACACAGCAGCAAATAAATGAATGACACCTATATCAATCCGCAGTATTACTAATATTAATCTGCAGTTTTGGTATTCAGCACTTATGAGGAATGTTTAGTATAGAGTAAATTAGCATGAGCTCACTATAGGTACAAAGGAGTAATCCAGTACCAGAACCACCAATTTAAAGTGTGTCTGTTTAAGTAGGATACTACTCTGAGGTACTCAGTACAGTATAAGACCAGGAAGGGTGGTCCCCCACACGAATCGCCGCTACCAGTGCGGCTTCATCAGGGGTAGACACAGTAAGGAAAGAGCGTGTATATATATATTTATATATACAGTATATATACACTGTATATACACATAATTCATTAATTAAGGCAACTTACAGCTGGAGGGGCGGCCGCCTCAGCAAACAGACATCCGCCAAAATACTCTGACGTCATTTCCTCATAAGTGCCGACCCGAGTACTGTGGTCCCCAGTAATCTGCCTGGGGGGCCACAGAAAAGTTAATCGCAGGCCCGAGGTTCCCCACCCCTGCTCTAATGGGAATGTACTGCAGAGGAAACAAGCTATTGCAATGACAAGGACTCAAAACATCTAATCAAATAAAAGTGAAAGAACCTAGCTAGGACTGTATGTAGGCTGCATGGGAATTCTTCATTCAGCAAGGAACAGCATCATTCCTTTTTGGACTGCTTAAAATTATGTATAAAATATAACTAAAGTGTCGGTTGCAGGGTACAGTGCAAACCAAAGCCATTCAAGATTTTTTTTATGAATGAATCAGTGGACATCCGTTTAGGAATGAGCGATTGAATTATGCATGGGGAAATTCAGTTTTTCCGACTACATAAGTATAGATATACTGTATATGTAATTTTCCACTTACAGTAGGGCAGCCTGAAACACATTTCTCCCAAAGACAGGGCAAATACAATCATTACATAGCCCTTATTTGTTTACTGTGCAGTTTTTCTGTTATTATTGATTGAATTTATTTAATTTAATATAATATTTGTTAGAAATAATACAAAATATAATAGATAAATATCTTTGATCATGGGACGTTCTGATATATTCAGAATTCATAAAAAGTAATAAGAAAAATCCCACTTGTTATCTTTTCAATAGCTCAAATAGTTAATTTATGTTCATTTATTTATATCTTGTGGTGTTTACTTTGCTTATACCAAAGACAGGGCAAATACAATCATTACATAGCCCTTATTTGTTTACTGTTATGTATAAAATTTCCTGTGCAGTTTTTCTGTTATTATTGATTGAATTTATTTAATTTAATATAATATTTGTTATAAATAATAAAAAATGTTAATAGATAAATAAATATCTTTGTCTATCTTTGATCATGGGACTTTCATATATATTGAGAATTCATAAAAAGTAATAAGAAAAATCCATCACTCTGAAGTGAGTATGATAAAAACATGAGACTTTTTGTAACATCCCTGGCGGCGTGTCGCCATGGCTTCCTATCACTCACCATGCAAGGCTGCCATCCAGGCTGCGCACTGTGTTCCTCTTCTTGCTGTGTGGATGTTTCCTGGTAGAATGCCTAGAGCGGCGGCATCACTTCCTAATTCTTAAAGGAATATTCCTAATGCATCCCCAGCCTATTGCTGTGAGGCACTGGGTACTTAAGGCACCTCCACCCAGTGGGTGGTCCCTGAGGAACAGTCAACGTTGGTATTGCCAATCCTTGGTGAGTTGGCCCTCACCCCCATCTTACTTCTAACCCCAAGAACGACAGACATTGTGGCTTGGATACAATTGGCCACAGTCGCCCTTTATTATAGCAGTAGCAATTAAAACCGTGTTATATAAACAAATTGTCTTAGGGTCCTTGAAGCCAAGAAGAGTCTGGTGACCCCAATGACACAAACCCCACTTACTCCCAGCTGCGAACCTCAAGCTCAGGAGCTCCAAGAACCCCCTCGAAAGGGGGTTCAGAAACGGTTAAAACCGCCACACCCGGGACTCGATATTCCTTTGTCATAAGTCCCATAAATCACCAGACCCAAATACCACTTATAACTGAGGGATCCATGTCCTGTTGACACTCCCATACCAATTTATAACCAACTTCAAGGACCCTAAAGCACGCCACCACAAGAGTAATTGACAACCTTAAGTACTCGAGACCCCCTTTCCTTTCATAAACATCGCCTGCTCGATGCCCCCTTGTAAAGCTAATGACCATAAATCAATTCCGAAGTCATTCAAATGAACTCCGTCAGCCAACCAAAAATCTTCCGAGCAATTCTCCAAATCAAAATGCCGAATTGACGCCCCCCCATTTCTGGAAACAAAATTGGAAAACGCTCTGTTCACCTTCTTCTGTGCTCTATTCAAACTCTTTATGGACCAGGCATTTTGCCATCTCTTTCGGGGAACAATCTCGGAGCAGATCGTTATCATCCCCGGAAAAGATGCCCAAAGCCGTAATAAATCACGTCTCTGATTAGATCCCTACACGGCCGAACCCCTAAGTCATTACCCCCTACGTGTAATAACAGTATATCTGGGGGGGCGATCTAAATGGACAAAATTATTCACCTCCCGCAACAACCTGTTCCACCCTATACCCCTAAACCCAAGCCAGCAAGTAACAGCTTTGTCCCTTGAAGCACTGAGTTGCTTTCCATCTCGTCGTATGTCTGCCCACACCGCGCCCAGTGGACATAGGTGTGGCCCATTATCCAAATCAACAGAGGGAAACCTATCCAGAAAACAACATGTGATCAGAACACAACAATACACATTTTTTTCACAAGTTAACTGTCGACTCCGGTCTCACGCAAGACAAAATCCGCCTCGATTCCCATCTCCCTATCCGTTTTACAATATTCGAATTCAGGACGCAAGCCACCGCCTCCATAGCGGCCCCTATCCGAAAAGAATGAGGGGCAAAATTACACGGATCCAACCCCAACTTGTTCAAGCACATCCTAAAAATGACGGTGAATTGATACTGCAATAATGTTCAGTCTTCGTGACACAACAATGGTACGTCCGAATTCTGCCCCAGTCCCCTGGAGGACTCAAAAGTTTTTAAAGGACACATCCCTGACCCTTGCACCTCTCCTAACCATACCTTTTTTCCCCTTCCTAACTGGTCTGTTTTTGAAAGCCTCAACCAAAATTCAACACCTTGTTTTGTTGCGAACACATCTCCTGCTAGTACCCCCCGCCTTTCTTCTTAGATGGAGCTACTAGCTCGCTAACCCTTAGGTTTTTCCTGGGCATTTTTTGGGGCACTAACAGGAAAAGCCTTACCTCATACTCTGAGCTACAAATACCTCCCAGTTCCTTTCTCAAATATTTCAGGAGCTTAAACGAAACTGGGTGCTGATCATCCCTCTGTGCCCGCCCCCTACGAATACCCTTAACTGCTTGCTTCACTAGGAAATTCTTTGTCAGATCCCTACCACCCCTGATCCTAAAGCCGAATGCCAAACCTGCGATCAACCGATTAACCTAGAGCCCCCTCCCCTAACCGTAGGTGCAGCAAGCCTACCTGATCTTCTTCAGACAAGGTATTTTTGATACCCCTCAGCCGACCCTCCCACAGCCCCCAAGCAGCTTGATAGGCCTTCCATGTGCTAAGGGATATGGATGATTTAATTAATGGTTGGGCTGCACAAATACCAAGTTCCATAAGTGATGCGGGCACTCGAGCCCCCTCTCCTCTGCATCTGGGGCCAGCAACCGAAAGCGATCCCACTGGAAACGAGAAAGGGCGTCAGCAATTGAATTCCTTTCACCTGGAATGTGAGAAGCTGTTATACATTATTAAACATTCCAATGCCAGTTACCGCAACACCCTGATTACTGGTGGAGAAGATGCCGTAATATTGTTGATCGCCAACACTACTCCCATGTTATCACAGCGGAAACTAATCCATTTGTTTTGAAATTGATGACCCCACAGTGTCACCACAAACATTATTGGGAAAACTTCCAGCAACGCTACGTTTTTTAACAGCCCTTCCACTCTCCAACTCTGGGGCCACTCCCCTGCACACCACTGGCCCTTGAAATAAGCGCCAAAACCTGTGCTTTCTGCAGCATCCATGAACAGCTCTAAGTCCACTTTGTCTGTTACCTCTTCCATTATCAAAACGCCCATTATACACTTCGAGGAAAGTGTCCCACACCGACAAATCTTCCTTATGCTCATTTGACAATCTAATTTAATGATGAAGAGCCTTTACCCCCGCCGTTGCATTTACCAGCTTCTGGAGAAGACCCTCCCCATGGGCATTACCCTACGTGCAAAATTCTGCTTGTCTAGCAGCGACTGTGTCTCCCTCAATGTAATCTTTTTCAGCCACCTAGCCCTTGCCACTTCAGCCCTTAACGCCACCACTTTCTCCTCTTGTAATCGGAGTTTCCACTTCTCTGCATCAATAATGATCCCCAGAAAACAAATACAAGACGCCAGGCACTCGGTTTTTTCAGAAGCCAGGCGGACTCCAAACAGCTCGGCAATCCATTCCATGGCATGCAATGTGGATTCACACAGCGGTGAATCCTTCAAGCCGAAACACAAAAAATCGTCCAGATTATGAATGATTGGTGCCCCCCCCCCCAGACACGTCTCGGACAACCCATTCCAGGAAGCAACTGAATGCCTCAAACAAGGAGCAAGAAATGGAACAGCTTATTGGCAGGCAACGATCTATGAAATATGCTCCGTCCCAGAAACAACCCAGCAGTCTAACGTTTTTCCTTATTTTCTGACCCATCCCACCGCCTCGTCAAAAGAGGTATAAACAACGGAGCATAATTCTGTTGCAATTCCATCATTCACCGACCTACCCTTTGGATAAGAGACATGATGAATTAACCTAAATTTGTTGGGCTCCGTTCTTGCAGGGAAGATGCTCCTGGTGCCGTCCGGGCTCCACAGTCGGCGATCCGGGCCACTTGCTCATCCAGCCAGCCAGGGGGGTGATCCATTGCCGACGTCCTAAGGGTCTCCAGCAGCAATATTTGGTATTGCCGCATCTGGAACGACCTGACCTATAAAATTGTCCCACTAGTTAATCTCTTTAGTTAACACGGTAAAAAAAAAAAATAAAGCAAAAAACGATGCTTTATCATCATACTGCCAAATAAAAAATGGAATAAAATGCGATTAAAAAGACAACTGTAAATAAATATGGTGGCTTTGAAAAGGTCATCTTGTTCCCCACCCCCCAAAAAAAAAGCCGCCATACTGCTTCATCAGCCGAAAAATAAAAAAGTTATATCTCTCAGAATAAAGCAATGCAAAAAAAAATATTTTTTCTATTGTGTAAAAGCGCCAAAACATAAAAAGAAGATATCAATGTGGTACCGCTGTAAACGTACTGACCCGAAGAATAAAGCTACCTTATCAATTTTACCACACGCAGAATGGCATAAAAAAAATTCCTGAATTGTTGGTTTCTGTTTATTCTGCCTCCCAAAAATCGGCATAGAAAGCGATCAAAAAATGTCACGTGCCCGAAAATGGTACCAATGGAAAAATTATAGCTCTCTAAATATGGCGATGCAAAAAAAAAAGAATTTTTTAGTGTGTGACAGCTGTCAATCATAAAAACCCGATATGAATCTGGTATCGCTTGAATCGCACCGACCTGAAGAATAAAGTCATCTAATCACTTATACCGCACGAGGAAAGCCGTAAAAAATAAACTCTAGGGTTAAGATTGTGCTGGGATTAAGGTTGTGCTAGGGTTAGGTCTTTGCTAGGGTTAGGGTTGTGCTAGGGATAGGGTTGTGTTAGGGTTATGTTTTGCCAAGTATTTAAAGGGCTCGGATGCGGCTTTAAAGAAGGCGATTAATTTTTATTATAATTAAATGATTACAGAACATAGGAAATAGTGTGATATTGCGTACACCTTTGCATAATATAAATCACAAAGGTAAAGTACTTACAGCGCACACTATACAGGAAAAACTTCACCAGGAGAAACATACATCATCTGTCTGGGAGACATCAGCCGTGAGAAGAAAAATAGCGAAGACCGAGAAAAGTCCTGGGATGAATCCACACTGCGACGTCAGTGTATCCCCTTTTAGTCCACAGGTCAACAGGCTTCTGTCTTAGCTGAAAACTTCACTAGCTTATATCTTGTTTGAAAACAAATGTTTGCGTAACCAAATGTTACACAAATTCTGACAAGAGTCTTTTTGTTCAATATAGTATCTTTCTTCTGAGTGACCAGCTCTTCAGATGTCACTTAACACCGATCAAATATAGTTATATGAAAAAGTTTGGGCACCCCTATTAATCTTAAGCTTAATGTTTTATAAAAATTGGTGTTTTTGCAACAGCTATTTCAGTTTGATATATGTAATAACTGTTGGACACAGTAATGTTTCTGCCTTGAAATGAGGTTTATTATATTAACAGAAAATGTGAAATCTGCATTCAAACAAAATTTGACAGGTGTATAAGTATGTGCACCTCACCAGAAAAGTGACATTAATATTTAGTAGATCCTCCTTTTGCAAAAATAACAGCCTCTAGTCGCCTCCTGTAGCTTTTAATGAGTTCCTGGATCCTGGATGAAGGTATTTTTGACCATTCCTCTTTACAAAACAATTCCAGTTCAGTTAAGTTTGATGGTCGCCGAGCATGGACCGCCCTCTTCAAATGATCCCACAGATGTTCAATGATATTCAGGTCTGGGGACTGGGATGGCCATTCCGGAACATTGTAATTGTTCCTCTGCATGAATGCCTGAGTAGATTTGGAGCGGTGTTTTGGATCATTGTATTGGTGAAAGATCCATCCCCTGCGTAACTTCAACTTTATCACTGATTCTTGAACATTATTGTCAAGAATCTGCTGATACTGAGTGGAATCCATGCGTCCCTCAACTTTAACAAGATTCCCGGTGCCGGCATTGGCCACACAGCCCCAAAGCATGATGGAACCTCCACCAAATTTTACTGTGGGTAGCAAGTGTTTTTCTTGGAATGCTGTGTTTTTTTGCCGCCATGCATAACGCCTTTTTGTATGACCAAACAACCCAATCTTGGTTTCATCAGTCCACAGGACCTTCTTCCAAAAATAAATTGGCTTCCCCAAATGTGCTTTTGCATACCTCAGCCGACTCTGTTTGTGGCTTGCTTGCAGAAACGGCTTCTTTCGCATCACTCTCCCATACAGCTTCTCCTTGTGCAAAGTGCGTTGTATAGTTGACCGATGCACAGTGACACCATCTGCAGCAAGTTGATGCTGCAGCTCTCTGGAGGTGGTCTGAGGATTGTCCTTGACTGATCTCACCATTCTTCTTCTCTGCTTTTCTGATGTTTTTCTTGGCCTGCCACTTCTGGCCTTAACAAGAACTGTCCCTGTGTTCTTCCATTTCCTTACTATGTTCCTCACAGTGGAAACTGACAGGTTAAATCTCTGAGACAGCTTTTTGTATCCTTCCCCTGAACAACTATGTTGAATAATCTTTGTTTTCAGATCATTTGCCAGTTGTTTTGAGGAGCCCATGATGCCACTCTTCAGAGGAGATTCAAACAGGAGAACAACTTGCAAGTGGCCACTTTAAGTAGCTTTTCTCATGATTGCATACACCTGGCTATGAAGTTCAAAGCTCAATGAGGTTACAAAACCAAAAAAAGTGCTTTAGTAAGTCAGTAAAAAGTAGGTAGGAGTATTTAAAACAAGAAAATGATAAGGGTGCCCATACCTATGCACCTGTCAAATTTTGTTTGAATGCAGATTGTACATTTTCTGTTAGTACAATAAACCTCATTTTAAGGCAGAAACATTACTGTGTCCAACAGTTATTACATATATCAAACTGAAATAGCTGTTGCAAAAACACCAATTTTTATAAAACATTAAGCTTAAGGTTAATAGGGGTGCCCAAACTTTTTCATATAACTGTATATCACCGGAGATGAAACATGCCAAAGGCTCCTGGTACCAGATGTTTTACCATTCTATAAACACAGCATATTCTTACCAAATATTGCTAATGAATATAAACATGCATCGTTCTCACTAAACATTAATAAAAGACTGCTTGATACTATAAACTAAACATTGATAATAGAGCTATGAGGTCCAGGTGTTGGGAAAATTGCAAGGCTAACATAAGCTGAACTGTTAAAGGGTTCTTTAAAGACAGGCTACCAATATGGATTCCTGATGGACATTAAAAACCTTAGCACTATAAACCACCCTTGGTCATCTGGAAGCGATATATCATTTACATACAATACCATATCCCAAGGGAATATCTTCAGCAGATGAACGACACATTGCTATAAAAGAAGGAATACATTGTATACAACAGCATAAGGCGATACAAGCACAGATTATAGCAAAAATTATTCCTAAAATATAGCGTAAATAACCAAAATCAGGCAACCAATAAAATAACCAATCCCACCATTTACCATTACGCTGTGTGATGTGATCAATGTCATCATGTAACTGATCTATCTGAAATTGCAAATCCTGACTATGGTCTGACAAGTTAAAACAACACATACCTTCAAACTCTTCACATCCATGGTGGTGAATTAATAACAAATAATCTATAGTCGCTCTATTCTGTAAGACAGCTTTTCTGGTAAATTTGTAAATCTAATAATATATCTTCTAAGGCTCTACTGGTAGCATTTATTGATCTAGCTACAAGACAAGATAATCTCCCTACAGTCATAGCCGCATATGGGACTATGGCAGGAGATCCTACAATCGTAAGGGATAACCCTATAATTTCTGATTCAGTTAAAAGGTTTACATTATACTTATAGGGAAAATATATATTCTTGTACCGTGTTAGCCAGTAGATAAAAAAAATATTTAGATTTGAGAGTCCTCAATGGTTGATACCTTTTAATGGCTAACTGAAAAGATGGTAACAAATTGCAAGCTTTCGAGACTACTCAGGTCTCTTCATCAGGCATAGTATACCACAAAATCTGAAGAGTCACATATTTATACACAATAAGACATACAAAAATTGCAAGAGGTAAGACAGGTGAGGAAAAGCAGAGTTATTATGGAAGAGATAAACAGATCTGGCTATAAATATTTTAGCAGTTAATAGATAAAGAGTGTGAAGGTTTTATTGTCCTGCTATTAGGTCCAATGTTATGATGGCCTCACAAGTCTGAGGAGTAAATTCCTTAGTTGATGTAGAATGACATAAATCCATGCGACACATTCATTCCTGCTATGAAAGTGTTAAAGGTCACCATCAGTTTATATTCTGAAATTCTTCAGACCCCCAGCTGGACAATTGGTACATATAATTAAGTACACTACATTAGATGTGATACAGCTGAACGTGCCTGGGATCTTATAGTCCTGATGTGAATTGGGAATCTTTATCTTGTCTGTGGTCGTTATAAACGGACAGGTTTTATATTTTTTCTGGTTGCAAGGAAAGGTACCTGTAGCTGGAGGAGATGACAGGGAGCTTCTGACAATGATGCTTCTTAGATTTGGGGGGTTGCCTGAAACACAGAAGTGGGGGGTCTGGAAATATGGATTGTAATCGGGCATCTTTTTGTAGTAAAGGTTATAGTTTCCGTGCAGCTCTCCTTAGCGCCTCCAGATTTGGATTGTAGGTGATTACTAGAGGCAACCGGCTGCTTTCTTGTTTGGTTTGGTAATGTAGGAGATGATTCCTTGATATTCTGGTGGCTCTTGTAATCTGGTTCTCAATTGTTCTTTGATGGTAGCCCTGTTTCAAAAAGGTCTTTCTGAGGCCATCAAGGTGTTTGTCTCTATCCATCTGGTTGGAACATATCCGATTGTATCTGATGGCTTGGCTGTAAACAATAGAGTTTTTTATGTGTTTTGGATGGAAACTGTCCCATTTAAGGTATGTAGGACGGTCGATTGGTTCAAGGATGTCTCTATTTCATTGTTCTCTAGCTTGATGGTGGTGTCCAAAAAGTTAATTTCAGTACAGGAGTAGTTGAGTGTTAGGTTGATGGTGGGATGAAATTAATTAAAGTGTTCATGGAACGTCTTCAGTTGTTGCTCAGACCCCGTCCAGATGATTAAAATATCGTCAATGAAACGATAGTAGGCCAGAGTCCTGATGGGACATGAGGACAAAAAGTCACTTTCAAGCTTGGCCATGAAAAGATTTGCGTACTGTGGAGCCATTTTACTTCCCATCGCTGTACCAGTTTCCTGTAGATATATACTAGGAGGTCCCTGCTAAGCAGAGAAAAAAAGATGGCCACTAGAGTTCGTACAAATTCATAAAAATATCTTTATTGAAAATATAAATACCACATCAAAACAATTCGTATCGATGCACAAACAGACCACATCATGTGGACACAATGCTGGAGACCAAAACTATTGGATTAAAAAGTTACACCATAAAAACCATGTGACACAGCGGCCACAATTGGTGAGCCTACGTATAGTAGATGATTAAGGGGAGGTAATGAAAAAAATATATACATTTTATCTCCAATATATAAATGTTGCATGTAAATTTGTCAATAAAATATAGAGTATTTCATCCTCCCAATTTGTTTAAATCTAATTATGACATCCAGAATACTTATAAATTATGGTTATTAAAGAACATACCCCATATTCAAATGAATGGCATTGCTCAAACATATACCTAGATAGTCACTTGGCCACCAAACGAACCGCTGTTGGCGTCACCCCGACGCACGTTTCGGTAAGAACCTTTTTCAAGGGGTATTCATGCATACTGATCACCCACCCTAATATACCCTGTGACAATTAGTGAAGTGTGCACATGCTATACCGCCATACCGGAAGTATCCAGCGGCGCGCACAGGCCAATCACCTGACTTCCTACAGACGCATCCCAGTCACCATGGAGAGGCGTCACATGATCCACAGTCACGCGATCGGAAGTACCGCCTCGTCGTCAGGGACGCCATCCCCGCTACATACCTGCTCATGGAGTGACGCGGCCCCACCGCCGCAACCGTGGCGCACAGCGGCGTCGGCATCAGCAAGATGTCGAAAGCCAATGAGCGCAACAGAGCGACCGCGTACCGGCGATGCAGCAGCGGTATGTATCAAGGGTGGTCCCAGAGATCATATACTCGGAAACCAAAGTCTGCAATATTTCACAACTAACAAAATGGCAGTACTGTATATTTATATCTATGTATATAGAGTACACTGAGGAGGTGTACCCACCTATAAAACATATGTACCAATTATATACCATCTCTCATCACATGATTTGACATAAAAAAAAAAAGGGGGTACCCTATAACCACCATCGCCTCAGGACGAAGAAAATACCACATAGAGATACCACTAAGAAATATAGCATTATTCTGGACCCACCATTCAATAGCAAAAAATCCTCATTAAGATCACATCAATCCATAGCAATGTATAACAACATTTCCATATTTACACACATATGGATACATATACAAGAATATAATATTTCATATTTAAGTATTCTTACATATTTTTTTGATAGATATTATTTACATATTATACTCTTCTTTATTTCTTTACGGATCACTCCTACAATTCTTCCACCTATAAAACTCTAGGGTCCATACAGATCATTGCTTGGTAATAGTTGTTGAAGTAATTGGAACTGGTGAGTCCAAATGAGTACTGTCATCATAGATATTGCAGGCCGATAGTGGATCAGAGGTATCGCAACCAATCTGATGGGAAGTCAATATGCATGAAATTAAAACACAAATAATCACACAAAGAATAAATAAAACTGATATTATTAATATTGGTCAAGATATACCTGGGCATCACATACAGTATGGAGATTACAAAAATGGGACGAAACTAACGTTCTCATTAAGCCCCTTGGGGTGCAGGGTTTTGAACGCCCAAATCCATTTGGATTCCAATTGAGCCAGTTTCTGTGAAACGGGTCCACCACGAATACCCACCAAAATACTATCAACGCCTTTTATTCTCAATCCAGTAGAATCACAATTGTGATATAACTTAAAGTGGCGTGGGATGGTTTTAAGCGTGGATGCATCCACATGGCCAAGTGCCGCCTCAATCCCCAACACATGCTCTCTTACCCGTGTTTTAAATTGGTGTGTAGTCATACCTATGTAGATAAGCCCACACGGACAAGATGCATGGTATATCACATATCATGTTTGACAAGTGATGTATTTATTGATCTTAAATCTTGTACCGTCCGAATCACAAAAATCCGTACAACGGTCGATGTTGGGTCAGGCGACACAGTGACCATATGGACTGCAGCCACGCCGTCCCCCACCCACTCCATCTAAGAAGGTTTGTCGAGGTTCACCCTCATAGTGACTCCGCACCAGATGGTCTCGGAGTAAGAATACATATGTAAGAATACTTAAATATGAAATATTATATTCTTGTATATGTATCCATATGTGTGTAAATATGGAAATGTTGTTATACATGGCTATGGATTGATGTGATCTTAATGAGGATTTTTTGCTATTGAATGGTGGGTCCAGAATAATGCTATATTTCTTAGTGGTATCTCTATGTGGTATTTTCTTCGTCCTGAGGCGATGGTGGTTATAGGGTACCCCCTTTTTTTCTTATGTCAAATCATGTGATGAGAGATGGTATATAATTGGTACATATGTGTTTTAGGTGGGTACACCTCCTCAGTGTACTCTATATACATAGATATAAATATACAGTACTGCCATTTTGTTAGTTGTGAAATATTGCAGACTTTGGTTTCCGAGTATATGATCTCTGGGACCACTCTTGATACATACTGCTGCTGCCTCGCCGGTATGCGGTCGATCCGTTGCTCCGATGCGCTCATCGGCTTTCGACATCTTGCTGATGCCGACGCCGCTGTGCGCCACGGTTGCGGCGGTGGGGCCGCGTCACTCCATGGCCAGGCATGTAGCGGGGATGGCGTCCCTGACGACGGGGGCGGTACTTCCGATCGTGTGACTGGATCATGTGACGCCTCTCCATGGTGACTGGGATGCGTCTGTAGGAAGTCAGGTGATTGGCCTGTGCGCGCCGCTGGATACTTCCGGTATGGCGGTATAGCATGTGCACACTTCACTAATTGTCACGGGGTATATTAGGGTGGGTGATCAGTATGCATGAATACCCCTTGAAAAAGGTTCTTACCGAAACGTGCGTCGGGGTGACGCCAACAGCGGTTCGTTTGGTGGCCAAGTGACTATCCAGGTATATGTTTGAGCAATGCCATTCATTTGAATATGGGGTATTTTCTTTAATAACCATAATTTATAAGTATTCTGGATGTCATAATTAGATTTAAACAAATTGGGAGGATGAAATACTCTATATTTTATTGACAAATTTACATGCAACATTTATTTTTTTCATTACCTCCCCTTAATCATCTACTATACGTAGGCTCACCAATTGTGGCCGCTGTGTCACATGGTTTTTATGGTGTAACTTTTAATCCAATAGTTTTGGTCTCCAGCATTGTGTCCACATGATGTGGTCTGTTTGTGCATACATACAAATTGTTTTGATGTGGTATTTATATTTTCAATAAAGATATTTTTATGAATTTGTACGAACTCTAGTGGCCATCTTTTTTTCTCTGCTCAGCAGGGACCTCCTAGTATATTTATATGATGGTCCGTTCTGACTTAAAGTCCTGCATGCAATAACATGGGTCCATATGGATTTTATGTACTTCAACCCTGTTTATTGATTTGGTTCTTTAGCCTTTCATTTCCTGTAGATATATGTTGTTATCAAATTCAAAGTAATTGTGGGTGAGGATGAATTCTGTAAGTTTGACCACAGAATCAGCAACAATTCCTGTATTTTCTATGAAGATTTTGCAGGCATTTAATCCATCCTTGTGTGGGATATTAGAATACAAAGATTCCACATCCATGGTGGTCAGGATGGTTCCTTCTGGTAGAGGACCTATTGCTGCTAGTTTATTCAGTAGGTCTGTCATGTCCCGAATGTAGCTGGGTGTACTCTTTACCAGTCCAGAAACTTGCTCAGTAAGGGTGCCCACACATGAAATAACTGGTCTTCCTGAATTTCCAAATTTGTGGATTTTGGGGAGCATATAGAATGTCCCTATTCTTGGACTCTCTGGTATCAGGTCATTCGTCAGGCAAACAAGATACCAACTTGTTTAGTTCCTTATAGTCCTGTGTAGGGTCAGACTCCAGTTTTTTGTAGTAGCGTGTGTCCATCAGTTGTCTGTTTGCTTCCTTCATGAATATAAACTGATGGTGACCTTTAACACTTTCAGAACAGGAATGAATGTGTCGCATGGATTTGTCATTCTACATCAACTAAGGAATTTACTCCTCAGACTTGTGAGGCCATCATAACACTGGACCTAATCACAGGACAATAAAACCTTCACACTCTTTATCTATTAACTGCTAAAATATTTATAGCCAGATCTGTTTATCTCTTCCATAATAACTCTGCTTTTCATCACCTGTCTTACCTATTGCATTTTTTGTATGTCTTATTGTGTATAAATATGTGACTCTTCAGATTTTGTGGTATACTATGCCTGATGAAGAGGCCTGAGTAGTCTCGAAAGCTTGCAATTTGTTACCATCTTTTCAGTTAGCCATTAAAAGGTATCAACCATTGAGGACTCTCAAATCTAAATATTTTTACATTATACTTACAATCTTCAGCTAAACAGGAAAATCCCCTCTTTGGACGTTTAGCTTTATGGGATGGAAACAAAGGATACATCATTAGGGCTAATCTAGAAATAACACATGGCCCACCTATTATGTTAGCTGAAATATAATTAAAAGTTGTATTCCCACAAGAAAACATCCACCCCTTGGGCAATTTTACATGTTGTATATGTGAGAGAGAGATTACTGTTTTGTTGCACTTCATGTTTTTCGCTACCTCATTCTCTTGAAATTTTTATCTGAACGTGAACCGCACATGATATTATGTTCATTGTGCCTTTTGTTACCTTCTATTTTTACCTATTTTATTTTGATTACAAGTCATTTGATAACATAACTCAGCAGATGCATTATTTTGAGTCTTTATAGTTATCATGTCTTCAGTAAGGAAGTCCTCTCCAGTACAGTTTATACAAGCGTAATACAGGTTATATGTATCATTTTGGATCACATCTCCTTCAATCTCCTCATCTTGGACAAACCCCCCTATTGAGTTTGTCCACAGTTGTAAGGGAGTTGGTATAGCTACCATACAATTCTCCAGTATATTGGTAGCGGTAGCAGTTTTTGTCATACAAAAATGGCTCATGTTCATCAATTGTGCCAAGTAACTCCATAGGTTCTGTTTAATTTTACACAATGCCACATTTTCTTTGACTGGCACTTCTTCTCTTTGTTGATACTACGGTTGGGTAGAGACAGAGACCGAAAGGACCATGCCTGTAACACCGATCAGCCACCATCTCCATATTTGAATTGGACACTAAAAAGAAAGAGCAGATTTATTATTCTCTGAGATAACACCTGTCTGCTGGAATATGTTCCCATTTTTCCTGTCCTGGCTTCATCACTATTAACACATTACCTGCCCCTCTAGCAATCACCTCTGCAGGCTCTGGGGGACCTTTATCCCCAGCTTGTTTTACCCATGTTTTTGCACCATCATTTAAAGAATGACTGGAACCAAAATCTTTATCTCCTCTGACAGTTATTACTGTGGGGGCTGTTCCCTTGATCACCTTCATTTTCTGGATGGATAAAATCAACAATTGAGCTACCCTGTCTCCTTTTTGAATCAACCAGTCACTATCCCCACTATTCAGCAGGAGTACCTTAATTTCACTTTGATAGTCCTGATCTATCACTCCTCCCATCACCTGAATTCCCTTTAAGGCTAAATCTGACCTTGGAGCTATAAGACCAAAATGTTCAGGAGGCATTTGTAATCCTATAGCAGTTCTGATTGCCTTTATAACTCCTGTTCCAATCTGATTTCCTCATGGGATTGTAGATCTAATCCTGCAGCTTGTGGAGTAGCCCTATAGGGTCCTAGTGCTCCCGTCTCCAATTCCCAATAGAGAACTGTCTGTTCTGTGGTAGAAGCTTTTAAGGGCATTATCTGTAAATTGGGGGTAATCATCCTCATTAATAGTGTTTCCTGTTCTCCAATTGGCCTGTTAAGAATGTTAAGGGCTTCATTTAAATGTTTTCTCCACCCTTTGTAAGTTCCATCTCCCAATTTCTTTAATTGTTCTTTGAATAACCCATTCATCTGCTCTACCAATCCTGCAGCTTGGGGATAATATGGGATATGAAAGATTCACTCAATGTTATGTTCTGAGCAAAATTCTGCAACCTTCTTGTTCCTGAAGTGACTACCATTGTCACTCTGAATTTGTTACGGAATTCCGTAGTATAATACTATGGTTTCCATTGTTTTGATCGTACTGTTGGCATTGGCCGCTTTACACGGACAAGCCATCATGTACCCTGAGTATGTATCCACAGCCGTGCATACATACACACATCCTCCATCTTGTGGAAGGGGACCAATATAATCTACCTGCCAAATTTGTCCAGGCAATTTGCCTCGGGCTATATGGCCCCTAACCACATGGGGAATAGGTCTCTGTTGTGAATGTTGACACACTGGCCATTTCATAATTGTTTCCTTAATTACATGTAACCTGAGGGGCACTCCTCTGGTTTGTGCCCATTCATAAGTAGCTTTTTCTACAAGATGCCCACATTTCTGATGTGCCCATTGAGCCAATCCAAGTTGCTTTTCAGCTGAGTCAGGCTCCTCACTGGCATCAGCAACTGATATTTTGGAATGTTCATCCGCTATTGAATTGAAGAGTCTTTCCAGGTTATCTGAAGCACAATGGACGTCAACGTGAAATACAGTCACTTTAATTCTTTGCACAATTGCCCAAACATCTTGCCACAGTTCTTTCCCCCACACATCTTTGCTGTATATTTTCCAGCATATGGAGTGGGACAGACTTAGGTCTATATCATCAAAAGGAGTATTTGGCTCTGATCTGATGAGTGTTTATAAATGATGATGGAATAGCAACCTCTATAGGTCATGGGGAATACTAGATGAATCTCTAAATAAAAGCTACAGCAAGAGAGACACTAGAAGAAGATTTATTTGTTGATTTCTCAGTGGAGTAGACAGAAACTGTTATCTGTAATGTGTTATACATAACCATATATTGGCTTGTTAACTTGTGTTGCCCCTGAAGAGCCGCTACGACAGTTGGTGGTGAAACGCGTCGGGCATTAAGCATTTTTCATCTGAAAGGATGGTTATAGTTGAAATTGGGTACTAGGCATCTTCCTTTGAGTGGATGGTTATAGATATGTCATACTGAAATCATCTAACCAATATACTACTTGTTTAGGTATACCTAGGAGAGTATAGGCTGACCTCGGACAATATAACTACTAACAGTAGATGGGAAGCTGAACCATGATTATAACCTAGGTTATTGGTTGGGTTTTTTTTCTGTTTGATTGGTAATTAGTATACAATGTTTAGTCTGTTAGCCTGTGAGTCAGGGTTGTTTTGTTTTTTTGCACAATTGTTTGGTATGTTTTTAACTTTATACCTTAATAAATATATAATTTTAAAATGTCTTCCCTTTAGTTTATATACTGTGATTGGTTAAGATTAATAACATTTATTGTTGTGAGCCCCTATTCTTATTTTGCCAATTAATGACCAAATTTACATGAGGGCGTCTATCTATGTGGAGGGCTCGGCCAAGAAGTCAATCACTTGTGTCTCCCTCTGACTGGGAAACCTCTCTGGGAGAAAAAGTCAACTCCTGTCGCTGTGTTTTGACCTCCTGCAACAGCAATTTTACTTCAGCGTAAAGATCCTCAAACCCCGGCGCTGTGGGTTTCACTGGGGACGAAGTCGGAGTGGGCCCTCCCGCTCTCTCCGTGTCCAACTACGCCCACGCTGTGGGGATCCAGAATCTTCCACTGTCACCTTTTTATTTTGTAAACTTCCTGATTTCTTATGAAGCCCTCGCTTTTGGTATAATTTCCACATTTCATCAGTACTAGTGATGGGCGAGCACTAAAATGCTCGAGTCGAGCAAATTGGAATGCTCGACCCGAGCAATGAGCCCAATGTAAGTCTATGAAAAATTCGAACATTTTTCAGGCGGCTCCCCCCGGAGGTCTGCAGAGGCCTAAAAATTGCCCAAATCGATGGGAACAGTGCTCAAATGACATGGGAACAGCATGGGGAAGACCCCTGAAAGCATTTCTGACTCCCAGGTCACTGCTGTGAACAACGTTGTCAGAGGTATTACGCCACTTTTACGAACTCACAATAAAACATACAAAAACTAAACCAAAATGGATTTTCCTGGGAAATATGTTAAGGAACATCCTTTACAGGGTAATGACTTGTATATAAGGCAAAATAAATAACCAAAACCAAAAATACTCCTCCACACCAGCGTTTTTGATGCCTTTTTGCATTCAACCGTGACAAATGCATTCACCGGGAGATGTAATTTTAATATTTTACAACCTTATCTGGCCATGTGGTGTGTGACACATCAGACACATCCTGTTTCATTTATGAAGGAGGCACTCTGAAAGTCACAAAGCCTATTTTTATAGGGTTATCAGGCGGCCTTTTCTATTCTTAAAGGGCCAGCAGTCAGCCCTCACCATTCTTAGAGAGCCATCAGCCAGCTGTGCTTTGTTGTTCCCATTACTAAAGAGTGGGTCTCCTATACTATTATTGCGTATGCAGTGAGTGGCAGGGCTGCACAAAATTTGGACGCACCCCAGTACCCCTTTGAAGAGACTTAGAGGAGGACCTCCTGAAAACAATGTTCCCATTATTAGAAAGTGGGTCTCCCATGCTGTTTGCCTATGCAGTGAATGCAAGGGCTGCCAAACATTGGGAGGCACTCCAATGTCCCTTGGAAGAGACGTGGAGGTTAGAGGGCCTCCTGAAAACAATGTTCCTATTAATAGGAAGTGGGTCTCCCATTGTGTTGGCCTATGCAGTGAATGCAAGGGCGCCAAAAATTTGGAGGCACTCCAATGCACCTTGGAAAAGATGTGGAGGAGGGCCTCATAAAAAAATGTTCCCATTAGAAAGGAGCGGGTCTCCTATACTTGTAATGCCCATGCACTAAGCGTATGGGCTGACAAACATTTACCCCTGGGGGGTATAAATGAACATATTGAAGACCAGAAGCAAATATCCAAAATCAGGAAGCGTATACCCATGTGTGGCTGTGAAAAGATGCATGGGAATACACCTCCCAAAAAAAGACACTGGATTTAAGTTTATGTTACGCTGCTATCATGGTGGTGTTAAGAAGTCTGGCCCAATCCAGCCCTTGTTCATTTTTATAAGAGTCAGCCTGTCAGCTTTTACAGTTGACAGGTGGATGCTCTTATCAGTTGTAATTTCACCAGCGGCACTAAAAACCCTCTCTGATAAAATGCTAGCGGCCAGGCAGGCCAGGACCTCCAAGGCGTAGAGAGTCAGTTCATTCCACGTGTCCAGCTTGGATATCCAATAATTATAAGGCACAGAGGAATCATGGAGGACATTGGTACAGTCGGCAAGGTACTCCCTCAGCATCTTCCCAAACTTTGCACTCCTTGTGAGAGTAACCCGCACCTCAGGGCCTGTGCAATGGGAGGGGCTGAGAAAACTCTCCCAGAACTTTGACAGTGTTCCCCTGCCTCTGCTGGATTGGAGTTGTGTCTCTCTCGGCTGTACTCCTTGGTTGTCCAATGAACTGTGACCTCTGCTGCCAGCGTTTTCAAAAGGGAATTTTTTTTAATAGTTCCACAACAAGGGCCTTCTGGTACTGCCCCATTTTTGTAGACCTGTCCGCCTCAGGAATAAGAGATATAATGTTTTCCTTGTAGCGTGGGTCTAGAAGTGTCATCAACCAGTAATGACTGTCACCCAAAATTTGGAGAACGCAAGGGTCACGGGAAAGGCAGCGTAACACAAACTCAGCCATGCGTGCCAGACTGCTAACAGGCAAGACTTCCGTGTCCTCACCAAGAGGATGACTGATCATGCTCTCCTCCTCCTCTTCCCTGTCCTCAGGACATCCACGCTGAACTGACGGTATGACAGTTGTGCAGGTAGTACCGTCTATAGCGCAAGAAACTAGCTCCTGTTCTTCCTCCTCCTTCTCTTGCTCATTGTCACCCAATCCCCGTTGGGATGAGATGAGGCTGGACTGTGTGTAATCATCCTGTATGGTTCCTTGCTCCATCTCATTGTGCTCCGCCTGCAATTCATCCTCTTTGCTTCTGAGCAGAGAGCGTTTCAGCAGACAGAGAAGCGGGATGGTGACGCTAATTATGGCGTCATCACCGCTCACCATCTTGGTGGAATCCTCAAAATTTTGGAGGATGGTACAGATGTCTGCTATCCATGTCCACCCCTGAGGTCTTGTGTGGAGTCTGAACTGAATACAGCCTTGTTGATGCTGGTAGTGAACAACTGCCCTCTTCTGCTAACAAATTCTTTCCAACATCTGCAGTGTAGAGTTCCAACGCGTGGAGACATCACACACCAGTCGATGAGCCGGAAGCTGCAAACGCTGCTGAAGCACGGTAAGGGCAGCGGAAGCTGTACCTTACTTTCTAAAATGGGCACCCAGGCGGCGTACTTTGATGAGCAGATCCGGCAGCTCTGGGTAGGTTTTGAGAAACCGATGAACCACGAGGTTAAACACATGGGCCAGGCATGGTACATGTGTGAGCTCGCCTCACCTCAGAGCCGCCACCAGGTTCCGGCCATTGTCACACATGACCATGCCTGACTGTAGGTTCAGTAGTGTCAGACACAGATCTGCTTGCTTTTTCAGAGCTGTCCACAACTTTTCAGCATTGTGCGGTTTGCCACCTAAGCATATTAGCTTCAGCACAGCCCGCTTGGCTGAGGCAGTGCTTCCAGCTTGTGACTGATGTGGTCATTTCGGAGATTGAGGCTGAAAAGGAGGAGAAGGATGAGGTGCAGGAGCTGTAGACTGTGGGGGGCAACCCTGATTGACCTAGGGCCTGCAATCCTCGGCATCGGGAGGATGTGTTCCGTCCCAAGGTCCGACTGGGCTTCCACTATGTTAACCCAGTGTGCCGTCAGCGAGATGTACCGTCCCTAACCACAAACACTTGTACACGTGTCCCTGGTTAGGTGGACTTTCCCTGTAACTGCATTGTTGAGGGCATGGCTAATGTTGTGGGACACGTGGTTGTGTAATGCAGGGACGGCACATCAGGAGAAATAGTGGCGGCTGGGGACCGAGTACCGAGGGATGGTCGCTGCCATCAGGTCGCGGAAAGCTTCCGTCTCCACGAGCCTAGAAGGCAACATTTCGAGCGCAAGCAGTCGCAAAATGTGGAAATTTAGTAGTGTGGCCTATGGGGCGTTGTCTGCGTATTTGCGCTTGCGTTCCAAGGACTGGGGTATGGATAACTGAATGCTGCGCTGGGACAAGGACGTGCTTGCTGATGATGCTATTTGAGATTGTGCAACGACAGGTGCAGGGCAGGAGGCATCTTCGCATGCACTATGGACAGGGGATTGGCTTGCACACAAAACAGCGGAAGAAGCAGTGGTGTCACCTGCAGACACTGTTCCTGGACCCTGGGGTTCGGCCCACAAAGTCGGGTGCTTTGCTGCCATGTGCCTAATCATTCTGGCCTAATGCTGGCCTGGCAGGTGGTGTAAATGGCCTTTTTGGGGTTATCGGCAGAGTCTTTAAAAATCAATTAGACTCGAGAAGACCTAACAGTTGCACTGGCAACGTCCGTCGAGTTGGTGTTACTGGGAACTCTTTCTCGCCTTCTGTTTGCGACCACCACAGTGCATCTTCATGCCTGTTGGGGTGCTCTTCCTTCCTCCCCCTGTGTGCTGCTGTCCTCATTCTGCATGTCCTCCTGCCAGGTTGGGTTAGTTACTATATCATCCACCACCTCGTCTTCCACCTCCGCACAATGGTCCTCCTCCTGACTTTCTGGCAATTGTGTCTCATAGTCCACCTCTCGTGACACTTTCCCACCATCGCCTTCGTATGACCGTGGCTGCTCAAATATTTGGGCATTGCTAAATGCGATCTTCTCTTGCCCCGCTTCAAGTAGACCAGGCAAGAGGCCCGAATCTATAAATGGAAAAGTGAACAGCTCTTCGGAGTGTCCAAGTGTGGGATCAGTTGTCTCTGGGCACTCGGCATGGTGGGAGGAAGGGGAGGATCAGGGTGAGGAATATGCAGTCCAGACTCACGGCTACTGAGACTTGACCTGTGTGGAAGACAGGGTGGTGGTGGTGGTGGTGGCTAAGTGACTGGAAGCATTATCTGCTATCCAACCACTAACCTTTTCACACTGCTCTGTGTTCAATAGTGGTGTTCTATGGTCCCCTATTAATTGGGACAGGAAGGTCGAGCGAGAAGCAGTGGGTGTTTGTTGTGGCACAATTTCAGCTTGCCCACGGCCTCGGCCTCTGCATGCACCATCACCATCACGTCCAGTTCCCCGTCTCTTGCCACGTGCCTTGTCCATTTAAAATGGACGACAATATCTTCCACGCTCACTACAAATGGCTCAAATTGGAGCGCAATTATATGTGATCCGTGTGATGGACAAACCAGTTTTAAATAGCTGCATTTTTAGCGCTGTAATATGAAAAGGACCTGGCTGTACTCTGCAGTGCCAACAAGCAAATGACGATGAAAAATGGTGTTCTCTGGATTGCTTTTTAAGTATATAATCAGGATTAAAATAAAAATATATATATTCCTGACCCGATACCTAGGGCTATTTTCTGGAAATATCTGGAAAAGCAGCAGACAGAACTGGAATGGACCCTCTTGCTATGTGCACTGCAGTCTGCTATATACTCTGCCTGCCTGCCTAGCACTGATATCTCTGCAGCTTGATTAGTCCTCAGAAGGACTGTTAGTTGAGATGAATATGTGTCTCTAATATAGTCTGGCATACCTACACTAACTAGAAACAAGCAAATCTCTCCCTAGCTTAGCAGCAGCTCTCCCTACACTGTCTGATTCCGGAGTGACTGTGACGAGCATGGCGGCGCCAGGTCTGATATAGACCTGATGACGCTGTGCGGCCAGCCAATCACTGTAATGCCACAACCAACATGGCTGCGGCATTACAGTGTGTGGCAGACCATCCCTGCATGTTGCTTGGCGCTCTAAAGAGCACCAAACATGCAGGGAGGAGACCCGAGTTCCCGCCAAGCAACCCCCGGAAATACTCGGCGAGCGCCGAGCATCTGCGACGCTCCAGCCCTCCCTGGGATATGGGTTTACTCAGAGCCGGGTCAGTGTAGGGGTAGCGGGGGAGGCAGTCGTGGCCTGGACCGTTCCGTGCCCAGGGCCGTCACATAAAAATATTGGCCTTTCAAGTAAGAGTGATATTTCGACTACGCCACCTGCGGTTTCCGGTGATGGACACCAGCGCTGCTACAGTCCACTGAGGCTGGTGTTACGGGCTGCTAAGATGGGACAGCTCCCCACAGGCGGAGCAGGCCTCAGGGCAGTGTGAGAAGGAATGGTGGGTGCAGTGCCGCGCAGGAAATAACAGGCTGAGGCGGTGTGTGAAGTCATCCAGGGCTTTTACTCACTTTCAGATGAACTTCAGCCGCAAAAGCTTCCCTCTGCTACTCACGGCGTACTGCGACCACCGGGATGGTGGGTCCAGCACTTTCCAGGTAGATCAGGAGCACCTGTCGAGACCCCTCTGGTGTGTGTTCCTCTCCTTGGTAAGTTCTCCCACTAAGTCTTCTCCTGACTGTGTGTGGTTAGAACGAGGTGTAAGGCCGGGTCCCACTGGATAAACGCAGTGTAAGAGATACAGGTGGCGTAAGCCACTCCGTCCGTATCCCCCCTGGGATCCACTAAGCCTCCGGGCTTTTCTGACTGAGACGTGAAGTAACAAAGTCAGATATCGGGGGCCAGTCACCCCTCTTGCAGCAGGAATCCCTCTGACTAGGCCAGAATAAAGAGTACAGGTGGCCACTCCGCTCCGTCCGTATCCCCCCTGGGATCCTTTTGCCTGCTCCCCTCCAGGCCTTCTTAGGTCAGGACCTTGACCGGGTAGAGACAGTGGTTAACTCAGACCCGCTCCTCGTCTCAAGGCCAGAGAACGAGGACCGTGTATCTTCAGTCAGCTGCAGACTTTTGCTGGACTCTGGCAGAAGACCACAATCACAGACGAATACCACAATCACAGACGAATATCACAATCAAAGACCTTGAACTTAAGATGGCCGTAGATTAAATATGAAAGAATAAGTGTTTCCTAAAAGTATGTTCTCCACCCTCACCCACTACATGGTTCCCCCCATCTTTGGTTCCCCCCCCCATCTCCTCTATCCCGGGCTGGGGCAGCACCCTGGTGCATTTAGACCCCCTACTGGACAGGAGTGGTTTAGTGTTGAGTGGTAAAGTGGGGTCCTGAGAAATGCTCCATCCTTACCTGGAAGAGGAGATACCACACTTCGAGCTGAGGTGCAGTACCCCTGTGGCGACTGAACCCTCAGGGGCGCCACACATCTCGAGCAGTGAAATGCTCGGGGGAGCACCGAGCAGTAGCGAGCATGCACGCTCATCACTAGTCAGTACCAATCCCATCAATTTCCTCTTTGGGAACCTCATCTTTCAACAAGGCAATAAACATATCCTTGCGCGATATGCGGGAGCCATTGTTATTGTTTTTAGATTCTCTACGCTGCTCTCCGGAAACAAAATTACCACTAGTCCTGGGGCCCCAATCTCCCAAATTACCCAATTGCCGAATTGCCTCTAGGGTGTTGGAGATGGTCTTCCCAGTCTGGTTTACCATTAGGGTCATCATTATATGTTTATAAGCTGGGGAGCAGCCCTGATTATGCGATTTCTGACAGACACACTAACTAGGACTGCCATGTAGTCATCATAGGTCCTTACAGAAATAGCATTTTTTCATGACCTCTTCCTTCAACCTATGGGAACAATCTTTTAATGTAAACCATGGCTTCTTATTAGGGGGCCAATCTGCTTCAGATGGATTTTTAGGCTGTAATGCCATAGCCACAACATCCAGTATACTGCAAGTCGAATGTTGCAACCGAATCCGCAGTGTACAGAACGCTTCCTTCACTACAGGATCATGACTTAGTTGCACAAACTTGGGACCATCTACTGTATCCACTTGTACTCCATGGGCCCCTATCTCCCACAGTCTTACCTCCCAAGTAATCAATGATTCATTGGCTTTTTGAGAAAAACAATCATGAAGATCATTAAGTTCTTGCTGACTATAATCCTCCAACACATCTCTCTGTTGTGCACCTACAGGGGTATCTATGATCCGCCTGCGATGTATGGGATGTGCTTTTACTGAGTCAGTGGGGGAATTAACCTCTCTTTCCGCATTAAAGCACTCATCCTTCTGATCAGAATCAGTGGAATCCCACTTCTACACGTAATTTCAGTTATACACACAACAAGCTTTATAGGAAAGTAATGTATATATGTGTCACCCCAGGTCTGGATGCCACAAATATTAAAGGCTGTGTCTGAGAGCAGGAGGGAGGTTCCCTGGTTAGGGACAATTAGCATACAGCACCTCCTGTCCTAGGCCAGTAGGGGGAGCTGGCTGCCCCTATAAAAGCTGGAACTGGGGGTAGGGTTAGAGAGAACTGGACGACCTAGCTCAGGACTGAGACTAGTCCCAGAGAAGAAGGGACAGTTCAGCTGTAGCTGAGGAGTCCGTGAGGCAGAGGAGAAACTGCAAGCCAGGGACAGAGGCGATGAGAGCCGCTCCTGGCTGAGAGAATCACACAACCGGACATTGGAGTCCGAAGCTGTCAGGGTTGTAAGCCCAGCAGCAGAGAACCAACTCGCAAGGGATTGCAGGTCCCTTGGCCTAAGAAGCCTGGAGGCTCCGCCACACAGAGGGACCAGTACAGCGAGGAGAAAGCAAAAGGTACCCAAGGCCCGAGTCGCAAGCCATACAGGCGAGAAGTACACGGCCAGCTCAGGGACGTGGGCTATTACACCACAAAGAGGGGGATAGTCAGAAAGAGCATAGAGAGAACGGTAGGCCTACACACTCACCCTGACCAGTGGGGCTCGCCCGAATGCTCTCAGACACCCAGGCCCATTCCTAACCTGTACTACTGTTGGGTCATTAATAACACCTACAATAAAGACCCTGGACTGTTTGAAGCGGACTCTGAACTCTTACTATTGTGGCCTGCACTATCACCCCCAGCATTCACCTACACTGCCCTGAGGCTACACTCTTCCCGTGGGGAGTTATCCTACCCCTGTGCTGCACACCAACACCAGCCTCAGCGGTCTGCCTTGCAGCGGCGGTTATCCCTGACCGCAATCCACGGGTGGTGTAGTCGGACATTCACAAATCTATAAATAGACTGCCACAACATTTGGTCTGACCATCCTGAGCCACGGAATCGGGTTGCCACTACTACCCCCAGCGTCGTACAGAAGCCCGATTCCGGGTATCCCACAGCCCAGGGGGTGAGTCAGCTTTTTGGCGTAGTCGGCAGGATTGTGACCAACCCGCCACAAACGGGTATTGTGTGCCTGAAAAAGACTTTATACATACCTGGGTGAAGTTTCCCGCCATTCGGGCCATTTCCCGCCATCCGTTGCAGTTTCCCGCCATCGGGCGCCATCTTCGGGACGCCGCGCGGGAAGAAGAGGGGCATGGACGTCAAAAATGCGCAAGACCTATAGCCCCGCCCTACGCTGAGACGCTGCGCAAGGTCCTGGAAAGAGATCCAGCGGACGCCGGCGTCATCACCGTGCGACGCAAGGTCCTCGCCCAGAGCATCGCGAGCGGAGCCACGGCGTACAGAAGAGGATCGCCGGAAGGTAGGCCACGGTTAACTAGGGGGGAGGAAGATGTCGGACGCGGAGGGACCCTCTACCACCAGCGTAGCTGCTGCAGCTTGTGATGCCGTTTTCCATGCCCTATATCCCCGGAGCAGCCTGGCTGCCACAGTATGCCGGCGAGTAGCATACCTTGGGTGACTTTAAAGAAAGACTGTATAGCCTGTTTAAAGTTTATCCCCTGACAGAAGAACAGAAAGTAAGCATACTGATAGGGCAGTTAACTGGTGCGGCCCAGCGGGAGGTAAAGTCTTGCACAGCTGAGGAGAAAAGGACTGTAAGGGGGGTTCTGACCCATCTACGGGACACCTTTGATACCCGTACCTCAGCAGAAATCAAAATGTGGTTCTATGGATGTAAGCAGCGAGCTCAAGATAGCATCAGAGATTATGGCCTAAATTTACAGGAAGCCTTGGGAGCAATCAAGCAAGCTGACCCTGGCAGCGTGCAGGATACAGATAAATTATTGACTGAGCAGTTCATAGAAGGTCTGCTGTCCAGCGCCCACAGAACCCAGCTGCGCCTCATGGCCCTACAGAACCCCGATTTGACTTTTGCACAGTTCAAAGATAGGGCCATCCGGGTGCTCCGAGAACCCGCACCAGGTGGCGCTGTAGTTTCCCGGCGCCCTGCCATCACTTACCACCAGGGGGCGGCGCCCTACCCCGCAGACCTTGTGGGGGCTGATGTGCAGGCTCTAAACCCATCCCCGCCAGCAAACCTGCACCACCAGGTCCAAGAACTAACAAAGAGTGTTGCTGCATTGACCAGGACCGTACAGTCATTACAGATGGACTCGTCAGGACCAATCAAGCTGGCTTCAAGTCCGGAGGATGTCCAGTGGCGTCGACAGAGGAGGATCCTGTCGTTCAGAGGGAGGCCCACCGACTGTTACACTGAGGATGGACAGCCGATTTGCCGCCGTTGCAGCCAGCCGGGACACGTAGCCAGGTACTGTACTTTAAATGGGTCTGACCTGGGGCAGAGGGCCAACCCCCAGGCATAAGGTCATTAGGCCCGTCTAATTGGCGTGATGAATACATGGGGGGGGACGCACAGTTTTACCCATAGTGCTGGACGGTATCCCCATGAGTGTACCGCTGGATACCGGGTCACAAGTAACTACCATCCCCTATGTACTTTTTAAGCAGTATTGGAGTGACACTGACATAACCCACTACCCAGACAATGACTTGAGCATCATCGCCAGCAATGGCCAGCCCGTGCCGCAGGTGGGGTTCAGAGAGATGACCGTTAAGATTGGTAAAGTTGAACTGCCGGCACAGGGAGTGATCATTGTGGACATTGATCGTCGAGAAAGTCACCCTAAAATAACCTTGGGTACTAACGTGATTGAAAATTGTCTCTTTCAGAAGTAATTGTAATTTTGCAGCAGGTGGCGATGAATGTGAGCTCCAGCCAACAGAGGGTCCTCCAGAAGGAGATAAGAGCCCTGATGAGACAGCAACAGGTAGAACTGTCTGGTGGTGAGATCGGTAGTGTGAGGATGAGCGACCCGTTCCCCATTGCCATGCCTCCCAAAAGTGAAATGATGATCTGGTGTCGGACTGCAATCGGGTTAAGAGGGAAAGACTACCAAGCCATGGTAGAACCAGTGTACTCAGACAGCAGGCCCACCATTTTGACAGCCTGGGGGGTGGTTGATGTCCGCCATGGAAGGGTGCCCGTCCGGATCTTAAACATCGGGGAAAGGGAAGTACACTTGCCCCGGTACGCTACACTTGCCAAATTGTATACTGTTGAACACAATGCTGTCAGGGCCGTGGAACCCTTGCCTCCATCTCCCCAGGCGGAAGGTAATGGCTCCCAGAAACACAAGGAGGACTGGTGCCAGAAACTCCACGTGGGTGCTGACTCCACAGCCCTTGCACCAAAAACAAGGAGTCTACCGGGTGGTTCAGGAGTACAAGAGAATCTTTAGTAAGCACCCGCTAGACTTCGGCAGAGTGAAAGGGGTAGAACACCACATCCCCACGGGGAGCCACCCACCAATAAAAGAGATACAGACCTGTACCCCCCGCACACTATCAGAACGCAAAGGGCATGCTGAGAGAAATTAAAGAATCCGGGGTCATTAGAGACAGCTGTAACCCCTGGGCAGCCCACTTGGTTCTGGTAAAAAAGAGAAAGACGGTACCATGAGAATGTGCGTGGACTATAGACAAGTCAATCGTATCACCCATAAAGACGCATACCCGAGGCCTAGAATAGAGGAGTCTTTGGCCGCACTATAATCAGCTAATTTCTTCTCTACGTAGGACCTTACTAGCGGGTACTGGCAGGTTCCTGTGGCAGAGGCTGACAAGGAGAATGCCGCCTTCACCACCCCGATGGGATTAAGTGAATTCAACTGTATGCCATTCAGGCTCTGCAATGCACCCGGGACCTTCCAGAGGCTGATGGAATGCTGTCTAGGGCACCAAAACTTTGAGACGGTCCTACTCTACCTGGATGACGTGATTGTCTATTCGAAGACTTACGAGGACCATCTAAAGCACCTGGCTGAGGTGTTTGAGGCCATGGCAGGCTTTGGCATGAAAGTGAAACCCTCCAAGTGCCATCTGTTAAAGCCGAAGGTACAGTACCTAGGACACGTGGTGAGTGCAGAGGGAGTAGCCGCCGACCCTGACAAGGTTACAGTAATCCAGAGCTGGCCAAGCCCCTCTAACATCAAAGAAGTGAGGCAATTCCTCGGGTTGGTAGGCTACTACCGAAGGTTCATCCCCGGGTTCACAAAGATGGCAGCTCCAATGCAGGACCTCCTGATAGGTCAGTCTAAATCCAGAAGTCACAAGCCACCCTTCAAGTGGGACAAGCCGGAAGAGGAGTCCTTCCGCCAGTTGAAGATGGCCCTCACGGGGGATGAGATCCTGGCCTACCCAGATTATGACCAGCCTTTTATCCTCCACACAGACGACAGTAATGTGGGGCTGGGAGCCGTACTGTCACAGAACCAACAGGGCAGAGAAAGGGTGATCGCGTACGCCAGTCGGAAGCTGAGGCCCACTGAAAGAAACCCGGAGAATTACAGCTCCTTCAAGCTAGAATTCTTGGCAGTGGTGTGGGCCGTCACAGAACGGTTTAAACATTACCTGGCCTCCGCAAAGTTCACCGTGTACACGGACAACAACCCGTTGACACACCTGGACAATGCAAGACTTGGTGCCCTGGAACAGCAGTGGATGGCCCGGCTATCGAACTATGACTTCACAATCAAATACCGGGCAGGCAGGACCAACGCCAACGCAGATGCCCTATCGAGAATGCCCCACCTACCCGAAGGGAAAGAAGACTCGGAGGAGCTGGAGGAAGTAGAGCTCCCTGCGTTCCACCGGTATGGGGCCACTCAGTATTCTCACCGGGTAAGAGACAAAGACCTAACCACCGTCATGTTCAACTCCTTACCCCACCACGGCTGGGCTGAAACGCAAGATAGTGACCCTGCAATTCGCTTGGTGAAAGACCTGTTGACCCAGGCAGGCGCTAGCCCTGGCCCGGACGCTCTAGAGGAAGCCAAGCAGTTATGGAAGAAAAAAAGCAGGCTATTCCTCTACAAAGGTAAACTGTGCAGAAGGCTTGTCAACCACCGGACGCACGAGCTGACCTGGCAGGTAGTGGTCCCGAGACTAGATGCAGCAATGGTCCTGGAGGCCTACCATAACAGAGCAGGACACTTCGGGTTGGAAGAAACTGGAGTTCCTACTGAGAGAGCGGTTCTACTGGGTCGGTATGAGAGGGGCCATAGAGAAGTGGTGCAGGGACTGCGGCCCATGTAACCTCAGAAGGAAGGACTTACCAGCCAGAAGACACCCTTGAGGCCCATTGTCACCAGGCAGCCTCTTGAGCTGGTAGCTCTGGACCCTGTGAAATTGGCTCCAAGCCGGTCGGGCTACGTCTATGCCCTGACAATAGTGGACCACTATTCCCGGTTCCTGGTGGTGGTTCCCGTTAAAGACTTGACAGCCCAAACAGCGGCCAGAGCCTTCCAACAACACTTCTGCCGTCCACACGGGTATCCGGAACAGGTCTTGACAGATCAAGGTCCAGCGTTCGAGGCGGAAATCTTCCAGGAGTTCTGCAACCTCTACGACTGTAAGAAGATTCGGACAACGCCTGGTTTCAGAGTCAGGAGGGAATTTTTCCTCACGTGAAGATTGGCTAAATCATTTGGGGTTTTTGCCCTCCTCTGGATCAACTTTAGCAATTACAGAACTTACAGGTCGAACTTGATGGGCGCAAGTCTTTATTCGGCTTTACTAACTATGTAACCGGCAAACAAACGGGCTGTGTGAGAAAATTAATAATATTGTCATTGATCTCCTCAAAACGTTGCCCCTAGAGGAACGCAGCCTGTGGCCGGAAAAACTGCCGGACCTGATAGACTTATACAACCATATCCCGGTGAATGCTACCAATTGCACCCCGGCTTACCTGATGCGAACAAGACCAGGTAAGCTGCCGATAGACCTGGAGATGGGAGTCCTGACACCCGAGGACACCTCCCCCAGACGCGGACTGGGATACGGAACGGCGGCTGCAGTACAAGAAGGTACAGGAGAGTGTGGAGAGGAATCTGGCTCAAGCAAGAGAAAAGCAAGAGAGCCCTTGCTGGTCCCCTGAAACCTGGCGAGCAGGTCCTGAAGCGGAAGAGAAAGCTTCACAAGCTGGATGACCAGTGGGAGAGAGACCCGTAAACAGTACTGCCGTCCAACCACGACAACTCGAAGGTATGTGTAATTACCAAGGATGGAGGAGAAACCACTAGCACTGTCTCCAGAGACCACCTAAAACGGAGCCCCGAGCAACTACAGAGTGCAGGAGAAGATCGAGATGACCTTGAACTCGCAGAGGACAAAGAAGAAATGATCAACACAGTTCTTGGAGAGTATCCTGGACTCTGATAAACGATGCAATAGTGGTACCCGTCCTACACTTCCTTCAGCCAACCCAGCAGGAGCCTACAGCAGAGCAGGAAGAACAAGAGGAACAAGCAGCCCCGGAGGCAGAAGAACCCATGCCAGCAGCCCAGGAGAGTCAACCCTCTGCTGACAGTGATCCTGCCATGCCTGCGGTAAGCCAAAGGACCTGCAGACAGCTGCCTGCCCTGCCTGTAAACCCAGCTAGTAGCTGTACCCTAAATGCTAGTGGGGAAAGCCAGGTTAGACCACCACCAGACAGTGGGTTACGCAGGTCAACCCGGATTACTAGGGGTCAAATACCAGCTCGCTGGAAGATCTAAATGTAAAGTATGTAGTTAATGTGTTATACTTGTTACCTGGTTACTAATACCGTTTTCCCAGTTTTCCTAGATACAATGGACTGACAGGTTATGGACGGTGAATAACCGGAACTACCACGTAGATAGTTGCACCTGGTGCCCTCTTGTGAAGATTGCCACAGAAGAAAAACCTGTCCGGCGTGGCCTCCTTGTGGTCCAAAGTAGTTAGCTTTTACCTTGCCGCCATGCCCAAGGCCAGGAACTTGGGGTTTATGGAGACAGGTCCCCACACTGTGGAAAACTTCACCTTGTTGGGTGATATGGACACCCGGTCACGGAAGCGCCGTGGCCTTAAGGACAAAATGTACTTGTAAATATGTTATGTTGTCATTTATACCCTGTATTTGTGTTTCCTGTTTAGTCCGGAGTACTAAATTTTACTAGGGGGGAATGTGTCACCCCAGGTCTGGATGCCACAAATATTAAAGGCTGTGTCTGAGAGCAGGAGGGAGGTTCCCTGGTTAGGGACAATTAGCATACAGCACCTCCTGTCCCAGGCCAGTAGGGTGAGCTGGCTGCCCCTATAAAAGCTGGAACTGGGGGCAGGGTTAGAGAGAACTGGACGACCTAGCTCAGGACTGAGACTAGTCCCAGAGAAGGAGGGACAGTTCAGCTGTAGCTGAGGAGTCCGTGAGGCAGAGGAGAAACTGCAAGCCAGGGACAGAGGCGACGAGAGTCGGTCCTGGCTGAGAGAATCACACAACCGGACATTGGGGTCCGAGGCTGTCAGGGTTGTAAGCCCAGCAGCAGAGAACCAACTCGAAAGGGATTGCAGGTCCCTTGGCCTAAGAAGCCTGGAATCATATAGTCTATACAAAAACTATCGCATCTCCTGATTGTTGTAGGTGCCGCGGGTAAGGTACCAACCAGAATAAAGTCTATCAAAAAACCCGGCACTCAGAGAGATAAGTAAGATAATGTATATTTAATCAAATGAGTACAAGTGAGTACAAAATTATAGTCAGACGTTTCGGTCCCTTAGGACCTTCATCAGTGTACTACAAAATAGAAATGACAAACAAATACAAAATTAGATACAAAAAATGGTCAAATTTCAGTGGTAAAATGCAGAGAAGTAAAGTTTACAAAAATACGTTGATTTCATCCGAAATATTAATCTACCTTCTTGAGATACGACATGGAGGGAGGGAGGGATTAGGGAGGGAGTTTGATTGGATGTCCCGTGGGCGATAAAAAGGAAAAAGTAACATACCGGAGTAGAGGTCATGTGAGTGGACAATTTCCACTAAGGAGCTGCAAGGGAGAGGTGATAGAGATTAATGGTGACCCATGTAGAGATAAAGCAAGATACATATAAAAACTAGAGCAAACCTGAAATGGAAGCTGTAACGATAAAGTTGTAATGTCCAAGAGGAATGGAGAGTCTTGTAAAAGAGACTAAGGGAGGAGCAAGGACACAATGATGTAGGAGGTAAGTATATAGCAACCCCCAGTAAAAAGAAGTATATGGTGGGAAGCATGTACCTGTGGCTATCAATCATGTGGAGTGTCCTCAGGAGACGCGGAATCCACCGCTGGTCAGGAGGGGAGGAGATCTCCAAGATATGGCCCCTTTATTTATATAGAGGAAGGAGAGGAGGTGAAAGACGCCGCGGGAGCGTGTGAGCGAGAGGAGACCCGAAACCGGAAGTGACGCGACGTGTGCGTCATGGGGTCCGTGGTCAGGTGATGGTCACGTGGGCGGAAGTGCCTCAGCTTGCGTTCCAGTGGAGAAGAAGTGCGTTCCACTGCAGTTGCTGGTGAAAACAGATATTAGGAGGAGATCGGGTCACAAAGTGGGAGCATCCAGGGGGAGCAGGAGAGGAGGCAGAGGTTTAGGAAGGATGCTAGGGACAAAAGAGAACAAAATTAACAAAATATACAAATACAAACCAGTCTCCAATATACAATTATATCAATCTGAATTTAGATAAAAGAGACATGTAGGTGTCAATATTAGTAATGCCATATTGAAGGAGTATGTGACCTGGTCGTGGTTCACCTATTATATGAAAGAGAGTAAATCATAGTCCCGATTTAGACCTTTAGGGGTCAGTGATTGCAGTTCATGAATCCAAAATGATTCCCTACGTTTGAGCATACGGATCCGGTCGCCCCCTCTACGTGGAATGGGTACATGGTCTATAACTTGAAATTTCAATTGTGAGATGGTGTGTCCTGCAGATGAAAAATGTTGTGGCAGTGGTAGAAATAGATTTTTACAGCGAATGGTAGATTTGTGTTTGGATATGCGATCCTTGACTGGTTGAGTGGTTTCTCCAATGTAAATGAGGCCACATGGGCATTTAATGAGATAAACTACAAAGGAGGAATTGCATGTGAAATAGTCCCTGATGTGATATTGTTTGCCCGATTGTGGGTGGTAGAAGGAACTGCCTCTGATGATATTATTACATTGGAAACAATGGAGACAAGGAAAGGTGCCAGTTTTAGGGTTGGAAAGAAATCTTTGTCTCAATCCGGGGGTGTTGGTAGAAAGATCCGCCCGAACGAGGTGATCCTTGATGTTGGGAGCCCTCTTGAAACATGGTAGAAAAGGGTTCTCAAATTCAGGGACAGAAGGGTATGCTGTGTGTAGAATTTTCCAGTGTTGGCGAATTTTTTTGTGAAGGATGCGTACTGCTGGATGATATGTATGAACAAAGGGTAAACGGTTGGAAATGGTATGTCGGTTCTGGGTGTCGGAGTCTAGAGATTTTTGTAGAAGGGCAGGAGGATAACCCCGTTCCACAAATTTGTGTGTCATTTCGCTAAGACGGGTATCCCTAGTGGTGGTGTCACTCACTATGCGTCTGACTCTATGGAACTGTGATTTAGGTATAGATGAAATAGTGGATTTGGGATGGAGACTATCAAAGCGGAGTAGGCCATTTCTGTCTGTGGGTTTGACAAATAGGTCAGTGGATAGGAAACCATCGTTATCTTTAATGACCTTAGTGTCAAGAAAGTTAATGGATTCGGTACTGGATGAGATGGTAAAATTGAGACCCTCCCAGGCTGTGTTGATTGTATTGAAGAAGATGTCAAGTGACTCCCTAGAGCCTCCCCATAAGCAGAAGATATCGTCGATATATCTTTTCCATATCAAAGCATGTTTAATGTACAGATCATTAGAGTAAATGATATCCCGTTCAAATTCCGCCATGTAGCAATTGGCGTACGGGGGTGCTACATTGGAACCCATCGCGGTACCCTGTTTCTGGAGATAGAAAGTGTTCCCAAATAGGAAGAAATTTCTTGTGAGGACTAGGGTCAAAAGGTCCAAACAGAGGTTCTGTGTGTCGATGGGTGTGTTGAAAGACTTCAATAAATTGCCCACGCACTCTATGCCCTTATTGTGTGGAATAGATGTGTATAAACTGTTCACATCCAGGGTTACAAGGAGAGAGTTGGGTGGTATCTGGTGGATAGAATGGATTATGTCCAGGAAAGCCCCCGTATCTAAAAGATAAGACGGACTTTTTTGTGTCAATGGGGTGAGTATTTTTTCAAGAAAAATGGATAAAGGGGACAGTAAAGAATCAGTGCAAGCAACGATCGGACGTCCTGGGGGATTTTCAAGGCATTTATGTATTTTAGGGAGGATGTAAAACACGGGTGTGATGGGAAATTGCTTGATCAAGAAATCCCGTGTTTTGGGATCTATTGTGTTGATGGATAGGTAGTGGTCTACTGTATTGAGTATAGCAGTGCTGGTGTTGCGTGTAGGATCAGAATCAAGTTTTGAGTAGATATTAGTATCGCTTAGTTGGTGTAGTATTTCTAAGGTATATTTGTCCTTATCCATGACCACTATGGCTCCACCTTTGTCAGCAGGTTTGATAATAATGGATTTGTCAGTTTGCAAAGTTTTGAGGGCTTGTTTATCGGTGTTTGACATGTTGTGGTGATAGTGGATCGAACCTCTCTGCATGTCTCCTCTCAACTGTTCAAAGGAACTATTTATAAAGCCTATGAAAGTTTCCACGGCATGTTTATCTCGGGGTGGGCGATATGTGCTTTTGGATTTGAGGCCTAGACTTGCTGCAGTGATCTGAACTGGATCTGATGGAGAAATGCTAGGGACTAGAGGGGGGAGGGGCTCCTGTGAAAAGTGTGCTTTCAAGCGAATGGTACGGTAGAATCTTTGTAGCTCCATATCGAGCAGGAATGTGTTAAATCGGCCAGAGGGGCAGAAATTAAGTCCTTTTTGTAGAGTAGAAATTTCAGCAACACTGAGCGATCGCGAAGAGATGTTAACAACTAATGTGGTTGTACCTGTGAGCGTGTCACTCGAATGAAGTCCGTGTTGCTTCTTCCAGGTGCCTCCTCGTCTGGTCCTTTTCTTCTGGGGAATCTCTTTTTGTGGCCTAAAAAATGGGTAGAGGAAGGGGGATCTCGTCGGTCCGTCTCCGAACCCGAAGTGGATGGTTCTGATGAGGAGTTTCTGAAGCGTGAAAAGTTGCGCCTGGGAGCTTGCCTGTCGCGCCATCTGTAGACTTTATTTTGCTGATAATCTTCCAAATCTCTAGTAAATTTGACTCGTTTTCTGCTCTCAGTATCTCGTCTGTGTTGTTCGATGATAGTGTCAATTCTTTTTTTCAGATTAGTGAAATCCTCTGGCGGGATCAACGAAGAGAGTTGTGTCTCGATGCTGGAAATCTGGTCCTTGACTGATGAGATCTCTTTCTGTAAAAATTCAATGGTGAGAATCATTAACCATTGAATTTTTACAGAAAGAGATCTCATCAGTCAAGGACCAGATTTCCAGCATCGAGACACAACTCTCTTCGTTGATCCCGCCAGAGGATTTCACTAATCTGAAAAAAAGAATTGACACTATCATCGAACAACACAGACGAGATACTGAGAGCAGAAAACGAGTCAAATTTACTAGAGATTTGGAAGATTATCAGCAAAATAAAGTCTACAGATGGCGCGACAGGCAAGCTCCCAGGCGCAACTTTTCACGCTTCAGAAACTCCTCATCAGAACCATCCACTTCGGGTTCGGAGACGGACCGACGAGATCCCCCTTCCTCTACCCATTTTTTAGGCCACAAAAAGAGATTCCCCAGAAGAAAAGGACCAGACGAGGAGGCACCTGGAAGAAGCAACACGGACTTCATTCGAGTGACACGCTCACAGGTACAACCACATTAGTTGTTAACATCTCTTCGCGATCGCTCAGTGTTGCTGAAATTTCTACTCTACAAAAAGGACTTAATTTCTGCCCCTCTGGCCGATTTAACACATTCCTGCTCGATATGGAGCTACAAAGATTCTACCGTACCATTCGCTTGAAAGCACACTTTTCACAGGAGCCCCTCCCCCCTCTAGTCCCTAGCATTTCTCCATCAGATCCAGTTCAGATCACTGCAGCAAGTCTAGGCCTCAAATCCAAAAGCACATATCGCCCACCCCGAGATAAACATGCCGTGGAAACTTTCATAGGCTTTATAAATAGTTCCTTTGAACAGTTGAGAGGAGACATGCAGAGAGGTTCGATCCACTATCACCACAACATGTCAAACACCGATAAACAAGCCCTCAAAACTTTGCAAACTGACAAATCCATTATTATCAAACCTGCTGACAAAGGTGGAGCCATAGTGGTCATGGATAAGGACAAATATACCTTAGAAATACTACACCAACTAAGCGATACTAATATCTACTCAAAACTTGATTCTGATCCTACACGCAACACCAGCACTGCTATACTCAATACAGTAGACCACTACCTATCCATCAACACAATAGATCCCAAAACACGGGATTTCTTGATCAAGCAATTTCCCATCACACCCGTGTTTTACATCCTCCCTAAAATACATAAATGCCTTGAAAATCCCCCAGGACGTCCGATCGTTGCTTGCACTGATTCTTTACTGTCCCCTTTATCCATTTTTCTTGAAAAAATACTCACCCCATTGACACAAAAAAGTCCGTCTTATCTTTTAGATACGGGGGCTTTCCTGGACATAATCCATTCTATCCACCAGATACCACCCAACTCTCTCCTTGTAACCCTGGATGTGAACAGTTTATACACATCTATTCCACACAATAAGGGCATAGAGTGCGTGGGCAATTTATTGAAGTCTTTCAACACACCCATCGACACACAGAACCTCTGTTTGGACCTTTTGACCCTAGTCCTCACAAGAAATTTCTTCCTATTTGGGAACACTTTCTATCTCCAGAAACAGGGTACCGCGATGGGTTCCAATGTAGCACCCCCGTACGCCAATTGCTACATGGCGGAATTTGAACGGGATATCATTTACTCTAATGATCTGTACATTAAACATGCTTTGATATGGAAAAGATATATCGACGATATCTTCTGCTTATGGGGAGGCTCTAGGGAGTCACTTGACATCTTCTTCAATACAATCAACACAGCCTGGGAGGGTCTCAATTTTACCATCTCATCCAGTACCGAATCCATTAACTTTCTTGACACTAAGGTCATTAAAGATAACGATGGTTTCCTATCCACTGACCTATTTGTCAAACCCACAGACAGAAATGGCCTACTCCGCTTTGATAGTCTCCATCCCAAATCCACTATTTCATCTATACCTAAATCACAGTTCCATAGAGTCAGACGCATAGTGAGTGACACCACCACTAGGGATACCCGTCTTAGCGAAATGACACACAAATTTGTGGAACGGGGTTATCCTCCTGCCCTTCTACAAAAATCTCTAGACTCCGACACCCAGAACCGACATACCATTTCCAACCGTTTACCCTTTGTTCATACATATCATCCAGCAGTACGCATCCTTCACAAAAAAATTCGCCAACACTGGAAAATTCTACACACAGCATACCCTTCTGTCCCTGAATTTGAGAACCCTTTTCTACCATGTTTCAAGAGGGCTCCCAACATCAAGGATCACCTCGTTCGGGCGGATCTTTCTACCAACACCCCCGGATTGAGACAAAGATTTCTTTCCAACCCTAAAACTGGCACCTTTCCTTGTCTCCATTGTTTCCAATGTAATAATATCATCAGAGGCAGTTCCTTCTACCACCCACAATCGGGCAAACAATATCACATCAGGGACTATTTCACATGCAATTCCTCCTTTGTAGTTTATCTCATTAAATGCCCATGTGGCCTCATTTACATTGGAGAAACCACTCAACCAGTCAAGGATCGCATATCCAAACACAAATCTACCATTCGCTGTAAAAATCTATTTCTACCACTGCCACAACATTTTTCATCTGCAGGACACACCATCTCACAATTGAAATTTCAAGTTATAGACCATGTACCCATTCCACGTAGAGGGGGCGACCGGATCCGTATGCTCAAACGTAGGGAATCATTTTGGATTCATGAACTGCAATCACTGACCCCTAAAGGTCTAAATCGGGACTATGATTTACTCTCTTTCATATAATAGGTGAACCACGACCAGGTCACATACTCCTTCAATATGGCATTACTAATATTGACACCTACATGTCTCTTTTATCTAAATTCAGATTGATATAATTGTATATTGGAGACTGGTTTGTATTTGTATATTTTGTTAATTTTGTTCTCTTTTGTCCCTAGCATCCTTCCTAAACCTCTGCCTCCTCTCCTGCTCCCCCTGGATGCTCCCACTTTGTGACCCGATCTCCTCCTAATATCTGTTTTCACCAGCAACTGCAGTGGAACGCACTTCTTCTCCACTGGAACGCAAGCTGAGGCACTTCCGCCCACGTGACCATCACCTGACCACGGACCCCATGACGCACACGTCGCGTCACTTCCGGTTTCGGGTCTCCTCTCGCTCACACGCTCCCGCGGCGTCTTTCACCTCCTCTCCTTCCTCTATATAAATAAAGGGGCCATATCTTGGAGATCTCCTCCCCTCCTGACCAGCGGTGGATTCCGCGTCTCCTGAGGACACTCCACATGATTGATAGCCACAGGTACATGCTTCCCACCATATACTTCTTTTTACTGGGGGTTGCTATATACTTACCTCCTACATCATTGTGTCCTTGCTCCTCCCTTAGTCTCTTTTACAAGACTCTCCATTCCTCTTGGACATTACAACTTTATCGTTACAGCTTCCATTTCAGGTTTGCTCTAGTTTTTATATGTATCTTGCTTTATCTCTACATGGGTCACCATTAATTTCTATCACCTCTCCCTTGCAGCTCCTCAGTGGAAATTGTCCACTCACATGACCTCTACTCCGGTATGTTACTTTTTCCTTTTTATCGCCCACGGGACATCCAATCAAACTCCCTCCCTAATCCCTCCCTCCCTCCATGTCGTATCTCAAGAAGGTAGATTAATATTTCGGATGAAATCAACGTATTTTTGTAAACTTTACTTCTCTGCATTTTACCACTGAAATTTGACCATTTTTTGTATCTAATTTTGTATTTGTTTGTCATTTCTATTTTGTAGTACACTGATGAAGGTCCTAAGGGACCGAAACGTCTGACTATAATTTTGTACTCACTTGTACTCATTTGATTAAATATACATTATCTTACTTATCTCTCTGAGTGCCGGGTTTTTTGATAGACTAAGAAGCCTGGAGGCTCCGCCACACAGAGGGACCAGTACAGCGAGGAGAAAGCAAAAGGTACCCAAGGCCCGAGTCGCAAGCCATACAGGCGAGAAGTACACGGCCAGCTCAGGGACGTGGGCTATTACACCACGAAGAGGGGGATAGTCAGAAAGAGCATAGAGAGAACGGTAGGCCTACACACTCGCCCTGACCAGTGGGGCTCGCCCGAATGCTCTCAGACACCCAGGCCCATTCCTAACCTGTACTACTGTTGGGTCATTAATAACACCTACAATAAAGACCCTGGACTGTTTGAAGCGGACTCTGAACTCTTACTATTGCGGCCTGCACTATCACCCCCAGCATTCACCTACACTGCCCTGAGGCTACACTCTTCCCGTGGGGAGTTATCCTACCCATGTGCTGCACATCAACACCAGCCTCAGCTGTCTGCCTTGCAGCGGCGGTTACCCTGACCACAATCCACGGGTGGCGTAGTCGGACATTCACAAATCTATAAATAGACTGCCACAACATTTGGTCTGACCACCCTGAGCCACGGGATCGGGTTGCCACTATTACCCCCAACATCGTACAGAAGCCCGGTTCCGGGTGCCCCACAGCCCAGGGGGTGAGTCATATACATATATAGTTCTCCTGCTCTCTTGTCCCCTTTCTCTCTATGACCAGTGATAGACTATTTTTATATCACATTTAGGCATCCATTTAATGTATACGCTGGGACATATAAGATAAACCGATACCTCTGACGGATGATGCACACTTTTAATGTTTCTTTTATGACTCTAAAACTATAAATCTGTTACACAGCTCCTTCCCGATCAAATAATGTGAACAGCTCCATTCCTCCCTCTGTGTATACATTGTGTAATGTGAATGTATTGTGCTCTGTGAACTGTATATGGGCTACAGAGAATGATACTTGCCACACGATGACCAGTAAAAGGATGATGGAATCCTGTAAATCCTGCAAAAATGAAAAAAGGGGAAATGGGGGAGGGTACAAATGGGAGGAAAAGGAAAAAATGACAAAACATTGTGCCTTTATGGCTAAAAACTCTCCGGATGCTCCTTGTAGACAAGTCGCTGTGCTCGCTCTCTCATTGCAGGTGCCAGGAATGACCAGTAACTGCCAATCACATGACCTCCTCACTGCAGCCAGAACATTTCTATTACATTTGAAACTTTCAAGTAAAGATTTAGCCCTGATTCATCAAGACTGGCAGTTCTCATATCGGAATGTGGTGGTTTCTGGTCCCTTAGTCTGACATTTATTTTCTAAACACTGTGTATTCATGAGCTCCTGAGTATTTTGGGGGGGGGGCATTCAGTATTATGGGTACCACATAGTCCTCCATACAGTATTATGGACCCCATATAGTCCTCCATACAGTATTATTGGCACCACATAATCCTTGGAACAGTATAATGGGCCCCATATAGTGGTTCATACAGTATAATGGGCACCATTTAGTGCTCCATACAGTATTAAGGGCACCATATAGTGCTCCATACAGTATTATGGGCCCCATGTAGTCCTCTATACATATAAAATAAATAAACAAATACTCACCTCTCCCTTATCCCTCGCAGCTCCAGCCCCTGCACTGCTCAGCACAGAGGGCGTGCTGTAGTGATGTCATCGCGCCTTCTACACTGAGACATCACAGAGTTCAGATGGAGAGGGGGAATGATGGGAGAGGGAGCAACAGCTGATGGCTCCCTTTCCTATTGTTGTTTTCAACTGTATCGGCATCCATGATATGGATACACACGTTCCATTAATTTGGGGCAAAAGCAGAAATTGTTTTTAATTGGTTTTTCACCTTTTCAGCAACAAGCAAAACAGTGAGAGTAACACCAACCAATATTGAGATATGTTCTCACTATAGATTAGATACTAGACAGCAATTAAAGTGAGAATCTAAAACATAACTTTTAATATTTAATAGTTAAGAACAATAAACAGATAATGCCACCCATAAAAAGAGAGATGGATCTCAATGCTGGAATGATTATTACCATTAACACAGTCAGGGGACCATCTCTATATTAAATATGTGTAAAAATACATAAAGAGCTTGTACTCTATCTTCAGGTGTGAAGACCAGGCTCTGGATAGAATCTGTAGAGGGAAGAGGGTGTATACGGGGGACACAGTAAGTCGCCCTCCCCTGAAACACCAATTTTTAACAGATCCAGATATACATCAATTAAACTAGGGGAAAATCTCTGTTCTTCCCTTTATTCCATGGATTAAGCATTTATTTCTATCTCCAGGAATCCAGACACTTAAATGAAAAACAGAGATTTCTCAAAACACAAGTATGAGGTCTGAGTGCAGATCCTACATATTTATAATAATTCATACATGATTGTGTCAACAAAATGTCAAAGGGAAAGTGCAGGGCCTCCATACAGGGCTGGCTGTGGTCTGCCCTTGTCAGAGCGGGAGCTTTGTGGGGATAGTTTAAGCTTGAGCCTAAAGGGACTAATAGGGCCAGCTTATACAACTACTTGGTCCAGAAGGAACTCCCCAGACAGCAACTTTCATCCCGGAGAAACAAAGAATGGGTGAGAGAATTCCATTTTGTTGACACAATCATGTATGATGAGTATTACTGTGTATCTACACAATGTTACTTTACTGTGTCCTGTTTGCTTTTTACACCTTCCACCATGTATTCTAGTTTCAATTTATGCGAGCCCCCCCCCCATAATCCCAGGCGTGGGGAGCAGTGAATATTCTGGCAGCTGATGTCGGCATGTGAGGGCCGCTGCGCCGTTTATACACTGAAGTAAGTTGCCAGCCTCAGAAGATGGTGCCGCACCGTGTAGGAGCAAAGGGAAGGTGAGCAGAATGGTTTATTTTTTTTAAGTATGCGGCATGATGGGGATCATATATACTAGAAATGGCGACATATATACAAAGATAGAGGGCCACATATACAAGGATGGAGATCATATATACCAGAATGGGAGTGCCATATACACCAGGATGGGAGGGCCAAATACCAGGTTGGGGAGGACATATATACCAGGAAGGAGGGCCACATATACCAGTATTTTAGATCATATATACCAGGATGGAAGGGCCATAAATACCAGGACGAGAGGGCCATATATACCAGGATGAGAGGGCTATATATACCAGGATTGGATGACCATATATACTAGGATGGGAGGGCCATATATACAAGTATAGGGGGAACATATATAACAGGATGGGGGGGATATATATATACCAGGATGGGAGGGCATATACAGATGAAACCAGAAGTTTACATGCATTATATAAAAAGACACATATACATGTTTTTCTCAATATCTAACATGACATCAGGATAAACCTTTCACGTTCAATTAGGATTACCATCATTTTTAATATTTGCCAAATGCCAGAATAATGAGAGAGAGAATGTTTTAAAGCATTTTTATTACTTACTGCAAAGTCAAAAGTTTACATACTGTACATTTCATTAGTATTTGGTACCATTGCCCTTAAACTGAATGACTTGGGTCAATCGTTTCTCACAAGCTTCTCACAATAGTTGGTCGGAATTTGGGCCCATTCCTCCTGACAAAACTTGTGTAACTGATCCAGGTTTGTAGGTCGCCTTGCTCGCACCTTCGTTTTCAGCTTTGCTCATAAATTTTCTATAGGATTGAGATCAGGGCTTTGTAATGGTCACTCCAAAACATTGACTTTGATATCCTTAAGCCACTTTGTTACCATTTTGTCAGTATGCGTCGGGTCATTGTCCAATTGGAAGACCAATTTATGCCAAAGCTTTAACTTCCTGGCTGATGTCTTAAGATGTTGCTTCAGTATTGCCACATAATCTTCTTTTCTCATGATGCCATCTATTTTGTGAAGTGCACCAGTCCCTCCTGCAGCAAAACAACCGCACAACATGATGCTGCCACCCACGTGTTTCACATTTGGGATGGTATTTTTAGGCTTCCAAGCTTCTCCCTTTTTCCTTCAAACGTAATGATGGTCATTATGACCACAGGACATGTATCCAAAAATTAAGGTCTTTGCTCCTGTGCGTTGCAAACATTAATCTGGCTTTTTATGTTTCTTTTGGAGTAATGGCTTCTTCCTGGCAGAGTGGCCTTTCAGCCCATATTGATACAGTACTCGTTTCACTGTGGATATTGACACAATCTTACCAGCTTCCACCATCATCTTCATAAGGTCTTTTGTTTTTGTCCTTGGGTTGATATGCACATGTTGGACTAAAGCATGTTCATCTCTGGGACACAGAACCGTTTCCTTCCTGAGTGGTATGATGGCTGGACATTCCCATTTTGTTTGTACTTGCATATAATTGTTTGCACAGATGAATGAGGCACCTTCAGGTATCTTGAAATTGTACTCAAGGATGAGCCAGACTTGTGCAAGTCCACAATTCTCTTCCTGATATCTTGGCTAATTTCTTTAGATATTTCCATGATGCTATACAAAGAAGCAGTGCGTTTCAGGTGTGCATTAAAGTACATCCACAGGTGTGTCTCTAATTAACTCAGATGTTGCCAAAAAAATAGAAGCTTACAAACACATGACATCATCATATGGGCAGTCCAGAATTGTTTAAAGGCATAGTAATCTTAGTGTATGTAAACTTCTGGTTTCAACTGTTTACCAGGATGGGTGACATATAACAAAATTGAGGGACATACAGTTATATATTTGGACAGAGACAACATTTTTCTAATTTTGGTTCTAGACATTACCACAATGAATTTTAAACAAAACAATTCAGATGCAGTTGAAGTTCAGACTGTCAGCTTTCATTTGAGGGTATCCACATTAAAATTGGATGAAGGGTTTAGGAGTTTCAGCTCCTTAACATGTGCCACCCTGTTTTTAAAGGGACCAAAAGTAATTGGACAGATGAAATAATTGTAAATAAAATGTTCATTTCTAGTACTTGGTTGAAAACCCTTTGTTGGCAATGACTGCCTGAAGTCTTGAACTCATGGACATCACCAGATGCTGTGTTTCCTCCTTTTTGATGCTCTACCAGGCCTTCACTGCGGTGGTTTTCAGTTGCTGTTTGTTTGTGGGCCTTTCTGTCTGAAGTTTAGTCTTTAACAAGTGAAATGCATGCTCAATTGGGTTGAGATCAGGTGATTGACTTGGCCATTCAAGAATATTCCACTTCCTTGCTTTAATAAACTCCTGGGTTGCTTTGGGTCATTGTCCATCTGTAGTATGAAACGACGACCAATCAGTTTGGCTGCATTTGGCTGGATCTGAGCACACAGTATGGCTCTGAATACATCAGAATTCATTCAGCTGCTTCTGTCCTGTGTCGCATCATAAATAAACACTAGTGACCCAGTGCCACTAGCAGCCATGCATGCCCAAGCCATCACACTGTCTCCGCCGTGTTTTACAGATGATGTGGTATGCTTTGGATCATGAGCTGTACCACGCCTTCGCCATACTTTTCTCTTTCCATCATTCTGGTAGAGGTTGATCTTGGTTTCATCTGTCCAAAGAATGTTCTTCCAGAACGGTGCTGGCTTTTTTAGATGTTTTTTTAGCAAAGTCCAGTCTAGCCTTTTTATTCTTGATGCTTATGAGTGGCTTGTACCGTGCAGTGAACCTCTGTATTTACTTTCATGCAGTCTTCTCTTTATGATAGATTTGGATATTGATACGCCTACCTCCTGGAGAGTGTTGTTCACTTGGTTGGCTGTTGTGAAGGGGTTTCTCTTCACCATGGAGATTATTCTGCGATCATCCACCACTGTTGTCTTCCGTGGGCGCCCAGGTCTTTTTGCATTGATGAGTTCACCAGAGCTTTCTTTCTTTCTCAGGATGTACCAAACTGTAGATTTTGCCACTCCTAATATTGTAGCAATTTCTCGGATGGGTTTTTCTGTTTTTTGCAGCTTAAGGATGGCTTGTTTCACCTGCATGGAGAGCTCCTTTGACCGCATGTTTACTTCACAGAAAAACCTTCCAAATGCAAGCACCACACCTCAAATCAACTCCAGGCCTTTTATCTGCTTAATTGAGAATGACATAACGAAAGGATTGCCCACACCTGTCCATGAAATAACCTTGGAGTCAATTGTCCAATTACTTTTGGTCCCTTTAAAAACAGGGTGGCACATGTTAAGGAGCTGAAACTCCTAAACCCTTCATCCAATTTTAATGTGGATACCCTCAAATGAAAGCTGAAAGTCTGAACTTCAAATGCATCTAAATTGTTTTGTTTAAAATTCATTGTGGTAATGTCTAGAACCAAAATTAGAAAAATGTTGTCTCTGTCCAAATATATATGGACCTAACTATATACATAATGAGGAGGAGGAGGAGTTAAGGAGCTGGTTGTTAGAGCTCTCCTGTTAGTTTTTTTTTAGTTTGCTGGTCACATGACCATTTTTGCCTATTTTATCTGGCTCCGCCCTCCTGGCCTTGCTGGACTTCATTGTATTTACTACTCTTGAGCTAGCTTGGTGCTCTGTTGCCGTTCTCTGTTAGTTTTGCTAGGTCTTCTGACCTCTATGCTTTTTGTTGTGGGTTTGTCTTTGACTGCTACTATTTCTGCTAGGAGGTGTCCAACTTATCCCAGTCCCTAGTTCTTGTAGGGATCCCTCCCTCACATCTATAGGTCTTCGTACAGACTAGCCGAGGACTTTAGCGGGTCTGATCGCAGGATCAGGTTCCCCGTTACATCGTAGGGATCTAGTTTAGTTTTATTGTAGGGACAGATATCCTGTCTTTCCTTAGTCCCTGTAGCTGATCATAACACTGGTTGCCTGAGCTACAGACGGTACTACCCACACCACCTTCATCCAATCAGTACAGTGAGGATGGCCTGAAGAGGAGGAGTAGAGGAAGGACGAGGTGGAGAAGATGGACAGGTGTCCTCTTGGTGGGGACAGAAGTCTTGGCTGTTGGCAGTCTAACACACATGGCTGAGTTTATGTTCCACTGCATTTCCTGCGACCCTCACGTTATATGCATTTTGGCCAACACTAATTACTGGTTGGTCACCCTTCTAGACCTACGCTACAATGAGAACTTTCCATCTCTCCTTCCCGTGGCGGAGAGGTCTAATAAAATGTTGCAGTACTCGAAGGCCCTAGTTGAGGAATTATTAAAAAAAAAATTCCATCTGACAACGCAGGCAGCAGAGGTCACAGTTCCTTAGACAACAAAGGAGTACTGACGATTGAGACGCACACCAGATGGAGCAGAGGCAGGGGAACACTAAAAAAGGTCTGGGACAGTTTTCTCAAACCCTCCCAGCGCCCAGGCCCTGATGTCTGGTGTACTCTGACAAGGAGGGAAAAGTTTTGGAAGATGCTGAGTACCTTGCTGACTGTACCAGCGTCCTTCATGATTCCTCTGTGCCTTACAACTATTGGGTATCCAAGCTGGACACATGGCATGTACTGTCTCTCTACACCTTGGATGTCCTGACCTGCCCTGCTGCTAGCGTTTTGTCAGAGCGGGTTTTTAGTGCCGCCGGGAAAATTATAACTGATAGGCACATCCGCCTCTCATCTGAAAATGCTGACAGGTTGACCTTTTTATGTCCTCCTCCTCCTTCTCCTCCACCACCATATCAACAGGGTGATCATGCTACCCTTACTATAAATCTTTTAAGGGTGTTTATAATACCCGCATTGAGAATTTTGAGAGGCCTATCGCTAACATTTTCTGATATAAATGTATACCCCCTCCGGGGGTAAGGCTGTGTGCCCACGTAGCGTTTTTCAAGCGTATATGCTGCGGAATTTCCGCAGCGTAAACGCTTGAAAAACGCATGTATATCCGCACCCCATGGTCCCCAATGGCATTCCGCAATGTCAATGCCCATGCTGCGGATTTTTCCGCAGCGTATATGCTGCGGTCAAAAATCCGCAGCATGTTCATTAATTTTGCGGAAGCGCAGCGGAATCAATGTGCGGATGGTACCCAAGTCTGGATGAGAGGAGACTCTCATCCAGACCTGGGTACCAAAGAACCTGTAAAAAAAAAGAATAAAATAAAGTTTATACTTATCTTCTGATGTTTTCCCTCCGTCGCGCTGTTGTCTGAAGGACCTGCCACGTCATTGAGTCATGTGACCCACCACATGACACAATGACGTCACCGCAGGTCCTGCACACAACAGCGTGAGCCGCTCAAGCCTCCGGACGGGGCAGAGAATGCATCAGAAGGTGAGTATAAAGTTTATTTTTTACCATTCTGAACAAGTTGTCAAGCACTTTTCCAAGTGATGCTTGGAGAAGTGCTTGATAACCCGCATGCGGAAATGCATGCAAAGACGCCTCACAAACGCTTCTACCTGGCGGGAAAACCGCATGTAATATCCGCATGCGATTTTCCCGCCAGGGAGAAGCGTAAAAAATATGCTTCAGGTCCGAAACGTGGGCACATAGCCTAAATGTTTTCCAGCCCATGCACTTAGTGCATGCGCATTATCAGTCTAGGATACCCACTCATTAATAATGGGAAAAAAAGGTTTTCTGAGTCCCTCCACTACGTCTCTTCAAAGAGGTATTGGAGTGCCTCCTTCTAATTTTTGGCAGTCCTTAAAGCGCATGCATTACCAGTCTAGGACACCCACTCCTTATTAATAGTAAAAAATGCTTTTCTGAGGCTCCATCTTCTTGTTGAGGGAGCATTTTTGGAAACCAAAAGAGCCGGATTCTATTAGTATATGATCCAGTGCCTTGTTGTGGGCTGTCAGGTGGTCGTCACATTGGGAGTTCTCACACTGCATACAGGATGTCACAGCCAGGACAGGAGACTTTGTACAGTAAGTATAGAAGATCCTGGTCTCCTCCATATTAGGCTGAGTAGATACGAAATGCTCCACTATATTCCCCAGCAGGGTTGATGAAATAACAGTCCTTGGTGCTGCTACGTTAAACTAATAGCTTTTTTCAGGGCTAATTCAAATAGATTATATTCTCTAATAATACCGTTCTTATCTGTAGTTCATGTAGTTTGAGCTGTCGCAGTAGGGATAGCTATTACAGGCATCTAGTCAAGAATTATTGCCTTATAGTCCTTGCTGCTGCAACCTAAAAAAAATATCAAGGTAACATCTATTCTATTCCCTATTAATACCGCTGTTAGCTGTATTTAGTGTAGGGATAGGTCATAGGTATCATCTGCTGGAAATGAGTGTTCATTTTGGTCACATATATCTCTTCCACAGTCCATAACTTGTTTGCTTTTTCCCATAAACTCATTGACAGATTCGTGTTTTTTATGGTGATCTGTACTCAGAAATTAAGTAATAAAAAGGATGGTGGTGCTTGCAGTTGAGCCCTTGAAACCTGCTGCAAGAAAGGACGATTACCACAGTCGTCTAATGGGTAAAGTAGATAAAATGGTATATATCTGATATATACAGACTTGCGCTTGTAACAGGGCTGGGGTAAAAGGAGAAAGGGAATGACAAGAATCAGGTAGTTAAAAAATGTAAATTCATTAGAGTACAATAAAAGAACTGAAAAAGTAAAAATGGCGGGAGGATATTCTGTTTTTTTATTTTTAATTATATACGGTATATATATGGCGCCCCTGAGGGTTCAGTCGCCACAGAAGTACTGCACCTCACCCCGAGGTGTGGTGTCTCCCTTCTCTCAGGTAAGGTGGGAGTGCTGCACGGAACCCCAAACACCTGCATCCAACACTACCCTACTCCAGGCCGGCTGGGGGGGCAACATGCAGAGCGCAGCTGCTGAGCCTTGTCCCTGGCTGGATGGGGGGAACCAGTAGTGGGTGTGGGTGGAGGAAGTAGTTAGAGAAAGCACTTTGATAGGAGTATAAATAGGGAAGCCATCTTAGAGAGAGTGTGTTCAGTCAGAGGAGGAGAGTGAGAGGATCAGAGCCTCTACAGGAGCTCTGCTCCAGAGGCGGGCCTAGCCAGTGAGGCCCAAGTCTGAAGAGATCAGTGTTCTAGGGACAGTTCAGAGGAACAGTCTGGGAGCAGAGTCTCTGTAGGAGCTCTGCTCCACTACAAGGGCCTAGGACAGAGGCCCAGGAGGGGAGCAGGGAGTAAGCTCCGTCCTGCAGAAGGGATCCTAGGGGGTACGGCGAGTGCAGGCGGCACCCGTACACCCCGAACCTGCCAAGTGTCAGGAGGATCTAGGCCACAAGAAGGGGACCGGCCCCTGGCCCAGTCGTGCAGCTTCAAGCCTCGGCTGGAAAAAACGGAGGCTTCTATAGCCAGTAGTCGAACCCCCCACCCCAATCCTAGTAAGGTCAAGCAGGTCTGTGCAACTCCGACGGACAGGGGGGGCTCGCAGCACCCGAACAGGATTCATAGTGGGAAGCGCAGGGCAGGAGGGAGTAAAGACCCAACGTGAAGTCGGTCTAGGAAGGTACATATGAAAGTGGGGTTCTGCCAGGTACACCCGAGCTGCCTGAGGAAGGACTGAACCCTTGCCCGGTGAACGCAGTGCGACGCGGGAGGCTTGCGCCGGTACAGTGCACCTGTGGACTGTCTAAGAACTGTGAGTAAATCTTGGATGACTGCACTGAGCTGCCTCCGCTCCTTTATTTCGCCGGTGCCATTTCCCTCCCTGCACTATAACGCCCAGCACACCTCCTCCATTTATCTACACTGCCCTGAGGCCTGCTCCACCTGTGGGGAGCCGATCCATCACAAGCTGTCCTAACATTTGCCTCAGAGGACTGTTGCAGCGCTGGTGATCCTCACCAGACACCGCAGGTGGCGTCACGGCAAATTCCCCTACAAAATATCCCCCTTTTTACACTGACCCGCCCTGGGTTACGGACCGGGCCAGCCACCGTGATCTCCCCCAAAAGCAGCCATAAGGCTCGGCTGTCGAGTACCCCATGGCCCTGGGGGCGAGTCATATATATAACAATAAGGACACTCGAGGTATATTCCTGTTGGTCCTGGATAAAGTGCGCTGTGCTTCTGATGTTAGAGGATAATAAGTGTGTGTACATATATCTCAGACATTAGCGCCAACAGACTAATAGAAGGGACAAAAAAATAATAATTAAGTCAATATAGCGATTCATAAATAAATGTCATAAAAGATTAACTTTATTGATGAAGTAAAAAGGTGCAGTGGACATACAAAAACAGGAAGATGGTGCAGATCACACATATAAATAGTAAAATGTAAAGGAGACTCACTGCTTAGTATAAAATCACAAATACAGTATACTGTATATAACCATCATCTGAAATATATATAAGCAAATATGTGTAAAAATACATGTATACTATTGATGATGCTATGAGAATATACGGGGGTATGGGGACTAAATAATGGTCAAGTATACAAGATTGGGGTAAAAGGTATATATATATTCCCATACATGGCACGGTCAAATAGCGTACACTCAGGATGGATGAGAAAAAATGAGTTTACTGCATACTTTGTTCACAGCAGGAGCTGCCTTACAATGTGCCCACCCCGACACATCACAGGAAGAGAGAGAATAAAAATGCTGCGCTAGCCAATAGGAGAGGGACGCAGAGTGTAGTGACGCATGCGTGAACTGGTGAAGTCCGGGAGCTTGCCTCGACCCACATCACATGACCGACCGTGACACAAACTGGATTGTGACGCCGAAGGGAACAAAAGATACAGGAAGAGAACTGGCAGGGCGCCAGATGAGAATGCGTGCCACCGGGGCAATCTGCAAAAGTAGTGTAGCATTCATAGTTCATAGAGAGAAATCAACACTGTGCATAGTGGGAGCGTAATACTCAAAAAAGGCCACAAGATGGTGCAAAACAGCATGGTGTTATCTGTATAAAGCACAATGAAGATAACACAATTATGTGATGATATTATGACAAAAGGATAATAATATTGCCAGGGTCGGACTGGGGTGCCTAGGGCCCACCAGGGTAATTGACTCTAGGCGCCCACACTACAGCTCTGTAATCTAACGAGATGCAATTTGCAGCTTGTCACTACATTACAGAACAGGAGGAAGCGCTGGGCATTGTATATGAGTATATGTAAGTGTAATGCCGGCACGATCTTCCTCCAGAGCGGATATACCAGCAGCGTGTTTCACACAGTAGATTCACTTGTGTGAAACTAGCCTAAATTCCATTTAGTATTCATTGTATTTCTGAGTCAATGTTCTACCAGTAAAACAAAAAGCTAGCTATCAATACTAGATTTCGTGTATCACCTACCCTGTATCACTTTATAACTGGCTACCAACTTATCCGGTGGTCTACGCAGTATTCTCAGCTCTTGCTTGTTCACAATGCACAGCATTCACATTGGTCCTACATAAAAGAACATGTAATACTATTAGTTCTTTCATTGTAAAGAGGAAACTGTTGTATATTGTCTTATTTTGCAATTGTACTGTTTGCAGCGTACTTTGACCTGTAAAGGGGATGTTCTGGAAAAATTATTTTCTAGCAAGTGCCCTCAGCATGCCTGTCTAAACAGAAGATTCGTACCTAGGCACTGTTCACACCGTGTCTAAAATGTGTACGTTTCATCCATGAAGGGTCCGTTTCACGTCTGTGTGCCCTCAATGGGTCATCCGTATTCCATGGACACTGCTCAGCTCAGAAAATAATTTCCAATGCATCTATCTGTTAAAAACGGACCAAACATGGATGTCATTCCCGTGATTTTCACAGACCCATAGAATCTAGTGTGTGTGTGTTTGGTCCGCATCACGGACCAAAAATAGTGCATGTGTTCATGAATTTTTTTCATTGACCCATGGTCCGTAAAACAACACTGATATGTGAACACACATTAAAATCAATGTGTATGCGTGCTGCAAATGAGAAATGTGGACAACACATGTCAGTGAAAAATTGAAATGTGAATAGGTCCTTACCCGCTATGCACCGCTACGGTCTTCTACATCACCTTCTCCATGTCCATGGAACAGTCCACATAGTGTTTCCATCTATCACAGCCGGCACAGGAGCCAATAACTGGTTTCAGTGGTGACATGTGAAGCCAGTCATTGACTGCAGTGGAGCATGTGGCCATTGCTGTGGCAGATATAAGCACAGCGAGACCCAGAGCATTGACATGCAAGAGGCATGGAGGACCTCAGCGGTAGGGAGCAAGTATGAAACCTCTGTTTATAAAAGCAGGATGCAAAAATATGGTAAAAAATCATGAAGATCATCCCAGCATTTTTTCCTTAAATTATACACAGGTACCTGTTACAGCTTACCATGGGAATGTGCCAGGCAGAGGCGATTTCACTGCTCCAATATGAGTCGCCTCCCTCTGCTTTACGTCACAGATTCTACAATTGCTATTGAACGTGGCATCTGAGGGTTTAAATAACCGGGTATGGTGGCATCGCCAGCCCTGATCTTTGCAGTTCGGTGCCTGCTGTATTATACAGCCTGCACCTGGCATGTATAGAGCACAGTCAATGTAGCAGCGCGCTTGCCTATTTTGCTGGCTCACGACCAGCCTCCCTTTATAGTCAAAGGGAGCATCAGGCTGTATCAGGAAAGTGCTGGAATTTTGTGAAATCTATCCGACTCTTTCCAGGCAGAAGAGTTGGACGGATTTCACAACGCAAGTGTGAAAATAGCCTTACAGTGTGAATGACTTGGTGCTGTGGGCTCGGATGCAATACCTGTCCCCGCATCATCAGTGCAGTAACAAACCTACAACTCCCAGTAAACCCTGAAGCGTTAAATCTGACAGGGCATGCTGGGAGTGGTAAGTTTCAGAGGGGAAACCACTCACATTATTATTATTATTATACATTTTATTTTAGCAGTGCAGTGTGTATATACAGATACTGAGAATTACACCCAGTATACAGTGCAGGAGAATTGGTACTATCCAGTGTATATAAAGGATAATACATAGAGAATTATGCCCAGTATACAGGACAGAAGTGGTACTCTGCAATATATATAAATATATATATATTTATACACACACATTATATATACTGTAAGGCAGCGCTTGTCATTATCCTGGGGGATACTCGCTTCGCTGCGTCAATTTAAAACACACCTGCCATATTTTCCGGTATTTCTCAAGTCAGCAGTTTATTAACTCCATAAACTGCTGATTTCCGGGTCCAACTCCGTGGCCCACCGACACAGATATAAAGTCCACGAGCCCAAGTGGCAGACCGGCCCACTTGGCTCTAGTTACAGCCTCCCGCAAGGTAATAATAAAACAATGTCCATGAAAATGTCCATAACACAAATAGTATTACCTACGTCGGGCTTTAGCTGCTTTGGTCCATTTGTTTCCCAGATGGGGTCTCTAGCCTCTGGCCCTCCAAGGCTTACTGACATCCACACGGGATCCAGGCTTCACCCGGCCTCACTAGGCTTCAGACAAACAGTGTCCCACCCACCCGGGGAACAGGCCTCATGCCTCTCTCACAGGTGCACTGCACACTGCTTAACTCACCAGGTTTTTATATATCCTGTAGACACAGCCACAGGACCTGTGCTTATCTCACAGTCACGTGTCCATACCTTCTGTGAGCAAAAGGACCTGTGTGATGTCACAGTCATGTGACCAGTCAGCTGAGGGGGAGGAAATAGCCTAAATAGACATACTAGATCATTATAGCAATGCCGCTGCACCACATATTCCCCCCCTCTGTTCAAACCTGTGGGGTTGAACACATAATATACACAACAGTTTAAAACCCACAGTTCACAGAGACCATGCACTTGACCCTTACGTTGTCCAGCCCCTGGAACATTATTCATTGACATTAGCCCATTCCTTAGGGACCTCCCATCTGTCAATGTCACTGACTTCGTCAGGTCACCTTTCCGGGTCGTAACCTTGTCAGGCCTCCCCCGCTCCCAGCGGTCAGTCGAAACCCTGTCAGGTCTCCCCCGCTCCCAGCGGTCAATACGGCAGTGCAACTCACATGTCCTTGTACCTAAGGTCTGGTTCGACTCCATATTGTCCAGTCCTCTATTGGGTCGTTTGTATGGGCCACCCACACCTGAGTTACTGGAGGTCTCACTACCTCTAAACCCACGCCCACTACTCTCAGGACACCTTGAAGGGTCCCTAACTTCAGGTGTTCTGTTATTTAGGGGCCCCCTTCTCTGTCGGGTCCCACCATTTCCAGACGGCTGCCATCCTCTACTGCTCAGATGATGCTGTCCATCTACTCGCAGTCTAGCGAGACTCAATTGTTCCACCTCTCGCAGGTAGGTCACTCGGTACTCCACCAGCATGCTCATATATGCCAGACTTTCTCCGTTCCTATAGCGTAGAATGACACCATGCCGTCTTCATCCGGTATCCAGTCCTGACGATCATGTGGATTGCTCACCACACCAGACTTCTTCACCATCATCTGCATGGCTCGGCCATTTCTCCCAATGAGCTCTCTCACCAGAACATGAGGCACCCGGATGACCTCTTCTAGCAGACTGTGAGCCTCTCTCATCAGCTCCAGTTGTCTAGCGGCTTGCTCAGTCTTCAACCGGAGAAACCGCTTCGTGCGAATACATCGCCAATGTATGTCACTCAGGATTGCCACCCTCTTCACTGTGACTTCAGGTCGTGGACAGGACCACCAGCTGTTTGGCCTCTGAGGTCAAGTACACCTTCCAGGCTCCCACGGCCTTCTTAAACTCCTCATGCACGAACTCACGGGTGCATTCTTCCCTCAGGTCCTCGGGTACATCTACGAGGCACTTGTACCGAGACGTTTCGGTCTCACCAGTGGTTTCCAGACGATCAACCAGCTCAGGTTTCAGGGACAACTGACTTCCAGCTTCTTCACCCTGGATGCTTCCCCTGAGCGGACTCACAGCTACAACTTCTCAACTTTTCATCTTGACCACCTCCACTTCACCATTATCTTTCAACACCATACTCTTAGCTCTCCTCAGGTCCACCTTCTCATGGTCTAAGGGAGTAAGTGCAACTTGTTTGCCTTTTCCCTTCTCCAAGGAGACCTCGTTCACCGCGTGACACTTTGCTAGGCGGCCTTAGAGCTCTAAAACTTCTCCTTTTAGCTCAGTTACTCGCCTCTCAGCAGTCCATCTCTGAAGCTCTTCCTGCTTCAACTGCTCTTCCAGCAGGAGAGCTCTCTCAGACCTCTCCGTCTCCAATGTGCCCACTCGGCTCTCAATAGCCAGTCTCTCACGCTTCTCTTGCGTCCACTGGGCTTGTAGCAACTCCTTGAGCTGCTTGATCTCGGCTCCGACATCCACCGAATCATCAGAGCTCACATCACTCGAGGAGGTATCTGCTTCATACCCCCCATCACCAGCGGTCAACTCCTGGCTCTGGTCTGTGGCTTTTCCGATGGACTCCTCCATCTTCTCTCGCTCAGCTTCCATCTTGCTGACTGTTTCCTTAAGGTACGTCTCCGCCTTCTGGAGGGTATCACAGGACATCTGTAGCTCCTTCACCTGAGCTTCCAGATCTAGGGTCTTTCCCCGGAGATCATCATTCTCCTCACGGATATCTTGCAGAGTGGTCTCAACCACTTGGCGCTCTTGCTCTGCATCCGCCTTACCCTCCTCTAGTTTTCCTTTAAGCTTGAGGAGGTCCTCATAATCTCTCCTAATCTGTTGCAGTTCCTCACTGAACCTTTCATGCCTCTTTTCTGCCTCATGGTCGTGAGCAGACACTTCAACTTTTATTGCTTCTTTCAGGGCGGATAGCTCCTGGTCTCGCTGGTACAGAGTCCTCCAGTCGCTCCTTCTCCTGCATTAGAGGCTTTACTTGGTCCTGGAACTGCTGCAGCTCCCTCATGAGTTCATCATACTCCTTTTTAGATTCACACAGCTCCTGGTTGAACTGTTCGCGCAGTCGTTCTAGTTCCGGATGACGTCCAGAAACTCCATCCTGCCGCGTCTCCTTCTCAAGTTTCAACTGCGAAACCTCCTCCTTAATTTTGCGGCGGTCCTCCTTAATTGCGTGGAACATCTCCTTCCACTGGACAACTTCCTCGTTGCTTTCCTTTAGACTTCGCCGTAAGTCCTTCACAACCTGGAATACCCTCTGCCGTTCAGACTCCAGGCTCTGCTGGTCTGAGGACACGTTCTCCAGGTCCGTCACCTCCTCTTCTGCCTCTGAAGTAGGATCCACCCTTGTAACAACGGCACACACCATTACATTTTCTTTATTTTCACTTTTAGTCAAGACTACAGGAGCAACCTTTCTGTGGCCCTTGCGCCGTCTACGTCGAGATGTGGACTCTCTCCCCTCGTCTAGTCCCTCCTGACTGACCTCTCCTACTTCCGTAGTGTCACCGTCAGCTATCAGGTCTGTGTCACTCCCCATGATGTTGTGGACTACCAGGTCACCTCCCACTTTGACTTCAACCCCCTCCACTGGAGTCACACCGTTCTCAACGGTCAAATTGTCATTTCTAGGAGGTACCAACCCACCATCAACAATTTCCAGTTTTCCACACTCTACGCTCTTGTGAAAATCCGCCCCTTTTTAGACTCCGCCCCCTTTTGTACAACCACACCTGTAAGGGAATTTTTACAAAAATCATCAGCGACAGTCTTAGGACTCAGTTCACAAGACCTCTTACCACCTCCCCGGGCACTCTGGGACAACACGGGCGCCCCCGGAGGGTCCATAGAATGGTCCACGGCCACCATTCTATATGGTGCCCACAGCTCCTGCGGTTCCCGCACCATGTCCAGTAACAGTTTCTCAAATACCTGCTCCGGACCCAACCGTCCCTTCAAACGCTCATTAGCTCCAGACACCTCTGTTGCTTTGCACACAGCCATCACGGTACACTGTTCACACTTGAACTTCACCGCTCCCCCCGAAAAAATCTTCGTGGCCCCGCCAAGCCACCGCAAAACAGGATTTGAGAGCGATGTCAATCTTCGCAACCCCGCCGAGTTGCAGCAAGATGCTTTGACTTCGTGAGCCCCGCCGAGCCACAGCAAACCAGGTTTGAGTGTGACAACGACCTTCACAACCCCGCCGAGTTGTAGCCAGATGCTTTGACCTTCGTGAGCCCCGCCGAGCCACAGCAAACCAGGTTTGAGTGCGACGACGACCTTCACAGTTGCTCCCAGCAACCAGACTGCAGATGCTCCCAACAACCAGACTGCAGCTGCCCGCGCTCTCAAACCACATGTAAGGCAGCGCTTGTCATTATCCTGGGGGATACTCGCTTCGCTGCGTCAATTTAAAACACACCTGCCATATTTTCCGGTATTTCTCAAGTCAGCAGTTTATTAACTCCATAAGCTGCTGATTTCCGGGTCCAACTCCGTGGCCCACCGACACAGATATAAAGTCCACGAGCCCAAGTGGCAGACCGGCCCACTTGGCTCTAGTTACAGCCTCCCGCAAGGTAATAATAAAACAATGTCCATGAAAATGTCCATAACACAAATAGTATTACCTACGTCGGGCTTTAGCTGCTTTGGTCCATTTGTTTCCCAGATGGGGTCTCTAGCCTCTGGCCCTCCAAAGGCTTACTGACATCCACACGGGATCCAGGCTTCACCCGGCCTCACTAGGCTTCAGACAAACAGTGTCCCACCCACCCGGGGAACAGGCCTCATGCCTCTCTCACAGGTACACTGCACTCTGCTCAACTCACCAGGTTTTTATATATCCTGTAGACACAGCCACAGGACCTGTGCTTATCTCACAGTCACGTGTCCATACCTTCTGTGAGCAAAAGGACCTGTGTGATGTCACAGTCATGTGACCAGTCAGCTGAGGGGGAGGAAATAGCCTAAACAGACATACTAGATCATTATAGCAATGCCGCTGCACCACAATACATACAGTGCTGGCCAAAAGTATTGGCACCCCTGCAATTCTGTCAGATAATACTCAGTTTCTTCCTGAAAATGATTGCAATCACAAATTCTTTGGTATTATTATCTTCATTTAATTTGCTTGCAAGGAAAAAACACAAAAGAGAATGAAGCAAAAATCAAATCATTGATCATTTCACACAAAACTCCAAAAAAGGGCCAGACAAAAGTATTGGCACCCTCAGCCTAATACTTGGTTGCACAATCTTTAGCCAAAATAACTGCAAAAAAACGCTTCCGGTAACCATCAATGAGTTTCTTACAATGCTCTGCTGGAATTGTAGACCATTCTTCTTTGGCAAACTGCTCCAGGTCCTTGATATTTGAAGGATGCCTTCTCCAAACTGCCATTTTGAGATCTCTCCACAGGTTGTCTATGGGATTCAGGTCTGGACTCATTGCTGGCCACCTTAGAAGTCTCCAGTGCTTTCTCTAAAACCATTTTATAGTGCTTTTGGAAGTGTGTTTTGGGTCATTGTCCTGCTGGAAGACCCATGACCTCTGAGGGAGACCCAGCTTTCTCACACTGGGCCCTACATTATGCTGCAAAATTTGTTGGTAGTCTTCAGACTTCATAATGCCATGCACACGGTCAAGCAGTCCAGTGCCAGAGGCAGCAAAGCAACCCCAAAACATCAGGGAACCTCCGCCATGTTTGACTGTAGGGACCGTGTTCTTTTCTTTGAATGCCTCTTTTTTTTTCCTGTACACTCTATGTTGATGCTTTTTCCCAAAAAGCTCTACTTTTGTCTCATCTGACCAGAGAAAATTCTTCCAAAACGTTTTAGGCTTTCTCAGGTAAGTTTTTTGGAAAACTCCAGCCTGGCTTTTTTATGTCTCAGGGTAAGAAGTGGGGTCTTCCTGGGTATCCTACCATCCGCACAATCTTGCGTTGAAATCTCTCGTCAATTTTTCTTTTCAGTCCACATCTAGGGAGGTTAGCCACAGTGCCATGGGCTTTAAACTTCTTGATGACACTGCGCACGGAAGACACAGGAACATTCAGGTCTTTGGAGATGGACTTGTAGCCTTGAGATTGCTCATGCTTCCTCACAATTTGGTTTCTCAAGTCCTCAGACAGTTCTTTGGTCTTCTTTCTTTTCTCCATGCTCAGTGTGGTGCACACAAGGACACAGGACAGAGGTTGAGTCAGCTTTAATCCATGTTAACTGGCTGCAGGTGTGATTTAGTTATTGCCAACACCTGTTAGGTGCCACAGGTAAGTTACAGGTGCTGTTAATTACACGAATTAGAGAAGAGAAGCATCACATGATTTTTCAAAGGGTGCCAATACTTTTGTCCACCCCCTTTTTTAGGTTTGATGTGGAATTATATCCAATTTGGCTTTAGGACAATTCTTTTTGTGTTTTTTTCATTGAAGACAAATTAAATGAAGAGAATAATACCAAAGAATTTGTGATTGCAATCATTTTCAGGAAGAAACTGAGTATTATCTGACAGAATTGCAGACGTGCCAATACTTTTGGCCAGCACTGTATACACTGTGTTCAGGAATATAGAGTGGAGCAGTGTATATACTATATAATGTATAGCTATGGCAGTGTATATAGTGTGGATTCCACACTATATACGCAGTACCTTAGTATCTAACCATCTGTACACCATATACTGTGTATACTGTAGTAGCATATATAGACCCTTATACACAGAACGGCCTTCATCTTTTAGAGTCGTGGCGGGAAGACAACTAGAAAATACATAGCTTCTAATGGCCACAAGCCTACTCAATATTAAATATGAATATAACAGGAGAAACAGAGTTTATATAGGCATAAAACCAGTATAGCTTTATTAGATACAAGATAGTAAAAAAGCCACAACAGTGGCGACACAAAGTAAATAACAGATTACAAAATACAGTACATGGTAACATATGTAGAGAGTATATGTGGCAAAACCCCCCCCCAAAAAAGGGGGAGTGATAAGCAGAGAACATATTGAATATACCATAAGTAAAGAGTATCCGCACAAGTGTGCAGGTATGCATCAAATGTCGAGGAGAATTCAAATACCGCTTACCAGTCACTAATAAGGGAGGGCCAGCAGAAGAAAGGTGACAGGTAGACCAGGAACAGGATAAACTCAAGGCACCAAGAGACCAAAAGGGAGGCTCGACGCGTGTTTCGCCCCGATGCTATGGGCTTTCTCAAGAGGCATAAGCTTGTAAAGGACAGGGACCTTTTTAAAGTCTTTTCACACGGTCACGTGACCGCGATACTAGTCACGTGACCGGAAGTGAATAAGTGACCGATGCTCGTCGGCGCATGCGCTAGGCGCCGGAAACTGTCGGTGCGGGCAGAATCCGTCACCTGGTAACGCGCACGCCGGAAACACATGGTATGTGCACCGGAAGTGCGCGGCCAGGAGAAAGACGGCCATGCCCGGGCCGAGAGCAGCGTGCCCAGAGCGCATGCGCACCGCATCGTGTGTCACCTAGCAACATAATGGCCAATAGCAGAGGCCGGCATCCAAAAAAATAACAAAGGGTCAAGCAATCATTAGTCCTGCAATGCATTATATATATAATGGCCGATAATACAAGTCACGACAGTATAACATCAAATGTGTAGAGATGTCCATGTATACAGTATGCAGGGCCGGTCTCATTAAATCCAGTGATGTTGATCAGCGCATAAAATAGGATGTGGTTCCGTTCTCATGCTATATATGGACCAAAGAAAAAAGGAGCCAAGAGGAAAAATAAAGAAAAATAGGGATTAAAAGGTAAAAAGCAAATATTGAAAATACCAGATAAATATTAAAAACAAAAATAGCCAAAAGGGCCAAAATTGGTTATATAACATCTAAGGCGGAGAATGATATAACAGGCGAGGCCCATGTCACAGGAAGGGGGCAAAGCTAAGTGCCTCATTAAGGCCCCGAGGAGACATGGTATTCAGACATACGATCCATTTTACTTCCTTTTGACCAAGAGCCTTTGTCCAGTCACCTCCACGGGAGCCAAGGTGTGAAATATCAATTCCACGCACCTTCAAAGATTTTGGATCGCAGTTATGTTTGCATTGAAAGTGACGTGGGATAGTTTTTGGCTCCCGTTGGTCGGCCACCGTTCTGGCCGCGCCAATGTCGCGCACGTGTTCCCGTATCCTCACTCTTAGCTCTCTCGTGGTCAAACTGATGTAAATTAAATCACAGGCACAAGTTGCGTAATAAATCACATGGGTTAAACCACAGGATATATAATTACAAATTTGGTATTCACGAGAGCCGTCGGATGAGGAAAAGGAAACAGAGCGCACGGCATTGGCGCATGCCAGACAGTGGCCGCAAGGAAAAAAGCCAATCCTTGGTCCTCAGGACCCAAAAGGGTTGGTAAGTGGGGGAACATAATGACTCCGTGTCAACATGTCACCCAGGTTATTGGCTTTCCTGGGTGTCATGAGTGGATAGTCCCCCACATATTCTCGTAGGGAGGGCTCCGCACCAAGAACACCCCAATGCTTGGAGAGGATCCGCCGCATCTCCCCCCACTCATGATTAAAGGTGGAGATGTAGCGGATCCTTCCCATGTCTTTCTTCCCAGCGGAAGCTGTTGAATATAACAATTGATTGCGGGGAGTACCCCTTGCCCTTCTATAGCCCTTTTTTTGGGGGGGGGTGGTTTGCCACATATACTCTCTACATATGTTACCATGTACTGTATTTTGTAATCTGTTATTTACTTTGTGTCGCCACTGTTGTGGCTTTTTTACTATCTTGTATCTAATAAAGCTATACTGGTTTTATGCCTATATAAACTCTGTTTCTCCTGTTATATTCATATATAGACCCTTGTAGCATCTGTGTACACACCCTCCATGCACTTAATAGTCCCCTGTATTGGTACTGTACACATGCTGGCTGGTGCAGACCCTATTTAGTGTATAATGGTTGTATCATACAATATCAGCACATTTTATCATTTACCTTTCGTGTCTCCCTATTTCTCCATAGATTGTAGCTTGCGAGCAGCAGGTCCCTCACTCCTCTTGGTATCTGAGTTGTGTGTTATCCTGTACTGTCTTTATTTTCTGTACATGTCCCCTCTGTAATGTAAAGTGCTGCGGAATATGTTGGCGCTAAAAATATATTATATACACAACGCTACATAATATTATACAAACACAGCACCATACTATACACTTTATTATGCTGTATACACTACATAAGGAACAACGAGACTGCGGTCTATACATCATACAGGAGGCAGAGAGTGCGAGTTTATAGGTCGTGTACAGCACTCTCTGCCTCCTCTATGACATACAGACCGCATGCTCGGTCTCCCATAATATATGCTTTATATAGGAGGCCGCGAGTGCGGTCTGTTTGTCATATATGAGGCAGAAACTGCGATCTATACATCATATAGGCCCCACACATGACATACACCACTCTCTCGGCCTCCTATATGAGATATAGACCGCACTTTCCTTCTCCTATAATATATACTTTACATAGGAGGCTGAGTGTGTTGTATATGTAATATAGACCCGCACTCTCAGCATCCTATATGACATATACTCTGTATATGTCATATAAGAGGCCAAGAGTGTGATCTATATTTCATAAAGGAGGTAGAGTGCGATCTATACATTATACACAGTAGGCCCCATATATTACATATACCGCACTCTCGGTCTCCTATATGACATACAGACTCTCGGCCTCCTATATGACATGGGGCTCTTTCACATGTCCGGATATTTCCCATACTGGAAAAAACAGTACCGGAGATATCCGTGTCTGTGTGGCATCTTTGTGACACGTACCGGCGCCTGGGAACAGCACGAACTGTACTACTGATTCCCAGGCGCCGCTACGTGTCACACGGAAATCATCTGTGTGTCATCAGTGTGTCATCAGTGCGTACGTGTGCAGGCGTTTTTCGACCCGTGCATGGTGTAAAAAAACAAACATATCAGCGTGTTTTTCCCACAGACACACGGTCTGTGGAAACGCACTGACATGTGCACAGACCCATTCATCTGAATGTGTCTACGTGTGTCAGTGTCTCTGATACGTGTGGAAACTGTCACAACACATACTGGAAACACTGATGTGTGAAAGAGGCCTTATAGATTGTATATGTGGTATAAGAGGCCAAGAGTGTGATCTATATTTCATATAGGAGGTAGAGAGTGCGATCTATATATCATATAGGCGGCGGCCCCATATATGACGTATACCGCACTCTCAGCCTCCTATAGTGTATACTTTATATAGGAGGCTGAGTGCGTTGTATACATCATGTAGGCCCGTCCCTACTCTAAGCCTCATATATGACATATACCGCACTCTCAGCCTCCTATATTCTGTACTTTATATAGGAGGCTGATTGTGTTGCATACATCATATAGACCCGCTGCCCGCACTCTAGGGCTCATATATGATGTATACTGCACTCTCAGCCTTCTATAGTTTATACTTTATATAAGAGGCTGAGTGCGTTGTATACATCATATAGACCCACCGCCCGTACTCTAGGCCTCATATATTACGTATACTGCACTCTCAGCCTCCTATAGTCTATACTTTATATAGGAGGCTGAGTGTGTTGTATACATCATATAGACCCGCTGCCCGCACTCTAGGCCTCATATATGATGTATACTGCACTCTCAGCCTCCTATAGTTTATACTTTATATAAGAGGCTGAGTGCGTTGTATACATCATATAGACCCGCCGCCCGCACTCTAGGCCTCATATATGACGTATACCGCACTCTCAGCCTCCTATAGTCTATACTTTATATAAGAGGCTGAGTGTGTTGTATACATCATATAGACCCACCGCCCACACTCTAGGCCTCATATATGACGTATACCACACTCTCAGCCTCCTATAGTCTATACTTTATATAAGAGGCTGAGTGTGCTGTATACATCATATAGACCCGCCGCCCGCACTCTAGGCCTCATATATGAAATATACCGCACTCTCAGCCTCCTATAGTCTATACTTTATATAGCAGGCTGAGTGTGTTGTATACATCATATAGGCCCGCCGCCCGCACTCTAGGCCTCATATATGACGTATACTGCACTCTCAGCCTCCTATAGTCTATACAACACACTCAGCCTCCTATATAAAGTATAGACTATAGGAGGCTGAGAGTGCAGTATACGTCATATATGAGGCCTAGAGTGCGGGCGGCGGGCCTATATGATGTATACAACACACTCAGCCTCCTATATAAAGTATAGACTATAGGAGGCTGAGAGTGCGGTATATTTCATATATGAGGCCTAGAGTGCGGGCGGCGGGTCTATATGATGTATACAACACACTCAGCCTCCTATATAAAGTATAGACTATAGGAGGCTGAGAGGGCGGTATATTTCATATATGAGGCCTAGAGTGCGGGCGGCGGGTCTATATGATCTATACAACACACTCAGCCTCCTATATAAAGTATAGATCATATAGACCCGCCGCCCGTACTCTAGGCCTCATATATGACATATACCGCACTCTCAGCCTCCTATAGTCTATACTTTATATAGGAGGCCGAGTGCGTTGTATACATCATGTAGACCCGCCGCCCGCACTCTAGGCCTCATATATGACGTATACCGCACTCTCAGCCTCCTATAGTCTATACTTTATATAGGAGGCCGAGTACGTTATATACATCTGACTCGCCATCTGACTCGGCCGTGGGGCACCCGGAACCGGGCTTCAGTGCAATGTTGGGGGTAGTAGTGGCAACCCGATCCCGTGGCTCAGGGTGGTCAGACCAAATGCTGTGGCAGTCTATTTGTAGGGTTTTGAATGTCCGACTACGCCACCCGTGGATTGCGGTCAGGGATGACCGCCGCTGCAGGGCAGACCGCTGAGGCTGATGTTGGTATGCAGCACAGGGATAGGATAACTCCCCATGGGAAGAGTGTAGCCTCAGGGCAGTGTATTAGGATGCTGGGGGTGATGGTGCAGGCCGCAATAATAAGGGTTCAGAGTCCGCTTCAAACAGTCCAAGGTCTTTATTGTAGTTAGTACTAATGACCCAACAGGAGTACAGGGTAGGAATGGGCCTGGGTGTCTGAGAGCATTCGGGTGAGCCCCACTGGTCAGGGTGAGTGTGTAGGCCTACCGCTCTCTGTCTGCCCTTACTGACTATCCCCCTTTTCGTGGTGTGATAGCCCACGTCCCTGAGCTGGCCGTGTACTTCGCCTGTATGGCTTGCGACTCGGGCCTTAGGTACCTGTAGCTTCTCCGTGCCGTACCGGTCCCTCTGTGTGGCGGAGCCTCCAGGCTTCTCAGGCCAAGGGACCTAAAATCCCTCGCAGGTCGGTTATCTGCTGCCGGGCTTGCAACCCTGACAGCCTCAGACCCCAGTGTCCGGTTGTGTAGTTCTCTATCAGCCAGGACCGGCTCTCGTCGCCTCTGTCCCTGGCTTGCTGTTCCTCCTCTGACTCCCGGACTCCTCAGCTGCTGCTGACCTGCCCCTTTCCTCTAGGAAACCCTTCTGGATGCTTCAGAAGTGGGTCCTGGTCTCCCTAACCCTGCCCTCAGTTCCAGCTTTTATAGGGGAAGCCTGCTCCCCTTACTGGCCTGGGACAGGAGGTGCTGCATGCTAATGGTCCCTGACCAGGGAACCTCCCTCCTGCTCTCAGACACAGCCTTTAATATTTGTGGCATCCAGGCCTGGGGCGACACACATCATGTAGGCCCGTCCGCACTCTAAGCCTCATATATAACATTTACCGCACTCTCAGCCTCCTATAGTCTATACTTTATATAGAAGGCCGAGTGCGTTGTATACATCATGTAGGCCCGTCCGCAATCTAAGCCTCATATATGACTTATACCGCACTCTCAGCCTCCTATAGTCTATACTTCATATAGGAGGACGAGTGTGTGGCGCCCCTGAGGGTTCAGTCGCCACAGAGGTACTTGCATCTCAACTAGAGGTGTGGTGTCTCCCTTCTCTCAGGTAAGGAGGGATTGCTGCCTGGAACCCCAGCACCCACATTCAACACTACACTGCTCCAGGCTGGCTGGAAGGGCAAGATGCAATGTGTTTTCTGCTGAGCTCTGTCCCTGGCTGGAGTGGGGCGAACCCAAAGGTAGGGGGAACCAGTAGTGGCTGTGGGTGGAGGAAGTACAGTAGTTAGGGGGAGCACTGGGAGAAGTAGGTATATAAAGGGAAGCCATCTTAGGGTGGCAGGTCAGTTAGTGAGAGCACAGTTCAGAAGAACAGTCTGGGAGCAGAGTCTCTTTAGGAGCTCTGCTCCACCAGTATGGCCTAGTCCTAGAGGCCCAGGAGGGGAGCAGGGAGTAGGCTCCAATCTGTTGAAGGGATCCTAGGGGATACGGCGAGTGCAGGACGGCACCCGTACGCCCCGAATCTGTCAGAAGACAGAGGGATCGTAGGCCACAAGAAGGGGACCGGCCCCTGGTCCAGCTGTGTTACTCTAAGTCTCGGCTGGGAAAACCGGAGGCTTTTGGCTTGTATAGTCAGTTGCTGAAGCCTCATTCTAATCCCTGTGAGGGTCAAGCAGGTCCGGGAGTGGGGAAGCGCAGGGCAGAAGGGAGAAAGACCCAACGTGAAGACGGTCTAGCTAGGAAAACAAGAAAGTGGGGTTCTGTCAGGTACTCCTAACCTGCCTGAGGAAGAACTGAACCCCTTCCTGGAGAACGCAGCACGATGTGGGAGGCTAGCACCCGTACAGTGCACCAGTGGAACTGTCATAAGAACTGTGAGTAAAAACTCGGATGACTGCACTGTACTGCCTCCGTCCATTCTTTCATCTGCGCCAGCTCTCCCTCCCGGGACTACAACGCCCAGCGCAACTTACACTTTCTACACTGCCCTGGAGCTAGCTCTACTTGTGGAGAGCCACACCATCCCTGCTGCCAAACACCAGCTCCAGAGGACTGCTAGACAGCGGCGGCTCCCTTTAGCCGCAATCCACAGGTGGCGTCACGAACTTTACAAATCCTCTATAAATTAAAACCCCCCTTTTCACTGACTGCCCTGGGTCACGGACCGGGCCAGCCACCGTGATATTCCCCAAACCGGCATCCATAGGCCCGGCTGCCGAGCACCCTACGGCCCTGGGGGCGCGTCAAGCGTGTTATATACAACATGTAGGCCCGTCCACACTCTAAGCCTCATATATAACATTTACCGCACTCTTAGCCTCCTATAGTCTATACTTTATATAGGAGGCCAAGTGCGTTATATACTGTACATCATGTAGGCCCGTCCGCACTCTAAGCCTCATATATAACATTTACCGCACTCTCAGCCTCCTATAGTATATAGTGCATTGTATACATCATGTAGACCCGTCCGCACTCTAAGCCTCATATATGACGTATACTGCACTCTCAGCTTCCTATAGTCTATACTTTATATAGAAGGCTGAGTGTGTTGTATACATCATGTAGACCCGCCGCCCGCACTCTAGGCCTCATATATGACGTATACTGCACTCTCAGCCTCCTATTGTCTATACTTTATATACGAGGCTGAGTGTGTTGTATACATCATGTAGACCCGCCGCCCGCACTCTAGGCCTCATATATGACATATACCGCACTCTCAGCCTCCTATAGTCTATACTTTATATAGGAGGCTGAGTATATTGTATACATCAGGTAGACCTGCTGCCCGCACTCTATGCCTCATATATGACGAATACCGCACTCTCAGCCTCCTATAGTCTATACTTTATATAGGAGGCTGAGTGTGTTGTATACATCATGTAGACCCGCCGCCCGCACTCTAGGCCTCATATATGACATATACCGCACTCTCAGCCTCCTATAGTCTATACTTTATATAGGAGGCTGAGTGTGTTGTATATATCATATAGGCACGCCGCCCGCACTCTAGGTCTCATATATGACGTATACCGCACTCGCAGCCTCCTATAGTCTATACTTTGTATAGGAGGCTGAGTGTATTGTATACATCATGTAGACTCGCTGCCCGCACTCTAGGCCATTCATATATGACGTATACCGCACTCTCAGCCTCCTATAGTCTATTCTTTATATAGGAGGCCGAGTGCGTTGTATACATCATGTAGACCCGCCGCCCGCACTCTAGGCCTCATATATGACGTATACCGCACTCTCAGCCTCCTATAGTCTATACTTTATATAGGAGGCCGAGTGCGTTATATACATCTGACTCGCCCCCTGGGCCGTGGGGCACCCGGAACCGGGCTTCAGTGCAATATTGGGGGTAGTAGTGGCAACCCGATCCTGTGGCTCAGGGTGGTCAGACCAAATGCTGTGGCAGTCTATTTGTAGGGTTTTGAATGTCCGACTACGCCACCCGTGGATTGCGGTCAGGGATGACCGCCGTTGCAGGGCAGACCGCTGAGGCTGATGTTGGTATGCAGCACAGGGATAGGATAACTCCCTACGGGAAGAGTGTAGCCTCAGGGCAGTGTAATAGGATGCTGGGGGTGATGGTGCAGGCCGCAATAATAAGGGTTCAGAGTCCGCTTCAAACAGTCCAGGTTCTTTATTGTAGTTAGTGCTAATGACCCAACAGGAGTACAGGGTAGGAATGGGCCTGGGTGTCTGAGAGCATTCGGGTGAGCCCCACTGGTCAGGGTGAGTGGGTAGGCCTACCGGTCTCTCGCTGCCCTTGCTGACTATCCCCCTTTTCGTGGTGTGATAGCCCACGTCCCTGAGCTGGCCGTGTACTTCGCCTGTATGGCTTGCGACTGGGGCTTTAGGTACCTGTAGCTTCTCCGTGCTGTACCGGTCCATCTGTGTGGCGGAGCCTCCATGCTTCTCTGGCCAAGGGACCTAAAATCCCTCGCAGGACGGTTATCTGCTGCCGGGCTTGCAACCCTGACAGCCTCGGACCCCAGTGTCCTGTTGTGTAGATCTCTCTCAGCCTGGACCAGCTCTCTTCGCCTCTGTCCCTGGCTTGCTGTTCCTCCTCTGCCTCCCGGACTCCTCAGCTGCTGCTGACCTGTCCCTTTCCTCTGGGAACCCTTCTGGATGCTTCAGAAGTGGGTCCTGGTGTCCCTAACCCTGTCCTCAGTTCCAGCTTTTATAGGGGCAGCCTGCTCCCCCTACTGGCCTGGGACAGGAGGTGCTGCATGCTAATGGACACAGCCTTTAATATTTGTGGCATCCAGGCCTGGGGTGACACATTCCCCCCTAGTAAATTTTAGTACTCCAGGACTAAACAATAAACACAAATACAGGGTATAAATGCATGACCATAAACACAACAGGGAAAGAAATAACAAACAACACCACATATTGAGTTCTTTAGGTCACAGTGTGGTCTGTGCCTGGGTGTCCATATCACCAACAAAAGAAGAGAGTCACAGTATGATCCGTGACCGGGTGTCCATTTCACCCAACAAGGCGAAGTTTTTGAGCGATGTGGGGACCTGTCCCTATAAACCCCAAGTTCCTGGCCTTGGGCGTGGCGGCAAGGCTGAGCTAACTACTTTGGACCACAAGGAGGACACGCCGGACAGGTTTTTCTTCTGTGGCCAACTTGGAAAGAGGGCACCAGGTGCAACTATCTACATGGTAGTTCCGGTTATTCACTGTCCATAACTTGTCAGTCCATTGCATCTAAGAAAACTGGAGAAACATTATTAATAACCAGGGTACAAACATAACACATTAAATATATACATTATACATTTAGATCTTCCAGCAAGCTGGCATTTGACCCCTAGTGCTCCGGGTTGACAGGCTAGCTGGGTTTACAGGCAGGGCAGGCAGCTGTCTGCGGATTATTTGGCTTAACGCAGGCATGGCAGGCTCACTGTCAGCAGAGGGTTGACTCTCCTGGGCTGCTGGCATGGGTTCCTCTGCCTCTGGGGCTGCTTGTTCTTCTTGTTCTTCTGCAGGCTCCTGCTGGGTAGGTTGAAGGAAGTGTAGGGCGGGTACCACTATGGCATCATTTATCCGAGTCCAGGTCCGGGGGAACTCTCCGAGAACGGTGCTGACCATTTCTTCCTTGTCCTCTGCGGGTTCAAGGCCATCTTGATCTTCACTTGGACTCTGCAGTTGCTCGGGGCACCGTTTTAGTTGGTCTCTGGAGACGGTGCTAGTGGTTTCTCCTCCATCCTTGGTAATCTGCAGTACTGTGTACGGGTCTCTCTCCCACTGGTCGTCCAGCTTGTGAAGCCTTCTCTTCCGCTTCAGGACCTGCTCACCAGGTTCCAGGGGACCAGCAGGGGTGTGTTGGTTGAAGAGCCTCTCTTGCTTTTCTCTCGCTTGAGCCTGACTCCTCTCCACACTCTCCTGTACCTTCTTGTATTGTAGCCGCCGTTCCGTATCCCAGTCCGCGTCTGGTGTGGTGTCCTCGGGTGTCAGGACTCCCATCTCCAGGTCTATCGGCAGCTTACCTGGTCTTGCGCGCATCAGGTAAGCCGGGGTGCAATTTGTAGCATTCACCGGGATATGATTGTACAAGTCAATCAGGTCTGGCATTTTCTCCAGCCACAGGCTGCGTTCTTCCAGGGGCAACGTCTTGAGGAGATCAATGACGATATTGTTCATTTTCTCACACAGCCCGTTGGTTTGCGGGTGGTAAGGCGTTGTTCGAATCTTCCTACAGCCGTAGAGGTTGCAGAACTCCTGGAAGACTTCAGCCTCAAACGCTGGACCTTGATCTGTCAAGACCTGTTCCGGATACCCGTGTGGATGGCAGAAGTGTTGCTGGAAGGCTCTGGCCGCTGTTTGGGCTGTCAGGTCTTTAACAGGAACCACCACCAGGAACCGGGAGTAATGATCCACAATCGTGAGGGCATAGATGTAGCCGGACCGGCTTGGAGCCAACTACACATGGTCCAGAGCTACCAGCTCAAGAGGCTGCCTGGTGACGATGGGCCTCAAGGGTGTCTTCTGGCTGGTACGGTCCTTCCTTCTGAGGTGACATGGGCCGCAGTCCCTGCTCCACTTCTCTATGGCCCCTCTCATACTGACCCAGTAGAACCGCTCTCTCAGTAGGAACTCCAGTTTCATCCACCCAAAGTGTCCCGCTCTGTCATGGTAGGCCTCCAGGACCATTGCTGCATCTCGTCTTGGGACCACTACCTGCCAGGTCAGCTCGTGCGTCCGGTGGTTGACAAGCCTTCTGCACAGCTTGCCCTCGTAGAGGAATAGCCTGCTTTTCTCCTTCCATAACTGCTTGGCTTCCTCTGGAGCATCCGGGCCAGGGCTAGTGTCTGCCTTGGTTAACAGGTCTTTCACCAGGCGAACTGCAGGGTCACTATCTTGCGTTTCAGCCCAGCCGTGGAGGAGTAAGGGGTTCAACATGATGGTGGTTAGGTCTTTGTCTCTTACCCGGTGAGAATACTGAGTGGCCTCATACCGGTGGAACTCAGGGAGCTCTACTTCCTCCAGCTCCTCCGAGTCTTCTTCTCCCTCGGGTAGGTGAGGCACCCTTGACAGGGCGTCTGCGTTGGCGTTTGTCCTGCCTGCCCGGTATTTGATTGTGAAGTCATAATTGGATAGCCGGGCCATCCACCACTGTTCTAGGGCACCTAGCCTTGCATTGTCCAGGTGTGTCAGCGGGTTGTTGTCCGTGTACACAGTGAACTTTGCGGAGGCCAGGTAATGGTTAAACCGTTCTGTGACGGCCCACACCACTGCCAAGAATTGAAGGAGTTGTAATTCTCTGGGTTTCTTTCAGTGGGCCTCAGCTTCCGGCTGGCTTACGCGATCACCCTTTCTCGGCCCTGTTGGTTCTGTGACAGTACGGCTCCCAGCCCCACATTGCTGGCGTCTGTGTGGAGGATGAAAGGCTGGCCATAATCAGGGTAGGCCAGGATCTCATCCCCCGTGAGGGCCAACTTCAACTGGCAGAAGGACTCCTCTTCCGGCTTTTCCCACTTGAAGGGTGGCTTTTGGCTTCTGGTCTTAGACTGACCTATTAGGAGGTCCTGCATTGGAGCTGCCATCTTTGTGAACCCGGGGATGAACCTTCAGTAGTAGCCTACCAACCCGAGGAACTGCCTCACTTCTTTAATGTTTGATGGGCTTGGCCAGATCTTGATTACTGTGACCTTGTCGAGGTCGGGGGCTACTCCTTCTGCACTCACCACGTGCCCCAGGTACTGTACCTTCAGCTTTAACAGATGGCACTTGGAGGGTTTCACTTTCATGCCATAGCCTGCCAGGGCTTCGAACACCTCTGCCAGGTGTTTTAGATGGTCCTCGGAGGTCTTCGAATAGATCACGTCGTCCAGGTAAAGTAGGACAGTCTCGAAGTTTCGGTGCCCTAGACAGCATTCCATCAGCCTCTGGAAGGTCCCGGGTGCATTTCAGAGCCCGAATGGCATACAGTTGAATTCGCTCAATCCCATCGGGGTGGTGAAGGTGGTCTTCTCCTTGTCAGCCTCTGCCACAGGAACCTGCCAGTACCCGCTAGTAAGGTCCAAAGTAGAGAAGAAATTAGCTGATTTTAGTGCGGCTAAAGACTCCTCTATCCTAGGTAATGGGTCTTTATGGGTGATCCGATTGATTTGTCTATAGTCCACGCACATTCTCATTGTACCGTCTTTCTTTTTTACCAAAACTAAGGGAGCTGCCCCGGGGGCTACAGCTATCTCTAATGACCCCAGCTTCCTTCATTTCTCACAGCATGCCCTTTGCGTTCTGATAATGTTAAGGGGGTACAGGTCTGTGTCTCTCTTTTACTGGTGGGTGGCTCCCCGTGTGGATGTGGTGTTCTACCCCTTTCACTCTGCCGAAGTCTAGCGGGTGCTTACCAAAGATTCTCTCGTACTCCTGAACCACCCGATAGACTCCTTGTTTTTGGTGCGAGGGAGTCGAGTCAGCACCCATGTGGAGTTTCTGGCACCAGTCCTCCTTGTGTTTCTGGGAGCCATTATTCTCCACCGGTGGAGATGGAGGCAAGGGTTCCACGACCCTGATAGCATTGTGCTCGACGGCAAACAATTTGGCTAGTGTAGCGTACCGGGGCAAGTGTACTTCCCTTTCCCCGATGTTTAAGATCCGTACGAGCACCCTTCCATGGCGGACATCAACCACCCCCCGGGCTGTCAAAATGGTGGGCCTGCTGTCTGAATTCAGGGGTTCTACCTTGGTAGTCTCTCCCTCTTAACCCGATTGCAGTCCGACACCAGATCATCATTTCGCTTTTGGGAGGCATGGCAATGGGGAACGGGTCGCTCATCCTCACGCTACCAATCTCACCACCAGATAGTTCTACCTGTGGGGGACCCTCTGTTGGCTGGAGCTCGCATTCATCGCCACCTGCTGCAAAATTACAATTACTTCTGAAAGACAGTTTTCAATCACATTAGTACCCAAGGTTATTTTAGGGTGACTTTCACGACGGTCAATGTCCACAATGATCACTCCCTGTGCCGGCAGTTCAACCTTACCAATCTTGATAGTCATCTCTCTGAACCCCACCTGCGGCATGGGTTGGCCATTGCTAGCGATGATGCTTAAGACATTGTCTTGATAGCGGGTTATGTCAGCGTCACTCCAGTACCGCTTGAAAAGTACGTAGGGGATGGCAGTCACTTGAGACCCGGTGTCCAGCAGGGCGCTCATGGGGATACCGTCCAGCACTACGGGTAAGACCGGGCGTCCCCCCACGTACTTATCGCGCCAATTTGACGGGCCTGATGACCTTATCCCTGGGGGTTGGCCCTCTGCCCCACGTCGGACCCATTTAAAGTACAGTACCTGGCTATGTGTCCTGGATGGCTGCAACGGCGGCAAAACGGCTGTCCATCCTCAGTGTAATGGTCGGCGGGCCTCCCTCTGAACGACGGGATCCTGCTCTGTCGACGCCACGGGACATCCTCCGGACTGGAAGCCAGCTTGATTGGTCTTGATGATTCCACCTGCAACGACTGTACGGTCATGGTCAATGCAGCCACACTCTTGGTTAATTCTTGGACCTGATGGTACAGGTTGGCTGGCTGGGATGGATTTAGGGCCTGCGCATCAGCCCCCACAAGGTCTGCGGGGTAGGGCGCCGCCTCCTGGTGGTAAGTGATGGCAGGGCGCCAAGAAACTACAGCGCCACCTGGTGCGGGTTCTCGGAGCACCCGGATGGCCCTATCTTTGAACTGCGCAAAAGTCAAATCGGGGTTCGGTAGAGCCATGAGGCGCAGCTGGGTTCTGTGGGCGCTGGACAGCAGACCTTCTATGAACTGGTCAGTCAACAGTTTATCGGTGTCCTGCACGCTGCCAGGGTCAGCTTGTTTAGTTGCTCCCAGAGCTTCTTGCAGGTTCAAGTCATAGTCTCTGATACTATCTTGGGCTCGCTGTTACAACCATAGAACCGCATTTTGATTTCTGCTGAGGTACGGGTATCAAAGGTACTCCACAGCCGGGTCAGAATGCCCTTTACTGTCCTTTTCTCTTCATCTGACCATGATTTCACTTCCCGCTGGGCTGTACCGGTTAACTGCCCCGTCAGAATGCTCACTTTCTGTTCTTCTGTCAGGGGATAAACTTTAAATAAACTGTGCAGTCTTTCCTTAAAGTCAGTTAATGTATGGGATTCCCCTGAGTATTGGGGCAGCCAGGCTGCTCCGGGGATGTAGGGCATGGAGAACGGCTGCAGCCACGCTGGTGGTAGAGGGGGCCTCTGCTTCCGACATCTTCCTCCCCCCTAGTTAACCGTGGCCTACCTTCCGTTGATCCTCTTACATAGGCCGTGGCTCCGCTGGTGCTGCTCCGGGCGAGGATCTTGCGTCGCGTCCTGGTGACGTCAGCGTCACTCTCTCTCCTTCCAGGACCTTGCGCAGCGTCGGTGAGTAGGGCGGGGCTTCAGGTCTCACGCGGTTTGGACGTCCACGCCCCTCTCCTTCCCGCGCGGCGTCCCGAAGATGGCGTCCGATGGCGGGAAACGGCTCCGAATGGCGGGAAACTTCCTTTTGAGGTACGTGTACAATCTTTTTCAGGCGCGCAATACACGTTTGTGGCGGGTTGGTCACAATCCTGCCGACTACGCCAAAGCTGCCCGTGGGGCACCCGGAACCGGGCTTCAGTGCAATGTTGGGGGTAGTAGTGGCAACCCGATCCTGTGGCTCAGGGTGGTCAGACCAAATGCTGTGGCAGTCTATTTGTAGGGTTTTGAATGTCCGACTACGCCACCCGTGGATTGCGGTCAGGGATGACCGCCGCTGCATGGCAGACCGCTGAGGCTGATGTTGGTATGCAGCACAGGGATAGGATAACTCCCCACGGGAAGAGTGTAGCCTCAGGGTAGTGTAATAGGATGCTGGGGGTGATGGTGCAGGCCGCAATAATAAGGGTTCAGAGTCCGCTTCAAACAGTCCAGGGTCTTTATTGTAGTTAGTACTAATGACCCAACAGGAGTACAGGGTAGGAATGGGCCTGGGTGTCTGAGAGCATTCGGGGAGCTCCACTGATCATGGTGAGTGGGTAGGCCTACCGTTCTCTGTCTGCCCTTGCTGACTATCCCCCTTTTCGTGGTGTGATAGCCCACGTACCTGAGCTGGCCTTGTACTTCGCCTGTATGGCTTGCGACTCGGGCCTTAGGTACCTGTAGCTTCTCCGTGCTGTACCGGTCCCTCTGTGTGGCGGAGCCTCCAGGCTTCTCAGGCCAAGGGACCTAAAATCCCTCTCAGGTCGGTTATCTGCTGCCGGGCTTGCAACCCTGACAGCCTCGGACCCCAGTGTCCGGTTGTGTAGTTCTCTCTCAGGCAGGACCGGCTCTCGTCGCCTCTGTCCCTGGCTTGCTGTTCCTCCTCTGCCTCCCGGACTCCTCAGCTGCTGCTGACCTGTCCCTTTTCTCTGGGAACCCTTCTGGATGCTTCAGAAGTGGGTCCTGGTCTCCCTAACCCTGCCCTCAGTTCCAGCTTTTATAGGGGCAGCCTGCTCCCCCTACTGGCCTGGGACAGGAGGTGCTGCATGCTAATGGTCCCTGACCAGTTAACCTCCCTCCTGCTCTCAGACACAGCCTTTAATATTTGTGGCATCCAGGCCTGGGGTGACACACATCATGTAGGCCCGTCCGCACTCTAAGCCTCATATATAACATTTACCGCACTCTCAGCCTCCTATAGTCTATACTTCATATAGGAGGATGAGTGTGTGGCGCCCCTGAGGGTTCAGTCGCCACAGAGGTACTTGCACCTCAACTAGAGGTGTGGTGTCTCCCTTCTCTCAGGTAAGGAGGGAGTGCTGCCCGGAACCCCAGCACCCACATTCAACACTACACTGCTCCAGGCTGGCTGGAAGGGCAAGATGCAATGTGTTTTCTGCTGAGCTCTGTCCCTGGCTGGAGTGGGGGGAATCCAAAGTTAGGGGAAACCAGTAGTGGGTGTGGGTGGAGTAAGTACAGTAGTTAGGGGGAGCACTTGGAGAAGTAGGTATATAATGGGAAGCCATCTTAGGGTGGCAGGTCAGTTAGTGAGAGGACAGTTCAGAAGAACAGTCTGGGAGCAGAGTCTCTTTAGGAGCTCTGCTCCACAAGTATGGCCTAGTCCTAGAGGCCCAGGAGGGGAGCAGGGAGTAGGCTCCAATCTGTTGAAGGGATCCTAGGGGGTATCGCGAGTGCAGGATGGCACCCGTACGCCCCGAATCTGTCAGAAGACAGAGGGATCGTAGGCCGCTAGAAGGGGACCGGCCCCTCGTCCAGCTGTGTTACTCTAAGTCTCGGCTAGGAAAACCGGAGGCTTTTGGCTTGTATAGTCAGTTGCCGAAGCCTCATTCTAATCCCCATGAGGGTCAAGCAGGTCTGGGAGTGGGGAAGCGCAGGGCAGAAGGGAGAAAGACCCAGCGTGAAGACGGTCTAGCTAGAAACACGAGAAAGTGGAGTTCTGTCAGGTACTCCTAACCTGCTGAGGAAGAACTGAACCCCTTCCTGGTAAACACAGCGCGACGTGGGAGGCTAGCACCCGTACAGTGCACCAGTGGAACTGTCATAAGAACTGTGAGTAAAAACTCGGATGACTGCACTGTACTGCCTCCGTCAATTCTTTCATCTGCGCCAGCTCTCCGTCCCGGCACTACAACGCCCAGCGCAACTTACACTTTCTACACTGCCCTGGAGCTAGCTCTACCTGTGGAGAGCCACACCATCCCTGCTGACGAACACCAGCTCCAGAGGACTGCTCCACAGCGGCGGCTCCCTTTAGCCGCAATCCACAGGTGGCGTCACGAACTTTACAAATCCCCTATAAATTAAAACACCCCTTTTCACTGACTACACTGGGTCACGGACCGGGCCAGCCACCGTGATGTTCCCCAAAACGGCATCCATAGGCCCGGCTGCCGAGTACCCCACGGCCCTGGGGGCGCGTCAAGCGTGTTATATACAACATGTAGGCCCGTCCGCACTCTAAGCCTCATATATAACATTTACCGCACTCTCAGCCTCCTATAGTCTATACTTTATATAGGAGGCCGAGTGAGTTATATACATCATGTAGGCCCGTCCTCACTCTAAGCCTCATATATAACATTTACCTCACTCTCAGCCTCCTATAGTATATACTTTATATAGGAGGCCGAGTGCATTGTATACATCATGTATACCCGTCCGCACTCTAAGCCTCATATATGACCATATACTGCACTCTCAGCTTCCTATAGTCTATACTTTATATAGAAGGCTGAGTGTGTTGTATACATCATGTAGACCCGCCGCCCGCACTCTAGGCCTCATATATAACGTATACTGCACTCTCAGCCTCCTATAGTCTATACATTATATAGGAGGCTGAGTGTGTTGTATACATCATATAGACCCGCTGCCCGCACTCTAGTCCTCATATATGACGTATACTGCACTCTCAGCCTCCTATAGTCTATACTTTATATAGGAGGCTGAGTGTGTTGTATACATCATATAGACCCGCCGCCCGCACTCTAGGCCTCATATATGACGTATACCACACTCTCAGCCTCCTATAGTCTATACTTTATATAGGAGGCTGAGTGTTTGTATAGATCATATAGACCCGCCGCCCGCACTCTAGGCCTCATATATGACGAATACCGCACTCTCAGCCTCCTATAGTATATACTTTATATGGGAGGCTGAGTGTGTTGTATACATCATATAGACCCGCCGCCCACACTCTAGGTCTCATATATGACGTATACTGCACTCTCAGCCTCCTATAGTCTATACTTTATATAGGAGGCCGAGTGAGTTATATACATCATGTAGGCCCGTCCTCACTCTAAGCCTCATATATAACATTTACCTCACTCTCAGCCTCCTATAGTATATACTTTATATAGGAGGCCGAGTGCGTTGTATACATCATGTAGGCCCGTCCGCACTCTAAGCCTCATATATGACGTATACCGCACTCTCAGCCTCCTATAGTCTATACTTTATATAGGAGGCTGAGGGTGTTGTATACATCATGTAGACCCGCCGCCCGCACTCTAGGCCTCATATATGACGTATACCGCACTCTCAGCCTCCTATATTCTGTACTTTATATAGGAGGCTGAGTGCATTGTATACATCATGTAGACCCGTCGCCCGCACTCTAGGCCTCATATATGACGTATACCGCACTCTCAGCCTCCTATAGTCTATACTTTATATAGGAGGCCGAGTGCGTTATATACATCATGTAGGCCCTTCCGCACTCTAACCTCATATATAACATTTACCGCACTCTCAGCCTCCTATAATCTACACCGCGTGCAGAATTATTAGGCAAATGAGTATTTTGATCACATGATACTTTTTACACATGTTGTCCTACTCCAAGCTGCATAGGCTTGAGAGCCAACTACCAATTAAGTAAATCTGGTGATGTGCATCTCTGTAATGAGGAGGTGTGTTGACTATTGACATCAACACCCTATATAAGGAGTGCATAATTATTAGGCAACTTCCTTTCCTTTGGCAAAATGGGTCAGAAGAGAGATTTGACGGGCTCTGAAAAGTCCAAAATTGTTTGATGTCTTGCAGAGGGATGCAGCAGTCTTGAAATTTCCAAACTTTTGAAGCGTGATCACTAGAGATGAGCGTTGTTCTACTCGAACTGTTCGCCAATCTCAAATTCGAGCTGTTTTGGGCGGTGTTCGAGCCGGTCGGCGAACACGAACAATTTGAGAAAAATTCGGCTGTTCAAGGTTATGTTCGATAACTGTTCGTGCACCAAAATCATAACTGGATTTTTTCTCAGTAATGATGAAAATTAATGTTAATACGCAGTTTGAGTGTACAGCGGGGCGGGGGGAGGGGCAGGGGATGGATCTCTGCAGGAACAATGAAGATCTCCATTTTTTTTTCTCTTTCCCGCATTTGCAGTGGGGAGGTGCAATCTGTCAGCCTATCAGCAGCGCACACACGGAGGGAAGTGCTTTTTTTCACACAAGCAAGGGCATGTGTGATTGGCAGTGTATGTCACATGTCCTTGCCCTATAAGACCAAGCCATTTTCCCCGTCGCCACCATTTTCTCACTGCTGCAGCTGCGTGTTAGACGGCACCGCTGTTGCTGTGTGCGCTATACCTTGTTAATTTCAAGCCAATTTTCGCATAAATATACAGATAGCTTGGGAGTAGGGAATAGTTGTGATTGCAGTCCTTTTAAGGACTAGGTTACAGCATTTCCTACGACTTTTATCAAGCAGGTCTGTGCTCTTAAATAGATAGATTGTGGGAGTAAAGACTAATTGTAATTGGAGTCCTTTTCAGGACTAGGTTACATGAGTTCCTATCAGTTTTTGCCAGGCAGGTCTGTGCCAGTGCTGTGCAAGTTTTTTTCACAGCATTTGGCTGAATCTAGCAAAGCTAATCCTTTTTGGCCTATTGCAGAGTGTGTTAGTCAGTGGAGTAGCCTATCTGTGTTGCAAGATATACCACCTGTGTATAGAATACCAATTTTTTTACTGCACCTAGTGAAGTAAAATCTTTTGGGCATAGCATCATTCTATTAGTCCATCTATACTGACCTCCATCAGGTTGCAAACTGAATATAATTTTTTTCTGCATCTAGCTCTGAAAAAATATTTGGGCTTCTAGCAGTGTGTGGGACTTGGTCTATTAGTCCATCTATACTGACCTCCATCAGGTTGCAAATTAAAAATAATTTTTTTCTTCATTTAGCTCTGAAAAAATATTTGGGCTTCTAGCAGTGTGTGGGACTTGTTCTATTAGTCCTTCTATACTGACCTCCAGCAGGTTGCAAATTGAATATAATTTTTTTCTGCATCTAGCTCTGAAAAAATATTTGGGCTTCTAGCGGTGTGTGGGACTTGGTCTATTAGTCCATCTATACTGACCTCCATCAGGTTGCAAATTAAAAATAATTTTTTTCTGCATCTAGCTCTGAAAAAAATATTTGGGCTTCTAGCAGTGTGTGGGACTTGGTCTATTAGTCCATCTATACTGACCTCCATCAGGTTGCAAATTAAAAATAATTTTTTTCTTCATTTAGCTCTGAAAAAATATTTGGGCTTCTAGCAGTGTGTGGGACTTGTTCTATTAGTCCTTCTATACTGACCTCCAGCAGGTTGCAAATTGAATATAATTTTTTTCTGCATCTAGCTCTGAAAAAATATTTGGGCTTCTAGCGGTGTGTGGGACTTGGTCTATTAGTCCATCTATACTGACCTCCATCAGGTTGCAAATTAAAAATAATTTTTTTCTGCATCTAGCTCTGAAAAAATATTTGGGCTTCTAGCAGTGTGTGGGACTTGGTCTATTAGTCCATCTATACTGACCTCCATCAGGTTGCAAATTGAATAAAAAAAATTTCTGCATCTAGCTCTGAAAAAATATTTGGGCTTCTAGCGGTGTGTGGGACTTGGTCTATTAGTCCATCTATACTGACCTCCATCAGGTTGCAAATTAAAAATAATTTTTTTCTGCATCTAGCTCTGAAAAAATATTTGGGCTTCTAGCAGTGTGTGGGACTTGGTCTATTAGTCCATCTATACTGACCTCCATCAGGTTGCAAATTGAATAAAAAAATTTTCTGCATCTAGCTCTGAAAAAATATTTGGGCTTCTAGCAGTGTGTGGGACTTGGTCTATTAGTCCATCTATACTGACCTCCATCAGGTTGCAAATTAAAAATAATTTTTTTCTTCATTTAGCTCTGAAAAAATATTTGGGCTTCTAGCAGTGTGTGGGACTTGTTCTATTAGTCCTTCTATACTGACCTCCAGCAGGTTGCAAATTGAATATAATTTTTTTCTGCATCTAGCTCTGAAAAAATATTTGGGCTTCTAGCGGTGTGTGGGACTTGGTCTATTAGTCCATCTATACTGACCTCCATCAGGTTGCAAATTAAAAATAATTTTTTTCTGCATCTAGCTCTGAAAAAATATTTGGGCTTCTAGCAGTGTGTGGGACTTGGTCTATTAGTCCATCTATACTGACCTCCATCAGGTTGCAAATTAAAAATAATTTTTTTCTTCATTTAGCTCTGAAAAAATATTTGGGCTTCTAGCAGTGTGTGGGACTTGTTCTATTAGTCCTTCTATACTGACCTCCAGCAGGTTGCAAATTGAATATAATTTTTTTCTGCATCTAGCTCTGAAAAAATATTTGGGCTTCTAGCGGTGTGTGGGACTTGGTCTATTAGTCCATCTATACTGACCTCCATCAGGTTGCAAATTAAAAATAATTTTTTTCTGCATCTAACCCAGCCAATAGTTTTGGCCTAATACAACAGTTTGGCCACTCAGCTCTGCTCGGTTACCATCCATTGTTTTTTTGTGCAAACAACTCCAGAGTTGTGAATTAGTTAACCACCAAAATGAGTGGAAAAAGGCCTGCTGCTGGTGGAAAGGGGAATAGGCGTGTTGGGAAGGGGAAAAAAGGTTGTGTCCGTGGGGTAGGTGCAGAAGAAAGACCATCTTCCAGCCAAACTAAAATGTCTACTTCTTTTAGCGGACAATGTGATAAGATCCCTTTCTTACGGCCACGCCAATCGCTACAAATTCCAGATGAGGCACAAAAACAGCAGGTGCTTCAACGGATATCAAGTGCTCCTTTAAGTGGGCTCTCCTCCACATCAACTTCAACATCACAAATACTCCAGTCCTCAAAGGTGTCACCCAAATCGCACTTGCTTCCTCACAGCTCCCAAATCTCCAGCTGCCCGTCTGAGTATGAGGTAGAACAGATGGTTGAGTCTGCAGAGCTGTTTACTCATACTATAGCCTGGGAATCAGAGGTCGACTCCAGCGCTTCTGTGAATCCAGACGAGGAAATGATCTGCACTGATGCCCAGAATCTTTATGAGTCGGATCCAGGACCAGACGCAGAAGGTTCTGACCATAATGTAGACCCTCATTCCCAAACTGTAACTCCTGTTGGTGGAGACAATGAGGAAGACGATGATAAGACTCAAATACCTGATTGGAGCGACAACTTTAGTTTTTTGTCAGGGCAGGAACAGGTTGGCTCTGAGGACGACGGGTGTGATAACGCACAGGGTGATGATGATGAGGTCGGAGATCCCACTTACTGTCAACCCACAGTCAGCCAAGAGATGAGGTCAGCAGAGGAGGTGGAGGAAGATGCTAGTGACGACGAGGTCAGGTTGCGCCTTCCTGGACAGAGACGTAGTACTGGAAGCACGTCAACAACTGCATCCTCAAACACAACTCTGCCTCTCACCACAAGTCGTGGTGGCTCTTCAGGTCGCATGGGTGCTAAGCCTTGCATAGCCTGGGCATTTTTTCAGATCGATAAAGATGACCCAACTCGTGTTATCTGTAACATTTGTCAGCAAAAGCTAAGTAGAGGCCAAAAAATACATAGTTTGAGTACTTCATGCATGAACCGGCACATGGACATGAAGCATAAGTTGCAGTGGGAAGCTCAGTGTGCTACAATGCGGCCTAGCCGGCCGGGCCAACCACCGTCTGCCATATCTTGTGCATCCGCGGCCTCTTCATCCTCTGTGACTGGGGGGACAGCAGTCACACCTGTTTTGGGGCGCAGACCTGCCACCTCTTTACCCGCAACAGCCAGCGTGATTGGCAGGTCATCATTTTCTTTGGAGGTGGTAACACCAGCTGGTCTTGAGCGCTGTCCGACATCGATAGCACCACCTTTGGATCAAGGCAACCTAACATGTCCGCCTGCATCTTCCTCACAGACCGGCAGTTTGCCGGGGACACCCTTATCAACCCCGTCTAAGCACAATAGCCAGCCCTCGGTCCCTCAGATGTGGACAAGTAAAAGACCATTTCCTCCTAGCCATGAGAAAGCTAAGAGGTTGAATTTCACCATCTGCAAGCTCTTGGCTACAGAAATGCTGCCTTTCCGCCTGGTGGACACAGAGGATTTTCGAGACCTTATGTCCGTCGCAGTGCCCCAGTACCAGATGCCCAGTCGGCACTACTTCTCAAAGAAAGGTGTGCCTGCGCTCCACCAGCATGTCGCACACAACATCACCGCTTCTTTGAGAAACTCTGTGTGTGACAGGGTGCATTTCACCACAGACACTTGGACAAGTAGGCATGGACAGGGGCGTTACATGTCGCTGACTGGGCACTGGGTAACTATGGTGACAGCAGGACAAGGGGCTGCTGTCCAAGTCTTGCCGTCCCCACGAGTTGTGCGTCAATCCTCTTTATGTCAAAGTTCCTCCACTGCTTCTGCCTCCTCAACCTCCTCTCGGTCTTCCACCTGCACCCAAAGCCTGTCTGGTCATGCCACAAGCTTTCTAACTGCGCAGAAAGGATCCTGCACACCTCCTTACTATGCTGGCAGTAGGGCTCAACGTCATCAGGCGGTTTTTACATTGAAATGTCTGGGAAATGTGAGTCACACAGCTGAGGAGTTGTGGTCAGCTCTGGAGAACCAATTTCATGAATGGTTGTCTCCACTGGACCTGAAACCAGGGAAGGCCGTGTGCGACAATGCTGCAAACCTGGGTGCGGCCCTTCGCCGGGGCAATGTCACACACGTGCCTTGTATGGCTCACGTGTTGAACCTGGTTGTCCAGCAATTTTTAGCCCACTATCCCAGACTAGATGGCCTTCTGCAGAGGGCACGGTCGCTGTGTGCTCACTTCCGCCGTTCGCATCCCGCAGCTCAGCGACTTACATCTCTACAGAAGTCGTTGGGCCTGCCACTTCACCGGCTAAAATGCGATGTGCCTACCCGGTGGAATTCAACTCTGCACATGTTGCAGCGACTGTGGCAGCACCGACAAGCCCTGGTGCAATACGTTCTGACGTATAGCCTGGGCCAACGAGATTCAGAGGTGGGGCAAATCACGCTGGAGGAGTGGTCTCAGATCAGGGACCTATGCACCCTTCTGCACAGTTTTGAAATGGCGACGAAGATGTTTAGTGCTGACGATGCCATTATCAGCATGACTATTCCGGTGATTTACATGCTGGAGCACATGTTAAACAGAATTCGGAGTCAGGTGGTGGCACAAGAGGAGGTGGAGGAAGTAGAGGAGGAGGAGTTGTATGCGGAAGGGCTAACATCTGCAAGGTCCAGACGGTCGGCAGCACCAAGGCGGCAGGCATGTGAGGGTGGGGGAGATGATTTTACCAGTGCGCATGGTAGCAGCCAAACTAGTGAGGAAGGTGCAGGAGCCCAGGAAGAAGTGGAGGACGAACTGATGGAAGACTCATCAGAGGGAGACCTTGATCACATTTCTGTTGTGCGAGGTTGGGGGGAGAGGACAGAGGAAGGAAGCATGATTGTTACCTCGCCACCAACACAACAGGGACTTGGTGCTCCTGGATGCGCAACACACATGAGTGCCTTCTTGCTGCACTACCTGCAACATGACCCTCGAATTGTGAGAATTAGAAATAATCCTGACTACTGGGTTGCCACACTGTTAGATCCCCGGTACAAAAGTAAATTTGCAGAAATTATTCCTGCCATAGAAAGGGATGCACGCATGCAGGAGTATCAGCAGAGACTGTTGCAGAATCTTACATGTGCTTTTCCACAAAATACCAGTGGTGCACGTAGTGAATCTCACAGTTCCAACTTGCCAACCGTGGGACCGTCAAGTGTTCAGCACTCAAACCGTAACAGAACCACAGTATCTGCTGGTAACATCAATTTTGCGGAATCATTTCACCACTTTTTTAGCCCATCCTTTGCAAGGCCACAGGAGACAAGAAGTCTGACACATAGTCAACGCCTAGAGACGATGGTACAGGAGTATCTCCAAGTAAACATTGAAGCCACGACTGTGTCACTGGACCCTTGCTCTTTTTGGGCTTCCAATCTGGATAAATGGCCGGAGCTAGCCACTTACGCCTTGGAGATCTTGTCATGCCCCGCAGCCAGCGTTCTGTCTGAACGTGTGTTCAGCGCTGCTGGTGGTGTGCTGACAGATAAGCGCACGCGGCTCTCCACTGATAATGTAGACAGACTCACGTTCATAAAGATGAACAAATCATGGATCCGAAATGACTTTTCTACCCCTGTGTCATCCTGGGGACAGTAAAAGCTTGATGATTGGTTAAAATCACCCTACCAAACGTTTTAAGCTTTCAAATTACTAATCATGTTTATCTGTATCTTGACTGGAAAATAATTTGGGCTTTGTAGCAGTGTGCAGCACTGATCCTATTAGGCCATCTATAATAAGGTCCACCAGATTTAAAATTAAAAATAATTTTTAGCTGCATCTAGCCCGGAAAATAATTTTGGGGCTCCGAGATGCGCAAGACACATAAGTGCCTTCTTGCTGCACTACCTGCAGCATGACCCTCATATTGTCAGAATTCGAAGTAATCATGACTACTGGGTTGCCACACTCTTAGATCCCCCAAACTTTTCGATCAACCTTTTCATTTTAATAAAGACCAAAAAAATGGTCATTTTTGAAATTATAAGCATTAGCAGGTTGTTAGAAACTGAAATCAAACAGTTTTCAACTCAAAACTTTATTCTAGGTGATGTTACATTTTCACATAGGACCCCTTGTTCGAAAGGAGCTTCTGAACTCTCTCGTCCATTGAATTTGTCAGGTTTTGGATGGTTTCTGCTTCAATTGTTTTGCATGAGGACAGAATACCCTCCCAGAGCTGTTGCTTAGATGTGAACTGCCTCCCGCCATCATAGACACTCCTTTTAATGATGCTCCAAAGGTTCTGAATGGGGTAGAGGTCAGGGGAGCATGGGGGTCACACCATAAGTTTGTCCCCTTTTATGCCCATATCAGCCAGAGATGCAGATGTTTTATGTGCAGCATGAGATGGTGCATTATCATGCAGAAAAATGATCTTGCTGTGAAATACACGGTTCTTCTTCTTGAACCATGGCAGGAAGTGCTGTTTGAGAAAATCCACATACATTATGGAGTTCATCTTTAGCGCCTTCAGGGATCCTAAAGGGGCCGACAATCTCTCTCCCCATGATTCCAGCCCAAAACATTACTCCACCTCCTCCTTGTTGGCGCTGTAGCCGTGTTTGCGTGGGGTGTCCATCAACCAGCCATCCTCCACTCCATTCATCTGGACCATCGAGCGCTGCACGGCACTCATCCGTGAACAAAACAGTTTTGAAATCAGTCTTCATGTAATGTTTGGCCCACTGGAGCCGTTTCTGCTTGTGTGAAGTGGATAGAGGAGGTCGACAGGATGGCGTATGCACAGCTGCAAACCTCTGAAGGACCCTGCATCTTGTTGTTCGGGGGACGTTGGAGGCACAAGCAGCTTCAAAAACTTGTCTGCTGCTATGACAAGGCTTTTTTGCCGCTGCTCTTTCAACCTGACGTAATTGCCTGTAGGAAAGAGTCCTCAATTTGCCCTTATCAGCACGCACACGTGTGTACTGTGAATCAGCTACATACTTCTTGATTGCCAAGACACTTCATCCTGATCATCGCACAATGTTGATTGTAGTCATGCCTTGACCTAAACACTCCACAATTTGTTGCTTCTCAGCAGCCAACACATCCTTTTTCTTTCCCATTTTGGCAGAAAATGTAGGCTGCTTAATAATGTGAGAGAGCCTTCTTAAGTAGTCTTGCCTTTCATTGGACACACCTGCCAAACTAATTAGCACAGGTGTCTGCAATTGCTTACAGTGATATAAAGAGCCCTGACACACATCACCATCAATGAGTTTAACTGACAAACAAACAAATTCTTCCCTTATCACTCCTAAACACTTTTTGCATAATAATTTGGAACGCGGTGTACATGTGCTTTTCCACAAAACACCAGTGGTTCACGTAGTGAATCTTACAGTTCTAACTTGCCAACCGTGGTCTGTATGGAATTGTTCAATAAAGGGCCCAAAATTAAGATAACATAGATGGGAGAGGTCTCTATGAATAGGAATTCCTAAGTATTTGATACCCTGTGAGGGCCAGGCAAAGGGAAAGTTGGACTGGATGGAATCCTATATGGATTTAGGGAGGGAGACATCGAGGGCCTCAGACTTCGCTGCATTGATTTTAAAATTTTACCATGTAACAAAGTGATCTATTTCAGCCATAACAGCAGGGATGGATATATGTGATTGAGTGATATATACTAGGACATCATCAGCAAATAGAGACCACTTGTACTCGGTGCCTCCCACCTCAATCCACCTAATATTGGGGTTATGGCGAATTGATGAGAGCAGGTGCTCCGTCACTAGGATGTATAAGAGAGGGGACAGAGGACATCCCTGCCTTGTCCCATTGGTGATTGTGAAAGGTGATGAAAATGTTCTGACGCACCCCCTGGGCCTTGGGACACCCGGAGCCGGACCCTTTTTGGTGGATGCTGGTGGTTGTAGTCTTCGTGGCGGCGATCCGGTTCCGTGGCTCAGGGCGGTCAAACCAGTGGCGGAACTATTTATGTGGTTTTGATGTTTAAATGTCCGACTACGCCACCCGTGGATTGCGGTCAGAGTGAACCGCCGCTACAGGGCAGACCGCTAAGGCTGGTGTTGTGGGTGCAGCAGAGCGTAGCATAACTCCCCACGGGAGGAGTATAGCTTCAGGGCAGTGTATGCGGAGGATGGGGGTGATGGTGCAGGGCAGCAGCAGTAACGACACGGAGTCAGTGATGCAGTTCAGGGCCTTTACTCACAGTTCTTATTATCCAGACCACGTCTGCAGGTAACGGCTGCCCACGTCGTACTGTGCTCACCAGGTGAGGGGCTCAGACAACTCCCAGATAACTTTGGAGCGCTTCACAGGACCCCCTTTGTGTGTCCTTTGTCTGGCCTTTCTTACCAACACTTCTGTCCGGCTGCCTCGGGCCTCCTCTTGGTAAACTTGGCGCCAGTTTCCCTGACCCTATGTGGTGCCTTCCTAGCGGGTGGAGCAAGGGGCTGCGCCACATAAAATGTCAGAGCCTCCGGTTTCTAGCTGAGGGTCGTTTCCTGCCTCCACTAGTTCGGGGACCGGTCTCCCCCTTTGGCCTGACCCCTCCACGCAGGTGGATTCGGGCGTGCGGTGGCGACTCGCCCGTCCGCACCCCTGGGATCCCTTCATTCCTCGTTCCTGGAGCCTTCTCCGCTCCTCTTCCTTCCTTCTCCCTCTTGCAGGCCTGGGCCTCTGTTACTAGGCCCGTCTCCGGAGCAGAGCTCATGCAGAGCCCCTGCTCCCTGCCACTTCTGCTCAGACTTCTCTGCACTGAACTAAGATGGTGCCCACCTTTTATACTCCCTTCTCAATGCACCCAGGAACTGCTTCCTCCCTGCTCCTGCACTGCAGGGTTCCCCTTCCTCAGTGTTCCCTCCCCCCACTCCAGCCAGGGACAGGGACTGTCGTGCCCATCTCAGGGGCATATTGGTCGCCCTGCCCCACGGCAATGTGGTGTAATGCATGCAGGTGTCGGGTCCTGATCCACACTCCATCCTTATCTGAGAGTGAGATATCACACCTCTGGGTGAGGTGCAATACGTCTGTAGCAACCGAGCCCTGGGTGCTACAGTTCCATTTATCTTCAGCCTAGGTGACGTATTGTGATACAGGGCCGTGATTTTGGCTATAAAAGGGTCCCCTAGACCCCTACCCCAAGCTTTTTAAGAGAATCATATATGGCGTGCCAGGAGACTCTATGGAATGCTTTCTCAGCATCCAACGAGAGTATCTACTTACAAATTTTTAACTGCATCTAGCCCAGGAAATACTTTGTGCCTAGTAGCAGTGTCTGCTAGTCAGCGGATTATCCCGGCTGTTAAGCAAGCTACACCACCTGTAGTTTGGACACTTAATTTTTTCAAAGGAAATGCTTCGGGACCACGGGATACTCAGTGAAGAGCATCAGGAGGCACCCCAAGGCATAGGGGCTGGGACTGGCACTAGGATGCCTTGCGGTGGACAGCCGAGCTCGATCCTTATAAAAGCTTTTTAACTGCAGCAGCTTTAGTGGACGCTACTGGAGCTGGAATTACGCGGCTGCTGGCATGAGACTTGCCCTCCAATAGATCCTTGTAAATGGATTTAAAGTGTATTCATTCAAATTAGAGGGACAATTTAAATTAAAAAGCTTAGAGCTGCCTCCACCACAGGGGGGCTCTCTCGACCCACCAGCGGACAGGCACCAGTATTGGGAGAGGGGGGCTGGCCGTCAGGGTTCACCGTGGCTCTGGCACAAACCCGGCGACACGGAGGTGGCACGGGCAGGAGCGGACTGGCCGTGTCGGCTTCTCACTTTTTGGATTTTAGAAGGGCATGACATGCCTATATCTGTGTCTCCCCCTCCTTTTACTCCTCCACCTCTTTTCTTTTCGCATGACTATATGTACTTGTCACTTTTCCATGTGTTAGTTGTGTCTTCTGAGCAGTTTGTCAGCTTTTGGACACCTTTGAAGGTGTTTTCTATGTGTTTCTATGTGTTTTTGTTTGCCTGCCATTGGTTTTAACGGTGTTCGAAGGTGTTCGACGAACAGTTCGACGAACAGTTCGGCGAACACACGGGTGTTCGACGAACCGAACCGAACTCGAACACTACGGGGGTGGCTCAACACTAGTGATCACCAAACAATCAAGTATTTGATGGCAAATAGCCAACAGGGTCGTAAGAAGCGTGTTGGCCAAAAAAGGCGCAAAATAACTGTCCATGAATTGAGGAAAATCAAGCGTGAAGCTGCCAAGATGCCATTCGCCACCAGTTTTGCCATATTTCAGAGCTGCAACATTACTGGAGTATCAAAAAGCACAAGGTGTGCGATACTCAGGGACATGGCCAAGGTAAGGAAGGCTGAAAAACGACCACCTTTGAACAAGAAACATAAGATAAAACGTCAAGAATGGGTCAAGAAATATCTTAAGACTCATTTTTCAAAAGTTTTATGGACTGATGAAATGAGAGAGACTCTTGATGGGCCAGATGGATCGGCCAGAGGCTGGATCAGTAAAGGGCAGAGAGCTCCACTCCGACTCAGACACCAGCAAGGTGGAGGCGGGGTATTGGTATGGGCTGGTATCATCAAAGGTGAACTTGTGGGACCTTTTAGGGTTGAGGATGGAGTGAATCTCATCTCCCAGACCTACTGCCAGTTTCTGGAAGACAACTTCTTCAAGCAATAGTAAGTAAGAAGTCGATATCGTTCAAGAAAAACATGATTTTCATGCAGGACAATGCACCATCACATGCATCCAACTACTTCACAGCGTGGCTGGCCAGTAAAGATCTAAAAGAAGAAAAAATAATGACATGGCCGCCTTGTTCACCTGATCTGAACCCCATAGAGAACCTGTGGTCCATCATAAAATGTGAGATCTACAGGGAGGGAAAACAGTACACCTCTCGGAACAGTGTCTGGGAGGCTGTGGTGACTGCTGCACTCAATGTTGATCGAAAACAGATCAAGCAACTGACAGAATCTATAAATGGAAGGCTGTTGAGTGTCATCATAAAGAAAGGTGGCTATATTGATCACTAATTTTTTTGTTTTTTGTTTTTGCATGTCAGAAATGTTTATTTCTAAATTTTGTGCACTGATATTGGTTTACCTGGTGAAAATAAACAAGTGAGATGGGATTATATTTGGTTTTTATTAAGTTGCTTAATAATTCTGCACAGTAATAGTTACTTGTACAAACAGATATCCTCCTAAGATAGCCAAATCTAAAAAAAAAAACCACTCCAACTTCCAAAAATATTAAGCTTGGATATTTATGAGTCTTTTCGGTTGATTGAGAACATAGTTGTTGATCAATAATAAAAATAATCCTCTAAAATACAACTTGCCTAATAATTCTGCACACAGTGTATACTTCATATAGGAGGCTGAGTGTGTGGCGCCCTTGAGGGTTCAGTCGCCACAGAGGTACTGCACCTCAACCAGAGGTGTGGTGTCTCCCTTCTCTCATGTAAGGAGGGAGTGCTGCCCGGAACCCCAGCACCCACATTCAACACTACACCGCTCCATGCCAGCTGGAAGGACAAAATGCAATGTGTTTTCTGCTGAGCTCTGTCCCTGGCTGGAGTGGGGGGAACCCAAAGGTAGGGGGAACCAGTACTGGGTGTGGGTGGAGGAAGAAGTTAGGGGGAGCACATGGAGAAGTAGGTATATAAAGGGAAGTCATCTTAGGGTGGCAGATCAGTTAGTGAGAGGACAGTTCAGAAGAACAGTCTGGGAGCAGAGTCTCTTTAGGAGCTCGGCTCCACGAGTATGGCCTAGTCCTAGAGGCCCAGGAGGGGAGCAGGGAGTAGGCTCCGATCTGTTGAAGGGATCCTAGGGGGTGCAGGACAGCACCCATACGCCCCGAATCTGTCAGAAGACAGAGGGATCGTAGGCCACAAGAAGGGGACCGGCCCCTGGTCCAGCCGTGTTACTCTAAGTCTCGGCTGGGAAAACCGGAGGCTTCTGGCTTGTATAGTCAGTTGCCGAAGCCTCATTCTAATCCCCGTGAGGGTCAAGCAGGTCTGGGAACTCCAACGAAACAGGAGGGACTTCAAAGCACCCGAGCAGGATTCAGAGTGGGGAAGCGCAGGGCAGGAGGGAGAAAGACCCAACGTGAAGACAGTCTAGCTAGGAACACAAGAAAGTGGGTTTCTGTCAGGTACTCCTAACTGCCTGAGGAAGAACTGAACCCCTTCCTGGTGAACGCAGCGCGACGTGGGAGGCTAGCACCCGTACAGTGCACCAGTGGAACTGTCATAAGAGCTGTGAGTAAAAACTCGGATGACTGCACTGTACTGCCTCCGTCCAATCTTTCATCTGCGCCAGCTCTCCCTCCCGGCACTACAACGCCCAGCGCAACTTACACTTTCTACACTGCCCTGGAGCTAGCTCTACCTGTGGAGAGCCACACCATCCCTGCTGCCGAACACCATCTCCAGAGGACTGCTTCACAGCGGCGGCTCCCTTTAGCCGCAATCCACAGGTGGCGTCACGAACTTTACAAATCCCCTATAAATTAAAACCCCCCTTTTCACTGACCGCCCTGGGTCACGGAACAGGCCAGCCACCGTGATATTCCCCAAACCGGCATCCATAGGCCCGGCTGCCGAGTACCCCACGGCCCTGGGGGCGCGTCAAGCGTGTTATATACAACATATAGGCCCGTCCACACTCTAAGCCTCATATGTAACATTTACCACACTCTCAGCCTCCTATAATCTATACTTTATATAGGAGGCCGAGTGCGTTATATACATCATGTAGGCCCGTCCGCACTCTAAGCCTCATATATAACATTTACCGCACTCTCAGCCTCCTATAGTATATACTTTATATAGAAGGCCGAGTGCGTTGTATACATCATGTAGTCCCGTCCGCACTCTAAGCCTCATATATGATGTATACCGCACTCTCAGCCTCCTATAGTATATACTTTATATAGGAGGCCGAGTGCATTGTATACATCATGTAGACCCGTCCACACTCTAAGCCTCATATATGACGTATACTGCACTCTCAGCTTCCTATAGTCTATACTTTATATAGAAGGCTAAGTGTGTTGGATACATCATGTAGACCCGCCGTCCGCACTCTAGGCCTCATACATGACATATACCGCACTCTCAGCCTCCTATAGTATATACTTTATATAGAAGGCCGAGTGCATTGTATACATCATGTAGTCCCGTCCGCACTCTAAGCCTCATATATGATGTATACCGCACTCTCAGCCTCCTATAGTATATACTTTATATAGGAGGCCGAGTGCATTGTATACATCATGTAGACCCGTCCACACTCTAAGCCTCATATATGACGTATACTGCACTCTCAGCTTCCTATAGTCTATACTTTATATAGAAGGCTGAGTGTGTTGGATACATCATGTAGACCCGCCGTCCGCACTCTAGGCCTCATACATGACATATACCGCACTCTCAGCCTCCTATAGTCTATACTTTATATAAGAGGCTGAGTGTGTTGTATACATCATATAGACCCGCCGTCCGCACTCTAGGCCTCATATATGAAATATACCGCACGCTCAGCCTCCTATAGTATATACTTTATATAGGAGGCTGAGTGTGTTGTATAAATCATATAGACCTGCCGCCCGCACTCTAGGCCTCATATATGACGTATACTGCACTCTCAGCTTCCTATAGTCTATACTTTATATAGGAGGCTGAGTGTGTTGTATAGATCATATAGACCCCCACCCGCACTCTAGGCCTCATATATGACGTATACCGCACTCTCAGCCTCCTATAGTTTATACTTTATATATGAGGCTGAGTGTGTTGTATACATCATGTAGACCCACCGCCCGCACTCTAGGCCTCATATATGACGTATACCGCACTCTCAGCCTCCTATAGTATATACTTTATATAGGAGGCTGATTGTGTTGCATACATCATATAGACCCGCCGCCTGCACCGTAGGCCTCTGATTTGATGTATACTGCACTCTCAGCCTCCTATAGTCTATACTTTGTATAGAAGGCTGAGTGTGTTGAATACATCATATAGGCCCGCCGCCCGCACTCTAGGCCTCATATATGACGTATACTGCACTCTCAGCCTCCTGTATTCTATACTTTATATAGGAGGCTGAGTGTGTTGTATACATCATATAGACCCGCTGCCCGCACTCTAGGCCTCATATATGACGTATACCGCACTCTCAGCCTCCTATAGTCTGTACTTTATATAGGAGGCTGAGTGTGTTGTATAGATCATACAGACCTGCCGCCCGCACTCTATGCCTCATATATGACGTATACCGCACTCTCAACCTCCTATAGTCTATACTTTATATAGGAGGCTGAGTGTGTTGTATACATCTTGTAGACCCGCCGCCCGGACTCTAGGCCTCATATATGACATATACTGCACTGTCAGCCTCCTATAGTCTATACTTTATATAGAAAGCCGAGTGCATTGTATACATAATATAGACCCGCCGCCCGCACTCTAAGCCTTATATATGACGTATACCGCACTCTCAGCCTCCTATAGTCCAAACTTTATATAGGATGCTGAGTGTGTTCTATACATCATGTAGACCCGCCGCCCGCACTCTAGGCCTCATATGTGACATATACCGCACTCTCAGCCTCCTATAGTCTATACTTTATATAGGAGGCTGAGTGTGTTGTATACATCATATAGACCCGCCGCCCGCACTCTAGGCCTCATATATGACGTATACTGCACTCTCAGCCTCCTATAGTCTAAACTTTATATAGGAGACTGAATGCCTTGTATACATCATGTAGACCCGCCGCCCGCACTCTAGGCCTCATATATGACGTATACTGCACTCTCAGCTTCCTAAAGTCTATACTTTATATAGGAGGCTGAGTGTGTTGTATACTTCATGTAGACCCGCCGCCCGCACTCTAGGCCTCATATATGTCGTATACCGCACTCTCAGCCTCCTATACTCTATACTTTATATAGGAGGCTGAGTATGTTGTATACATCATGTAGACCCGCCGCCCGCACTCTAGGCCTCATATATGACGTATACCACACTCTCAGCCTCCTATAGTCTATACTTTATATAGGAGGCTGAGTGTTTGTATAGATCATATAGACCCGCCGCCCGCACTCTAGGCCTCATATATGACGTATACTGCACTCTCAGCCTCCTATAGTATATACTTCATATGGGAGGCTGAGTGTGTTGTATACATCATATAGACCCGCCGCCCGCACTCTAGGCCTCATATATGACGTATACTGCACTCTCAGCCTCCTATAGTCTATACTTTATATAGGAGGCTGAGTGTGTTGTATACATCATATAGACCCGCCGCCCGCACTCTAGGCCTCATATATGTCGTATACCGCACTCTTGGCCTCCTATATGACATATACAGACTGTGTATGTCATATGAGAGGCCAAGACGGTGATCTATATTTCATATAAGAGGCCTAGAGTGCAATGCATAATGTATAAATGATATTATTGTTTGTTGGCCAATGCTGGATGGGAACAGTCACTCAGAAAACTGCACTTGAAAAGCAGGGAGAGCTGTAGCCTAGGCCTGCCTGCAACCTTGTTTCCAGCCTTGGTTAGAGTCAAGCGCAGAGTGCGGGTCACCACATACCCGGAGCTGCCCTTACAAGGCCGTGAGCAGGAGAGAAGAGGGTGGTGCGCCGGTGCCGGTGTCCACATACCCAGCCTGGAGCCGGTGTTACAACAAGGCCGAGAGCAGAAGAGAAGAAAGTGGCGCGCAGATGCCGCCGCCAGTGTTACAACTTACAAGGCCAAAAGCAGGAGCCGGGACAGGAGAGCAAGGTCGGTGTCAGAAGCCGGCCTGGGAGCAGGGAGAGCAGAGAGCATCATCGGCTTGTCACCTGACACCACACCACTGCCAGGTAGCATTACAGGCAGCTGAGGCAGAGCGAAAGCAGAGAGCGGTGCGTATCACCGCCCACAAAGAACAGCAACTTGCGTCCTCCTCCTATCCAGATCATGTAAGTATGCGCGTCACTGCAGCGGGCCTACTGTCACCGCTGAATGTAATGTGCACGTGACGCTACATCTTCGGTCGTGCTTTTAAAAGGCCCGCACTTATAAAGGGCCCCTGTAACTAATTCTCTCACTCTCTCATCGGGGCCCACCGGGGATTTCCCCAATATCCCGCCAGGCCGGTCCGACCCTGAATATTGCCATAAATAAAATACATATTAAAGGGAATCTGTCACCCCCCCTGGGACTTTTCAGACCTCTACTATGGGCATACAGGTTATAGAAAAGTAAATCTATACATACCTGTATGGCCCATAGTAGAGGTCTGATTGCAGAGAAAAGTTTTTTATTCAATTCTGTTTTGCACAGGCTTGGTGTCCGGGGGACGCCAAGAAATCCCCGTCTATCTCTTTTTTATTGCCCTAAATCCCCGCCTATATGCTTAGTTATCATATTCCCACCTCCCCTGCACGTCGCACGCCCCGGGCATGCGCAAAGCGCCTCTCACATAAAGCGCGCTTTGCTTCATCCCCGCCCCGTCTGTGTGCTCTGCGCCACACAGTTCTACTGCGCAGGCGCTGGGAAGTGACAGTGACTCCCCGGGGCATGCACAATAGAACCGTGCAGCGCAGTGCATGGAGAGACGGGTCCGGGAGGAAGCAAAGCACCCTATGTGAGCAGCGCTTTGCGCATGCCCGGGAAGTCAGGGAGTGCAGTGCACGTAACAGGGCCCTGTGACATGCAGGGGAGGGGGGAATATGATAACTAAGCATATAGGCGGGGATTTAGGGCAATAAAAAAGAGATAGACAGGGATTTCTTGGCGTCCCCCGGACACCAAACCTGTGCAAAACAGAACTGAATAAAAAACTTTTCTCTGCAATCAGACCTCTACTATGGGTCATACAGGTATGTATAGACTTACTTTTCTATAACCTGTATGCCCATAGTAGAGGTCTGAAAAGTCCCAGGGGGGTGACAGATTCCCTTTAATGATAATATCTATAGTGACAAATACAGAAAAACAATATGAAATGGAAAATAATTTAATACAATAAAAATATAATATAATTAATGCATTGAATATCATAAAGTGTGTCATTTATAAATGCAGATATATATGATTTCCATTCAGGTATATATGTGGCCCCCATTCTGGTATATATGATCCTCATCATGGTATATATGGCCCCCCTTCCTGGTATACAGTGGGGAAAATAAGTAATTGATGCACTGCAGATTTTGCAAGTTTTCCCACCTACAAAGAAGGGAGAGGACTGTAATTTTATCGTAGGTACACTTCACTGAGAGACAAAATCTGAAAATAAAAACCAGTAAATCACAATGTATGATCTCGCATCATTGGGTAAGGATGATTCTGAGAAAGGTCAGGAATCAGCCGAGAACTGCACAGGAGGACCTGGTCAATGACCTGAAGAGAGCTGGGACCACAGTCTCAAACATTACCATTAGCAACACACTGCACCATCATGGATTAAAATTAGATTATCATCAAAAATTGATGCAAAAGGAGCACAGACCAAGTATTGAGGGCATTTACTGAACATACATTTCAGTAGGCCAACATTTCGGATTTAAAAACATTTTTCAAGCTGTTGTTATAAAGTATTCTAATTTACTGAGATAATGACTTCTGTGTTTTCATTGGCTGTAAGCCATAATCATCAACATTAACAGAAATAAACACTTGAAATAGATCACTCAGTTTGCAATGACTCTATGTAATATATGAGTTTCACTTTTTGTATTGAACTGAAATAAATTAATTTTTTGATGATATTCTAATTTACTGAGATGCACCTGTATATGAAAATAAGTGAGTATAGGGGGTCTCACATAAATTGAAACTAGAATAAATGGTGGAAGGTGTAAAAACCAAACAGGACACAGTAGAGCAACATTGTGCAGTGATATACAGGATGGGCCATTTATATGGATACACCTAAAGTAAATGGGAATGTTTGGTGATATCAACTTCTTTTTTGTGGCACATTAGTATATGGGAGGGGGGAAACTTTTCCAGATGGGTGGTGACCATGGCGGCCATTTTGAAGTCAGACATTTTGGATTCAACTTTATTTTTTTCAATGGGAAGAGAGTGTTATGGGTCCGGGTGGTGGAACCTCTATGCTTCGGTGCAAGGAGGGACCAAAGGGTCGTGACTAAGTGCCTACTCGGCCTGACCAAGGTCGCACGGTGGCTCAATCGACTCCGTGAACCAGTGAGGGACCGGGCAGGTGGACCAGGTGCCACTCTGGGACCGACCTTGTGTGAGAGCAGGTGACTTCCACGGGTCAGAAAGCAAGAACTGACCGGTACAGTGGATGATCATGGCAGGAAGGCTGACGGGTGGTCCGGGTAGCTAAGCAGGCTGGTTCGGCAGGTGGCCAGATGGGTGCTCTGTGTAGGCAGGCTGGCGGGCACGGCAGGTTACAGGCAGGTGCTCCAGGTAAGCTGGCTGGCGGGCACAACAGATAACATTTTGGAGGAGGTGCCTTATATAGGGGCAGTCCTCTGGCCATTGGCCGGGGACTCTATAGGATGGCGCGTGCGGCCCCTTTAAGAGCGAGGGCGCGCTCGCACGCACGTCCTAAGCACAGAGCCTGGGAAGCTGTGCACGGTGCGTGCCACAGGAGCAGGAGGACGCCGGACCTGGACCGCGGCGGTGAGGGGAACGGCGTCCCTGCCCGGGAGGAGGCAGAGACGCCTATGCTACAGTACCCCCCCCTTTACGCCCCCTCTTCTTTAGGCCCGCAAGAAATTTTTTAAGAAGATGAGGGGCATGAATGTTCTCCCTGGGTTCCCAAGACCTCTCCTCAGGGCCAAACCCCTTCCAATCCACAAGAATGAAAGTCTTTCCTCTTACCCTCTTGGTGGCCAAAATGTTTTCTACCTCAAAGACGTCCTCAGCAGAGACTGGAGCTGGAACGGTACCTGGATCGTCAGAGAAAAAATTAAGGACAACAGGTTTGAGGAGAGATACATGAAAGGAGTTGGGAATCCTTAAGGTGACTGGGAGTTTCAGCTTGCAAGCCACGGGCTTGATTTGGTTCAGAACCTTGAATGGACCGATGAACCGCGGACCCAACTTATAAGAAGGTATCTTGAGACGAACATATTTGGAGGAGAGCCAGACCTTGTCTCCCGGACGGAATAGAGGCAGATCCAGACGTCTCTTATCAGCATGTTTCTTCATCCGCTCGGAGGACTGAAGAAGTGCAGATCTAGTGTCTTCCCAAATAGCTGAAAATTCGCTGACCAGAGACTCCGCGGCAGGATTGTCCACTGAAGAGGAGACGGGAAACGGAATCCGGGGATGTTGACCGTAGATTTAGAGGAAGACTCGCTCTCATGGTTATTATAAAAGAACTTGGCCCAGGGCAGGAGCTCAACCCAATCGTTATGGTGAGCGTTGACAAAGTGCCGAAGAAAGCTGGTAAGGACCTAGTTGATACATTCCACTTGACCATTGGACTGAGGATGCTAAGCAGAGGAGAAATCCAAGGAGACATCCAGCAGCTTACACGTAGCTTTCCAGAAGCGCGAAGTGAACTGAACCCCGCGATCAGACACAATGTGGAGGGGTAGGCCTGGAGACGAAAAATGTGATGGATGAAGTCCTTAGCCAGCACAGATGCAGATGGAAGACCAGGCAGAGGGATGAAGTGGGCCATTTTAGAAAAGCGGTCAGCGACCACCCAAATGACCGTACAACCGGCAGAAACAGGGAGTTCCATAATGAAGTCCATTGCAATGTGTTGCCATGGAGTGGAAGGCACGGGAAGAGGAAGAAGATGGCCGGATGGAAGGTGCCTGGGAACCTTGTTACGGGCACAGGAGGAACAAGCCGCGAAGTCCGCAATATCCTTGAGCAGGGAAAGCCACCAGTAATGTCGGGCGATGAGCAGAAAGATCGTCCTCTGGCCAACATGACCGACTAGTTTGGATGACTAGCCCCAGAGTAGAACCTTCTTACGAACTGGAACCGCTACAAAGGTCTTACCGGGTGGAAGATGAGACAGGTCAAACGGAGCCACAGTCATTACTTTGGAGGGGTTGATAATATGTAGAGGCTCCTCCTCTTGGTCAGAAGACAAGAATGAGTGGGATAGAGCGTCAGCTTTAATGTTCTTGTCCGCCGGGCGGTAATGCAGAGTGAAGCAGAATCTGGCAAAGAATAGAGACCACCTGTTCTGACGCGGATTTAATCTTTGGGCGTTCTGCAAATAAGCGAGGTTTTTGTGGTCAGTGTAGATGACCACCTGGTGCAGAGCAACCCTCCAGCGCTAATTTGATGGCCAGCAGCTCACGATCTATGGAGTAATTGCGCTCAGATGAGGAGAAGAGCTTGGAGAAGAAGCCACAGGTTACCATTCTCCCGGACGAGGATTTCTGGGTGAGCATCGCTCCGGCTCCGGAGGAGGATGCATCAACCTCCAGGAAGAACTGCTTGTTGCAATCCTGGCGGTGTAGCACAGGAGCGGAGGAGAAGGCTTGTTTTAGGGAGACGAAGGCCTCCTCCGCTTCGGAAGTCCATTCCCTGGGATTTGCTCCTTTACGGGTGAGCGCGGAGATAGGAGCAGTTTGGGAGGAGAAATGAGGAATGAAGAGGCGGTAATAATTTGTGAAGCCCAGGAATCGCTGAATCACTTTCAACCCCTCCGGTCGGGGCCACTTTAAGACGGCAGAGACCTTCTCGGGATCCATCCGCAGACCAGTCTCGGAGATAATATAGCCCAGGAATGGTAGAGAGGTCTGCTCAAAGAGGCATTTCTCGAATTTAGCGTATAGGCGATTCTGCCGGAGCATTAGTGGAACCTGACGGACATCCCTCCGGTGTGAGGGCAGATCCGGAGAGAGGACCAAGATATCGTCCAGGTACACCACCATGCAAGAATACAGGAGATCACGGAAGATGTCGTTAACCAGCTCCTGGATGATGGCTGGAGCATTACAGAGACCAAAGGGCATTACGCGGTATTTGTAGTGACCATCCCGGATGTTGAATATCGTCTTCCACTCGTCTCCCTGGTGGATCCGGACTAAATTGTATGCCCCACAATGATCAAGCTTGGTGAAGATCTTTACGCCTTTAAGGCGGTTGAACAGCTCCGAGATGAGAGGCAGGGGGTACTTATTTTTGATGGTAATCTGGTTAAGACCCCTGTAATCGATACAGAGACGTAGAGAGCCGTCTTTCTTCTTGACTAAGAAGAATCCTGCTCCAGCCGAAGAGGTGGATTTCTGGATAAATCCCCTAGCAAGATTCTCCTCTATGTATTCAGACATAATCCGGGTCTCAGCCAGCGACAAGGGGTAGATACGCCCGCGGGGAGGAGAAGCACCAGGTACCAGGTTGATGGGGCAATCATGCCTCCTATGAGGTGGTAGAGTCTCTGCTTCCTTTTTGTCGAAGACGTCAGCATAGGACCAGTAGGGTGCCGGCAGACCAGGTAGATTAGCCAGAGTAGACGGGGGTCGAGCTGGACGAACCGGATCCAAGCAGGACTCATGGCATTTCACCAGATCTCCAATTCAGGATGGGCTCATGTCTTTGTAACCAGGGAAGACTAAGCAAGAGGGGGTGAGAGAGACTGGACAGCACATGAAAGGAGATCTTCTCTGAGTGCAGCATTCCCACCTGAAGGGTTACAGGCTCTGTGACGAGTAATATGGTCTCCAGAAGAAGCCTCCCATCCACGGAGGCAACCGCCAACGGTTCAGCCAGACGTACAGTAGGAATCTGATACCGCTCCACAACAGCCTGTTGAATGAAATTCCCAGCGGCTCCGGAATCCAGATGGGCAATCTCGAAGAAGCGGGTCTCACCACTGGAAACAGAAAAGGACAGAGTCAAGTACAGAGAGGATTTACACTTGCCTAGGATGACCTCTCCAAGCGGTCCTAGACACTGGAGTTTCCCGGCCTCACCGGGCAGGATTGGTCAGATGCTCTTTACTGCCACAGTAGAAGCAACTCACCTCGGCACGGCGCATCTCCTGGCGAGACTTGACCATCTTGGTTTGGTCAATTTGCATGGGCTCAGGCGAACATGCCCGGGGAAATGCTGGTTGAGAGGCAGGCTTTTGGAATACATGAGCGAGAGGCGGAAATCTTCTCTTCCGGGTAGTCTCCTTTGCACGTTCCTGAAAACGGATGTCAATCCGGGTAGTTAATGATACCAGGTCGTCCAGGGTGGAAGGGATGTCACGACCGGCTAGCTCATCCTTGATCCGACCGGAAAGACCTCCCCAGAAGGTGGACACCAGGGCCTCGTTGTTCCAGGCAAGCTCGGATGCGAGAGTTTGGAAACGTAAAACTCTAAAATGTTTAAAACCTCTATGATTTCATCGCTTGTCACTGAAGATGCGCTCTCAGCAGGTCATTGTGACCTGACTTACAGCCTGCACGGTCGCATCTTGGCACCATTCAGGTTGTAAATCAGTGATCGTAGATGTTGATTACGGTGTGGGGCAGTTTGTCGGACAAGTGAGTATTATGGTTGTTTTTTATATTACAGGTGACTTGGGCTTCAGGGCATAATGTGTAAGGTGAGTATAAGTGTTTTTTTTAATTTTATTCTTCATTTTACACTCGTTGTTGACGGGGCTGCCTACAACTCTTAACATTGTCTCTTGCTCGCGCTGATCTCAGCGCAAGCAGGGGACAATGATGAGAGCCCCTTCCAGCAGCGGCCGCTGCTGGGGATCAGCGCGAACTGTACCGCTGATTCCCAGGCGCCGGTACGTGTCACGCAGATGATGCACAGTTGTCATCCGTGTGTCATCAGTTTGCAGAACGCATTTTGTGAGTGCTGCGCAAAAATACCTGACAAGTCTGCGGCTTTTTTTATACGGACTGTCACGGGTGTGTTGCCACGAAGATCGTCACGATTACACAGCCTGACTTCTCGCAGCTGACTTTTTGGTGCTTTGTGTTTTTCGGCAGTGAGGGAGTTAATTCTCTCTCTCTCTGTGCTAGACGAGGTCAGCCTCGCCCAGCTGCAATCAATGCTGCTGTAGTGAGACTCCTTCAAATGCCTGCTGGTCTGTTAGGGAAGTGTCGGTGAAAGCATTTCATACAGACTTACAGAGCGGATCGTGGTATTTGGAGTTTCTGAGATAAGTGTATTTGGAGTGTATTTTCCCTTCCTCGCTTTATCATTTTTCTCCTTTCCCGTTGGTGTTCCCTCTGTTGTAGTTGTGTAGTTTTTGTATGCAAGGTGGTTTTGGTTTTTCCCTTGTACTGTCTCGTTCGTCTAAGTACTGTGTGTGGGCATATTATTACTTGTCCCCTTTTGTTGTGATCGGGGTCCTTCTCAGGACTAGATTACTTAGGTGCAGGGATCCTCAGGAGGTAGGGGTTACGCTGGCGGCCTGGACCTCTGTACCTTTAACAGTACCTCCAGGTTGAGGGATTAGTCAGGGCCCCAGCTTAGGGTCAGCTTAGGCCCCCTACCTCCAGTATACAGAGACAGCGTGACATTTTCACCGATCCACTTAGTTTTTCTCCAGCTACCATGGATCCAGTAGCCGGTCTAGCTCGGCAGTTGCAGAGTTTGTCCATGGAGCTGGCGGACGTTAGGTCCAAGGTTTTGTGTCCTCAGGAGCAAGCCGGACCAGAACCTAAAGTAGCTCTCCCTGACAGGTTCACTGGGGGGCGGGACAAGTTTTTTGTTTTCCGGGAGGCATGCAAGTTGTACTTTCGGCTGCGGCCTCGGTCATCGGGGAGTGAAGATCAAAGGGTGGGAATTGTCATCTCGCTCCTACAAGGGGACCCTCAATCTTGGGCGTTCTCTCTTCCCCCGGGCTCCCCGGCTCTTCAGTCAGTGGATAGGTTTTTCGCTGCTCTGGGACTCGTGTATGATGACCCAGATCGGATCTCCCTTGCTGAGTCTAAGTTACGTAGGATCCAGCAGGGAGATCGTCCGGCGGAGGAATTCTGTTCGGAGTTCCGTAGGTGGGCCACGGACACCCAGTGGAATGACCCGGCTCTTAGGAGCCAGTTTTGTCAAGGTTTATCCGACAAATTACAGGATGTGTTGGCACAGTATGACTCTCCCGTGTCACTGGAAGCCGCTATGGCCCTTGCTATTCGCGTTGACAGACGGCTTCGGGAGAGGTGCGGGGCAACTCCGCCCCCTGTGATGACTCCACCTTCTACAAGGTCCCCTCATATGGTGGTTCCCCTGGTCAGTCCAGAGGAGCCTATGCAATCAGGAGGGACATCATTTCGGGGGAGGGGACCGGTGGTGCGCCATAAGACAGGAACGTGTTTCTTCTGCGGGAGAAAGGGACATTTTATTGGGGGGTGTCCGTCCCGTCCCTTGCAGAGTGAAGAGTCGTCGGAAAACTGTTGATCCCAGGTTGTGCGGTGGACGGCAATCTGGGAGTAGGTATTTCGTCCCTAGGTTCGTCTCAGTTTCTCGTACCGGCGGAGGTGGTGGTGGGTACGAGAACTGAGAGGATATCTGTTCTTCTGGATAGTGGGGCCGGGGCTAATCTGGTTGATGCTCGGTTTGCCCGGGTTCAAGGTATGCGATTGAGTGAGTTGGCTAAACCCATCCCCATATTCTCGATCGATGCCAGGCCTCTCGGTCAGGGAAGTTTTTTGCAAGCTGTGCATGACGTAAAACTTCAAGTGGGGGCGATACATAAAGAACTGTTGTCTTGCTACGTGTTGGAGGGTCTTCCCACTCCTATAGTGTTGGGCCTTCCTTGGTTAACTAAGCATAACCCGGTTATTAATTGGCAAACCAGAGAGATAAGCCAATGGAGTAAATTCTGTAATAAAAACTGCATGAACACGGTCATCGGTGCGGTTACTCCTTGGGTCTTACCTCCATTTCTGGCGGACTTTGAGGATGTATTCTCGGAGAAAGGGTGTCAGGAACTACCTCCTCATCGCGAGTATGACTGTTCTGTAAAACTGCTCCCTGAGGCCAAGTTACCTAAAGCTAGGTTGTATAACCTTTCTGGTCCTGAGAGGCAGGCCATGAAGGATTATATTTCAGAAAGTCTGGCTAAGGGGCATATTAGACCTTCATCTTCACCGGTGGCTGCGGGGTTCTTCTTTATTAAGAAGAAAGATGGAGGCCTACGCCCTTGCCTGGATTTCCGTGAACTTAATCGGATTACGGTCCGAGATCCGTATCCGCTCCCACTTATTCCCGATCTCTTTAATCAGATCGTGGGCGCCAAATGGTTCTCTAAGTTGGATCTCAGGGGGGCGTACAATCTGATTAGGATGAAGGAGGGGGATGAGTGGAAGACGGCGTTTAACACTCCGGAGGGGCATTATGAGAACCTTGTCATGCCATTCGGTCTGACTAATGCCCCGGCGGTGTTCCAACACTTTGTTAATGACATTTTTCGCCGCCTGGTGGGACAGTTTGTTGTCATATATCTGGATGATATCTTAATTTACTCGCCGGATCTGGTGTCTCATCAGGAGCACGTTAGGCAGGTGTTACAGATCTTGCGGGATAATAAACTGTATGCCAAATGGGAAAAGTGTGTGTTCGCCGTACAGGAACTCCAGTTTTTAGGCTTCCTGGTTTCAGCGTCCGGTTTTCGTATGGACCCTGGGAAAGTGCGGGCAGTTCTTGAGTGGGATCGGCCAGAGAATCTTAAGGCACTACAACGTTTCTTGGGGTTTGCTAATTATTACCGGAAGTTTATTCGTAATTTCTCGTCCATGGTTAAGCCTCTCACAGACATGACTAAAAAGGGGACGGATTTTTCTAGGTGGTCTGACAAGGCTTGTCAAGCATTCTCCTCCTTGAAAAAATGTTTTGCCTCGGCACCCATACTCATTCAACCTGATGCGTCACAGCCATTCATTGTAGAGGTAGACGCTTCCGAGGTAGGGGTGGGAGCAGTATTGTCACAAGGTTCGTCCCCTGGTAAGTGGCATCCGTGCGCCTTTTTCTCTAAAAAATTGTCGTCCGCTGAGAGTAATTACGATGTCGGCAATAGGGAACTCTTGGCCATTAAGTTAGCTTTTGAGGAGTGGCGCCATTTTTTGGAGGGGGCAGTCCATCCGGTCACCGTCATCACCGATCACAAGAACCTGCTATATCTGGAGTCCGCGAAACGTCTGAATCCCAGACAAGCTAGGTGGTCATTGTTTTTTACCAGGTTTAATTTTGTCGTTACATATCGTCCTGGGTCAAAAAATGTAAAGGCGGATGCCTTATCTCGTAGTTTCCCTGGGGCCGGGAATACGGACGACCCGATTCCTATCCTTCAGGAGGGGGTGGTGGTTTCGGCAGTATGCTCTGAGCTTGAGGAGGAGGTATTGGAGGCTCAGGGGGACGCCCCTGTTGGACCTCCGGGGAGACTGTTTGTTCCAGATCAGTTGCGACAAAAGGTGATCGAGGCACACCATAACTCAGTTTTTGCAGGACACCCGGGGAGTAGAGCAACTGTGGATCTCCTCTCGCGTCGGTTTTGGTGGCCTAACTTACATAAGGAGGTGGTAACTTTTGTCGCATCCTGTGGGGTTTGTGCGCGCTCTAAGACCTCACATACCCGTCCGTCTGGGGCCCTCTTACCTTTGAAAATCCCGGAGCGTCCTTGGACTCATCTGTCTATGAACTTTATTACGGACCTCCCTCAGTCTTCGGGTAAAACAGTCATACTCGTTGTAGTGGACAGGTTCAGCAAGATGGCACATTTTATCGCTCTTCCGGCTCTCCCTAATGCTAAAACTCTTGCGCAGGTGTTCATTGGAGAGATTGTGAGGCTTCACGGGGTACCCTCCGAGGTGGTGTCTGATCGGGGGTCTCAGTTTGTGTCCAAGTTCTGGAAGGCGTTTTGTGCACGGCGGGGGATGCATTTGTCGTTCTCATCGGCTTTTCATCCTCAGACCAATGGTCAGACGGAACGTATGAACCAGAGCTTGGAGACATATCTCCGGTGTTTTGTGTCAGAGAACCAGGAGGACTGGGCTTCTTTCTTACCTCTGGCAGAGTTTGCTCTTAATAATAGGCGGTGCGAGTCCACTGGTAAGTCCCCGTTTTTTGGGGCATATGGTTTTCACCCCCAGTTTTGTTCTTTCAGTAGGGGGGGCTCTTCGGGGGTTCCTGAGGAGGAACGTTTTTCCTCATCACTCGCTTCAGTATGGAGAGGGGTGCTGAAGAATCTGAATACTATGGGGAACCGATACAAACGTATGGCTGATAGGAGGAGAGTGTCTGGTCCGGACCTAAGTGTGAACGATCGGGTATGGTTGTCTACCAGGAATATAAAACTTAAGGTTCCCTCCTGGAAACTGGGTCCCAGGTTCATCGGGCCGTACAGAATCAGTTCTATTATTAATCCGGTGGCATTCCGTCTTGACCTCCCCCCTACGTTTAAAATTCACAACGTGTTCCACAGATCGTTGCTTAAGAGGTATGTGGCGCCGGTGGTGGTCAATGGTAACTTGGAGTTCCAGGTATCGAGGGTCATCGATTCACGCTTTAATCGCCGGTCCCTTCAGTACCTGGTTCATTGGAAAGGGTATGGTCCTGAGGAGAGGATGTGGGTTCCTGCGTCGGATATTAACGCAGACCGATTAGTTCGGGCCTTCCACACGACTCACCCGGATAAACCTGGCCCTGAGGGTCCGGAGGCCCCTCGTAGAAGGGGGGGTACTGTCACGGGTGTGTTGCCACGAAGATCGTCACGATTACACAGCCTGACTTCTCGCAGCTGACTTTTTGGTGCTTTGTGTTTTTCGGCAGTGAGGGAGTTAATTCTCTCTCTCTCTGTGCTAGACGAGGTCAGCCTCGCCCAGCTGCAATCAATGCTGCTGTAGTGAGACTCCTTCAAATGCCTGCTGGTCTGTTAGGGAAGTGTCGGTGAAAGCATTTCATACAGACTTACAGAGCGGATCGTGGTATTTGGAGTTTCTGAGATAAGTGTATTTGGAGTGTATTTTCCCTTCCTCGCTTTATCATTTTTCTCCTTTCCCGTTGGTGTTCCCTCTGTTGTAGTTGTGTAGTTTTTGTATGCAAGGTGGTTTTGGTTTTTCCCTTGTACTGTCTCGTTCGTCTAAGTACTGTGTGTGGGCATATTATTACTTGTCCCCTTTTGTTGTGATCGGGGTCCTTCTCAGGACTAGATTACTTAGGTGCAGGGATCCTCAGGAGGTAGGGGTTACGCTGGCGGCCTGGACCTCTGTACCTTTAACAGTACCTCCAGGTTGAGGGATTAGTCAGGGCCCCAGCTTAGGGTCAGCTTAGGCCCCCTACCTCCAGTATACAGAGACAGCGTGACACGGACTCAAGGTCCGTGTGAGCAACCTGACATGTGTGTACACCCATTGAATACAATAGGTGTGTGTATGTCATACATATTTGCGGTCCTTTAAAAACGGGCCTCATATGGACATAGAAAATGGATGTGAGAAGGGGGCCTGAAGCAGTATACCTAGATCCAGGGGTTTCCACCTTACCCTCATTCAGTATTGTCTCCTCAACCACCCCCACAACACTGTTACATCCAGCTTCAAGCATCCCCTATGACTATAAGTATCCTATCTCCAGCTTACAATACTTAAATTATCTCTAAACCCCCAAGGCCAGTATATGAGCATCCAGATCTGCTCTTTTGTACTGGGCTAATCATAGAAGTCACCATCTGGAGATCTGCTCCTCATAGCTGTTTGCTAGGCTTGGTGCTAATGCATTGGGCTGGCAGACGGTCGTGAGACACATTTCATGAGTCCGCAAGCCACATGTGTGCCCTCGAGCCACAGGTTGGGACACCTGCTGTAAAGAGAAAAAAATCCAAAAGCCAGAATTGTAATTTTTCGGCTACAGCAACTCTGTAAAAAAATGCAATAAGCGATCAAAACGTGATATCTACCCCAAATGGCATCAATAAACACGTCAGCTCGCCATGCAAAAATCAAGCTCTCACACAGCAATATTGACGGAAAAATGAAACTGTAACAGGTCTTGGAAAATGGGGACATAATCACATGTTTTTATGAATTTCCAATTTCTTTTTCTTTGAATAAAAAAAATATGCCGGTTGGGATTTGCTGAAAAGTATACAAATAGGGCAACACAAAAAATCAATACACCAGATGTGGACTTCTTATAAGGCTGGTTATTAGTGATGAGCGCGCGTGCTTGTTTAACCCTGTTTGTTAGGCAATCCCTGCATGTGCTGCAGCTATCTAACAGCCGTGACACATGCAGCCGCGGCAGATCAAACATAGATGCCAAGCACGCCGCAAATACTCGGCGAGCACCCGAGGGTGCTCAATTAATAGGTTAAACGAGCACGCTCGCTCATCAGTACTGGTTATCTATTAAGATACTTATGCTCATTGCTTATTCTGTTTGGTGTCTTGATTTTTTGTGTTTCCCTATTGATATATTTTCCCTGACGACTCCTGATCATTTCTGCATATACTTATAGGGTCAGGGACTTAATAATTGATGCACACTTTGATGTATAACATCTTTGTCTTTTCAAACATGGGCAGTGAATTGCTGTGTATTTTGTTATATTGACACACATCCAGGATTTTGTGATTACTACTACCTGTGCTGCACTTTAGATTAGGGGTGTAATAGGGTCCTATATATCATATCCTGTCAATATATTATATATTTATTGTGGACCCTTATATATATTGGCTGTTAAATGTGTAATTGGATATACACATTATAATATATGTTTTTGTGAGTTTTTAACCTAATCATTAAAAGTTCTATTTTAGGGGTGTATTTTTTGGTGGTTATTGAATAACGGCCATAACTGGTGTAAAATGCTGGGATCAGATGAGTAATCAATAGGTTTTCTTCAGAAAGTGAACTAAGTCCGCACCTCTGACTTCATGGCGCAGGGGAATACAGATTTGTGCGTTGATCCTGTATATTGTACTTATGTGATTGGGCACTCAGATATTGTGTTCTCTCTTATATTCATTTACTCAGCACTTTTCTAGTCTTATGTTATGGTCTCACTTTGTAACTTTTTATTGGTGACTCTGGAATATGACATTCTCACATGTTTAAACATATTTCTAATCTCTGCCCAGGAGCCATCGATGTCCGGATCTACAGCCTCTGATAGCGCGATGGAGCCGCAGGCCGATGCCGAGAGCTACGTGTCCATGATTTCTGACCTGCTGGACAGCTTTATAGATGGTGTCAGTGCCAGGCTCTTTCATCTATTAGATACAGTATGTTTGATTTCATCCACAAAAACAGATGATTTTCATCTCCATTTTCATCCGTATGGCATTTACATGACCGAATACCATTTCCTATGTTAAAGAATTGTTTGTATCCATAAAAATCTTGCACTATTCAGATGATCCGTATTGGATCCAATTTTTTTGCGCACACATAGACTTACATAGGCAAGTCTCATCTGACCTACAGAAGAAACTAACGCATGCTAAGATGTGTTTTTGCATGCAGATTCGGTCCATGAAAAACAAAAAAACCCATGCTCCTATCAACTAATTGAACTGCATTGGTCCTCGTGCCGTCCGTGTGATGTCAGTTATTTCATGGACAGCACTCAGACCGAAAATAAAATTGTGTGAACTTGGCCTTACGTTCAAAGGCGGAGACTGTTTTGCCAGAGTGCTCTGCTAGTTTTGCTGTCAAAATGGCAGAAACTCTGTAGATCGGAGCAAGTCCTTAAAAGGGTTGTCCGGTACTTTTAAAAAAAATGCCAGTGTGTTTTAATGATAAATACAAGCTTCTTTCTAAGTACCTTGTGCTGCTGATGCTGCCTGTGGGCGGCGCTATCGGTGGCCGCTCACAGGCAGCACGTGACACAGGCAGTGTGAGGACCATGAGTGGAGGCAGATCTGCTGTGTTCAAGTCAGTTAGTCAGCGGAAATATCACATATTTGGTCAGTTAATGAGAGTTAAATCATTATAGTTCACCGAGGTCACTCTGCTCCGTGAGACATGTACACAAAGAAATATTCAGAAAAAGTAAAACTGTATGACTAGCGTATTAAGCAACTGACTAAAAGGGCACAAAATCATAGATATTTGTGTGTCTACAATTTTTGTTAAATGAAGCATAAAACTGCATCAAAACTAGAATATCGAAAAAACACAAATACACAGAGAAAAACCCCAATAATACAGTGCAGATCTGAGAGTGCACTAACATTTTACCTATACAATTTGTAATTTTCCTCTTTTCTTCTATTAGGATCAGGATGCGGTGGGTATGACGATGATGACAGGGTAAGAGCCTCATTGCCACCATAGTCTATATAAGTGCTCCCTTACCTATGGCCCTGCAGGCATCTCTAAGCTAGAAGTCCTAGTATGCAATAATATGAGGAATTTATTAAATAACTGAATCAAAGGGGTTGTTCAGCCCTGATGTAATTTTCGACAGAATACAAGCAGTATGTAATGTTCTACTGATAGGACCACTTGTATGAAAATTGCATACTTTTGGTCACATGGCAACTGCTGGAACCGACAGGCGAAAGCCGAATCCTGACAGTGTGTTAGGATACAATGCTTTATGAAAATTCCACCAAGGCTACACAACTCCTTTATGATATTAAAAAAAATAAATACAAACTAATTCTTATCTGTTGTATTGCAGATCATCTACATGAAGCTGGATGATGGCATCAGGATCCCAGAGGATGAGGTAAGTGATGGTGGTGTTTGGCCAGCGTTTATCTTCATACTGAACTGAAAGGACATGATTTACATTAGCATCATGTAGAGGAAGAAAACTTTGCGCCTTTTTTTAAGTTTATTCTTTATGTGCTTGCCTGGTTGTTTTTATTTTGTTTTCCGTTTTGTGGGCAAAGTCTAGTAATTCCAGATGTTTTATTCTGATTCATCAATTGAAACCATTTTAAAATTTGACACCACTTTACTCCAGTCCAACCCTGCTGTATTTTTCAATAAGCCACTATTGGGGGCAATTTTTGCAATTTTTGGTGCCAAAATTTACCAAACATAGTTCAAGACAGAGAAAGACCATTTTTTACTTAATGCCAAATTCATAAACCTGGTGCACCGTTTTGTCAGCACCCGGCGCACCTCGGTAAGTGCCGGGGCCCTGAGCAGGTGGAGGGGACCATTCGCCGTTGGGCACCCCGGCACTCTATGGGACCCATGAGCGGAGGAGAGTAGTGTCAGCGCCCACTCCCCCCCAACTTGCTCAGGGCCCCGGCAGCCAGTGAAACAATACTTACCTCTCCCCGTGCCTCCGCAGCAGCTCCGGTGTCTTCCGCGTCCTCTGACTGTGACATCTCAGGTCAGAGGGCGCAGTGATGTCTTTACACCGCGCTCTCTCCTGAGCCGTCACAGCGCAGAGCGGGAAGACGTTGGCGATGCTGGAGCCCAGAGCAGCGGCAGCAGGTAAAGAGTGAGGTGAGTATTTGATTTTTCTTTTTTTAATGTATGGGGGCATGGGGCATTATAAGGAAGGGGGGAAAAGTGACATCCTGCATGGGGCATTATAAGGGGGGAAAGTGACATACTGCATGGGGCATTATAAGGGAGGGGGGGTGTGATATCCTGCATGGTGCATTATAAGGGAGAGGAGGTGTGTGTGACATCCTGCATGGGGCATTATAAGGGGGGAAGGGACATCCTGCGTGGGGCATTATAAGGGAGGGGAGGTGTGTGTGACATCCTGCATGGGGAATTATAAGGGGGGAAGTGACATCCTGAATGGGGCATTATAAAGGGGGGGTGACATCCTGCATAGGGCATTATAAAGGGGGGGTGTGACATCCTGCATGGGGCATTATAAGGGAGGGTGACATCCTGCGTGGGGCATTATAAGGGGGGGAGTTTATCCTGCATGGGGCATTATAAGGGAGGGTGACAGCCTGCATGGGTCATTATAAGGGGGGAAAGTGACATACTGCATGGGGCATTATAAGGAAGGGGGGGAGAGGTGACATCCTGCATGGGGTATTAAAAGGGGGGGAAGTGACATCCTGCATGGGGCATTAAAAGGGGGGGAATTGACATCCTGCATGGGGCATTATAATGGAGGTGGGGTGTGACATACTGCATGGGGCGTTAAAAGGGGGGACGTGACATCCTCCATGGGGCATTAAAAGGGGGGGAGTGACATCCTGCATGGGGCATTATATGGGGGGTTGACATCCTGCATAGGGCATTAAAAGGGGGGAAGTGACATCCTGCATGGGGCATTTTAAGGGGGGGTGACATCCTGCATGGAGTGTTATATGGGGGCCAGTATTCTGTATGGAGCATTATATGGGGGCCAGTATTCTGTATGGAGCATTATATGGGGGCCAATATCCTGCATGGAGCGTTATAAGGGGGTCAGTATTCTCTATGGAGCGTTATATGGGGGCCAGTATCCTGTATGGAGCATTTTATGGGGGCCAGTATTCTGTATGGAGCGTTATATGGGGACCAGTATCCTGTATGGAGCATTTTATGAGGGCCAGTATTCTGTATGGAGCGATTCGCCGGTTTCTGAGCTATTGAGCTATTGTGGAATTTACAATAGATATCGATCATGTAATGTAAGAAGTGAAATCTTTGGCATTGTGCTATATATATATTTCTCTGCGGTATCTATGCATCATGAATTGTGGTATGTGTTAAAGGGGCCCACTGAGACTCTTTTGCCAAGAGCCCACAAAAACCTGGAGCCGGCCCTGCTTTGTAGCTCACACATCCCCAAAACATCATCGATCCACCTGACTGGATGAAAGATGCAAGAGTCTGTCTGGATCCCAGAAACTCACTCAGCTTTTATGCACACACATTGATTACAAGCAAACAGGTCACAGGTGAGGATGTTACCTTTAGCAGCCATTCAAACCCATTTGTGTCAAATTATGTGCATGTTATCAGGCCAAAATCACCTGGGTATGTGAACTTTTGATCAGGGTCATTTGGATGCCTTTGGTTGTCATTAAGATTTAAAAAGAGAAAACACAGTAATTTGACAATAAATGTTCAGTCCTGTTTTTTTTCTGTATTGTGGTTTGGAGAGGCAAGGTCTCCAGACTGGGAGAGCTTCAGCTCAAGACAGAGCTGAAGGCTTGAACTACAACTTGTGTGGGCAAATCCCATACTCATATGGACTCTGCTATCGTTTATTCTTTTGTTTTGTCGTTTTGCCAGTAAGGCCGTGTTTAGTTTGCTGGAGTGCAGAGCTTTATGCCATTTAATAAAGCCTGCAGAGAAAACTGAGTCTACTTCCAGAAGCGGACGAGCGAGTCGTCTAGGACCTGCGGTCTTGTGACCGCAGGCAGGAAGAGGGATATCGGCGGCAGGGCGCCGCAGCCAGTGCCTGCACATGGGACCCGGCGGCCAGCACTGGATTCTGCAGGGGGCAAGGCGCAGCCCCCACTATGCTCCTCCATAACCCATACCATGGGCCTGTCTCTGCCTCCACCTCCCGGCCACTAACAATCACAGCCCGCCCCATTCCCCGGCAGAGCCCCCTACAATGTGAAGCACTCCTCATGCTATCCCCACCTCACCCTGCAGTTTGCACAGGATCCTGTTGCCCCTTTGCTGGCCAATTTGCCTGCTAGTCATATGCAGGTCATGGCAGCCCTCACAATGACCCCCCCGCTAGCCCCAATCTACCCCCTAGACTCACCCAGGGCCTGCCTAGCGCATTTATCACCAGGGATGCCTCCTCAGCGTCAGGAACTCCAGGAAGGACAACACCGTGCGACCAGGGAGGACGACTGGACGCGGGATGTCCGGCCGGTGTGGCGGGAACGCCCACGCGGCCCCGTGAGTATGACTCTTTGTCGTGTCCGTTTACACCCATACTAATGTCGGAGGGCACGGAGCACAGTCAGAGGGCAGGAGAGGTAGATCAGGTAGTAAGGGTAGGGGGGAACCCGGAAGGGGCAGGTATGCAGAACATGACTATCATGACTATCCTAAAAATTGCATAGCCTCTCTGGAGGCGCACAACCTGCCACCAGCTACAGCGTCAGCCTGGGTCCCATTGGGTGATGAGGTGGTGCGGAGCGAAGGGGTAGGGCAGGGAGAGGGGGATCAGCAGCCAGCGGCGACAAGTATGTCACCGGTAGCAGAGCAGACTACGAAAGGGAAAGGGGATAAGATTCACCTGGATGATATGGGGCAAAGTTTACGTCTGCTACGAGGGTTCCCTGGGGGCACACTTAAAGAAGGAGGTAAAAGAGCAAATTTGAAGGGATGAGTACGTCGAAATTTTTTCCCTACTGCTGAGAAATTTAATTTAGACAAAAATAAGAACCACGATAATAGAAAGGAGGATGAAAAGAAATGGAAGTGGCGATTAATCCCACAAACATTCTCGAATTGGTTGCAGGCTTTCTCTATCCTAGCAAGTATCATAGGCGAGAGGGCACGGGAGAACTGCTCGGCACTATTTTGCTACCAAGACGCTATTGGGGAAGCGTATAGAGTGAATGGTGGGCAAACATGGCTGAGATACGACAAACAATTTAGTCAAAGAAAGGCAGAAAAAGAAAGCGAGGTTCGGGCAGCCCTTTCCAAGCAGGGCCGGGTCATCCGGCCACCACGGAAGTAGAGGAAGAGATAGGGGAGAAGGGGGGCAAGCGAGCGGGCAGAGGTCAGGATTATGCTGGTAGTTCAATGAGAGCCAGTGCAAATTCGCCGCCAACTGTAAATACAGGCATGCTTGCTCCTTCTGTAATGGGTCATCACACCGGGCAGATAAATGTTTTAAAAAAGGAAGATGAGGGGGCCACTACCAGCTATTCCCAAAGGGGTGACGCCAGTGAAACTAACAGAAATGCTTACCTTCCGAAATAGGTTCCCAGACAGGAAAATAGCAGAGCTGCTGGCGGCAGGTTTTGAGGTGTGCTTTCAGATCCCCTCCATCACAGTCGAGGTCTCTGTTACCAATAGGATCCTGAAATCAGCCTACCAGTACCCGGTGGTAATGGCGGAAAAGGTAAAAAAGGAGGTTTCGTTTGGAAGAATGGCAGAGCCATTCAAGGAGTTAACATGAAAAAATGTTGTGGTGTCCCCACTCGGGGTTGTCCCCAAAAAAGAACCCAATAAACCAATAAATTTAAATTAATACACCATCTATCGTACCCAAGGTGTAGTTCAGTGAACGACGGTATCGCCGAAGAATTAAGTTCGGTGGTTTATACCTCCTTTGACAAAGCGCTCAAGTGGGTCAAAAAATTAGGGAAGGGTACGCTGATGGCCAAAACAGATATTGAAGGGGCGTTTAGGCTACTGCCGGTACACCCGGATAGTGTTCGATTACTAGGTTGCTTTGGGGAAGGAGCATACTATATAGATCGCTGGTTGCTAGTGTTGAGCATTCCGATACTGAAATATCGGGTATCGGCCTATATTCGCGGTATCGGAATTCCGATACTTAATTCCGATACTTTTGCAATATCGTATACCGGAATCGGAAGTTCCCATAATGCAATGAGCCATTTTCATTTTAATCAGCCAATGAGGATCCTAAGAAGTGTGGGCACATCCTGTTAGGCATGTAGGCATCTTAACTAATGGCATGGCTGTGATTGGCTGCTGAAATGATGTCATGATGCACTATAAAAGCCGCCGCCGCCATTTTGAGCTCACTCTGCTGTGAATTCAGTTAGGGATAGGACGCTGTTGTTCTGAGGGACAGTTTTAGCTACCTATTTGGTCTATTCTGCTTTACCCAAGCTACTTTATAAATCGCTGTGCCTTGCAGTGCTAGTGCACAGTTCTCTGTGCTGTTCACTGCTTTCTGCAAGGTCTCTGTGTGTGAGTGCAGCTCACCCTGTAGTGTGTGCTTCAACCACGTCTGGTTGTAGTGCACTCAGTGTGTGTCACTGCCTCATACATTGTCCTTTTTTGCCAATTCATAATTTTTCCTGATATCTCCTATTAGTGTGGTGGTTCCATCCGTATTCAGCTAAATTGGTTCCAAACACACTATATAGGAGTAGATAGAGAAATTTTTTTGGTCTTGCAGCGCTAGTGCATAGTGCTCTGCATCTGTACTGTTCACCGCTGTCTGCAAGGTCTGGTGTGTGAGTGCAGCTCACCCTGTAGTGTGTGCTTCAACCACGTCTGGTTGTAGTGCACTCAGTGTGTGTCACTGCCTCATACATTGTCCTTTTTTGCCAATTCATAATTTTTCCTCATTTCTCCTATTAGTGTGGTGGTTCCATCCGTATTCAGCTAAATTGGTTCCAAACACACTTTATAGGAGTAGTTAGAGGAGCCTCTCTGCAGCATTGGGCCCTGCAGCCCCAGCCAGATTAGTATTAGCCTATTTTTTGCAGCCTCATCTATTGCATTGTAGGTTACCTTCCTACATTGTAATAGCTACAAAAAGTTTGTGATACTATCGTTATTACATCTTTAGGCACATACAGTGTCTTTTTGTGACAAAAAAAACCTAAATAAAGTTCACCAAACACTCCACTTTACAGTTGTGTAGGCCACATTAGCTCATATTAAAGTCTAGTCCACACTTTATAAAATTAGTGTTTCTTATACCTGTTAGCAGCTGTTCAGGAATAAGCACACTAAGCCCTTAGTACTTTTCTGCCTATCTTTATCAGTCTACCAAGATGAAGAAGGCAGGGAGTAAGGCATGTGGTCGTGGGCGTGGGCGTGGGCGTGGAGTTTCTGCAGGGAGAGGACGTGAGGATTCTGTGCCTGCAGGGAGAGGACGTGGGGATTCTGTGCCTGCTGCGGGCACCAGTGACTCAGCATCCCCCAGTTTTACCAGGGAACAGTCCTTTATGTGCAGCTTTGTGGGAGCTAGCCGTACCCCACTGCTGCGCGAGGACCAAATTGAAGCCGTTGTCGGATTAGTTCCAGATCCTCTCAGGTCCTGAGCACTGAAGAGCACCCATCTGTCTCTTCACCACCTGCCAAATTGCCCAGGCAGTCAGAGAGCCCTGGACAGGAGCCATCTCTACTTCTGTTCTCTGAATCTCTTGGCTTGGAAAGAGGGGGCCAGCCAAGCAGAATTCGAGAATTTGAAGAAGAGGTAGTATGCAGTGATGCGCAACCGTTTTGTCTCTCTGAATCTGAAGAGGCGGGTGGGCCAGTGCCTATGGTCAGCAGCACACCTCAGTACGCATCTGATGATGAGACTCAGGTGCCACTTTCTGGTGTGTACTGTGCTGTCGAGACTACTCAGGAGAAGCAGTTGTTTGAAGAGGGTGGTGTAGATGATGAGGTCCTTGACCCATCATGGCGTGAGGGACAGGAAGGTGGTGGGAGCAGCTCTGAGGAAGAGATTCCCCGAACAGCCCAAAAAGGAGGGAGAGGGAGGGGGCAGACTTGGTTGCCTGTAGCCTCCACTTCGGCACCCATTAGGAGCATGGCTCTTCCAAAATCCAAAGCGGGCGCTCCCAAGACTTGCAGTGCCTGGTCCTTTTTTGACACAGTTGCAGATGACATTTGCTTTGTCAAATGCAAGCTGTGTAATCTGAAGGTGAAAAGAGGGAAAAGTGTCAGCAACCTCAATACCACAAATATGTGGAAACATGTGCGGACCAAGCACATGGTGGAGTTACAAAAACACACTGAAGACCTAGGCCAACCTACAGCGCCACCTACCACCTCTTCAACTCGTGTTGTAGCCTCTTCCTCCAGCTCACACACAGCTGGTTCGGCTTCCTCACAGGATCGCCATGGAAGAATCTCTGGCACTGTTGTACAGAGACACAGTGTAATTCCACCCACAGCACCACTTTCCCAGTCATCCTCACACTCCCAGGCCAGTCTGCAGCCATCGTTAGCACAGGCATGGGAGAAAAGGCGCCCATACTCGGCAAACCACCCCCGAGCACAGGCTCTGAATGCTGGCATTGCTAAAGTACTGGCCCTTGAAATGCTATCATTCAGGCTGGTGGAGACTGACACATTCCGTAACTTTATGGCATTGGCAGTCCCACAATACAACGTGCCCAGCCGATTTTATTTCAGCAGGCAAGCAGTCCCTGCCTTGCAACATCATGTGGAGGGAAAAATTAAACATGCGCTACAAAACGCCGTCAGTAGCAAGGTCCACCTGACCACCGATGCGTGGACCAGTAAGCATGGACAGAGACGATACCTTTCCCTCACTGCCCATTGGGTAAATGTTGTGGAGCCAGGTACAGATCTTGAGTGTGGCGCTGTACGTGTTCTGCCAACTCCAAGGATTACAGGAATCCAGTCTGTACACATTGACTCCTCCTCATACTCCAGTTCCTCTGAATCAGCGCTGCAGGAGCCGTCACGGTCTACCTCCACATCGACCCGTGAACGGTTATCTGTTATGGTGACCAATATGAGCACAGCCGTGGCCAAACGTCAACAGGCCGTATTAAAATTAATTTCTTTGGGGAATCGAAGCCACACAGTGCAGGAGCTCTGGAATGCCATCAAGCAGCAGAGCGACGTGTGGTTTGTGCCAGCGAATCTCCAGCCAGGCATGGTAGTGTGTGACAATGGCCGAAATCTGGTGGCAGCTCTGGGCCTAGGCAACCTCACTCACATCCCATGTCTGGCACATATGCTCAACTTGGTCGTGCAGAGTTTTTTGAGGGACTATCCGGATCTTGATGCACTGCTTCACAAGGTCCGCATAGAGTGCGCTCACTTGCGGCGTTCCAGCAATGCAAGATCACGCATTGCAGCTCTGCAGCGCCGATTACGTCTTCCGGAACATCGCATCATATGTGACCTACCCACCAGGTGGAATTCAACGTTACATATGTTGGAGAGGTTGTGTGAGCAGCAGGCAGCAGTAATGGAGTACCAGCTGCAGCAGGCGCAAACAAGTCGCAGTGCGCGCCGTTCACACTTCACCACCACTGAGTGGGCCTCTATGAAGGACATTTGCCACGTTTTGCATGCCTTCGATTATTCCACGCGGATGGTGAGTGCAGATGATGCACTAGTCAGCATGACTATCCCCCATATCTGCCTGCTTGAAAAAACACTGCAAGCACTAAGGGACGAGGTTTTGGAAGAGGTGGAGGATGAGGAGTCACAAATGCCATCTGCTTCTCTACAGTTTGCGCAACGTGGTTCCTCACAAAGGCCTAGGCAGGGGACACTCTGTGAGGAGGATGAGGAGGAGTCAATGGATGAGGAAGACATCTGTCCAGAGGAGGGAGGTACACAATGCTCTAGTAGTCAGTATCTAGAGCGAGGGTGGGGTGATGCAGAGCAGGCAGAGATCACGCCTCAAGCAGGGGACAGCGTTTCTTGGCCAGTTGGCAGTCTGCAGCACTGTCACGCTGTCTCTGTATACTGGAGGTAGGGGGCCTAAGCTGACCCTAAGCTGGGGCCCTGACTAATCCCTCAACCTGGAGGTACTGTTAAAGGTACAGAGGTCCAGGCCGCCAACGTAACCCCTACCTCCTGAGGATCCCTGCACCTAAGTAATCTAGTCCTGAGAAGGACCCCGATCACAACAAAAGGGGACAAGTAATAATATGCCCACACACAGTACTTAGACGAACGAGACAGTACAAGGGAAAAACCAAAACCACCTTGCATACAAAAACTACACAACTACAACAGAGGGAACACCAACGGGAAAGGAGATAAATGATAAAGCGAGGAAGGGAAAAAACACTCCAAATACACTTATCTCTGAAACTCCAAAAACCACGATCCGCTCTGTTAGTCTGCATGAAATGCTTTCACCGACACTTCCCTAACAGACCAGCAGGCATTTGAAGGAGTCTCACTACAGCAGCATTGATTGCAGCTGGGCGAGGCTGGACCTCGTCTAGCACAGAGAGAGAGAGAATTAACTCCCTCACTGCCGAAAAACACAAAGCACCAAAAAGTCAGCTGCGAGAAGTCAGGCTGTGTAATCGTGACGATCTTCGTGACGACACACCCGTGACAGTACCCCCCCTTCTACGAGGGGCCTCCGGACCCTCAGGGCCAGGTTTATCCGGGTGAGTCGTGTGGAAGGCCCGAACTAATCGGTCTGCGTTAATATCCGATGCAGGAACCCACATCCTCTCCTCAGGACCATACCCTTTCCAATGAACCAGGTACTGAAGGGACCGGCGATTAAAGCGTGAATCGATGACCCTCGATACCTGGAACTCCAAGTTACCCTTGACCACCACTGGAGGGGGAGGTAAAGGTGATGGTACCACCGGCGCCACATACCTCTTAAGCAACGATCTGTGGAACACGTTGTGAATTTTAAACGTAGGGGGGAGGTCAAGACGGAATGCCACCGGATTAATAATAGAACTGATTCTGTACAGCCCGATGGACCTGGGACCCAGTTTCCAGGAGGGAACCTTAAGTTTTATATTCCTGGTAGACAACCATACCCGATCGTTCACACTTAGGTCCGGACCAGACACTCTCCTCCTATCAGCCATACGTTTGTATCGGTTCCCCATAGTATTCAGATTCTTCAGCACCCCTCTCCATACTGAAGCGAGTGATGAGGAAAATCGTTCCTCCTCAGGAACCCCCGAAGAGCCCCCCCTACTGAAAGAACAAAACTGGGGGTGAAAACCATATGCCCCAAAAAACGGGGACTTACCAGTGGACTCGCTCCGCCTATTATTAAGAGCAAACTCTGCCAGAGGTAAGAAAGAAGCCCAGTCCTCCTGGTTCTCTGACACAAAACACCGGAGATATGTCTCCAAGCTCTGGTTCATACATTCCGTCTGACCATTGGTCTGAGGATGAAAAGCCGCTGAGAACGACAAATGCATCCCCCGCCGTGCACAAAACGCCTTCCAGAACTTGGACACAAACTGAGACCCCCGATCAGACACCACATCAGAGGGTACCCCGTGAAGCCTCACAATCTCCCCAATGAACACCTGCGCAAGAGTTTTAGCATTAGGGAGAGCCGGAAGAGCGATAAAATGTGCCATCTTGCTGAACCTGTCCACTACAACGAGTATGACCGTTTTACCCGAAGATGGAGGGAGGTCCGTAATAAAGTCCATAGACAGATGAGTCCAAGGACGCTCCGGGATCTTCAAAGGTAAGAGGGCCCCAGACGGACGGGTATGTGAGGTCTTAGAGCGCGCACAAACCCCACAGGACGCGACAAAAGTTACCACCTCCTTATGTAAGTTAGGCCACCAAAACCGACGCGAGAGGAGATCCACAGTTGCTCTACTCCCCGAGTGTCCTGCAAAAACTGAGTTATGGTGTGCCTCGATCACCTTTTGTCGCAACTGATCTGGAACAAACAGTCTCCCCGGAGGTCCAACAGGGGCGTCCCCCTGAGCCTCCAATACCTCCTCCTCCAGCTCAGAGCATACTGCCGAAACCACCACCCCCTCCTGAAGGATAGGAACCGGGTCGTCCGTATTCCCGGCCCCAGGGAAACTACGAGATAAGGCATCCGCCTTTACATTTTTTGACCCAGGACGATATGTAACGACAAAATTAAACCTGGTAAAAAACAATGACCACCTAGCTTGTCTGGGATTCAGACGTTTCGCGGACTCCAGATATAGCAGGTTCTTGTGATCGGTGATGACGGTGACCGGATGGACTGCCCCCTCCAAAAAATGGCGCCACTCCTCAAAAGCTAACTTAATGGCCAAGAGTTCCCTATTGCCGACATCGTAATTCCTCTCAGCGGACGACAATTTTTTAGAGAAAAAGGCGCATGGATGCCACTTACCAGGGGACGAACCTTGTGACAATACTGCTCCCACCCCTACCTCGGAAGCGTCTACCTCTACAATGAATGGCTGTGACGCATCAGGTTGAATGAGTATGGGTGCCGAGGCAAAACATTTTTTCAAGGAGGAGAATGCTTGACAAGTCTTGTCAGACCACCTAGAAAAATCCGTCCCCTTTTTAGTCATGTCTGTGAGAGGCTTAACTATGGACGAGAAATTACGAATGAACTTCCGGTAATAATTAGCAAACCCCAAGAAACGTTGTAGTGCCTTAAGATTCTCTGGCCGATCCCACTCAAGAACTGCCCGCACTTTCCCAGGGTCCATACGAAAACCGGACGCTGAAACCAGGAAGCCTAAAAACTGGAGTTCCTGTACGGCGAACACACACTTTTCCCATTTGGCATACAATTTATTATCCCGCAAGATCTGTAACACCTGCCTAACGTGCTCCTGATGAGACACCAGATCCGGCGAGTAAATTAAGATATCATCCAGATATATGACAACAAACTGTCCCACCAGGCGGCGAAAAATGTCATTAACAAAGTGTTGGAACACCGCCGGGGCATTAGTCAGACCGAATGGCATGACAAGGTTCTCATAATGCCCCTCCGGAGTGTTAAACGCCGTCTTCCACTCATCCCCCTCCTTCATCCTAATCAGATTGTACGCCCCCCTGAGATCCAACTTAGAGAACCATTTGGCGCCCACGATCTGATTAAAGAGATCGGGAATAAGTGGGAGCGGATACGGATCTCGGACCGCAATCCGATTAAGTTCACGGAAATCCAGGCAAGGGCGTAGGCCTCCATCTTTCTTCTTAACAAAGAAGAACCCCGCAGCCACCGGTGAAGATGAAGGTCTAATATGCCCCTTAGCCAGACTTTCTGAAATATAATCCTTCATGGCCTGCCTCTCAGGACCAGAAAGGTTATACAACCTAGCTTTAGGTAACTTGGCCTCAGGGAGCAGTTTTACAGAACAGTCATACTCGCGATGAGGAGGTAGTTCCTGACACCCTTTCTCAGAGAATACATCCTCAAAGTCCGCCAGAAATGGAGGTAAGACCCAAGGAGTAACCGCACCGATGACCGTGTTCATGCAGTTTTTATTACAGAATTTACTCCATTGGCTTATCTCTCTGGTTTGCCAATTAATAACCGGGTTATGCTTAGTTAACCAAGGAAGGCCCAACACTATAGGAGTGGGAAGACCCTCCAACACGTAGCAAGACAACAGTTCTTTATGTATCACCCCCACTTGAAGTTTTACGTCATGAACAGCTTGCAAAAAACTTCCCTGACCGAGAGGCTTGGCATCGATCGAGAATATGGGGATGGGTTTAGCCAACTCACTCAATCGCATACCTTGAACCCGGGCAAACCGAGCATCAACCAGATTAGCCCCGGCCCCACTATCCAGAAGAACAGATATCCTCTCAGTTCTCGTACCCACCACCACCTCCGCCGGTACGAGAAACTGAGACGAACCTAGGGACGAAATACCTACTCCCAGATTGCCGTCCACCACACAACCTGGGATCAACAGTTTTCCGACGACTCTTCACTCTGCAAGGGACGGGATGGACACCCACCAATAAAATGTCCCTTTCTCCCGCAGAAGAAACACCTTCCTGTCTTATGGCGCACCACCGGTCCCCTCCCCCGAAATGATGTCCCTCCTAATTGCATAGGCTCCTCTGGACTGACCAGGGGAACCACCATATGAGGGGACCTTGTAGGAGGTGGAGTCATCACAGGGGGTAGAGTTATCCCGCACCTCTCCCGAAGCTGTCTGTCAACGCGAATAGCAAGGGCCATAACGGCTTCCAGTGACGCGGGAGAGTCATACTGTGCCAACACATCCTGTAATTTGTCAGATAAACCTTGACAAAACTGGCTCCTAAGAGCCGGGTCATTCCACTGGGTGTCCGTGGCCCACCTACGGAACTCCGAACAGAATTCCTCCGCCGGACGATCTCCCTGCTGGATCCTACGTAACTTAGACTCAGCAAGGGAGATCCGATCTGGGTCATCATATACGAGTCCCAGAGCAGCGAAAAACCTATCCACTGACTGGAGAGTCGGGGAGCCCGGGGGAAGAGAGAACGCCCAAGATTGTGGGTCCCCTTGTAGGAGCGAGATGACAATTCCCACCCTTTGTTCTTCACTCCCCAATGACCGAGGCCGCAGCCGAAAGTACAACTTGCATGCCTCCCGGAAAACATAAAACTTGTCCCGCCCCCCAGTGAACCTGTCAGGGAGAGCTACTTTAGGTTCTGGTCCGGCTTGCTCCTGAGGATACAAAACCTTGGACCTAACGTCCGCCAGCTCCATGGACAAACTCTGCAACTGCCGAGCTAGACCGGCTACTGGATCCATGGTAGCTGGAGAAAAACTAAGGGGTCGGTGAAAATGTCACGCTGTCTCTGTATACTGGAGGTAGGGGGCCTAAGCTGACCCTAAGCTGGGGCCCTGACTAATCCCTCAACCTGGAGGTACTGTTAAAGGTACAGAGGTCCAGGCCGCCAACGTAACCCCTACCTCCTGAGGATCCCTGCACCTAAGTAATCTAGTCCTGAGAAGGACCCCGATCACAACAAAAGGGGACAAGTAATAATATGCCCACACACAGTACTTAGACGAACGAGACAGTACAAGGGAAAAACCAAAACCACCTTGCATACAAAAACTACACAACTACAACAGAGGGAACACCAACGGGAAAGGAGATAAATGATAAAGCGAGGAAGGGAAAAAACACTCCAAATACACTTATCTCTGAAACTCCAAAAACCACGATCCGCTCAGTTAGTCTGCATGAAATGCTTTCACCGACACTTCCCTAACAGACCAGCAGGCATTTGAAGGAGTCTCACTACAGCAGCATTGATTGCAGCTGGGCGAGGCTGACCTCGTCTAGCACAGAGAGAGAGAGAATTAACTCCCTCACTGCCGAAAAACACAAAGCACCAAAAAGTCAGCTGCGAGAAGTCAGGCTGTGTAATCGTGACGATCTTCGTGGCGACACACCCGTGACAAGCACATGGTTGATTTCATGCTGCAGTGCCTGAGAAACGACCGCCGCATCGCCCACATTCTCAACACGGCTGATTATTGGGTGTCCACCCTCCTAGATCCTCGCTACCGGGACAACTTACAAAGCCTCATAACACCGTTGAACCAGGAGCGTAAAATGCGGGAGTACCAAGTCGCACTGGTGCATTCCATCATGTTCTCCATTCCAACCGAGAGCAGTGCTGCTAGTGCTTTACAAAGCAGCTCAGTGCGTCGAGGCAGTGGAGGAAGCTCTGCACAAAGAGGGAGCAGAAGCAGCGCCTCAGCACAAGGCAAGACCAGTAAGGCCGAAATGTGGCAAAGTTTTGTGTCCCCGCCGCCACAAATGTCTACACCATCACAGACGGCTCCAGTCAGCAGGAGGCAACGTTTCCGTCAGATGGTGACAGACTACATGTCTTGCCCTCTTTGTGTACTCCCAGACGGCTCTTCTCCCTTCAAGTTTTGGGTCTGTAAGCTGGATACATGGCCAGAGCTTAGTCAGTATGCATTGGAGGTACTAGCTTGCCCTGCTGCTAGTGTATTATCGGAACGCGTCTTTAGTGCCGCAGGTGGTGTACTAACAGACCGTCGCATGCGACTATCCTCCGATAACGTTGACCGGCTTACTTTTCTCAAAATGAACAAGGCCTGGATCTCTCATGAATTTGCCAGTCCTCTTCCAGAATAAATAATTAGTTGGCAACAGTATCCAGGTCTCCTGTTCTGTTCATGTTTCTACCACCTGAACTGTAATCCCTGAGCTCCAACACCGCCAGTTGGCGCTTGGAAGTGCCGTCTGCACAGTCAACACTTGCTGCCGTGTTATTGGGGTTCAGTAACGTCAGCTGTTCCCCTGCTGTGCGGACGGCAATTTCTCCTGCTCTGTCCACATCCACTGTACTACTGATTTAAAACCTCCTCCAAATACACCTCTGGCTCCTCTGTTTTCAGTATTATCCCTGAGCTCCAACACCGCCAGTTGGCGCTCGGAAGTGCCGTCTGAACAGTCAACACTTGCTGCCATGTTATAGGGGTTCAGTAACGTCAGCTGTTCCCCTGCTGTGCGGACGGCAATTTCTCCTGCTCTGTCCACATTCTCACTACTACAAATTTTAAAGTTGCTCCAATTACACCTCTGGCTCCTCTGTTTTCAGTATTATCCCTGAGCTCCAACACCGCCAGTTGGCGCTTGGAAGTGCCGTCTGCACAGTCAACACTTGCTGCCATGTTATAGGGGTTCAGTAACGTCAGCTGTTCCCCTGCTGTGCGGACGGCAATTTCTCCTGCTCTGTCCACATTCTCACTACTACAGATTTTAAAGTTGCTCCAATTACACCTCTGGCTCCTCTGTTTTCAGTATTATCCCTGAGCTCCAACACCGCCAGTTGGCGCTCGGAAGTGCCGTCTGCACAGTCAACACTTGCTGCCGTGTTATTGGGGTTCAGTAACGTCAGCTGTTCCCCTGCTGTGCGGACGGCAATTTCTCCTGCTCTGTCCACATTCTCACTACTACAGATTTTAAAGTTGCTCCAATTACACCTCTGGCTCCTCTGTTTTCAGTATTATCCCTGAGCTCCAACACCGCCAGTTGGCGCTCGGAAGTGCCGTCTGCACAGTCAACACTTGCTGCCGTGTCATTGGGGTTCAGTAACGTCAGCTGTTCCCCTGCTGTGCGGACGGCAATTTCTCCTGCTCTGTCCACATTCTCACTACTACAGATTTTAAAGTTGCTCCAATTACACCTCTGGCTCCTCTGTTTTCAGTATTATCCCTGAGCTCCAACACCGCCAGTTGGCGCTCGGAAGTGCCGTCTGCACAGTCAACACTTGCTGCCGTGTTATTGAGGTTCAGTAACGTCAGCTGTTCCCCTGCTGTGCGGACGGCAATTTCTCCTGCTCTGTCCACATTCTCACTACTACAGATTTTAAAGTTGCTCCAATTACACCTCTGGCTCCTCTGTTTTTAGTATTTACCCTGGGCTCCAATACCGCTAGTTGCTGCTCAGAAGTGCCGTCTGCACAGTCAACGCTTGCTCCAGTGTTATTGGGGTTCAGTAACGTCAGCTGTTCCCCTGCTGTGTGTCCGGCAAATTCTCCTGCTTTGTCCACATCCACTTTACTACTGATTTAAAACTTGCTCCAATTACACCTCTGGCTCCACTCTGTTTTTAGTATTTACCCTGGGTTCCAGCACCGCCAGCTGGTTCTCGGCAGTGCCTTTGGATTAGGTGCCTCCTTCTCGGTATCCAAGTTCCACCAACGTCTGCTGGTCCTTGGTAGTGCTTTCTGGCACAGGTACCTCCTGCTTAGTAACCGAGTTCCAGTACCGTCAGCTGGTCTTCGGCAGTTCCATTGGCTCTTGTACCTTCTGCTACCCATCCGGGTTCCAGTACCGTCAGCTGGTCCTCGGTAGTTCCATTTGCTCTTGTACCTTCTACTACCCATCCGGGTTCCAGTACCGTCAGCTGGTTCTCGGCAGTGCCTTTGGATTAGGTGCCTCCTTCTCGGTATCCAAGTTCCACCAACGTCTGCTGGTCCTTGGTAGTGCTTTCTGGCACAGGTACCTCCTGCTTAGTAACCGAGTTCCAGTACCGTCAGCTGGTCTTCGGCAGTTCCATTGGCTCTTGTACCTTCTGCTACCCATCCGGGTTCCAGTACCGTCAGCTGGTCCTCGGTAGTTCCATTTGCTCTTGTACCTTCTACTACCCATCCGGGTTCCAGTACCGTCAGCTGGTTCTCGGCAGTGCCTTTGGATTAGGTGCCTCCTTCTCGGTATCCAAGTTCCACCAACGTCTGCTGGTCCTTGGTAGTGCTTTCTGGCACAGGTACCTCCTGCTTAGTAACCGAGTTCCAGTACCATCAGCTGGTCTTCGGCAGTTCCATTGGCTCTTGTACCTTCTGCTACCCATCCGGGTTCCAGTACCGTCAGCTGGTCCTCGGTAGTTCCATTTGCTCTTGTACCTTCTACTACCCATCCGGGTTCCAGTACCGTCAGCTGGTTCTCGGCAGTGACTTTGGCATGGGTACTCCCTCCTGCCCAGCCTGGTTCCAGCACGCCAGCTGTTTCCGGGTAGTGTCAACGTCACTTTGCCTCCAATGCGTTGTCCTGTCGTACTGCGGTCGGGTTAGCCGACTCTATGGTGCCTGCAGTTTAGGTGACTCCTATGTGGGCTGCGGGATCTGGCAATGAAGGCTGGTTCCATAGTGCCAATAGGACAAGCACCCCCTGTAGGACTGTGGGTTTTGGTAACTGCGGCCGGCTCGCGGCCTTGAACTTTTTTTTACATGGGTACCTTCTGCTACCCATCCGGGTTCCAGTACCGTCAGCTGGTTCTCGGCAGTGCCTTTGGATTAGGTGCCTCCTTCTCGGTATCCAAGTTCCATCAACGTCTGCTGGTCCTTGGTAGTGCTTTCTGGCACAGGTACCTCCTGCTTAGTAACCGAGTTCCAGTACCGTCAGCTGGTCTTCGGCAGTTCCATTGGCTCTTGTACCTTCTGCTACCCATCCGGGTTCCAGTACCGTCAGCTGGTTATCGGCAGTGACTTTGGCATGGGTACTCCCTCCTGCCCAGCCTGGTTCCAGCACGCCAGCTGTTTCCGGGTAGTGTCAACGTCACTTTGCCTCCAATGCGTTGTCCTGTCGTGTTGCGGTCGGGTTAGCCGACTCTATGGTGCCTGCAGTTTAGGTGACTCCTATGTGGGCTGCGGGATCTGGCAATGAAGGCTGGTTCCATAGTGCCAATAGGACAAGCACCCCCTGTAGGACTGTGGGTTGTGGTAACTGCGGCCGGTTCGCGGCTTTGAATTTTTTTTTACATGGGTACCTTCTGCTACCCATCAGGGTTCCAGTACCGTCAGCTGGTTCTCGGCAGTGCCTTTGGATTAGGTGCCTCCTTCTCGGTATCCAAGTTCCACCAATGTCTGCTGGTCCTTGGTAGTGCTTTCTGGCACAGGTACCTCCTGCTTAGTAACCGAGTTCCAGTACCGTCAGCTGGTCTTCGGCAGTTCCATTGGCTCTTGTACCTTCTGCTACCCATCCGGGTTCCAGTACCGTCAGCTGGTCCTCGGTAGTTCCATTTGCTCTTGTACCTTCTACTACCCATCCGGGTTCCAGTACCGTCAACTGGTTCTCGACAGTGCCTTTGGATTAGGTGCCTCCTTCTCTGTATCCAAGTTCCACCAACGTCTGCTGGTCCTTGGTAGTGCTTTCTGGCACAGGTACCTCCTGCTTAGTAACCGAGTTCCAGTACCGTCAGCTGGTCTTCGGCAGTTCCATTGGCTCTTGTACCTTCTGCTACCCATCCGGGTTCCAGTACCGTCAGCTGGTCCTCGGTAGTTCCATTTGCTCTTGTACCTTCTACTACCCATCCGGGTTCCAGTACCGTCAGCTGGTTCTCGGCAGTGACTTTGGCATGGGTACTCCCTCCTGCCCAGCCTGGTTCCAGCACGCCAGCTGTTTCCGGGTAGTGTCAACGTCACTTTGCCTCCAATGCGTTGTCCTGTCGTATTGCGGTCGGGTTAGCCGACTCTATGGTGCCTGCAGTTTAGGTGACTCCTATGTGGGCTGCGGGATCTGGCAATGAAGGCTGGTTCCATAGTGCCAATAGGACAAGCACCCCCTGTAGGACTGTGGGTTGTGGTAACTGCGGCCGGTTCGCGGCCTTGAATTTTTTTTTACATGGGTACCTTCTGCTACCCATCCGGGTTCCAGTACCGTCAGCTGGTTCTCGGCAGTGCCTTTGGATTAGGTGCCTCCTTCTCGGTATCCAAGTTCCACCAATGTCTGCTGGTCCTTGGTAGTGCTTTCTGGCACAGGTACCTCCTGCTTAGTAACCGAGTTCCAGTACCGTCAGCTGGTCTTCGGCAGTTCCATTGGCTCTTGTACCTTCTGCTACCCATCCGGGTTCCAGTACCGTCAGCTGGTCCTCGGTAGTTCCATTTGCTCTTGTACCTTCTACTACCCATCCGGGTTCCAGTACCGTCAACTGGTTCTCGACAGTGCCTTTGGATTAGGTGCCTCCTTCTCGGTATCCAAGTTCCACCAACGTCTGCTGGTCCTTGGTAGTGCTTTCTGGCACAGGTACCTCCTGCTTAGTAACCGAGTTCCAGTACCGTCAGCTGGTCTTCGGCAGTTCCATTGGCTCTTGTACCTTCTGCTACCCATCCGGGTTCCAGTACCGTCAGCTGGTCCTCGGTAGTTCCTCAGCTTTCTTGTACCTTCTGCTACATTTCCAAGTTCAAGCTTTTTGAAATGGTTCTTGGTAATCACTCTAGATCTCCCTGACGAGGACCCTGAAGACGAGGACCCTGAAGACCAACCCTAAGAAGACGAGGACCCCGAAGACGACGACCCTGAAGACGAGGACCCTGAAGACCACCCCGAAGAAGACGAGGGCCCTGAAGACCACCCCGAAGAAGACGAGGTCCCTGAAGACCACCCCGAAGAAGACGAGGACCCCGAAGATGAGGACCCAGAAGACCAACCCGAAGAAGACGAGGACCCCGAAGACGAGGACCCCCGAAGACGACGACCCTGAAGACCACCCCGAAGAAGACCAAGAAGATGACCCTGAAGAAGTTGACCAAGAGGACAAAGAAGAGAAGACAAGCACCAAGATACAGAAGAACAAGAGACAGAAAACCAAGAAGCAGAAATACAAGAAGCTGCAGAACAAAAAGCGGAAGAACATTAAGCATAAGACTAAAAATCAGAGCAAAAGATAATATCTAAATTATAAGCAGAAGATGACTAAGCAGTGTATGGGGGTGAGTCCGTTCCTCCTCGTGATGCCCCTGGAAAAGACCTGCTGCTGCAGGCCAAACTGAACGCGGACAAATCCTGTTGTAAATCTTTTGTGACGGGCAGAACGAAAGGTGTAATGTCCAACCTTTTATAGATAACAACTAGAGGAATGCCTGCCACAAATAAGAATATGATGAAGAAGAAGAAGATGAAGAAGATGAAAAAGTAGAATATGATGAATGTAAAAAAAAAGAATAATACGAAGAAGGTGAAGAAGAAGAAGATGAAGAAGGTGAAGAAGAAGTGGATGAAAAAGATGCTGAGGATGATGAAGGAGAAAGTGTGGGAGAAGTAAAAAAGAAGGTGAAGAGCATGGAAGTAGTGAAACATAAATATCTGACAAAATATAAAAATACTTAACATAGTCAATATTTCCGTAACTCAGAACGTCTTAAAAAAAAAAATTAATTCCTGCTATTCCATTTGATAGGGCTAAACCTCTATGCCTTTATTGTCTCCCCCACCTCCCCCAATACATTCTACATTATTCTTAGTTGTTTTCCTTCATGTAGAATTAACCTACAAGGAAAGAAAGGGTTTATTTTCATTCCGATATTTCTGTCCCATTGACTTGCATTGGTTTCCGGTATCGGAATCGGCGATATCCGATACTTTTTCGGTATCGGTCCGATCCAATCCGATCCGATATTTCCCGATATCGGAAGGTATCGCTCAACACTAGCCAAGAATAAAGCTGCTCAAAGAAAAAGGAAGGATATAAATAACCTACGCGTTACGCCAAGTGATTATGGCTTCATCAGGGGTATGAACATCAACTCAGACATGAACTTGCTTTCTTGTAATTTCCTTCTGTGTTCTTTTCCCAATAGGCTTAAGCAGGTGGCGCCCAAACTACAAGTGAAGAACATAGGAAAAGTTAGAACCAGATATACATTCATATATACACTGGGAAAATCGTGAAGGATCAGTCAACGATTCAATTAGTTAAAACACTTCTACCCAATAAGGGTATGTGCCCACGATGCAGAAATGAAGCAGAAAATTTCTGCAGCGTTTCTGCATCTCCCTTGCCAGAAAAAATGCATGCAGATCGTGCATTTGACTCGCCCCCTGGGCCGAGGGACACCCGGAACCGGGCTTCTGGGGGTTGTAGTCTCCGTGGCGGTGACCCGGGCCCGTGGCTCAGTGTGGTCAGGCCAATGGCGGTCTTTTGTGGGGGCTTTTATGGGATAATGTCCGACTACGCCACCCGTGGATTGCGGTCAGTGCGAACCGCCGCTGCAAGGCAGACCGCTGGGGCTGATGGTGTATGCAGCTGAGGTAGTGTGACTCCCGACGGGAAGAGTGAAGCCCCAGGGCAGTGTAGTAGACGGTGGGGGTTATGGTGCACGGGCGTCCCAGTACCAGTAGTGCTGCATACGGTGAGAAAGCACAGAGACAAGGCGTTGCAGTTCAAGCTTTTTACTCACAGTTCTCATCCAGTTCACTTGTGCACAGGTAGGACCGCCCGAGCCGTGCTGCTTCCACCAGGCAGGGGGCTCGGTCAACCCCCAGGTAATTCCAGAGTGTGGCACAGGACTCCCTTCTATCCTTTCGTCAGCCGTGCCCCACCAATGACACTACTTTTGTCCAGCTGCCTCTGATCTTCTCCTGGGAGGGCTGGGTACCCACTTCCCTGACCCTATGTGGTGTGCCTTTCTAGTAGGTGTAGTAAGGGGTCGCACCACTAAATGATTGCGACCACCGGTTCTTGGTTAAGGATTAGTCGCCTCCACCAACTTGGGATCCGGTACCCTGTTCTGCCAACCCGTCACCTGTAATCTCCTGGGTCCTTAGGTTTCCTTCTGCCTTCGTGTCTCTGGGCCTCTCTTGGTGTTCTGTTCCTTCTTACTTTCCTTTCTGTTCCTTTCTGTTTCTGTCCTTTCTTCTGGCTCTGGCCTTCACTCTAGGCCTGCCTCGTGGAGCTGGGCCCAGACTGAGCCACAGCTCCCTGTCAGCCCTCCTGGTTGAACTCCTTTTCTCTTCTCCTCCTGACTGAACTGACTCTACTCGACTAAGATGAAGACACCTTATATACCTCCCTCTCTGTGTATGAGCCCAGGTGACTTCCAACCAATGGGCTCCTACCTATGCCCAGAAACCATCCCCCCCTGCTCCTACATCACTGGGTGTGCTTCCCCCTCCCCACTCCAGCCAGGGACATGATTTGTCGTGCCTGCATTACTGTACTAATGGGAGCACCGTTGAGCTGTCCCTCGGAAATGGGGTGTGTGTGATGCATGCAGCTAACCGAGCCCCGATAGCATCACTTGGAAAGTGCTTGACAACTAGGTCACACTATATAAATCCATGCAAACAGCATGGATTTATATAGTGTGACTGTAAAAAATAAAGCTATACTTACCGATCCCCTGCCGCATGTGCTGCCGCGTGTGTTGTCGCGGTCCTTCCGGGTTGCCGGCATATCGCGAGACAGCCTGCGGTCACATGATCGCGACGTCATCTCAGGTCCTGGAAGATAAGCGCTGCCGGCCGGCCCGCGAGAAGGTAAATATAAACTTTATTTATTATTTTATTCTTTTTTTCACAGGTACAATGGTACCCAGGTCTGGATGAGAGTCTTCTCTCCTCCAGAACTGGGTACCATCCGCACATAGAAACGCATATAATCCACATGTACAAACGTATAGACACGGATTATATGCGTCTCAATGCAAGTCAATGGCGGCAATTCCGCTGCGCTTCCGCAAAATTAATGAACATGCTGCGGATTTTTGAGCGCCGCAGAAACGCTGCGGAATAATCCGCAGCATGTGCATTGACATTGCGGAATGCCATTGAGGACCATGTGGTGCAGATTACCAAGCGTTTTTAATGAGTTTCCACTGCGGAAATTCCGCAGTGGAAACGCATGAAAAACGCATCGTGGGCACGCAGCCGAAAGGTCTAGATTTTAGAGTATGTGGGTTGCCTTAAAAGGGTTATATAGCATCTATAAGAACTATGTTTTTTTTACTATGTAGTATCAACAGTGTAAAAAATTGGTTTCGATGACGAATGCTTCAGCAAAGGCACATGCTTGACAGCTGCTCCATTCATTCCCTAGGTAGCTGCTCGGCTTTTTCCGGTAGACTCCCAGCGGTCATGCATCTGACCTGCGGCACATATTTTGTAACAGGGATAAAAGTTCTCCATTGGGGATAAAAATTCCCCGTTCTGCCAATTGGTGCATGTTGCATCTTTGTGGACTTAAAGATATATTTTGTGCATTTTGGTTTCATTAAATATATTGCACCATTTGGCTTTTACAGACTATTTGTTTCCCTGCACATTCAACTTTGATGTGGTCAGTGGTCTTAAACCAGCTGAGATGATGTCAGAAAAAGACATAAAAAAAGGTACTCTCCTTCTCTTGTTATAACAGTTCTCTCCTATTGAACTGTTATAATAAGCTCACTGATGGATTCTTAGACAGTGCAAGATAGAGACTACAAAAGGCAAACGGTGCAAAATTTTTAATCAAATCCAATTCCAAAAAATTATTTTTAGCTAAAAATGCATGCATTTAAGTATTTAAAAAAATTGTCTTTATTGATGGACAACCCCTATAGAGCAATTAGGGTCTATATCTGTAGCTAGTGCCGCCAACATTAGGAACCATATTTCAAATAAATGGGGTTGTCCGTGCTTTTATACTTTCTTATCACTGGTCAGTAATAGACCATGTTATACAGTCAAGGACCATGTTATACAGTTGACTTAGTCTTATGGCCACGTCACACGATAGATAATTGCTGCCAAGTATATAATGTTAAAAGGGGTTATCTAGGACTATTACATTTTTTTAACTATTGACCTAAGAACTAACAGGTAGGTAGTTGCTAACTACCAGTCTGTTGTGCCCTGCACAGATCTCTGCTGACACAGAGCGGTCACAGCAATTCAGCGGCTTCTGCTAATATCATGTCTACAGAGCAGCGGCTTCTCTTCTGCTCTGGTCTCTTGATGGATCGTGACTGCTGACGTCATGCTGATTGGCAGCCGACTCACAAGTTGCCTAACGTCGGTAGCCACGCCCCATCAACAGAGCAGCCTGGAAGAAGAAGAGCTGCTCTGTTGACTTGGAGCAGCTGAATCGCCGGCGACAGTGGTCGGTGACCTCTCCGAGCCGGCACCGGATACAACAGGCAGGTAGTTGCCACTGTTAGTAACAACCTGCCTGTTAGTTTTTAGGCTTATAGTAAAAAGATAAAATAGTCCTGGATAAACCGTTTAAAGATCCAGCAACAAACCTTCCATTCACGATCTTTCATAAGCCTGATTTTTGGTTGGTCAGTCATGTAAGATTTACAAACAGTACCATTGGGGCTTCAGGACTGGAGAACGGAGACTCCTCATGAGATCTATTTTCTTTATTGACAGCGTCATCACCATTTCTGTGCGCAAACTTCTGCTTCAAGGCTTTGGCTATAATGGCTGCAGGGTCTGTGGGTTCATTAAGTGAACATCTCTTCTTGTCTTTCCTGGTTGAGGGTTTCCCACCAGGGGATCTAAAGTGAAAAAGCAGTGAAAATAAACATCACTGCCATTCTGTAACAGACGGGCTGACAGGCTATAACTTAGCTCTTCATACAAACCACTTTTCGTTCATTGCTGCTATGTCTAATAAGATTTTTTTTTACAGACTTTTTCTAAAAAAATGAATCAATCACCTGCTATCCATTTTCTGAAAAGACTTGTCTAAGATCCTATTAGTGGGGCTAATACAGCATATTTATGATTAGGGACAGACTACTCTGAAATGTTAAACCTAATATAATTATTGAAATCATGTTTGCATAAGTTAATTTTAACTTTGCAAGTTATCACCTATCTGTGAAGCCCAGCTGTGCTTGGTATCACAGACCCAGGAGGGTGTATTGAAGGATTCCTCCACAAGAGGCCCCCATAACCATTCACACATCTCCACCTTCCACCTCAGACCACCAGAGGGAGCTCCTTAGGGAGATATATAAGGGAAGGTGGAGCCAGGCAGCAGTTAGTCTAGACTGGAGACGACAGAAAGCAAACCTGTTGTGAGAGTTCCTGCAGTGCAAAAGCCTGAGAGAGGTCAGTCTGCAGTGGAGCACGTTCTAGACTCACGTGTAGCTCAGTGAGGTGAGCTTTAGGTGTGCCGGCGCCATAAGATCGGTGAAACGCGGCACGCTGCCGTTAGTGTGAGTAGCCTATTGAGGGTCCGAGTAGGCCGAAGGCGAAGAGTAGAGAGTTAGTTCATAGGGGGCAGAGGAGCTTAACTAGCTCACCCCGAAGAAGAAGTAGTTACCGGACACCGGGTCCGAAGCTTGCCAGGATCTCCATGACCCAGTAAGATAAACTGGAATCCCTGGAGAACTACAGGTCCCAGGAGCGCTAAAGTGCTGATATGTACCAGAGCCAGGAGACACATAGGCCCCGTAGGTTGGGAGCGTGCACTCCAAGAGAAGGCCCTACCACAAGGTCAGCCAGCGCAGGACAGAGACAAAGTTAGGCCTAGCTCCAGGCAGGTCAGAAACTTACTACGCAGAAGCCAGAACCAGGAGGCCCAAAACCTGCTCATTGGGGAGGATCCGGACATACACCCTTCACCCTACAGTGCTCCGGGGAGTGCCTGAAATTCCACCAGTAAAAGGTACTGAAGTGACTATTGTGTCCGTCCCTGTTCTTGATCTGGCCCGGCGGAGTCTCTTTGTCCTGCATCCCCGTTCCTATACTGCCCTGAGGCCCAGCTCTACCTGTGGGGAGCTATACCATCAAGCTGCCTTATCACCAGCCTCAGTGGACTGCGCAGCGCTGGTGATCCTCACCAGAAGCCACAGGTGGCGTCACGAACTCTTTCTTTTACAAGACCAACCCTTTTAAAAGAGAGGCTCAGAGTACGGGCCCGGGAGCCGACCACCGCGACATCCCTAAAGGCCCGGGTACCGAGTCATCCCCATTCCCCTGGGCTAGTCATCTCTTTCCTGGCGTCGCAAACAGGATCACGTGCCCACTGCAACGACACCGTGTTTTGCCCGTTGCCACCGGGTACTGTGCGCCTTTATTTTGAACTGTGTACGAAAAGTTGTGGTGAAGATAGCCGCCATTGTTGGGCCGTTGAGCGAGAAGAAGGGCGTAACCGCGGGAAAATAAGGGGCGTACCTGCAAAAGAGCACGAAGTCCCGGACACACCCCACGCCTTGATGTCAAATCAGGAAGCGCCAGGTCCTGTACGGAGCGTCGCTGAACGCTCTGACGTAGGATGCAAGCGACGCAAGGTCCTGAAGACAACCGTCACCTGCGGAGCTGCGGCCTACCGGAAGAAAAACCAGAAGGTAGGCCACGGTTAACTAGGGGGGCGCTAAGATGTCCGTCGAACAGCAGAACGCCGACCTACCGGTCAACGTCCCCGATAATGGGCAGGCCGAAGCCGCCGCTCCACCAGCAGCGCCTGTAACACCTGTTATTCCTATGACTTTACCGTACATTCCTGGAGAAAAGTGGCTCCGCCAGTACAACGGCAAACCAGATACCCTGTCTGGATTTAAGCGGAAGATATGTGGTATTTTGGACATGTACTCTATGACCGGCAAACAAAGAGCTGCCGTTGTATTAGGACAGCTGACCGGTGCTGCGGAGCGGGAAGTGGAAACATGGTCGGCCGCAGACCGGGGATAGTGTCCGCAATATTCCAAAAACTACATACTGTCTTTGAGGACCTTACTGAGGCGGACCTCCGGATGAGGTTCTACAGCTGCTCCCAACAACCAGAGGACTATGTTCGTGACTACGCCTGGCATCTTCAAGGGGCCCTGCGGGCTCTGAACCAGGTTAGTCCGACCAGCTTTGAGAATGAGAACAAAATGCTGAAGGAACAGTTTGTCCGGGGACTGAAGTCTCCAGAGGAGAGCAGGACTGTGCGTTGGTGGTCCCTGGATCATCCAGATGCCACCTTTGACAATCTAAAGGACATGGCTATAAAAGGACTACAGCCCCTGGAGACAAATGCCATCCAATGTTACCAGGGTGGGGCAACCCCAGAGCCTGCAACGCCCACCTTTTCTCCAGTGACTGCTGAAGCTAAGGTTCCAACAACGTCCCCTAAAGACCTGGACAGTCTGCGCTCAGAGGTGCGTCAGTTGAGTAAAACCCTGACCACCGTGCTGAGTGCCCTGCAGCTGCGGACGGAGCCTGAGGGAGGAGGGAAGATCCTGCTAGCTGATAGCCCTGAGGATGTCCCCTGGATGCGGAGGAGGAGGAGGCCAACACCACCCTCGCCGAGGACCAGTGACCAACGCCGTCCACCAAGGGAACCGATCTGTTACCGATGCCATAAGACAGGACACATCGCCCTGAATTGTCCCTTAAACGAGAAAACCCTGGGTCCGAAGGCCGCCACCCAGGAGTAGACTCACCAGGTCCATCAGACTGGTACAACAGGTTCGTCGGAGGAAGACCTTTCCTGTCCATTGTATTGGACGGGATCCCGATGCATGCCCTGCTGGACACAGGATCTCAGGTAACCATCATACCTGAAGTCCTCTACAAGAGGTACTGGTCCATGGACGATCTGCGTCCGCCAGCTCCAAATTTGTCTGTATATGCATCAAATGGACTCCCCCTTAACCTACTCGGGGTTAAGAATGTGACTGTAAGGTGGGGAGAGTGGAGCTGAAGGACCAGGGACTTATTGTAGTGGAGACTAACCCTGATGACAGCAACCCATATATGGTACTAGGCACTAATGTTGTTGGTAACTGTTTGGGAGAGGTTGTGTTCTTGCTCCAAGAGATCGCTGACACTGCCAGACCGAGACAGAGGAGGGCGCTGCAGAGAGAAATCCGCGTCTTGATGTATCAACAGCAAGTACAATTAACAGATGGTGAAATCGGTAACGTGAGGGTAACAGACCCTATACCCATTGTTGTTCCCCCAATGAGTGAAATGCTCATCTGGTGTAGAGCTGCCATAGGTCTTAGAGGACAGAGCTACCAGGCGGTAGTAGAACCCCTTTGCTCTGAGCACAGACCCACGCTCTTAACCGCCAGGGGGGTGGTAGATGTACGTAATGGGAGGGTGCCTGTCCGTCTTCTTAACCTAGGGGAAGATGAGGTCAAACTGCCACGTTATGCCACTGTTGCTAAACTACATGCTGTCAACAACAACTGTATCCATGTGGCGGAGTCCTTAACTTCACCAGAAGAAGTGGAAGATAATGACCCTGCAACCCAGGTGGAGGATTGGTGTCAACAGCTCCATGTTGGGACAGACACCACTCCTGCCCATCAAAAACAGGGTGTACACCGGGTGGTTCAAGAATACTCGCAGGTGTTCAGTAAACATCCACTTGACTTTGGGAGGGTTAAGGGGGTTCAACATCATATCTCCACAGGCAACCATTCCCCAATTAAAGAACGTTATAGGCCTATACCCCCAGCTCACTACCAGAAGGCAAAAGAAATGCTGCATGACATGAGGAAGGCGGGAGTAATTAGGGATAGTTGTAGTCCCTGGGCGGCTCCCCTAGTGCTGGTTAGGAAAAAGGATGGGAGCATGAGAATGTGTGTAGATTACCGTCAAGTAAATCGCATTACACATAAAGATGCATACCCTTTACCACGCATAGAAGAGTCCCTAACTGCCTTAAAGTCTGCAAATTACTTTTCTACCCTTGACCTCACTAGTGGTTACTGGCAGGTCGCTGTGGCTGAGGAGAATCGGGAGAAGACGGCCTTCACCACCCCGATGGGACTCTGCGAGTTCAACAGCATGCCGTTTTGACTCTAAAATGCCCCCGGAACGTTCCAGAGACTGATGGAGTGCTGCCTGGGACACCGCATCTTCGAGACTGTGTTACTTTACCTGGATGACGTAATTGTGTACTCCAGAACGTACGAGGACCACCTGAAACACCTGGCAGAGGTATTTGAGTCACTGTCCCGGTACGGGATGAAGTTGAAGCCCTCAAAGTGCCACCTGCTCAAGAGAAAGGTACAGTACCTGGGGCACATTGTCAGTCCGGAAGGGGTAGCACCAGACCCGGAGAAAGTTACTGCCATCCAGAAGTGGCCGGAGCCGAAGAACCTCAAGGAGGTGCGTCAGTTCTTGGGACTAGTCGGATACTACCGGAGGTTTGTAAAGGACTACACTAAGAAGGCAGCTCCTCTGCAAGACCTCCTGGTAGGGCAGTCCCCCAAAAGCAAAAACCCTCCATTCCACTGGGGTAAAGAACAGGCTGAATCATTTCAAGAGATGAAGGAGATCCTGACAGGTGATGAGATCCTAGCCTACGCTGACTACAGCCAAACATTCCTGCTGTATACAGATGCCAGCAATGAAGGCCTGGGCACTGTCTTAAGTCAGAAGCAGAATGGCCAGGAGAAAGTCATCGCGTATGCAAGCAGGAAGCTCCGCCCGACCGAGAGGAACCCAGAGAACTATAGCAGCTTCAAGTTGGAGTTCCTGGCCTTGGTCTGGGCCATCACAGAAAAGTTCAAGCACTACCTAGCCTCCAGCAAGTTTACTGCCTACACTGACAATACCCCCTTAACTCATCTTCAAACAGCCAAGCTGGGAGCCATGGAATAGCGATGGATGGCTCGGCTGTCAAACTACCAATTCACCATAAAGTACCGGGCGGGCCGCAAGAACGCCAACGCCGATGCCCTGTCCAAGATGCCTCACCAGTCAGACACAGAAGAAGAAGTGGATGACCTGGAAGAGGTTGAACTACCTGCCTTCCACCGGAATGGGATGGCCCACGAGCTACGAGCCTCCAGGAAGCAACGCGGTAAGACGTTAAACCCCTTGCCTCACCACAGCTGGAAAGAGACCCAGGACAGCGACCCGGTTGTCAGCCGTATCAAGGAGCTGATAACCCAAGAAGGTTCCTCCCTGGAGAAGGATGCGGCTCTCCAAGCAAAGCAGCTGTGGAATGAGAGAAGCCGGCTGTTTATCTACCGTGAGAAGTTGTGCCGGAGGTACGTCAATCCCAAAACCCTCGAGATGGTGTGGCAGATAGTGGTCCCCAAGACGGACATCCAGATGGTGTTGGAGACCTACCACGATCAGGCGGGGCACTTTGGCTAGAAAAAGCTAGAGACCCTGTTGAAGTGTCGATTCTACTGGGTGGGGATGCGCAGCTTCATTGAGAGGTGGTGCAGAGACTGTGGACCCTGTAGCCTCAGAAGAAAAGACTACAGCAGCCAGAAGGCACCCCTGCAACCCATCAAGACGACTCGCCCTCTGGAGATCGTGGCCCTGGACCATGTCAAGTTGTCACCCAGTCGGTCAGGATACTCCTATGCCCTGACCATGGTGGATCACTACTCCAGGGTCCTGGTGGTCTCCCCTATCAAAGACCTGACAGCAGAGACAGCAGCTAAGACGTTCCAAGCGTACTTCTGCAGGTCCCATGGATAGCCTGGACAGGTACTGACTGACCAAGGCACGGCCTTTGAGGCTGAATTGTTCAAAGAGTTCTGCCATCTGTACGGGTATAAAAAGATCAGGACTACACCGTACCACCCCCAAACTAACGGTCTCTGTGAAAAGATGAATAACATCATCATCGATCTACTGAAGACCATACCACTAGAAGAGAGAAGCCAGTGGCCAGACCTACTACCTGACCTAGTGGATCTGTATAATCACATACCAGTAAGTTCCACCAATTGCACTCCGGCATATCTCATGCGTGCAAGACCAGGGAAGTTGCCCATGGACCTGAAGCTTGGTGTGGTAGAACCTGAAGCTGATGTGACCACTGAGGACTGGGACACGACCAGACAGGAGCAGTACAGGAGAGTCCAAGCCTGTGTCGAAGACAGTCTCACTCGGGTGAGGGATAAACAAGAGGCACAATACAACAGAAGTGCACCAGCAGAACCCTTCACACCAGGAGAAGTGGTATTGAAAAGGAAGCGGAGGAAACACAAGCTTGATGACCAGTGGGAGAGAGAACCCTACACTGTGTTGAATTCAAGGTTTGACAACAGGAAGACGTGTTTGATCAGCAAAGATGGAGGAAGAACAACTGCGACAATATCTAGGGACCACCTGAAGTTGTGTCTACATCTACTAAAGACTCAGGAAGAAGTGTCTTTCACAACCCAGGAAGAACCTAAAGAAACAGTGATACACACTGACCTTGGAGACTTCCCAGCGGATTGGCCTCAAATAGGAGGTGCAGTAATCATTCCAGTACTCCAATTCTATGAACAGCCAGAAAACCCTCCACAGCAAGTTGAACCTGTAAGTGCTGCAGAAGAGCCAGCTCAAGAAGTATCCCCAGATGAAGGATCCCCGGCAGGAGCGGAGCAAGAGGGCCCAGCCAATGGTAGACTTGCCAGTCCAAGAGAGAGGTTAAGGCAATTTTACAACATGGTTACATGTAAAACTGGTAGGGTAACTGAGGATACAGATACTGACACTCCACTAACCACAACACTATGCAGATCAGTACGCAGCACAAGAGGTAAACCTCCTGCTAGGTACACTGAGTAAAGTAGCAAAATTTCAGAGAATGTAGATAGTTACCCCTGGGGTATTGAGTATTAAATTGTAATGTATTGCGTAACTGTTTGTTTTCATGCATGCTTATCAATTTGTGCTTTTTCCTATTAATTCTTTATTTGCATAATGAACTGCATGGCTGAGGACTGTGTGCAGCCCAAAAACTCTTATTGTATATAATTGCGCTCCCTGGAGTGCCCCTTTCAGGTGACCTCAGAAGGAAAACCTATCTGGAGTGGCTCTTTTGGAGGTCCAACTCGGATCTTCATGCCCTGCAGCCACCCCAGGGCCTGCGTAGAGGGTTTAGGACAGGTCCCTCAAAACTACCAAAGTACTCTACCTTGTGAGATGGACATCCTGTATGGGAACCTCACCATAGGAGACTTGGATTCTGAGGACACTCTGTATTTGTATTGTTTCTGCAACGTTTAAGATCCGTGCCTCCCATAAAGGGAAGAGTGTTCTAGTATTGCTTATGTTTCCTATTGTTACTGTTGTTATAAAATGTACTTCAGCCCGGGAGTGCTGAGTTTAACTAGGGGGGAATGTGAAGCCCAGCTGTGCTTGGTATCACAGACCCAGGAGGGTGTACTGAAGGATTCCTCCACAAGAGGCCCCCATAACCATTCACACATCTCCAACTTCCACCTCAGACCACCAGAGGGAGCTCCTTAGGGAGATATATAAGGGAAGGTGGAGCCAGGCAGCAGTTAGTCTAGACTGGAGACGACAGAAAGCAAACCTGTTGTGAGAGTTCCTGCAGTGCAAAAGCCTGAGAGAGGTCAGTCTGCAGTGGAGCACGTTCTAGACTCACGTGTAGCTCAGTGAGGTGAGCTGTAGGTGTGTCGGCGCCATAAGATCGGTGAAACGCGGCACACTGCCGTTAGTGTGAGTAGCCTATTGAGGGTCCGAGTAGGCCGAAGGCGAAGAGTAGAGAGTTAGTTCATAGGGGGCAGAGGAGCTTAACTAGCTCACCCCGAAGAAGAAGTAGTTACCGGACCCCGGGTCCGAAGCTTGCCGGGATCTCCACGACCCAGTAAGATAAACTGGAATCCCTGGAGAACTACAGGTCCCAGGATCGCTAAAGTGCTGATACGTACCAGAGCCAGGAGACACATAGGCCCCGTAGGTCGTGAGCGTGCTCTCCAAGAGAAGGCCCTACCACAAGGTCAGCCAGCGCAGGACAGAGACAAAGTTAGGCCTAGCTCCAGGCAGGTCAGAAACTTACTACGCAGAAGCCAGAACCAGGAGGCCCAAAACCTGCTCATTGGGGAGGATCTGGACATACAACCTTCACCCTACAGTGCTCCTGGGAGTGCCTGAAATTCCACCAGTAAAAGGTACTGAAGTGACTATTGTGTCCATCCCTGTTCTTGATCTGGCCCGGCGGAGTCTCTTTGTCCTGCATCCCCGTTCCTATACTGCCCTGAGGCCCAGCTCTACCTGTGGGGAGCTATACCATCAAGCTGCCTTATCACCTGCCTCAGTGGACTGCGCAGCACTGGTGATCCTCACCAGAAGCCACAGGTGGCGTCACAAACTCTTTCTTTTACAACACCAACCCTTTTAAAAGAGAGGCCCAGAGTACGGGCCCGGGAGCCGACCACCGTGACATCCCTAAAGGCCAGGCTAAAGGCCCGGGTACCGAGTCATCCCCATTCCCCTGGGCTAGTCATATCCACAGGATAAGCCTGCTGATCGCAGGAGGTCCGCATGGAAGACCCCCACCATGAATGGGGCTTGGAAGAGACACATTATATTTGAGCCTTCTCAAGCATTCACGCCACTGCTACATTCATTATATGTGGGACTTCCAGAGAAGGGTACAGCATTGTTAACCCCATTCATGACCTTGCAATTTTCTGTTTTTGCCCTTTCATTTTTTTCTACTCTTATTCCCAGAGCCAAGTTTTTTATTTTTTGTCAATATACAGTACAGACCAAAAGATTGACACACCTTCTCATTTAAAGATTTTTCTGTTTTTTCATGACTATGAAAATTGTACATTCACACTGAAGGCATCAAAACTATGAATTAACACATGTGAAATTATATACCTAACAAAAAAGTGTGAACCAACTGAAAATATGTCTTATATTCTAGGTTCTTCAAAGTAGCCACCTTTTGCTTTGATGACTGCTCTGCAAACTCTTGGCATTCTCTTGATGAGCTTCAAGAGGTAGTCACCGTCAATGGTTTTCACTTCACAGGTGTGCCCTGTCAGGTTTAATCAGTGGGATTTCTTGCCTTATAAATGGGGTTGGGACCATCAGTTGTGTTGTGAAGAAGTCTGGTGGATACATAGCTGATAGTCCTACTGAATAGACTGTTAGAATTTTTATTATGGCAAGAAAAAAGCAGCTAAGTAAAGAAAAACGAGTGGCCATCATTACTTTAAGAAATGAAGGTCAGTCAGTCCGAAAAATTGGGCAAACTTTGAAAGTGTCCCCAAGTGCAGTTGCAAAAACCATCAATCGCTACAAAGAAACTGGCTCGCAAAAAAGAAGCAAGACAAAAATATATCTCATACCCTACCATAATTATATATAAATGTAAAGCAAAATTGCATAATAAATATAGGGTACTTAGTGAACTATTTTTGATCAAAAAAAGTATACAAGCCGTCCCACCAGCGGCAAGGTGACCCTAAATTGGGACGGTACCTATACTGCCTATATTAAAAACCTTACTGTATATCAAAGTTGAAGTAATGCATATAAAAGGGTAGACAAATAGGACCGGGTCCCAACTCCAGACCACCTAGGCCCGTGGTAAGCTACATATATACCAATCAGCTCAACAAAGGGCATGCCACACCCTTAAATTGCACAGAATGCAAACAAGTCAAAAAACCAGACAATGTGAACTGAGGTCTAAGATGGCAGACATACAAGAAACAGAGGCATGTTCACACTAGCAAAAAAGAAGCAAGACAAAAATATATCTCATACCCTACCATAATTATATATAAATGTAAAGCAAAATTGCATAATAAATATAGGGTACTTAGTGAACTATTTTTGATCAAAAAAAGTATACAAGCCGTCCCACCAGCGGCAAGGTGACCCTAAATTGGGACGGTACCTATACTGCCTATATTAAAAACCTTACTGTATATCAAAGTTGAAGTAATGCATATAAAAGGGTAGACAAATAGGACCGGGTCCCAACTCCAGACCACCTAGGCCCGTGGTAAGCTACATATATACCAATCAGCTCAACAAAGGGCATGCCACACCCTTAAATTGCACAGAATGCAAACAAGTCAAAAAACCAGACAATGTGAACTGAGGTCTAAGATGGCAGACATACAAGAAACAGAGGCATGTTCACACTAGCAAAAAAGAAGCAAGACAAAAATATATCTCATACCCTACCATAATTATATATAAATGTAAAGCAAAATTGCATAATAAATATAGGGTACTTAGTGAACTATTTTTGATCAAAAAAAGTATACAAGCCGTCCCACCAGCGGCAAGGTGACCCTAAATTGGGACGGTACCTATACTGCCTATATTAAAAACCTTACTGTATATCAAAGTTGAAGTAATGCATCTAAAAGGGTAGACAAATAGGACCGGGTCCCAACTCCAGACCACCTAGGCCCGCGGTAAGCTACATATATACCAATCAGCTCAACAAAGGGCATGCCACACCCTTAAATTGCACAGAATGCAAACAAGTCAAAAAACCAGACAATGTGAACTGAGGTCTAAGATGGCAGACATACAAGAAACAGAGGCATGTTCACACTAGCAAAAAAGAAGCAAGACAAAAATATATCTCATACCCTACCATAATTATATATAAATGTAAAGCAAAATTGCATAATAAATATAGGGTACTTAGTGAACTATTTTTGATCAAAAAAAGTATACAAGCCGTCCCACCAGCGGCAAGGTGACCCTAAATTGGGACGGTACCTATACTGCCTATATTAAAAACCTTACTGTATATCAAAGTTGAAGTAATGCATATAAAAGGGTAGACAAATAGGACCGGGTCCCAACTCCAGACCACCTAGGCCCGTGGTAAGCTACATATATACCAATCAGCTCAACAAAGGGCATGCCACACCCTTAAATTGCACAGAATGCAAACAAGTCAAAAAACCAGACAATGTGAACTGAGGTCTAAGATGGCAGACATACAAGAAACAGAGGCATGTTCACACTAGCAAAAAAGAAGCAAGACAAAAATATATCTCATACCCTACCATAATTATATATAAATGTAAAGCAAAATTGCATAATAAATATAGGGTACTTAGTGAACTATTTTTGATCAAAAAAAGTATACAAGCCGTCCCACCAGCGGCAAGGTGACCCTAAATTGGGACGGTACCTATACTGCCTATATTAAAAACCTTACTGTATATCAAAGTTGAAGTAATGCATATAAAAGGGTAGACAAATAGGACCGGGTCCCAACTCCAGACCACCTAGGCCCGTGGTAAGCTACATATATACCAATCAGCTCAACAAAGGGCATGCCACACCCTTAAATTGCACAGAATGCAAACAAGTCAAAAAACCAGACAATGTGAACTGAGGTCTAAGATGGCAGACATACAAGAAACAGAGGCATGTTCACACTAGCAAAAAAGAAGCAAGACAAAAATATATCTCATACCCTACCATAATTATATATAAATGTAAAGCAAAATTGCATAATAAATATAGGGTACTTAGTGAACTATTTTTGATCAAAAAAAGTATACAAGCCGTCCCACCAGCGGCAAGGTGACCCTAAATTGGGACGGTACCTATACTGCCTATATTAAAAACTTTACTGTATATCAAAGTTGAAGTAATGCATATAAAAGGGTAGACAAATAGGACCGGGTCCCAACTCCAGACCACCTAGGCCCGTGGTAAGCTACATATATACCAATCAGCTCAACAAAGGGCATGCCACACCCTTAAATTGCACAGAATGCAAACAAGTCAAAAAACCAGACAATGTGAACTGAGGTCTAAGATGGCAGACATACAAGAAACAGAGGCATGTTCACACTAGCAAAAAAGAAGCAAGACAAAAATATATCTCATACCCTACCATAATTATATATAAATGTAAAGCAAAATTGCATAATAAATATAGGGTACTTAGTGAACTATTTTTGATCAAAAAAAGTATACAAGCCGTCCCACCAGCGGCAAGGTGACCCTAAATTGGGACGGTACCTATACTGCCTATATTAAAAACCTTGCCGCAAGGTTCTTTTTTGCTAATGTGAACATGCCTCTGTTTCTTGTATGTCTGCCATCTTAGACCTCAGTTCACATTGTCTGGTTTTTTGACTTGTTTGCATTCTGTGCAATTTAAGGGTGTGGCATGCCCTTTGTTGAGCTGATTGGTATATATGTAGCTTACCACGGGCCTAGGTGGTCTGGAGTTGGGACCCGGTCCTATTTGTCTACCCTTTTATATGCATTACTTCAACTTTGATATACAGTAAGGTTTTTAATATAGGCAGTATAGGTACCGTCCCAATTTAGGGTCACCTTGCCGCTGGTGGGACGGCTTGTATACTTTTTTTGATCAAAAATAGTTCACTAAGTACCCTATATTTATTATGCAATTTTGCTTTACATTTATATATAATTATGGTAGGGTATGAGATATATTTTTGTCTTGCTTCTTTTTTGCTAGTGTGAACATGCCTCTGTTTCTTGTATGTCTGCCATCTTAGACCTCAGTTCACATTGTCTGGTTTTTTGACTTGTTTGCATTCTGTGCAATTTAAGGGTGTGGCATGCCCTTTGTTGAGCTGATTGGTATATATGTAGCTTACCACGGGCCTAGGTGGTCTGGAGTTGGGACCCGGTCCTATTTGTCTACCCTTTTATATGCATTACTTCAACTTTGATATACAGTAAGGTTTTTAATATAGGCAGTATAGGTACCGTCCCAATTTAGGGTCACCTTGCCGCTGGTGGGACGGCTTGTATACTTTTTTTGATCAAAAATAGTTCACTAAGTACCCTATATTTATTATGCAATTTTGCTTTACATTTATATATAATTATGGTAGGGTATGAGATATATTTTTGTCTTGCTTCTTTTTTGCTAGTGTGAACATGCCTCTGTTTCTTGTATGTCTGCCATCTTAGACCTCAGTTCACATTGTCTGGTTTTTTGACTTGTTTGCATTCTGTGCAATTTAAGGGTGTGGCATGCCCTTTGTTGAGCTGATTGGTATATATGTAGCTTACCACGGGCCTAGGTGGTCTGGAGTTGGGACCCGGTCCTATTTGTCTACCCTTTTATATGCATTACTTCAACTTTGATATACAGTAAGGTTTTTAATATAGGCAGTATAGGTACCGTCCCAATTTAGGGTCACCTTGCCGCTGGTGGGACGGCTTGTATACTTTTTTTGATCAAAAATAGTTCACTAAGTACCCTATATTTATTATGCAATTTTGCTTTACATTTATATATAATTATGGTAGGGTATGAGATATATTTTTGTCTTGCTTCTTTTTTGCTAGTGTGAACATGCCTCTGTTTCTTGTATGTCTGCCATCTTAGACCTCAGTTCACATTGTCTGGTTTTTTGACTTGTTTGCATTCTGTGCAATTTAAGGGTGTGGCATGCCCTTTGTTGAGCTGATTGGTATATATGTAGCTTACCACGGGCCTAGGTGGTCTGGAGTTGGGACCCGGTCCTATTTGTCTACCCTTTTATATGCATTACTTCAACTTTGATATACAGTAAGGTTTTTAATATAGGCAGTATAGGTACCGTCCCAATTTAGGGTCACCTTGCCGCTGGTGGGACGGCTTGTATACTTTTTTTGATCAAAAATAGTTCACTAAGTACCCTATATTTATTATGCAATTTTGCTTTACATTTATATATAATTATGGTAGGGTATGAGATATATTTTTGTCTTGCTTCTTTTTTGCTAGTGTGAACATGCCTCTGTTTCTTGTATGTCTGCCATCTTAGACCTCAGTTCACATTGTCTGGTTTTTTGACTTGTTTGCATTCTGTGCAATTTAAGGGTGTGGCATGCCCTTTGTTGAGCTGATTGGTATATATGTAGCTTACCACGGGCCTAGGTGGTCTGGAGTTGGGACCCGGTCCTATTTGTCTACCCTTTTATATGCATTACTTCAACTTTGATATACAGTAAGGTTTTTAATATAGGCAGTATAGGTACCGTCCCAATTTAGGGTCACCTTGCCGCTGGTGGGACGGCTTGTATACTTTTTTTGATCAAAAATAGTTCACTAAGTACCCTATATTTATTATGCAATTTTGCTTTACATTTATATATAATTATGGTAGGGTATGAGATATATTTTTGTCTTGCTTCTTTTTTGCTAGTGTGAACATGCCTCTGTTTCTTGTATGTCTGCCATCTTAGACCTCAGTTCACATTGTCTGGTTTTTTGACTTGTTTGCATTCTGTGCAATTTAAGGGTGTGGCATGCCCTTTGTTGAGCTGATTGGTATATATGTAGCTTACCACGGGCCTAGGTGGTCTGGAGTTGGGACCCGGTCCTATTTGTCTACCCTTTTATATGCATTACTTCAACTTTGATATACAGTAAGGTTTTTAATATAGGCAGTATAGGTACCGTCCCAATTTAGGGTCACCTTGCCGCTGGTGGGACGGCTTGTATACTTTTTTTGATCAAAAATAGTTCACTAAGTACCCTATATTTATTATGCAATTTTGCTTTACATTTATATATAATTATGGTAGGGTATGAGATATATTTTTGTCTTGCTTCTTTTTTGCTAGTGTGAACATGCCTCTGTTTCTTGTATGTCTGCCATCTTAGACCTCAGTTCACATTGTCTGGTTTAAAGAAACTGGCTCGCATGAGGACTTCCCCAGGAAAGGAAGACCAAGAGTCACCTCTGCTTCTGAGGATAAGTTTATCCGAGTCACCAGCCTCAGAAATCACAGGTTAACAGCAGCTCAGATTAGAGACCCGGTCAATGCCACACAGAGTTCTAGCAGCAGACACTTCTCTTCAACAACTGTTAAGAGGAGACTTTGGGCAGCAGGCCTTCATGGTAAAATAGCTGCTAGGAAATCACTGCTAAGGACAGGCAACAAGCAGAAGAGACTTGTTTGGGCTAAAGAACACAAGGAATGGACATTAGACCAGTGGAAATCTGAGCTTTGGTCTGATGAGTCCAAATTTGAGATCTTTGGTTCCAACCACCGTGTTTTTGTGCGACGCAGAAAAGGTGAAAGAATGGACTCTACATGCCTGGTTCCCACCGTGAAGCATGGATGAGGAGGTGTGATGGTGTGGGGGTGCTTTGCTGGTGACACTGTTGGGGATTTATTCAAAATTGAAGGCATACTGAACAAGCATGGCTATCACAGCATCTTACAGCGGCATGCTATTCCATCTGGTTTGCGTTTAGTTGGACCATCATTTATTTTTCAACATGACGATGAACCCAAACACACCTCCAGGCTGTGTAAGGGCTATTTGACCAAGAAGGAGAGTGATGGGGTGCTACACCAGATGACCTGGCCTCCACAGTCACCAGACTTGAACCCAATCAAGATGGTTTGGGGTGAGCTGGACCGCAGAGTGAAGGCAAAAGGGCCAACAAGTGCTAATCATCTCTGGGAATTCCTTCAAGATTGTTGGAAGACCATTTCCGGTGACTACCTCTTGAAGCTCATCAAGAGAATGCCAAGAGTGTGCAAAGCAGTTATCAAAGCAAAAGGTGGCTACTTTGAAAAACCTAGAATATAAGACATATTTTCAGTTGTTTCACACTTTTTTGTTAAGTATATAATTCCACATGTGTTAATTCATAGTTTTGATGTCTTCAGTGTGAATGTACAATTTTCATAGTCATGAAAATACAGAAAAATCTTTAAATGAGAAGGTGTGTCCAAACTTTTGGTCTGTACGGTACCTTTTTTTTTTGCGGGACAAGTTGTTCTTTTGATTGACATCATTTATTTTACCATATCGTGTACTGGAAAACGGGAAAAAAATTCCAAGTGCGGTGAAATTGCAAAAAAGTGCATTTCCACAATTGTAATTTTTTTTTTTTATTTACCATGTTCACTAAATGCTAAAGCTGACCAGCCATTATGATTCCCAGGTCAGTACGAGTTCATAGATACCAAACATGTATTGGTTCTTTTATATGTGAGTGGTGAAAAAAAAAATCAGAAGTTTGTAAAAAAAAAATTAAAAAAAATCGCTTATGTCGCCATTTTCCGAGACCCGTAGCATCTCCATTTTTCGGGTCTAGGGCCAGGTTAGGGCTTATTTTTTGCGCCCTCAGCGGACGTTTTTATTTATATAATTTTGAGGTAGATACAATGTTTTGATCGCCTGTTATGTTTGCGGAGGCAAAAAAAGAAAAACATAATTCTGGAGTTTAGATTTTTTTTGTCGTTACGCCGTTTACCGATCTGATTAATTTACTTTATATTTTGATAGATCGGAGATTTCTGAATACAGCGATACCAAATATGCGTATATTTTTTTAATGGTTTTATTTTCAATAGGGCAAAAGGGCGTGATTTAAACCTTTATGTTTTTTAAAACTTTTTTTACTTTTTACTGGCAGCAATAGTCCTCTTAGGAGACTTGAAGCTGCAATCATCTGATTACCTGTGCTACACATAGCAGGGCTTCAGCACTGCTATGTATAGCAGAAATCACAATCTCCTATGAATGCCGGCCACAGGGGATCTACAATGACAGCCAGGGGTCTTCTGCAGACCCCCGGCTGTCATGACAACACATTGGCACCCCGCAATCACATGACAGGGACGCCTATGGGTGTGTCTTGTGACGAGCTTCTGGCAGGTGTGTATTAAATGCCACTGCTAGTGATTGACAGCGGTATTTAACTGGTTAACAGCTGCGGGTGGATCTCGGATCCGACTGCGGCTGTTAAAGGCACATGACAGCTCATGAGATCAGCAGTCATGTGCAGGGAAAGATGCAGGCTCAGTGACAGATTTTTTTTTTTTTTACAGTTTTCTCCTTCATTCTATTTCACGCATGTCTGTAATAAAAAATATATATTTAAAGAAAATCTATAAAATGACCTTTCGACCGCCCGAAGCTTGATGGAATTCATGCCTTTTAACACATCCATCATACTGGGGAGCTGATCCACACTGCCTTTCTCTGAAGCCTCACTTTCCGTCGGGCTGCATTTGTGAGAAGCTTTACGTTCTCTTATAATATCAAGTGCAGATTTTAGTTGGGAAGATGGGACTGGGGGTGGTGGAGGAGGAGGAGGAGGAGGAGGAGGGGGCAGCGGAGCTACTGGGGTTGTAAATTGCAAAAACTGTGCGGAAAGTGGTGGAGAAGCTGAAGATGGGGGTGAGAGGGCATTACCTGGGCAGCTAAATGAGCACATTGATTCTGTATCTGAGAAACAAAAACGAGATCAAATCATACCAAATACATAGCAAAAGCTTGACCTGTTTAACCCATTAAGTGATTTATAAGGATTACAAAAACAATGGCTTACGAGACTGTGCGGCTTGTGACGGTTGTAGGGCAACAATGGCAGCAATCTGTACTCTCTGCTGCAGCAGCTCATCTTCCAAAGCTGAAAGGCATGATCGTCTGCAGGAAGGAGACTCTTTTCACACACTCTCCTGGCCAACATCATAGTCAGAAATCCTGAGTCTGAATTATTCGGGTCCATTGACTTGTTGGATGGAAGATCGTGTCTGATGTTACTAAAGGGAATCTGTCACCAGGTTTATGCTACCTCATCTGAGAGCAGCATGATGTGGGGGCCGAGACCCCGAATCCAGTGATGTTACTGGGCTCCTTGCTGTAGTTTTGATAAATCATTGTGACGCGCCCCCTGGGCCATGTTGTGCTGCGTTGCGCATGCGGGGGATACCCGGAGCCGGATCTGACAGGGGTAGTAGTCCTCGTGGCGGTGACCCGGTCCGTGCCCAGGGTGGTCAAACTAAGAGGCAGTGCTCGGCATTAAGATGTTATAGAGTTCGACTACGCCACCCGTTGATTGCAGCTATGAAGCCGCCGCTGCAGGGCAGACCGCTGAGGCCGGTGGTGTGGTTGTGCAGCGTGGATGGTATAACCCCCAACGGGAGAGGTATAGCCTCAGGGCAGCTGGTGAAGCAGGGAATGATGATAGTGGTAGTGGTGTGACAAGGAAGCTCAGAGACGTGCATTGCAGTTTTCACAGCTTTACTCACAGTTGGTATTCAGATCACTTCGGCCAAGAGTGACCACCCGAGCCGTGCTGCGTCCACCAGGTGCGGGACTCGGCCAACTCCCAGGCAGTTCCAGAGCGTGGTCCTGAGCTCCCCTCTCTTCCTTCCTACTGGCCGTCCCCACCAGGGATCCACCTTTGTCCAGCTCCCTCGAGCCTTCTGGTGGTGAAACCTTTCCCGGCTTCCCTGACCCTATACCTGGTATGCCTTCCTGGTGGATATGGCGAGGGGTCGCGCCAAAACTTGTCCACGACCTCCGGTTCCTGGCTGAGGATAATTGGCCTCCACCAGTTTGGGATCCGGTACCCTGTTCTGCCAACCCTTCACCCGTTAACTCGTGGGATCTCAGGGTTCCCTCTTCTCTTGCATCTCTGGGCCTCTCTTGGTGTTTCTGTTCCTCCTTCTTCTCCTTTCTCTCTCTCTCTGCTTCAGGCCTCCTCTCCAGGCCTGGCTCTGGAGCTGGGCCCAGACTGAGCCACAGCTCCCTGTCAGCCCTCTCTGGCTGAGCTCCTCTCTGCACAGAGCAGACCAAAAAGACCTTGTCCTAAGATGGTGCCCACCTTATATACTCCCTCTGACACCTGAGCCCAGGTGACAAGCACCCAATGGGCTCCTACCTATGCCCAGAGTCCCTCCCCTATCTGCTCCTACACCACTAGGATGTTCCTCCCCCCTCCCCACTCCAGCCGGGGACAGAAGCTGTCGTACCTGCACATCTATCTGGTGGGAGTACCGTTGGTCTGTCCCCCGGAAATGGGGTGAGTGTGGTGCATGCAGCTAACTGAGCCCAGTTCCACACTCCATCCTTACCCGGGAGTGGAATACCACACCTCTGGATCGAGGTGCAATACCCCTGTAGCAGCCGAGTCCTCGGGGTGCTACAATTGTGTTATCTGCTGCAGCTCTGCTAGTCCTCTCAATGATCAGCTCCTGCTATGCAGTCCTTAATATTCATGAGCTCAGGCTAACCATGTCCCTCTCCACTGTCAGCGTTGTCTATGCACAGTGTAGACAGAAAGCTGTAAATCAGTGGTGCAGGCAGGGCTGTGGAGTCGGTAAGCCAAACCTCCGACTCCTCAATTTCCATGACACCGACTCCAACTCTGACTCCAACACCCTCATACATGGCTCATGTTTAAGAGATAAATTTACTGTAGCACAGATTCATCTCAGCTAAAAGTCTAGACCCTTAGATCAAGAATAGGACAGACATTTATAGGACATTTCATAACTTTCCCAAATCCTTATGAAATAATATTCTCCACAAACTGCATTGAACTACTACACCCAATTTGTTATATATTTTAGGAGTCGGAGTCGGTCCATTTTATCACGACTCCGACTCCACAGCTCTGGGTGCAGGTGGGGTTAGACTGAGCTCATACAATATGGGAGAAGACAATCAGAGCTCACCAGAAGTAAGAAGTATCTTGGTATATTTATTTGTCTTATTAGTCACACCAAACGAAGCAGCACAATAACAGGAAATGGTCGGCACCTGCATGCACCCACGCTCTCCTGTAACAGGTCAGCTGCTATTTTTTAGCCAACAAAAATACCAAGACCCTTATGGTGAGTGTCATCTTTCTTCTCCCATATTGTATTACTGGGCCATTTACTATTGTCACTGAGCATCATCTATGTAATTACCTGACAGAGGCCATAATGATAATTGATCAGTGTCATATATACTCAAGCCGTTACAGTAGTAGCCTAACCAGTGTCTACACATACTTACATATATATATTGTAAGGCAGTGCTAGTCATCACGCTGGGGGACCCTCGCTTCACCGGGTCAATTAAAGCACACATGCAACGTTTTCCAGTAACATGAAATCCAGCAGTTTATTACACTTCATAACTGCTTATCACACAGTCCATCTCAGTGGCTCACTGGCATGTTTACACACATAACATCCAAGAGCCTTTCAAGTGGCAGACAGGCCCACTTGGCTCCAGTTACAGCCTTCAGCCAAGTAACTATATCAATGTCCATATAACGCACCACTTTTACCTTTTGCCGGGTCTAGCGGTTTCCATCAGATTTGTTCTGCCACAGCTGTGGCTTTACGGCTTCCCAGATGGGGGTCTCCAGCCCTCTTACCTTCCAAGGCTACTGGCATCTCTTTGCACACACAAGGAAACCAGCCTCTGCCTTTCAGGACTCTTGTCTTCCAAGCCTCTTGCCCTCCAAGGCTACTGGCATCTCTTATACACAAGGATCCTGCCTTTGCCTTTCAGGCTTCACCCGGCTTCACTAGGCCTCACACTCTAATGGTGTCCCACACACGGGGAACAGGCCTCATGCCTTTCACACCCTGTTTCAAAAGCACCAAGATTTATATATCCTCCAGTGCACACAGGTCCTGTGCTGATGTCACAATCATGTGATCAGTCCTTCTGTGTGCACAGGACCTGTGATGATGTCACAGTCATGTGATCAGTCACCTGAGGGAGAGGTACATGGTCAGCCAGAACACACCCTGGACCATTACAGTAATGCCGCAAGCCGCTGCATTACATATCCCCCCTCTGTTCAAACTTGTGGGGTTGAACACATAATATACACAATCACATTATAACCCACAGTTCACACAGAGACCAAGTACTTGACAATTGCGCTGCTCAGCCCCTGGAACACTAATCATCAACATTAGCCCATTCCTTAGGGACCTACCTTCTGTCATTGTCACTGCCTTCGTCAAGTCAAATTTCTGGGTCGTAACCTTGTCAGACCTCCCCCGCTCCCAATGGTCAGTCGTAACCTTGTCAGACCTCCCCCCGCTCCCAGCGGTCAGTCGTAACCTTGTCAGACCTTCCCCACTCCCAGCGGTCGGTCGTAACCTTGTCAGACCTCCCCCGCTCCCAGCGGTCAATACAGCAGTGTGACTCACATACCCTGGTATCTAAGGTCCGGTTCGACTCCCTACTGTCCCGTACTCTATTGGGTCGTTTGTATGGGCCACTCAGACCTGAGTTACTGGAAGTCTCACTACCTCTAAACCCACGCCCACTATCCTCAGGACATCTTGGAAAGTCTCTAACTTCTACTGTAGCCGTTCTATTATTTGAAGGGTCCTTTCTCTGTCTGGTCTCACAATTTCTAGACGGCTGCCATCTTCTGCTGCTCAGGCGATTCTGTCTTTCCACTCGCAGTCTAGCGAGATTCAACTGTTCTACCTCTCGCAGGTAGGTCACTCGGTACTCCAACAGTATGCGAATATATAAAAGTCTCTCTTAATTTGTTGCAGTTCCTTACTGAGTTCACTACACTCCTTCTTGGATTCACACAGCTTCTGGTTGAACTGTTCGCGCAGTCGTTCTAGGTTTTGATCACGTCCAGAAACTTCATCCTGCAGCGCCTCTTTTAGGGCAGACAGCTCCCTATCCTTCTGGTGTAGACCCTAATCCAGCTTTTGCTTCACTTGCCTCAGCTCTAACCATACCAGGGAGAAGCGATCTTTCACCTCTCACAACTCATCTTCACACTCCGCTTTGTCAAGCTCCAATTGAGAAACCTCCTCTTTATTTCTCTGAAACCTTTCTTTCCATTTGTTGATTTCCTCGCGGCTTTCTTCCAGTTCTCGCTGCAAGTTCCTTACAACCTTGTTTATTTTCTGCTGTTCAGACTCCAGGCTCAGCTGGTCTGAGGACACGTTCTCCAGGTTTTCCCTTCGTTGCAGCATGTCACGCTGACACTGCTGCCTGATAGGCTCCAGCTCTTGGTCATGACTGGCCGCCTCCTCTTTCAGGGCTGTCGGATCCTGATCCTTCTGTCTCAGTACTGTATCGGAGGTTGCTACTGGCAACGTCACCTCCTCTTCTTCTAAAAGAGGATCCAAACTCGGAATAAAGGCACACAGCCTTGCATTTTCTTTATTTGCCCTTTCAGCAAAATCTACAGGAGCAACTTTTTTGTGGCCTTTGTGCCATCGACGACGAGAGTGGGACTCTCTCCCCTCATCTAGCCCCTCCTGACTGAACTCTCTTTCTACTTTCATAGTGTCACCGTCAGTTGTGGGGTCTGTGTCACTCCCCATGGAGTTGTGGGCCAACAAGTCACCTCCCACCTTGACGTCAACCCCTTCTACTGAAGCTACCCCGTTATCAATGGTTAAATTGTCATTTTTAGGCGGTACCAACCCACAACCAGTAACAAATTTTAGTTTTCTATACTCCATGCTCTTTTGAAAATCCGCCCCTTTTTGAAACTCCCCCCCTTTTTGGACACCCACACCTGTAGGGGGATTTTTACAAAAAAAATCAGCAATAGTCTTAGGACCCAATTCACAACATCTCTTACCACCTCCCCGGGCACTCTGGGACAATAATGGCGCCCCAGAAGAACTCACATAATGGTCCGTTGTCGCCTTTCTGTAAAGGGCCAACAGCTCCTGCCCTTCCTGCACCATGACCTGCTGTCGTTTCTCAAATGCCTGCGGCTGCGATTTTAACAGGCACTTTAATTGCTCAATAGCTTCAGTCTCATTTGCTGCTCCCTTCACAGCCATCTTTATCTGTTCCTGCATTGCTTCAGGACACTCCATTTCGCTCCAAACCATTTGCAGACGGTCATCTAACCCCTTCTCCATTCCGTCTAGAGGTACTGAACCATTCATGGTCATCACGGTACACTGTTCACACTAGACACTTCACACTGCTCTCCCCGGAAAATTTTCATGGTCCTGCTGAGCCACAGCAAACCAGGTTTGAGTGCGAGGACAATTTTTGTAACCCTGCCGAGTTACAGCCAGATGCTTTAATCTTCGTGACCCCGCCCAGCCACAGCAAACCAGGTTTGAGTGCGAGGACAATTTTTGTAACCCCGCTGAATTACAACAAGATGCTTTAATCTTCGTGACCCAGCCGAGCCACAACAAGATGCTTGTATCCACACTCGTCGTCCTGTGCCGTTACCCCTAGCAACCGGGCTGCAGTTGCCCCTAGCAACCGGGCTGCAGTTGCCGCATTCTCCAACCACATGTAAGGCAGCGCTAGTCATCACGCTGGGGGACACTCGCTTCAGCGGGTCAATTAAAGCACATATGCAACGTTTTCCAGTAACATGAAATCCAGCAGTTTATTACACTTCATAACTGCTTATCACACAGTCCATCTCAGTGGCTCACCGGCATGTTTACACACATAACAACCAAGAGCCTTTCAAGTGGCAGCCAGGTCCACTTGGCTCCAGTTACAGCCTTCAGCAAAGTAACTATATTAATGTCCATATAACGCACCGCTTTTACCTTTTGCCGGGTCTAGCAGATTCCATCAGATTTGTTCTGCCACAGCTGTGGCTTTAAGGCTTCCCAAGCCCTGATCTCAATACTATGGAAAATTTATGGGCAAAGCTGAAAAGGCAGGTGCAGGCAAAGCGACCTACAAACCTTGATCAGTTACACCAGTTTTGTCAGGAGCAGTGATGAGTGAGCATGCTCGCTACTGCTCGGTGCTCGCCCGAGCATCTCGGCAGTTTTGTCTGCTGTTGCTGTTAGATATTTCTAGAAATAGGCCCAGGTCTCAGGGGCCAGGAATAATTTTTTGGGGCATCTTAATCCTCATTATTTGCTTAAAAAGCAATCCAGAGAACACCGTTGTTCTGCGCCATTTGCGTGTTGGCACTGCAGAATACAGCCAGTTCCTTTCCATATTACAGCGCTAAAAATCCAGCTATTTAAAACTGTGGTTTGTCCGTCACACGGATCACATATAATTGTGCTGACAATACTGCCATTTCTGGCCTCCATTAAAATTTTGTTTCAGTGTGTCAGGGAAGAAATTGACAACAGTTTGCTGTTCAAAATAGTTAACTACATGCCAGGTATTTAAAACTGTGTTTTCTCCGTCACACGGATCACATATACGTTTTCAGACAATACTGCCATTTCTGGCCTCCATTAAAAATTTGTTTCAGTCTGTCAGTGAAGCAATTTACAACAGTTTGCTGTTAAAAATAGTTACCTACAGGCCAGGTATTTAAAACTGTGGTTTCTCCGTCACACGGATTACATAAAACTTCGCTCCAAATTCAGCCATTTGTAGTGAGTGTGGAAGTGTGGCGCCCCTGAGGGTTCAGTCGCCACAGCGGTACTGCACTTCACCCAGAGGTATGGCATCTCCTTCTCTCAGGTAAGGATGGAGTGCTGCCCGGGACCCTAACACCTGCACCCAACACTACACTACTCCAGACCATCTGGAAGGGCAATATGCACTGCTTTCTGCTGCCCCTGGCTGGAGTGGGGGGGACCAAACTGATGGGGAACCATGTAGTGGGTGTGGGTGGAGGACGCAGATCAGGGGAGCACTTGAAGAAGAGGCATATATATATAGGGAAGCCATATTTTTAGAGAGTTGAACGAAGAGAGAGGGAGTGTGAGGACGTCGGGAGCGGAGGCTTTTCAGGAGCTCCACTCGGGAGGCAGGTCTGGCCTGTCATGGCCAAGACTGAGAGAGGAGTGGGAGCAAGAGAGAAAGGCTCCAGGAGCAAAAGGGGTCCCACTGGGTACGGTGAGTGCCGGACCGTCACCCGTATGCCCGAATCTGCCAGGCGGTAGAGGGATCAGGCCACAAGAAGGAAACCGGTCCCTGGGCTAGCCAAGTTACTTTAAGTCTCAGCTAGAAAACCGGAGGCTTCTGCACTTTCAAGGTGCAGTTGCCACATCCGCACCTAAGCCACCGAAAAGGGCATCAAGTAAGGTCCGGGAACTTCAAGTTGCCAGAGGGATCCCAAGGTACCTGATCGGTACTTTGTGTGGCGGGGAACAGGGCAGGAGGGAGAGACCCAGCACGGGAAGTCGGCTAAGAAAGGAACATACAGAAAGGGGTCCCATTAAGTGCCCTTGAGATACTTGAGGGAGTGCTGGACCCCTGCCTGGTGAACGCAGCGCGACGTGGGAGGCTGTCACCTGTACAGGCAACCTGAGGAACTTGATAACTGTGAGTAAACTCGGACGACTGCACCCCACTGTCTCAATCAGTTATTGCTGCTATGTTATCACTCCTGCACTACAACGCCCAGCATTACCATCTGCACCTACACTGCCGTGGAGCTGAGCTCTGCCTGTGGAGAGCCGCACCAACCCAGCTGCCCTAACATCTGCTCCAGAGGTCTGCAGCAGCGCTGGTACTCATTACCAGGAACCACAAGTGACGTCACGAGACCAAACTATTATTCATCCCTTCAAGCAACAACCCCCTTTTTAAAGAGTGACTCCAGTGTACGGGCCTGTGTGTCGACTGCCGTGACATCCCAAGAAGGTAAAGGCCCGGGTACCGAGTCCCCCATATCCCCCTGGGTGAGTCAGAAGATATTGTCCTCCATTTAAAATGGACAAGGCACTTGGCAAGGGACAGGGAACTGGACATGATGGTGATGATGCATGCAGACGCTGAAGCCGAGGCCGTGGGCAAACTGAAATTGTGCCACAGCAAACACCCACATCTTCTCGCCTGACCTTCTCGTCCCAATTCTTAGGGGACCGCAGCACACCACTATTGAACCAAGAGCAGTGTCAAAAGGTTGTTTGTTGGATAGCGGATAATGCTTCCAGTCACTTTGCCACCACCACCACCACCCTGTCTTCCACACGGCCAACTCTCAGTAGCCGTGAGTCTGGACTGCATATTCCTCACCCTAATCCTCCTTCCTCCCACCATGCCGAGTGCCCAGAGACAACTGATCCCACACTTGGAGACTCCGAAGAGCTGTTCACTTTTCCATTTAAAGATTCGGGCCTCTCGCCCGGTCCACTTGAAGCAGGGCAAGAGGAGATCGGATGTAGCGATGCCCAAATGTTTGAGCAGCCATGGGGATGGTGGGAAAGTGTCGCAAGAGGTGGATGATGATGAGACACAACTGACAGAAAGTTAAGAAGAAGACCAGGGTGCAGAAGTGGAACACGAGGTGGTGGATGATATAGTAACTGACCCTAGCTGGTAGGAGGACATGCAGAGCGAGGACAGCAGCACACAGGGGGAGGGAGGCAGAGCACCCCAACAGGCAGGAAGAAGCAGTGTGGTGGCCACAGACAGAGGCAGGCAACCGTGCCCCGTAACACCAACACGAAGGAAGTTGCCAGTACAACTGTTAGGTCTTCCTGAGTCTGGTTGTTTTTTAAACACTCTGCCGATAACTCCAAAAAGGCCATTTGCACCACCTGCCAGGCCAGCATCAGCAGGGGTAGCAAAACTAGTAAGCCTATCTGCCTAACATATAATACATGGTCAGCAAATCCCTATAGTAGAAGTAAAACCAAAAAGATCTATTTTGGAGAGAGAAATTCGAATGTGAAAGAGAAAAGATTTTTTTCCCCCCTATACAGGTAATGATTTTAGTCTACTTATAAGTACTCTCCAAACAGACACACATGAGGGATTTAAATGATAAATATATACTGTACTTTATTGAAAAAATATTAATATCATAAAAATTACAATAGTGAAGGACAAAATGAGGGCAACAAGGGAAGGGGGGAGAAGACAGCTAGAGAGTAGTGGAGTAGGGTGGATAATGTAGCAAAGAGACTAACACCCCAAAATGTAAATATGCTGCCAATGGATGAAAATCCTAACACTGACCATATCTGGTGATAATGGTTACAAATCCTATGAGGGAAGCTGAGAAAATATCTAGCATAAGACTGATAGCCCTGTATATAAAATACATACAGGTAGATACCAGAGCGGTTACATGCAATCAAATGAGCAATAAATCATAATAGTTACGCTATGAAATGTACGTGTCAGTAAATCATGAATACAGGCATTAAGCTTCCATTACCTTGAGTCATGTCAATGGGATCTAAGGCAGCGTGGGAGAGAATGCTGGGGGTGTAAAGCAGCCTCGACGCGCGTTTTTCCCGGAAGTGGCTTCGTCAGGAGGCGTGGTTATCATGAGGAGAGGGGACACCTTATGTACCAGAATGTACCAATCGGAATTCGGTACGTTGTAATGTCCCGCCCCTGGCGATGACGCGGACGCCCGCGCGTCACACGCGGCCAGGAAGGGGCTGGAGTACCTCCCACATTACACAGCAACGCGGCCCGTCGGAGACGCCGCCGGGACGGAGGCATATGCACACAGAGACAGGTGTGTTAAGGTTCAGAGGGCGCATCAGAAAGCCTGAATGAGCAGGCAACAGGCTGTGGGAGGCTCAGCACCACGCAAACACACAGAGTGGCCACCTCACTGCGTCGCAAAGTGCTGGGCGTCCATCAGCGCTAAAGCAACAGTCATGAGCAGCCCTGAATGGTAGGGGGGGGCATATTAATATCTCTGTATAGGGGGGAAAAAACTCTTTTCTCCTTAACATTCAAATTTCTCTCTCCAAAATAGATCTTTTTGGTTTTGTAGCATAACTAGAAGCCTGACCATCACCAGCATGTTCAGGCACATGGCAGCAAAGCACCCCACTAAGTGAGCTGAACACCAGGGTCTAGAAACAGTGTCTGCAGGTGACACCACTGCTTCTTCCGCTGTTGTGCATGCACCCCAATCCCCTCTCCATGGCGCATGCCAAGATGCCTCCTGCCCTGCACCTGTCGTTGCACACTCTCAAGTAGCAGCATCAGGAAGCACGTCGACGTCCTTGTTCAAGCACAGCATTCAGTAGTCCATACCCCAGTGCTTGGAACGTAAGCGCAAATATGCAGCCAATGCCCCACAGGCCACACTAGTAAATTCCAACATTTCACGACTGCTTGCGCTTGAAATGTTGCCTTTTAGGCTCGTGGAGATGGAAGCATTCCGCAACCTGATGGCGGCAGCCATTCCTCGGTACTCGGTGCCCAATCGCCACTATTTCTCCCGGTGTGCTGTCCCCGCATTACACAAGCACGTGTCCCAAAACATTAGCCGTGCCTTCAACAACGCAGTTACTGGGAAAGTCCACCTAACCACAGACACGTGGACAAGTGCTTGTGGGCAGGGACGGTATATCTCGCTGATGGCACACTGGGTAAACATAGTGGAAGCCGGGACGCAGTCGGATCTTGGAATTTAACACGTCCTCCCGACGTCAAGGATCGCGGGCCCTAGATCAATCAGGGTTGCCCCAACAGTCTACAGCTCCTGCACCTCCTCCTCTTCAGCCTCCATCTCTGAAATGACTACATCAGTCACAAGCTGGAAGCACTGCAGCACTGCCTCGGCCAAGCGGCAACAGGCTGTGCCAAAGCTAATATGCGTAGGTGACAAACCCCACAATGCTGAAGAGTTGTGGACAGCTCTGAAAGAGCAGGCAGATCTGTGGCTCACACCACTGAACCTACAGCCAAGCATGGTCTTGTGACAATGGCCGGAACCTGATGGCGCTCTGAGGCGAGGCGAGCTCACACACGTACCATGCCTGGCCCATGTGCTTAATCTCGTGGTTCAGCGATTTCTCAAATCCTACCCGGAGCTGCCGGATCTGCTTGTCAAAATACGCCACCTGTGTGCCCATTTTAGAAAGTCAGCTACAGCTTCCGCTGCACTTGACGTGCTTCAGCAGCGTTTGCAGCTTCCGGCTCACAGACTGCTGTGTGATGTCCCCACGCATTGGAACTCAACACTGCAGATGTTGGGAAGGATTTGTGAGCAGAAGAGGGCAGATATTGAGTACCAGCATCAACAAGGCCATCGGTATTCAGTTCAGACTCCACACATAAGACCTCAGGAGTGGACATGGATGTCAGACATATGTACCATCCTCCAAAACTTTGAGAACTTCACCAAGATGGTGAGCGGCGATGACGCCATAATTAGTGTAACATACCTGGTGGTGGGCTTGCATGCTGCACCATCTCTCACTGTGCAAGATCGCAAACTCAATCTTCAGTCCAGTCTGCTAGCCTGGCTTCTATTCATGCTGTCTGTTTGTCTCTGTTCTGACTGCTTAGGGCGGCGGCCCGGTTACTTCCTGTTTCTTGTAGCTGCTGTGGGCACACCCCTAATGCGTCCTCAGCCTATTGCTGTCTGTCACTGGATATTTAAACCAGCTTCACCTGGAAGCTGGTGCCTGAGCAACTCTATCATTCAGTGTGCTCCTTGACTCTGAATGTGCCAGGTCCTGTTCTGTTTCTCTTGCCTGTCTGTCTGCCTTCCTGGAGGCTGTATTTCCAGGCCTGTCTGAACACGCTCCTAGCCTGTTCGTCCCGCCTTCTAGGGGCCGCATACCTAGATCTGTTATCTGTGTTTTCTTGCCTGTCTGTCCGCCTTTCTGGAGGCTGTATTTCCAGGCCAGTCTGAACTCGCTCCTATCCTGTTCGTTCCGCCTTTTCTGGGGGCCGCATACCCAGACTCGCTCCTGTATCTCGCTGCAGTGTCAGTTCCTGTCTGAACACTCAGTTCCTGTCTAAACACTCTCCTAGCCTGTTACCTGTCTTTATGTTCATACCTTCCCTTTTTCTGCAGAGTCTGAACCTGCACCTAACTCTTACTCATTGTCGCTGTACTTCCGTTTGTGAGTTTAGAGTACACTCGCTACTTCATTGCAAGTATCTTGTGTGTATCTGGTTCTGCCTTTCTCTTCCAGTCTGTTCCGTGTGAACAGTGCCCTGTCTGCTCTGCTCTGCCTTTGCTCACCGCTCCAGCGGTTTATCTCTGCTGTGCCTTGTTCACCGCTCCGGTGGTTCCTGCCCGCTCTGCCTTGCTCACCGCTCCGGCGGTTTCTGCCCACTCTGCCTTGCTCACCGCTCCGGCAGTTCCTGCCTGCTCTGCCTTGCTCACCGCTCCGGTGATTCCTGCCTGCTCCGTCTTGTTTACCGCTCCGGCGGTTCCTGCCTGCTCTGCCTTGCTCACTGCTCCAGCGGTTCCTGCCTGCTCTGCCTTGCTCACCGCTCCGGCGGTTCCTGCCTGCTCTTCCTTGCTCACCGCTCCGGCGGTTTCTGCCCACTCTGCCTTGCTCACCGCTCCGGCGGTTCCTGCCTGCTCTGCCTTGCTCACCGCTCCGGCGGTTCCTGCCTGCTCCGTCTTGTTTACCGCTCCGGCGGTTCCTGCCTGCTCTGCCTTGCTCACTGCTCCAGCGGTTCCTGCCTGCTCTGCCTTGCTCACCGCTCCGGCGGTTCCTGCCTGCTCTGCCTTGCTCACCGCTCTGGCGGTTTCTGCCCGCTCTGTCTTGCTCCCCGCTCCAGCGGTTTCTGCCCGCTCTGTCTTGCTCACCGCTCCGGCGGTTTCTCCCTGCTCTGTCTTGCTCACCACTCTGGCAGTTTCTCCTTGCTCTGTCTTGCTCACCGCTCCGGCGGTTCCTGCCTGCTCTGCCTTGCTCACCACTCAGGCGGCTCCTGTCTGCTCCGCCTTGCTCACTGCTTCGGCGGTACCTCTCTGCTCCGCCTTGCCCACCTCTCCGGCGGTTCCTCTCTGCTCTGCTTGTCTACCGCATCTTCAGTTCTGTTCCTGAATCCCAGTCTGTACTGGACCCTATCCAGCCTGTGCTCCAACCTGCTAGTACCTCCCCGTCTGTACGCCAGCTGTACTTGTCAGTACCCTCCTGTCTGCATACCAGCCGTGCCTGCCAGTATCCTCCTGTCTGCACTCCAGCAGTGCCTGCCAATACCCACCTGTCTGTATGCCAGCCTAACCTGCCTGTTCCTGTATTCCCCGGTGTGGGCGTAAACAGCCGTGTCAGGGGTCTGACCTGGAGTCACGCCTGGTCCCTCTTCTCGGTTCCTCTCTGGCGCATGGCATCGTAGCCGTCGTGCGACCTTGGTCGGATCGGGTTGATACTTAGTTACGCCCCTCCAGGCACTCTCCGGTTCATGGCACAGTGGAATCACTAAATCACGCACACGCCAGTCAGCCCGGGCGTGTGCATAACAATTAGCATCACCATCCCGCTTCTCTGTCTTCTGAAACGCTCTTTTCTCACAATCAAAGAGGATGCATTGCAGGTGGAGCACGATGAGATGAAGCAAGGAACCATACAGGGTGATTACACACAGCCAAGCCTCAACTCATCCCAATGTGGATTGGGTGACAATGAGGAAGAGGAGGAGGAACAACAGGAGCTAGTTTCATGAGCTATAGACGGTACTACCTGCATAACTGTCATCCCATCTGTTCAGTGTGGATGGCCAGAGGACAGAGAGGAGGAGGAAGAGGAGAGCATGGTCAGTCATCCTCTTGCCTGTTAGCAGTCTGGCACGTATGGCTAAGTTTATGTTACGCTGCCTTTCCCATGACCCTCGCGTTTTCAAAATTTTGGGCGACAGTCATTACTTGTTGGTGACACTTCTAGACCCACGCTACAAGGAGAACTTTATATCTCTTATTTCTGAGGCTGACTGGTCTACAAAAATGGGGCAGTACCAGAAGGCCCTTGCTGCGGAACTATTAAAAAAATTCCCATCTGAAAACGCTGGTGGCAGAGGTCACAGTTCGTTGGACAACCAAGGAGTACAGGCAAGAGAAACACAACTTCAATCCAGCAGAGGCAGGGGAACACTGTCAAAGTTCTGGGAGAATTTTCTCAGCCCCTCCCATCGCACAGGCCCTGAGGCGCGGGGTACTCTCACAAGGAGTGCAAAGTTTGGGAAGATGCTGAGGGAGTACCTTGCCGACCGTACCAACTTCCTCCGTGATTCCTCTGTGCCTTATAATTATTGGGTATCCAAGCTGGATACGTGGAATGAACTGGCTCTCTATGCCTTGGAGGTCCTGGCCTGCCCTGCTGCCAGCGTTTTATCAGAGCGGGTTTTTAGTGCCGCTGGTGGAATTATAACTGATAAGTGCATCCGCCTGTCAACTGAAAATGCTGACAGGCTGACTCTTATAAAAATGAACAAGGGTTGGATTGGGCAAGACTTCTCAATGATAGCAGCGTAACATAAACTCAAATCCAGTGTCTTTTTTTGGGAGGTGTATTCCCATGCACCTCTTCACACCCACACATGGGTATACGCTTCCTGATTTTGTCTATTTGCTCTTGTCCTCCTCCTTCTCCTCATCCTCATCCTCCACCACCATATCACCAGGTAATTTTTTTAAAGGGTGTTTATGATGCATGTAGTTTTTATACAGTATGTTCATGTATACCCCCTAGGGGTAAATGTTTGTCAGCCCATACACTTAGGGCATGGGCATTACAAGTATAGGAGGCCCGCTCCTTTCTAATGAGGACATTTTTTATGAGGCCCTCCTCCATGTGTCTTCCAAGGGGTATTGGAGTGCCTCCTAGTTTTTAGCAGCCCTTGCATTCACTGCATAGGCAAACACAATGGGAGGCCCACTTTCTAATAATGGGAACATTTTTTTTCAAGAGGCCCACCTCTACGTCTCTTCCAAGGGGCATTGGAGTGCCTCCAAATTTTTGGTAACCCTTGCATTCACTACATAGGCAAACATAATGGGAGACCTACTTCCTAATAATGGGAACATTGTTTTCAGGAGGCCCTCTGACCTCCACGTCTCTTCCAAGGGGCATTGGAGTGCCTCCAAATTTTTGGCAACCCTTGCTTTCACTGCATAGGCAAACACAATGGGAGACCTACTTCCTAATAATGGGAACATTGTTTTCAGGAGGTCCTCCTCTAAGTCTCTTCAAGGGGGTATTGGGGTGCGTCCAAATTTTGGGCAGCCCTGCCACTCACTGCATACGCAATAACAGTATAAGAGACCCACTCTTTAGTAATGGGAACAATAAAACATAGCCGGCTGATGGCTCTCTAAGAATAATGAGGGCCGACTGCTGGCCCTTTAAGAATAGTAAAGGCCGCCTGATGGCCCTATAAAATAGGCTTTGTGACTTTCAGAGTCCCTCCTTCATAAATGAAACACGATGTGTCTGATCATGTCTCACACACCACATGGCCAGATAAGGTTGTAAAATGTTAAAATGACATTTCCTGGTGAATGCATTTGCCACGGTTGAAAGCAATGCAAAAGTGCAAAAACGCATCAAAAACGCTAAGTGTGAACATAGCCCAAGGTGTGGAGGAGTATTTTTGTTTTTGGCTATTCATTTTTCTTTATATACAATACAAGTCATTACAATGGAAAGCATGTTCCTTAACATATTTCCCAGGAAAATCCATTTTGGTTTCGTTTTTGTATGTTTTATTGTGAGTCTGTAAAAGTGGTGTAATACCTCTGATAACGTTGGTGACAGCAGTGACCTGGGAGTCAGAAATGCTTCCAGGGGTCTTCCGCATGCTGTTCCCATGTCATTTGAGCACTGTTCCCATCGATTTGGGCAATTTTTAGGCCCTCTGCAGACTGCCGGGGGGAGGCGCCTGAAAAATGCTCGAGTTTCCCATAGACTTACATTGGGCTCGTTGCTGTGGTCGAGCACCCGAGTATTCCAATGTGCTCGACCCGAGCAACGAGCACCCGAGCATTTTAGTGCTCGCCCATCACTAGTCAGGAGGAATGGGCCCAAATTCCGACCAACTATTGTGAGGAGCTTGTGGAAAGATATCCCAAATGTTTGACCCAAGTCATTCAGTTTAAGGGTAATGGTACCAAATTTTAATGAAATGTATGTAAACTTTTGATTTTGCAGCAAGTAGTAAAAATGCCTTAAAACATTCTCTCTCTCTCATTATTCTGTCATTTGGCAAATATTAAAAATTATGGTAATCCTAATGGACCTAAAATGGGAAAGGTTTATTCTGATTTCATGTCAGATATTGAGAAAAACATGCATATGTGTCTTTTTATATAGTGTATGTGTAAGGGGGAAGACTGGGGTGTAAGTACTTTCAGAGCAAGGGATCCGGAACTGCCGGGGCCGTACCTCGTGTTGCAGGGGGAAGACAGACTGCAAGCAGAGGAGTCATGTGACAGGGAAGCTGGGGGTGTGTCGAGAAAGAGAGCTGGGAGGTCTGGTGACAGAGGGACTCCTGGTGTGACGAGAGAGAGGGAGAGACGAGGACGTTTGCGTGGGAAAGCAGAGCTGAGTCCTGCGGAGCAGAGCAGTGTGAGAGGGTCCAGGCTCCTGGCTACAGGACTTGGAGCAAGGGATCCGAGTGCAGTGGACCGGAGGAGTCAATCTAACTGTAGGGAGAAGAGACGCAGGGTCCGTGGAGCTGAGCACGTGAGGTGCCGTGTTATGGACTATGGGCTCAGCGGGTAAAACCGGAGACCGCCCGCTGCCGCTAGAAGACGGAGCATTGTTTGGGCGGGGACGCCTGAAGACAGCGTCACCAGCACCAGCTGGCAACTGCCTTGTAGAGGATACAAGTCAGCTAAATGAAAAAACTGTCGTTTGTTACTGGTTTGACTCTGCTACATCTAGTTAAACTGTAAACTGTCAGTTACAGACTAATATCTGCTATTTCCCCATATTTTCCCCTGTTACTCCTTTTTATTCTTGATGCTTATGAGTGGCTTGCACCGTGCAGTGAACCCTCTGTATTTACTTTCACGCAGTCTTCTCTTTATGGTAGATTTGGATATTGATACGCCTACCTCCTGGAGAGTGTTGTTCACTTGGTTGGCTATTGTGAAGGGGTTTCTCTTCACCATGGAGATTATTCTGCGATCATCCACCACTGTTGTCTTCCGTGGGCGCCCAGGTCTTTTTGCATTGATGAGTTCACCAGTGCTTTCTTTCTTTCTCAGGATGTACCAAACTGTAGATTTTGCCACTCCTAATATTGTAGCAATTTCTCGGATGGGTTTTTTCTGTTTTTGCAGCTTAAGGATGGCTTGTTTCACCTGCATGGAGAGCTCCTTTGACCACATGTTTACGTCACAGCAAAACCTTCCAAATGCAAGCACCACACCTCAAATCAACTCCAGGCCTTTTATCTGCTTAATTGAGAATGACATAACGAAGGGATTGCCCACACCTGTCCATGAAATAGCCTTGGAGTCAATTGTCCAATTACTTTTGGTCCCTTTAAAAACAGGGTGGCACATGTTAAGGAGCTGAAACGCCTAAACTTTTCATCCAATTTTAATGTGGATACCCTCAAATGAAAGCTGAAAGTCTGAACTTCAACTGTATCTGAATTGCTTTGATTAAAATTCATTGTGGTAATGTCTAGAACCAAAATTAGAAAAATGTTGTCTCTGTCCAAATATATATGGACCTAACTGTATATTCAGGTATTTAAGTGCTTTATACAGCTTCAATTTTCCAAAGACTTCAAGCGGTTAACAGAAGTGGGCTCACCATTCTTCAGGCATTTTCAGTTATTGAATGAAGTTAAAAAGAAATAGCCAGAAAATCTCAGTAAAAAAAAATGTTAGTGGCCAAAAACATCTAATAAGCAATCAGGAAGTGACCAAAAGACTCTAAATACAGTTCAGGGAAAAAAAGTCAGCGTGCCCTTGAGCATCTTCCTTCTGACAAACTTGATAATGTCGCCCGCCTCGAAAAGACATCATATGCACATATCCTAATGGTGGTTTTGATCCTCTATTTTGTATGTTACTAGATATACAGTGGGGGAAATGAGTATTTGATACACTGTCAATTTTGCAAGTTTTCCCACCTACAAAAAATGGAGAGGCCTGTAATTTTTATCGCAGGTACACTTCACCTGTGAGACAAAGAATCTAAAAAAAATCCAGAAAATCACATTGTATGATTTTTACATAAATAAATTGGATTTTATTGCATGAAATAAGTATTTGATTACCTACCAACCAACAAGAATTCTGGCTCTCACAGACCGGTTAGTTTTTATTTAAGAAGCCCTCCTACTCTGCACTCATTACCTGTATTAATTGCATGTGTTTGAACTCATTACCTGTATAAAAGACACCTATCCACACACTCAATCAATTACACTCCAATCTCTCCACCATGGCAAAGACCAAAGAGCTGTCTAAGGACACCAGGGACAAAATTGTAGACCTACAAAAGGCTGGGATGGGCTACAGGACAATAAGCAAGCAGCTTGTTGAGAAGGCAACAATTGTTGGCTCAATTATTAGAAAATGTCAGAAACATAAGATGGCTGTCAATCTTCCTCAGTCTGGGGCTCCATGCAAGATCTCACCTCATGGGTAAGGATGATACTGAAAAAGGTTAGGAATCAGCCCAGAACTACACGGGAGGACCTGGTCAATGAACTGAAGAGAGCTTGGACCAAAGTCTCCAACATTACCGTTAGTAACACACTACGCCATCATAGATTAAAATCCTGCAGGGCATGAAAGGTCCCCCTGCTCACACAGGCACATGTCCAAGCCCGTTTGAAGTTCGCTAATGACCTTGTGGATGATCCAGAGGAGGCATTGGAGAAGGTCATGTGGTCAGATGAGACCAAAATAGAACTTTTTAGTATCAACTCCATTCGCCGTGTTTGGGGAAGAAGAAGGATGAGTAGAATCCCAGGAACACCGGCCCAACCGTGAAGCATGGTGGGGGAAACATCCTACTTTGAGGGTGCTTTTCTGCAAAGAGGACAGGATAACTGCACTGTATTGAAGGGAGGATGGATGGGGTCATTATTGCGAGATTTTGGCCAACAACGTCCTTCCCTCAGTAAGAGCATTGAAGATGTAATTACTGTGTCGGGGTAAAAGAGAATATATATTTTTGTAACTTTTATACTTTTGTAACTTTTATACGCTTTTTTGCTAATGTACTAACCACCATTTTGTGTCTTATAACAATAAGCTTTCCTTGCTACGTATTACTTAAATCGAAACTTAAACTAAGACAGTTCCAGTGTTGCCAAGACTTATTTCAGAGAAACGAAACAAGATTATAAGCTGACGGCTGCAATATCTGCCCAGAGAATGAGATAAGGAGATGTGGACCAATCAGGAGTGGCCAGACACTGGACTTTCATGGCTTACCCCGCCCCGGACAACCCCTTTTCCCTCCCCATTATGTAGTGTATTTAGGTTTGTGTATGTAGGAATAAACACAGAACATTGCTGAGAGCGTTGTCTGTAGTAGTCTTTTGAGCGTGCTCTGAGTTTGAACCAGCTTGTTGTCTGACTCATTCTTTGAATGGTTGACCCATGCTCATAGCCTTAATTTGGAGTGACTGGAGGACGAGTGGAATGTCATCACGACCCCCACAAATGGCGCTCAACGTGCGGCGTGGCTAGCGGTACGCCGCCCTCCCGGACCCATATTGCTGACTTCCCTGGTGGTGACCGCGGTGGCTGAATTTGAGGCCTGATCAACCTCCATCGAACATGGTAAGTTGAGATATATATAATATATGTGTTTCACTTGCCTGTGTGTCAGCCGCAGCGGTTTCTGTGGGGCTGTCAGGTTGGATCTGGGTGGGTGACCGGTCGAGTGGTGAGACCTCAGGCGTCCCGCACCACGTCCTGAACCAGCAAGTGTTAAAACGAGTGACGTCGCATGCCTGCGCGTGCTCGTGTGAACACCACCTCCTCCTCCCCCGGTCACTGTACTTTTCTTAGATAGCTGCCTCCCGTGACTGATAATCGAGGTTTCAAAGCATTCCTGAATTGTAGTGTAAGGGAGAAAGAATCTGTGATGAATTGAGGTGTACTCTTCGTCTTATACAGAGAAACCTCATAAGGAGGTGTTCTGCTGTCAGAATCTGTGACGAATTGAGGTGTACTCTTCGTCTTATACAGAGAAACCTCATAAGGAGGTGTTCTGCTGTCAGGGTCCATGACGGATTGAGGTGTACTCTTCGTCTTATACAGAGAAACCTCATAAGGAGGTGTTCTGCTGTCAGGATCTGTGACGAATTGAGGTGTACTCTTCGTCTTATACAGAGAAACCTCATAAGGAGGTGTTCTGCTGTCAGGATCTGTGACGAATTGAGGTGTACTCTTCGTCTTATACAGAGAAACCTCATAAGGAGGGGTTCTGCTGTCAGGATCTGTGACGAATTGAGGTGTACTCTTCGTCTTATACAGAGAAACCTCATAAGGAGGGGTTCTGCTGTCAGTCAGGGTGCCGTGGTGAGTCGTACTGTAAAGTCGCCATTCAAGGTTAGGAAAAAGGGATAGATGAGGGGTCTCTCTGTCTTATCAGTGTATTGAGGAGTACTCTACACTGACGGGTGGCGACCTGTCGGCTGCACCAGTGATCTGAGTCGCGACAGATCATTGCATTCTATAAGAAAATGTTGCGTATATTCAAATTTGAAAGATCTCGTAAGTTGCGGAATGCTGCTGTGGGAGTTAAGCCAATTAGTGGAGTTACGGGAAGGCAAGAAGGCAAGAAGAATGTTAGGAATTTGTATAACATGATAAGCTTATCCAGTACAGGCAGGCTTTAGTTTTCAGTGTAGAAAGAATGTGTTACACAGAAATTGGGAAAGCTGGGTGAGGACTTCTGCACCAGGCTCAGACACATCTTAGAGTAGATGGTGCAGGGGGGAACAGAGAATGCCGAGCCTTTGTTCGGATACATGAAAGCTGCAGAATGTGATTTGTTATGTGACCCTAAATTGGCCGTAACCCCGTTGATGCCTGTCACTACACCTTTCCCTGCCCCCAAGAACAATCCCACCCCCACTCCCCCCTCCTTCCTCCAACGGCCATCTTACTACACCTTTCCCTGCCCCCAAGAACAATCCCACTTCCACTCTAACTCCTCCCTCCCACGGCCATCTTGCTACACCTCTTACTTGTTGTGGGAGGCCCGGAAAGCCCCAATCCGGCCTATATCCACTACTAGATCCGTCCGGTGCATATTACCAGCCACCAGCACAGGTGGAAAAGCCCGCAGTCCCAGAGCACCCATCTGAAGTTAATGTGACACCCTCTGCTCCAGTCCACGATGCTGAGACGCTTCCCCTGTTTCCTATGGGAGTCACCCACAACCCTGGGGATATCCTCCTCAACTCCCCAGAATTTCAGGCCAGACTGCTCTCCCTCCGCCAACATACTGTTACTCAAGACGATACGGAGCCAAATGAGGCATGGGCTCAAGATACTCCAGCCCCCCCTCCTTTACCCCATACGTCTCCTATGGCATCCTCCACCCCACATTCATTGCCCATACTCCGACCCTTGCTCCAAGCAACTGCTGAAAGAGCACCACCCCCCCAGCCCCTCAGAAGTCTGGGACCCCTGCCGCTCCCGAAACCTAGTAGACCCATCAGGACGCCCCGTCACTCTGTCAATAGGCTATGGTGACATCCTTACACATCGGGTGGGGGCCATAATCAACCCTGCAAACACCCGTATGAGCCATGTTGGAGGATTGGCTCGTAAAATTGCCCTTGCTGCTGGTTCTACTCTGGCTGCAGAATGCCAGGCTCACTTAGCCGAAAACGGAGAGCTTTCAAAAGGCCATGGATTCCACAAAAGCAGGATCTCTTAGTACGTATGAATCCGGCCTAGAATACATGAAACAGTTAAAAACCTGGGCTCAGGATCGCTTGTCAGATCAAGCTGGGTCTGTACAAGATGTTCAACAAGACCCTGATGAATCTGTGGAAAGATATGCTGCAAGACTCAGCATGCATTTTGAGGATCTCGGATACAGTCCTCACGTCAAGACGCAGGCCGCCCTGTTGGTTCAGGCCCTAGTAGATGGCCTACAAGACGCTCTCAGAGATGAAGTCCTGAGAGTACGGCCCGAGATTCGTTCTTCTTCTTTCAACGACTCGGTGGACATCGTTAAAGCTTTCCAAAAATCAATGCTAAAAATGGAAAAGGATACTAAGCCAAAGAAGAAAACCGCTCCTGCCATGGTATATCAAGCTCAAGAAAGCTACCCACCTCCTGGCAACCAACATGGAATCAAGTGGGTAATGGTTAAAGGCACAGGTGATGATACTCCTCCCACATATAGAAAACAAGACAGAAGAGATGACAAGGGACCATCTAGAAACAGAAGACAATCTCGTGATTCTGGAGGACGAATGTTGTGTTGGGAGTGTGGTAGCCTTGACCACATCCTCAGAGACTGTCCAACCCGCAGACAGTACCATGACCGGTCGTTCCGTGACGGTCCACACAACCAGAGACCTTCCCGTGAACCATCTCATCCACGCCAATGACAGCTCGGTCAACCAGTGTCCACTTTCCCGGCTACGCATCTCACGGCCGCCTGTGGGACTGTCACTTTACAGGTGGACCATCAACCACTGGAGTTCCTGGTGGACACTGGGGCGGCCACATCTGTCATTTCCTCTGCACAGCTCCCTCCTTCTGTATCCCTATCACCGGATACCCTCACCTGTGTTGGGGTGGAAGGCCAACATATTTCCTCTCCACTCACAGTCCCTGTGTCTGCAGGACCGTTCACCGGAGTACTCACAAGATTCTTGGTCTCTGAAACTTGCCCTGTCAACCTGTTGGGAGCCAATCTCTTAGAGCGGATGAAGGCAACAATTACCTTCGGAAACCATGGTATGGAGCTTCTTTTGCGGGACCCTCATTCCGAACAAGGGACTGAAGACCGCTGTGTTCTTAAAGCCTTCCCTCTCATGATGATGACCATACAACCTCACACTTTTCTTGATACCTCACAGTTCCCTCACTCTCTGTGGTCCAGTGGGCCGGAGGACGTCGGCCTCCTGCAGGTTCCCCCGGTCCGAGTACACCTCAAGCCTGGACACAGGTACCCACGGTTGCCACAATACCCCCTCAAGGCTGCACAAGAACAAAGCTTGGGTACCCAAATCGTTTCCCTCCTGGAATCAGGAGTCCTTGTCAGATGTGTATCTCCATGCAATACACCCCTCTTTCCTGTAAAAAAGAAAACCGCTCCGGGAAAGCCTCCAAGATACCGGTTGGTTCAGGATCTCAGAGCCGTCAATGCAGCTACCATTTTAGAAACTCCAGTGGTACCCAACCCAAACACCCTCTTGTCTCAGCTGCCTCCAACGGCCACCTTGTTTACGGAGTTAGATCTGGCCAACGCCTTCTTCAGTATACCCTTACATGAAGATTCGTGGTTTCTTTCTGCCTTCACCTTTCAAGGAGCACAGCTTACATGGACCAGGACTCCGCAGAGCCCAGAACTCTCCTAACCAATTCACTCATTCTATGAAGTCTATTCTGGAGCCATGGGTTCAAGAGAACCCTCAGGTCACCCTTCTACAGTATGTGGATGATCTTTTACTCTGTGGCACTGAAGCAAATTTGCCAGAGATGTCAGACTGTCTCAAGGATGAAGGCTCAGTTTGGCTTCATGCTGAAGATCCACGTGTTTCTCTTCAACACAGACTATATTTTGACAGCCTTAAACAGGCTGTTTTCTCTGCCCCGGCCTTGGGCTTACCAGACTATACTCAGCCATTTCACCTTTTTGTCTCGGAATCGGAAGGTCATGCCTCTGGAGTTCTAGCACAACGCTATGATCATAAGTATTGGCCTTTGGGCTACTACTCAGCCCGCCTGGACCCTGTCGCCCGAACTGCCCCCACGTGCCTTAAGGCGGTCCACGCTGCTCACATCCTCCTTGACAAATCAGCTGATATCGTCCTTGGACATGATCTAGTTATACAGGCCGGTCATGATCTCTCAGCTGTTCTGCAACAAACATCTCCGAAACATCTAACCAACCAAAGACACCTGCGGCTGCAGTGTTCCCTATTGTTGCCCTCCAATATAACATTTACCAGATGTCTGACTATCAATCCTGCCACTTTGCTTCCACCTTCTAGGGGGGAAGGTGAAGAGGGTGAAGGTCCATTGGTGGAACCTCATGATTGTATAAAAATTTTGCAGGAAGAGACTTCTGCTCCAGAGAATATGGTGGCACATCCGCTCGCAGACCCTGCCTTGCACCTATGGACTGATGGATCCCGTTTCGCAGACCCTCAAGGGAAGTTCCACACGGGATATGCTGTCACAACAGACCTAACAGTCCTCAAGGCTGAAGCTCTACCACCATACATGTCTGCACAAGAAGCTGAACTTGTGGCTCTCACAGAGGTCTGCCACCTGGCAGCAGGAACAAAGGCGAATATATATATACCGATTCCAGGTATGGACATGGAATTTGCAATGATTCTGGACTCTTGTGGAAGTCTAGAGGATTCATCACAGCTGCAGGTACACCAGTGAAACATGTCTCATGGATTAAGGCCCTAATGAAGGCCCTGGAGCTACCCATTCAGGTTGCTGTTATCAAGGTCAAGGCCCATGGAAGACTAGATTCCAGGGAAGCCAGGGGCAACCACCTAGCTGACCAAGCAGCCAAGACTGCAGCAGTGGAGAATGTGTCATCAAAGTGGCAGGAAAAGGAAGAAGAGATGGGGGAGACCCTGCAAACCGTAGCTGTGGCGCTCACTAGAGCAAGAGCCAAAGAACAGCCGGCGGAAGATCATACAAGTCCAGCGGAGACACGAGTGGAATCCAGGGGGGTCAGGATGCCTGAAGAAAAATTGTGTGAGGAACAAAGGAAGACCCCCACTGAAGAAGTCAAGCAATGGAAAGCGGCAGGAGCTGTGCTGGCAGGTCGCAAAGATTCAAAGGTCAACTCGACTCTTTACCAAGTGGATGGGAAGCCTTGCTTGCCTAGACGCATGTACTCAGCTGTGGCAGCATGGGCTCACGGGCCTACACACAGAGGAAATAATCAAGCCTTGGCATGTATCAAGAAACTGTACTTTGCACCCGGAATCTCTTCCACTGTGACTGCATACTCAAAATCCTGCTCTGTCTGCGCTACCTGCAACCCAACGTGTACGGCACGGGTCCCTCTCCAACACCTGGCTAAACCAGACTACCCTTGGCAGAGAATACAAGTCGACCATATCCAAATGCCTAAAGCAGGAAAATAGGAGTACGTTTTGGTAGCCGTGGATATGTTCTCAGCCTGGCCCGAGGCCTACCCGGTTGTCAACATGACTGCTAAAGTCACAGCCAAGAAACTGATCACCGAAATTGCCTGCAGATTTGGAGTTCTCCAAGTCATAGAATCGGATCAAGGACCAGCTTTCACAGCAAATATCTACGAAGAACTCTGGAACATGTTGGGAACAGATTTGGGCCTCCACACTCCATACCATCCTGCCAGTTCAGGCAAAGTGGAAAGGATGAATTCCACACTCAAGACCCAGCTCTTGAAAATGACCTAAGATCATCCCCTCCCCTGGCCCGACCTACTCCCCATAGTATTGTATCATATCACACACACTCCTCAGGCCAAACATGGGCTGACTCCCTATAAAATTTTGTTTGGGACCCCACACAAGATAGGAGAGATTAGGCCCCAAGAGTTGTCTGAAACACATGATAGAGTGGTAAAATTTGTGATTGCCTTGTCTAGAGAATTGACTAACACCCGCTCTCCAGTATCTGCCTCTCTCCCAGAATCTATAGGTGATGCAGTACATGATTTCATCCCAGGCGATCTAGTGTATGTGAAGAAGTTTGTCCGGAAAGACTGCCTCCAGCCGCGGTTCGAGGGACCGTACACTGTGCTTCTCACCACCCCGACGGCTCTGAAGCTTGAGGGCAAGAGCACCTGGATTCACGCCTCCCACTGCAAGAGAGACAGAACGAGTCTATAAAAGATGACTACCTTCTTCTATATCCTTTCCATATGCTTACTGTCTGTCCCAGGATGGACAGCTACCACACAGGGGTAGATACCTCCTTTTTCTCAGGTTGGTTGGGAGGGCTCAAGGGATTCCTCCAACAAGTTTGTCTAGTAATGGGAGGTCTACTAGTATTGGGCCTGGTGGTCCTGTGCTGCATAGTCCCCTTATACAGGAAAAATATAACCAATGCTGTCCCAACCTCCGGGACCTTTCTGAATCAAGAGAAGATATGGAGAAATACACTCCTTTGAACAAGCCTGACCAGCCCCCCCATGACAAAGTTCAATTGAGAGATTTAGTTTAGGGACAGTTGGGAGAACTCCATGTGTCATCCAGGATAGGGCTCGATTGTCTGGGGGCGTCCCATAAGGGGGCAGCTTCTAAGATGATTGGGTGAAGAAATCCACCTCCCCTCTCCCCACACATGGACAGTCTCAAAGGCCCCGAAGCAAGGGAAAGCTTAGTGTTTAGGGGGGAATGTCGGGGTAAAAGAGAATATATATTTTTGTAACTTTTATACTTTTGTAACTTTTATGCGCTTTTTTGCTAATGTACTAACCACCATTTTGTGTCTTATAACAATAAGCTTTCCTTGCTACGTATTACTTAAATCGAAACTTAAACTAAAACAGTTCCAGTGTTGCCAAGACTTATTTCAGAGAAACGAAACAAGATTATAAGCTGACGGCTGCAATATCTGCCCAGAGACTGAGATAAGGAGATGTGGACCAATCAGGAGTGGCCAGACACTGGACTTTCATGGCTTACCCCGCCCCGGACAACCCCTTTTCCCTCCCCATTATGTAGTGTATTTAGGTTTGTGTATGTAGGAATAAACACAGAACATTGCTGAGAACATTGTCTGTAGTAGTCTTTTGAGCGTGCTCTGAGTTTGAACCAGCTTGTTGTCTGACTCATTCTTTGAATGGTTGACCCATGCTCATAGCCTTAATTTGGAGTGACTGGAGGACGAGTGGAATGTCATCACGACCCCCACAGCTGTACCTGTACCAAATATTAAGTTCTGCTTTTCTATTGTATCAAATACTTATTTCATGCAATAAAAAGCAAATTAATTATGTAAAAATCATACAATGTGATTTTCTGGATTTTTTTTAGATTCAATCTCTCACAGTTGAAGTGTACCTGCGATAAAAATTACAGACCTCTCCATTCTTTTTAGGTAGGAAAACTTGCAAAATCATCAGTGTATCAAATACTTATTTTCCCCACTGTATACAATGTTAATAATTTTCACAGTATAAAACTACATATTTTGTTACAAAAAATTTCCCAGTCCTGAGGAGGCTGTTATTCAATGAGGTAGTGCAGATCTGAGGTTTTTTTTCTGAGCTGTATTCAGAGTGAGCAAAAAATTGCAGCATGATGTGATTTCACTTCAAAATCGGATGGGTGCAAGAAAAAATATTGGATGCCATTCAGACCATTAGAGTGGCATCGGATTTTTACGGATACACTGCAATTCTGTAACATAGCAAGCTGTAAATGGTCCTGTAAAAGATTAAAATCTTCTGAGTAAAAAAATGGATTGTATACGGACTGCACATGGATGACAAGTGAGGAAAAAATTAAACCATTTTTCTGGATGAAAATCGGACTGATTTTTTTATATGCTTGTGTGACCCCAGCCTAACAGGCTGAGTCAGTGAGAAACTGAAAGGTCTCACTGCAGAGATCAAAGTATCAATTATACATGTCCCACAGTGAAAAAAATAAAAAAAGTTAAATAAAGCATGTTAAAAAGTTTTTAAAAAATAACAAAAGAAACGCTGACAAATCACAAAAAGCCAATTCACCACTAAAAATGCAGCCTTTGTAATAAAGCAAAAATAAACAAAAGATGTAAACATAAATCTATAAAACTGTCAAGTTTTTTATTCTGTGTGGCGAACGCCGTAAAAAAAAACAAAAAAACATGCCAAAATTGTTGCTTTTTCATCATACTGACACACAAAAGATTGAATTAAAAGCGATCAAAAACTCATATATAAAAAAAATATGGTATAAATGAAAATGTCAAATAGTCCCTAAAAAAGCAATCCCTAATATGGCTCATTTGGCAAAAAAATAAAAAAATGACAGCTCTCAGAATATGATGATGCAAAAATAAATTATTTTTTGTCAAATTTAGTTTTTAGTGTGTAAAACTAGCGAAGCGAAGCATAAAAAAAATGATATACATCTGGTATCACTGTAATCATACCGACCCGACAAACAAATCTGTCTTATCACTTTTACTGCACAGTGAACCATGCAAAAAAATATCTAAAGACAATAACTGAATTGTTGGTTTTTGTTCATTCTGTGTCTGAAAAGTCTGATTAAAAAGCGATCAAAAATTACTATGTGCCCCAAAATGGTACCAAAAAAATCTGCAATTCGTCATGCAAAAAATAAGTCTTCATAAAACTGTTTGCCAAAAAATAAAAAAGTTATAGCTCTCAGAATAAGGAGAAGAAAAAAAACATTTTTTAATAAAAAACATATTTACTGTGTGACAGCAGCAAAACATAAAAAACTATATATATCTGGTATCACTGTAATCGCACCGACCAAAAGAATTAAGCTGCCTTATCACTTATCGGATAGTGAACGGTGCAAAAATAAAAATATGAACTGTTCTTGTACTGCTGTCTATTTGTTCATTCTACCTCCCAAAAATCGAAATAAGACTCAGGTCACATTTATCTTGCGTTCTGCGCTGAGCACTTATGTCGGAGTTTCCATGTAAGTCCCAAAAAAAGGCAATTCAGATAAAACCCCTGAAGGAACTACTCACTTATGAGCAGGGTCGGACTGGAGTTCCTCGGGCCCAGAGGGGAGATTGATTCCACAGGGCCCACCCTACTGCTACTCTACATAGACATTTTACTGCTTCATACTTAGGCCTCATGCACATATACAACACACAATACAGTGTGTAAAACAGCGTGTGTGCCACCTAATGAATTCGGCACATATTTCAGCTTACAAGTGCCACCATCTGCCGCATGATGTTGTAATGAGTGATTCACTACTAAAATTTAAGAAGGGCATGGATGCCTTTCTTGATAAGTATAATATTACAGGTTATATATACTAGATTCCTTGATAGGGCGTTGATCCAGGGAACTAGTCTGATTGTCGTATGGGGTCAGGAAGGAATTTTTTCCCCCAATGTGGAGCTTAGTGTTTGCCACATGGGTTTTTTTTTTTGCCTTCCTCTGGATCAACATGTTAGACTATGGGTTGAACCAGATGGACGTAATCTTCTTTCAACCTTAAAAACGATGTTACTATGTTACTATCTCACAAAAAATGCCCTACAGTCAGGAACCGGCTGAAAATGCCATTTTGTCCGGCAAAAAGCAAGTTACCAAACAGCTTCATCAGGAAAAAGCATAAAAAAGTTATAGCTCTCAGAATAGAGTGATGCAAAAACAATAATTTTTTCTATAAAATAGTGTTTATTGTGGGGGTTCAATGTGCTTACCACACATCTAGATAAATTCCTTGAGGGGCCTAGTTTACAAAATAGAGTCACTGATAGGGGTTTTTTCACTGTTTAGGCACATCAGGGGCTTTCCAAATGCAACATGGCGTCCACTCTCGATTCCAGCCATTTTTGAGTTCAAAAAGTCAAACGGAGCTCTTTACCTTCCGAACCCTGCCATGTGCCCATAGAGTAGTCTTCCCCCACATATGGGGTATCGGCAGGGCCAGCATCAGCACTTGGGCAAGCGGGGGTGCTCACTCACCGTTAGGGACCCTGGTGCACTATGGGGCCAGTGAGTCGGGGGAGCATGGTGCCAGCGCTCGCGAGTGAGCCCCCATGCTTTGTTCAGTGCTCTGGCACTTATACTTACCTCATCTCAATCCTCTGCAGCTCCGGTATCTTCCGTGTCTTCTGACACTGTGATGTGTCAGGGTCAGAGGGCGCAATGACGTCAGTACACCGCGACCTCTGCTCTGACAGTGCAGAGAGCCAGAAGACACTGAGGAGTCCTGACCTGCCATGAAAGGTGAGTATTTATTTATTTTTTTAAATCTATGGAGCATTATATGGAGCCCATTCTCTATGGAGCATTATATGGGGCCCATTCTCTATGGAGCATTATATGGACCCATTCTCTATGGAGCATTGTATGGGGCCCATTCTCTATGGAGCATTATATGGGACCCATTCTCTATGGAGCATTATATGAGGCCCATACTGTTTGGAGTTTTATATGCGGCCCATTCTATATGGAACATTATATGAGGCCCATTCTCTATGGAGCATTATATGGGGCCCATTCTCTATGGAGCATTATACGGGGCCCATTCTCTATGGAACATTATATGGGACCCATTCTCTATGGAGCATTATATAGGGCCCATTGGGTTCAGGGGGGGGGGACTTCTGAGTGGGCCCCTAACCATATAACCCTGATTACAAATATGGTGATGCACCCTAATAGTGGAAGTAGGAGAACTTCAGCAGATGACCACGCTGTTGCTAACAGAAATCTTTATACAATGATTAACACTGATATTACCGCCATACTGTGTTGACCATATAGTAGTAGATACCAGTATTGCAGAGCCTATAAGAGATTACAGTACAGGTATATATATTGGTGGCCAAAAGTATTGGCACCCCTGCAATTCTGTCAGATAATACTCAGTTTCTTGCTGAAAATGACTGCAGTCACAAATTATTTGGTATTATTATCTTCATTTAATTTGTCTTCTATGAAAAAACACAAAAAGAATTGTCCTAAAGCCAAATTGGATATAATTCCACACCAAACCTAAAAAAGGGGGTGGACAAAAGTATTGGCACTGTTTAAAAAATCATGTGATGCTTCTCTAATTCGTGTAATTAACAGCCCCTGTAACTTACCTGTGGCACCTAACAGGAGTTGACAATAACTAAATCATACTTGCAGCCAGTTAACATGGATTAAAGTTGACTCAACCTCTGTCCTGTGTCATTGTGTGTACCACATTGAGCATGGAGAAAAGAAAGAAGACCAAACAACTGTCTGAGGACTTGAGAAACCAAATTGTGAGGAAGCATGAGCAATCTCAAGGCTACAAGTCCATCTCCAAAGACCTGAATGTTCCTGTGTCTTCCGTGCGCAGTGTCATCAAGAAGCTTAAAGCCCATGGCACTGTGGCTTACCTCCCTAGATGTGGACGGAAAAGAAAAATTGACGAGAGATTTCAACGCAAGATTGTGCGGATGGTGGATAAAGAACCTCGACTAACATCTAAACAAGTTCAAGCTGCCCTGCAGTCCGAGGGTACAACAGTGTCAACCCGTACTATCCGTCGGCGTCTGAATGAAAAGGGACTGTATGGTAGAATACCCAGGAAGACCCCACTGCTTACCCCGAGACATAAAAAAGCCAGGCTGGAGTTTGCCAAAACTTACCTGAGAAAGCCTAAAATGTTTTGGAAGAATGTTCTCTGGTCAGATGAGACAAAAGTCGAGCTTTTTGGGAAAAAGCATCAACATAGAGTGTACAGGAAAAAAAAAGAGGCATTCAAAGAAAAGAACACGGTCCCTACAGTCAAACATGGCGGAGGTTCCCTGATGTTTTGAGGTTGCTTTTCTGCGTCTGGCACTGGACTGCTTGACCGTGTGCATGGCATGAAGTCTGAAGACTACCAACAAATTTTGCAGCATAAGTGTGAGAAAGCTGGGTCTCCCTCAGAGGTCATGGGTCTTCCAGCGGAACAATGACCGAAAACACACTTCCAAAAGCACTATAAAATGGTTTGAGAGAAAGCACTGGAGACTTCTAAGGTGGCCAGCAATGAGTCCAGACCTGAATCCCATAGAACACCTGTGGAGAGATCTCAAAATGGCAGTTTGGAGAAGGCATCCTTCAAATATCAGGGACCTGGAGCACTTTGCCAAAGAAGAATGGTCTACAATTCCAGCAGAGCATTGTAAGAAACTCATTCATGGTTACCGGAAGCGGTTGTTCGCAGTTATTTTGGCTAAAGGTTGTGCAACCAAGTATTAGGCTGAGGGTACCAATACTTTTGTCTGGCTCATTTTTGGAGTTTTGTGTGAAATGATCAATGATTTGATTTTTGCTTCATTCTCGTTTGTGTTTTTTTCCTTGCAAGCAAATTAAATGAAGATAATAATACCAAAGAATTTGTGATTGCAATCATTTTCAAGAAGAAACTGAGTATTATCTGACAGAATTGCAGGGGTGCCCATACTTTTAGCCACCACTGTATAGTACCTTATAGGTGACGTCCTTTCTGCTGGAGTCATTCACTTTTCCCGTCTTTTCCTTCTGTCCCTGACCGATACGACAACTTCTCCAGGACTCATCTGCAGAGATCACAACAAAGACACATTTGACTTCTCACATTTCAGGCACCAACCCCATCTATTCCAACCTGCACAAACCCCTCATCCTGCTGATACCCCAATGCTGAGTCGCTGCTGCTGTATGTGTCCCTATTACTGATCCTCTTAGTATCCAAATAATAATGCCCACCACTGTGCCCCCTCATAATAATGCTAATACTGTGCCTCTTACAAAGTAAAATCCCCCCTTTGTGCTCTCTTGATGGTAAAAATACCCCTTTAAAATATTAGTGCCGTGTGCAAGTGCCCTAGAAAACAGTGCCCACATTTTGCCCCTAAAAGTAATAATGCCCCAGGTGCACCGTTGACAGCCACAATACTGTAAGTGCCCCTATAACAATAATGATTCTTAACCCCTTTACGACATAGGGCGTATTAGTACGTATCTGTGCCCTGGGACTTACGGACCAGATACGTATTTATACGCCCTGGCGATTTCGCCCACACACAGGCTGTGCAGGCGCGATCGACGCCGGGTGTCAGCTGATTGTCACAGCTGATACCCAGTGCTATGTGCAGGGAGTGGTCCCGCACCACTCCTGGCACATTAACCCCCGCAATGCTGCGATCGAAGTCGATCGCAGCATTGCGGTGGCAAGGGGAGGTGATCGGAATACTCACCTCGTCTTCCGGCCTCCAGCGCTGTCTGCCGTGGCTTCCAGGATGTTGCCATGACGACCCAATGTCGTCATGACAACATCGGGGTCACCAGATAGCAGGAAGATTTTTTGGACATGCGCAGTGCATCTTCAAACTATCTTCTCCCTGTCCAGCGCTGACAGCCTGCATGGCACAGGGATGGTGCTCCATTCCTGTGCCATGCAGGTGATCAGAGAAAAAAAAAGTGAAAGTCCCATAGTGGGACAAAGTAAAAAAGTAAAAAAAGTGTCATAAAGTGAAAAAAGAAATAAAAAAAAAAAATTGTAAAAATATTAAAAAAAAATAAAAAAAATAATCCACCAAAAATAAAAATATAATGTACCCATCAATAAATATTATTATAAAAAAAAAAACAATAAACGTACACATATTTGGTATCACCGCGTCCGGAACAACCTGACCTATAAAACTGTCCCACTAGTTAACCCCTTCAGTGAACACGGTAAAAAAATAAAAAATAAAAAACGAAGCAAAAAACAATGCTTTATCACCATACCACCAAACAAAAAATGGAATAACACGCGATCACAAAGACAAATATAAATAAAAATGGTACAGCTGAAAAGGGCATCTCGTCCCGCAAAAAAGAAGCTGCCATACAGGTCCATCAGCTGAAAAATAAAAAAGTTATAGCTCTCAGAATAAAGCGATGCTAAAAAATAATTTTTTCGATAAAATTGCTTTTATTATGTAAAAGTGCAAAACATAGAAAAACGATATAAATGTGGTACCGCTGTAAACGTACTAACCTGAAGAATAAACCTGCCTTATCAATTTTACCACACGCGGAACAGAATAAAAAAAAAAAAAAAAAAACAATTCCTGAATTGTTAGTTTTTGTTTATTCTGCCTCCCAAAAATCGGAATAGAAAGCGATAAAAAAATGTCACGTGCCTGAAAATGGCACCAACAACAGCGTCAACTCATCCCGCAAAAAACAAGCCGTCAAATGACTCTGTCTGCCAAAATCTGGAAAAATTATAGCTCTCTTTTATGGTGCATTAAAACCGTCTTGTTAAGATACTGTGACCTTCACGTCTCTTCCACAGGGCATTGATATTGTTTTTTTATTCCACTGTAACCTCCACCACTCTTCCAAGGGGCATTAAAACCGTCTTGTTAAGCTACTGTGACCTGAACGTCTCTTCCATGGGGCATTGATATTGTCTTTTTATTCCACTGCTACATCCACAACTCTACCAAGGGGCATTGATGTTGTCTTTTTATTCCATTGCGACCTCCACCACTCTTCCAAGGGGCATAAAAACCGTCTTGTTAAGCTACTGTGACCTCCACGTCTCTTTCACGGGGCATTGATATTGTTTATTTATTTCACTGTAACCTCCACCACTCATCCAAGGGGCATTAAAAACCATCTTGTTAAGGTATTGTCACCTCATCCTCTCTTCCGAGGGGCATTAAAACCATCTTGTTAAACCACTCTGAACTCCACAGCTTTTCCAAGGGGCATTAAAACCGTCTTGTTAAGCTACTGTGATCTCCATCTCTCTTCCAAGGGGCATTAAAACCGTCTTGTTAAGCTACTGTGACCTCCACGTATCTTCCATGAGGCATTGATATTGTCTTTTTATTCCGATGCTACCTCCTCCACTCTTCCAAGGGGCATTAAATCCATCTTTTTAAGGTACTGTGACTTCCACGTCTCCTCCATGGGGCGTTGATATTGTCTTTTTATTCCACTGCGACCTCCACCACTCTTCCAAGGGGCATTGATATTGTCGTTTTATTCCACTGCAACCTCCACCACTCTTCCAAGGGGCGTTAAAACCATCTTGTTAAGCTTCTGTGACCTCCACGTCTCTTTCACGGGGCATTGATATTTTCTATTTATTCCACTGTAACCTCCACCACTCTTCTAAGGGGCATTAAAACCATCTTGTTAAGTTACTGTGATCTCCACCTCTCTACCAAGGGGCTTTAAAACGTCTTGTTAAACCACTCTGAACTCCACAAATCTTCCAAACGGCATTAAAACCTTTTCGTAAAGCTACTGCGACCTCCATGTCTCTTCCACGGGGCTTTGATATTGTCTTTTTATACCACTGCTACCTCCCCCACCTTTACAAGGGGCATTAAAACGGTCTTGTTAAGCGACTGTGACCTCCACGTTTATTCCATGCTGTATTGATATTGTCTTTTTAGTCCACTGCGACCTCCACCACTCTTTCAAGGGGCATTAAAACCATCTTCTTAAGCTACTGTTACCTCCACGTCTCATCCAAGGGGAATTAAAACTGTTTTGTAAAACCCCTCTGAACACCACAGCTCATTCAAGGGGCATTAAAACTGTCTTGTTAAGCTACTGTGACCTCCACGTCTCTTCCACGGGGCATTGATATTGTCTTTTTATTCCACTGCGACGTCCACCACTCTTCCAAGGAGCATTAAAAGCGTCTTGTTAAGCTACTGTGACCTCCACGTCTCATCCAAGGGGCATTTAAACCGTCTTGTAATACCCCTCTGAACTCCACAGCTCTTCCAAGGGGCATTAAATCTGTCTTGCTAAGCTACTGTGACCTCCACGTCTCTTCCACGGGGTATTAATATTGTCTTTTTATTCCACTGCGACCTCCACCACTCTTCCACAGGGCATTGATATTGTCTTTTTATTCCACTGCGATGTCCACCACTCTTCCAAGGGGCATTATAACGGCATTGTTAAGCTACTGTAACCTCCACGTCTCTTCCACGGAGCATTGATATTATCTTTTTATTCCACTGCGACCTCCACCACTCTTCCAAGGAGCATTAAAACCATCTTGTTAAGCTACTCTGACCTCCACGTCGATTCCACGGGGCATTGATATTGTCTTTTTATTACACTGTAAACTACACCTTTCTTCCAAGGGGCATTAAAACAATCTTGTTAACCTACTGTGACCTCCACGTCTCTTCCTAGAGGCATTAAAAACGTCTTGTTATACCTCTCTGAACTCCACAGCTCTTCCAAGGGGCATTAGAACCGTCTTGTTAAGCTACTGTGACCTCCACGTCTCTTCCACGTGGCATTGATATTGTCTTTTTATTCTAGTGCGACCCCCACCACTCTTCCAAGGGGTATTAAAACCGTCTTGCTAAGTTACTTTGATCTCCACATATCTTCCACGGGGCATTGATATTGTCTTTTTATTCCACTGCGACATTCACCACTCTACCAAGGGGCATTGATATTGTTTTTTTTATTCCATTGCGACGTCCACCATTCTACCAAGGGGCATTAAAACCGTATTGTTAAGCTCCTGTGACCTCCTCGTCTCTTCCACGGGGCATTGATATTGTCTTTTTATTCCACTATAACTTCCACCCCTGTTCCAAGGTGCATTAAATCCATATTGTTAAGCAACTGTGATCTCCACATCTCTTCCAAGGGGCATTAAAATTGTCTTGTTAAACCACTCGAATCGCCACAGCTCCTCCAAGGGGCATTAAAATCTCTAGTTAAGCTACTGTGACCTCCACGTCTCTTCCACGGGGCATTGATATTGTCTATTTATTCCACTGTAAACTCCACCTTTCTTCCAAGGGGCATTAAAACCGTCTTGTTAAGCTACTGTGACCTCCACGTCTCTGCCAAGAGGTATTAAAAACATCTTGTTAAACCTCTCTGAACTCCACAGCTTTTCCAACGGGCATTAGAACCATCTTGTTAAGCTACTGTGACCTCGACATCTCTTCCATGGGACATTGATATTGTCTTTTTATTCCACTGCGACATTCAACACTCTACCAAGGGGCATTGATATTGTTTTTTTTATTCCATTGTGACGTCCACCATTCTACCAAGGGGAATTAAAACCGTCCTGTTAAGCTCCTGTGACCTCCACGTCTCTTCCACGGGACATTGATATTGTCTTTTTATTCCACTGTAACCTCCACCACTCTTCCAAGGGGCATTAAATACATCTTGTTAAGCAACTGTGATCTCCACGTCTCTTCCAAGGGGCATTAAAATTGTCTTGTTAAACCACTCGAATCTCCACAGCTCTTCCAAGGGGCATTAAAATCTCTAGTTAAGCTACTGTGACCTCCACGTCTCTTCCAAGGTGCATTGATATTGTCTTTTTATTCCACTGCGACCTCCACCACTCTTCCAAGGGGCATTAAATCCATCTTGTTAAGCTACTTTGACTTTCACGTCTCCTCCACGGGGCATTGATATTGTTTATTTATTCCATTGCGACCTCCATCACTCTTCAAAGGGGCATTGATATTGTCTTTTTATTCCACTGCGACATCCACCACTCTTCTAAGGGGCATTAAAACCATTTTGTTAAGCTACTGTGACCTCCACATCTTTTCCAAGGGGCATTGATATTGTTTTTTTATTCCACTGTAAACTCCACCTTTCTTCCAAGGGGCATTAAAACCGTCTTGTTAAGCTACTGTGACCTCCACGTCTCTTCCATGTGGCATTGATATTGTCTTTTTATTCCAGTGCGACCCCAACCACTCTTCCAAGGGGTATTAAAACCGTCTTGTTAAGCTACTGTGACATCGACATCTCTTCCACGAGGCATTGATATTGTCTTTTTATTCCACTGCGACATCCACCACTCTAGCAAAGGGCATTGATATTGTCTTTTTATTCCATTGCAACGTCCACCATTTTACCAAGGGGCATTAAAACAGTCTTGTTAAGCTGCTGTGACCTCCACGTCTCTTCCACGGGGAATTGATATTGTCATTTTATTCCTCTGTAACCTCCACCACTCTTCCAAGGGGCATTAAATCCATCTTGTTAAGCTACTGTGACCTCCATGTCTCTTCCAAGGGGCATTAAAATCGTCTTGTTAAACCACTTGGAACTCCACAGCTCTTCCAAGGGGCATTAAAATCTCTTGTTAAGCTACTGTGACCTCCACGTCTCTTCCACGGGGCATTGATATTGTCTTTTTATTCTACTGCGACCTCCACCACTCTTCTACGGGACTTTAAATCCCTCTTGTTAATCTACTGTGACTTCCACGTCTCTTCCACGAGGCATTGATATTGTCTTTTTATTCCATTGCGACCTCCATCACTCTTACATGGTGCACTGATATTGTCTTTTTATTTCACTGCGACATCCACCACTTTTCCAAGGGCATTAAAACCATCTTGTTAAGCTACTGTGACCTCCACATCTCTTCCACGGGGCATAGATATTGTCTTTTTATTCCAGTGAGACCTCCACCATTCTTCCAAGGTGCATTAAATCCATATTGTTAAGCAACTGTGATCTCCACATCTCTTCCAAGGGGCATTAAAATTGTCTTGTTAAACCACTCGAATCGCCACAGCTCTTCCAAGGGGCATTAAAATCTCTAGTTAAGCTACTGTGACCTCCACGTCTCTTCCACGGGGCATTGATATTGTCTATTTATTCCACTGTAAACTCCACCTTTCTTCCAAGGGGCATTAAAACCGTCTTGTTAAGCTACTGTGACCTCCACGTCTCTGCCAAGAGGTATTAAAAACATCTTGTTAAACCTCTCTGAACTCCACAGCTTTTCCAACGGGCATTAGAACCATCTTGTTAAGCTACTGTGACCTCGACATCTCTTCCATGGGACATTGATATTGTCTTTTTATTCCACTGCGACATTCAACACTCTACCAAGGGGCATTGATATTGTTTTTTTTATTCCATTGTGACGTCCACCATTCTACCAAGGGGAATTAAAACCGTCCTGTTAAGCTCCTGTGACCTCCACGTCTCTTCCACGGGACATTGATATTGTCTTTTTATTCCACTGTAACCTCCACCACTCTTCCAAGGGGCATTAAATACATCTTGTTAAGCAACTGTGATCTCCACGTCTCTTCCAAGGGGCATTAAAATTGTCTTGTTAAACCACTCGAATCTCCACAGCTCTTCCAAGGGGCATTAAAATCTCTAGTTAAGCTACTGTGACCTCCACGTCTCTTCCAAGGTGCATTGATATTGTCTTTTTATTCCACTGCGACCTCCACCACTCTTCCAAGGGGCATTAAATCCATCTTGTTAAGCTACTTTGACTTTCACGTCTCCTCCACGGGGCATTGATATTGTTTATTTATTCCATTGCGACCTCCATCACTCTTCAAAGGGGCATTGATATTGTCTTTTTATTCCACTGCGACATCCACCACTCTTCTAAGGGGCATTAAAACCATTTTGTTAAGCTACTGTGACCTCCACATCTTTTCCAAGGGGCATTGATATTGTCTTTTTATTCCACTGTAAACTCCACCTTTCTTCCAAGGGGCATTAAAACCGTCTTGTTAAGCTACTGTGACCTCCACGTCTCTTCCATGTGGCATTGATATTGTCTTTTTATTCCAGTGCGACCCCAACCACTCTTCCAAGGGGTATTAAAACCATCTTGTTAAGCTACTGTGACATCGACATCTCTTCCACGAGGCATTGATATTGTCTTTTTATTCCACTGCGACATCCACCACTCTAGCAATGGGCATTGATATTGTCTTTTTATTCCATTGCAACGTCCACCATTTTACCAAGGGGCATTAAAACAGTCTTGTTAAGCTGCTGTGACCTCCACGTCTCTTCCACGGGGCATTGATATTGTCTTTTTATTCCTCTGTAACCTCCACCACTCTTCCAAGGGGCATTAAATCCATCTTGTTAAGCTACTGTGACCTCCATGTCTCTTCCAAGGGGCATTAAAATCGTCTTGTTAAACCACTTGGAACTCCACAGCTCTTCCAAGGGGCATTAAAATCTCTTGTTAAGCTACTGTGACCTCCACGTCTCTTCCACGGGGCATTGATATTGTCTTTTTATTCTACTGCGACCTCCACCACTCTTCTACGGGACTTTAAATCCCTCTTGTTAATCTACTGTGACTTCCACGTCTCTTCCACGAGGTATTGATATTGTCTTTTTATTCCATTGCGACCTCCATCACTCTTACATGGTGCACTGATATTGTCTTTTTATTTCACTGCGACATCCACCACTTTTCCAAGGGCATTAAAACCATCTTGTTAAGCTACTGTGACCTCCACATCTCTTCCACGGGGCATAGATATTGTCTTTTTATTCCAGTGAGACCTCCACCATTCTTCCAAGGGGCATTAAAACGATCTTGTTAAGCTACTGTGACCTCCATGTCTCTTCCACGGGGCATTAATATTGTCAATTTATTCCACTGAAGACCTCCACCACTCTTTCACGAAGCATTGATATTGTCTTTTTTTTCCACTGCGACCTCCATCACTCTACCAAGGGGCATTAAAACTGTCTTTTTAAGCTACTGAGAAATCCACGTCTCTTCCCTGTGGCATTGATGTTGTCATTTTATTCCACTGTAACCTCCACCACTCTTCCAAGGGGCATTGAAACCATCTTTTAAAGCTACAGTGACCTCCACGTCTCTTCCATGAGGCATTGATATTGTCTTTTTATTCCACTGCGACCTCCACGACTCTTCCAATGGGCATTAAAACTGTCTTTTTAAGCTGCTTTGACCTCCTCGTCTATTTCACGGGGCATTAATATTGCCTTTTTATTCCACTGCGACCTCCACCATTCTTCCAAGGGGCATTAAAACCAACTTGTTAAGCTACTCTGACCTCCACTTCACTTCCACGTGGCATTGATATTGTCTTTTTATTCCACTGCAACCTCCACCACTCTTCCAAGGGGCATTGATATTGTCTTTTTATACCACTGCGACCTCCACCACTCTTCCAAGGGGCATTAAAAATGTCTCGTTAAGCTACTGTCACCTCCACGTCTCTTCCCTGTGGCTTTGATGTTGTCTTTTTATTCCACTGTAACCTCCACCACTCTTCCAAGGAGCATTAAAACTGTCTTGTTAAGCTACTGTTACCTCCACATCTCTTCCAAGGGGAATTAAAACCGTCTTGTTAAACCACTTTGAACTCCACAGCTCTTCCAAGGGGCATTAAAACCGTCTTGTTAAGATACTGTGCCCTCCACATATCTTCCACGGGGCATTGTTATTGTCTTTTTATTCCACTGCGACCTCCACCACTCTTCAAAGAGGCATAGATATTGTCTTTTTATGCAACTGCTACCTCCAAAATTCCTCCAAAGGCCGATAAAACCGTCTTGTTAAGCTACTATGACCTCCACGTCTTTTCCATGGGGCAAATATATTGTCCTTTTATTCCGCTGTAACCTCCACCACTTTTCCAAGGTGCATTAAAATGGTCTTCTTAAGCTACTGTGACCTCCACGTCTCTTCCAAAGGGCATTTAAACCATTTTGTTAAGCTACTGTGACCTCCACGTCTCTTCCAGGGGGCATTGATATTTTCTTTTTATTCCACTGCGACCTCCACCACTCTTCTAAAGGGCATTAAATCCATCTTGTTAAGCTACTGTTACCTCCACGTCTCTTCCACGGGGATTTGATATTGTCTTTTTATTCCACTGCTCCCTCCACCACTCTTCCAAGGGGCATTGTTATTGTCTTTTTATTAGACTGCGACATACACAACTCTTCCAAGGGACATTAAAGCCGTCTTATTAAGCTACTGTGACCTCCACATCTCTTCCACGGAGCATTGATATTGTCTTTTTATTTCACTGCGACCTCCACCACTCTTCTAATGTGCATTGATATTGTTTATTTATTCCAATGCGACCTCCACCACTCTTCTAAGGGGCATTAAAACCGTCCTGTTAAGCTACTGTGACCTCCACGTCTCTTCCACGGGACATTGATATTGTCTTTTTATTCCACTGTAAACTCCACATTTCATCCAAGGGGCTTTAAAACTGTCTTTTTAAGCTACTGTGACCTCCACGTCTCTTCCAAGAGGTATTAAAACTGTCTTGGTATACCTCTCTGAACTCCACAGCTTTCCCAAGGGGCATTAGAACCGTCTTGATAAGCTACTGTGATCTCCACGTTTCATTCACGTGGTAAAGATATTGTCTTTTTATTCCACTGCGACACCCACCACTCTACCAAGGGTATTAAAACCGTCTTGTTAAGCTACTGTGACCTCCACATCTCTTCCGTGGGGCATTGATATTGTCTTTTTATTCCACTAAGATATCCATCACTCTACAAAGAGGCATTGATAATGTCTTTTTATTCCACTGTAACCTCCACCACTCTTCCAAGGGGCATTAAATCCATCCTGTTAAGCTACTGTGACCTCCACGTCTCTTCCAAGGGGCATTAAAATCGTCTTGTTAAACCACTCTGAATTACACAGCTCTTCCAAGGGGCTTTAAAACCTTCTTGTTAAGCTACTGTGACCTCCACGTCTCTTCCACGGGGCATTGATATTGTCTTTTTATTCCACTGCGACCTCCACCACTCTTCCAAGGGGCTTTAAATCTGTCTTGTTAAACTATTGTGACTTCCATGTCTCCTCCACGGGACATTGATATTGTCTTTTTTTTCCACTGCGACTTCCAACACTCTACCAAGGGGAATTAAAACCGTCTTGTTAAGCTACTGTGACCTCTACGTCTCTTCCACGGGGGATTGATATTGTCTTTTTATTCCACAGTAAACTACACCTTTCTTCCAAGGGGCATTAAAACCATCTTGTTAACCTACTGTGACCACCACATCTCTTCCTAGATGTACTAAAAACGTCTTGTTAAACCTCTCTGAACTCCACAGCTCTTCCAAGGGGCATTAGAACCGTCTTGTTAAGCTACTGTGACCTCCACATGTCTTACACGGGGCATTAAGATTGTCTTTTTATTCCACTGTGACATCCAACTCTACCAAGGGGCATTGATATTGTCTTTTCATTCCATTGCGACGTCCACCATTCTACCAAGGGGCATTAAAACCGTCTTGTTAAGCTACTGTGACCTCCACGTCTCTTCCACGGTGTATTGATTTTGTCTTTTTATTCCACTGTAACCTCCACCACTCTTCCAAGGGGCATTAAGTTCATCTTGATAAGCTACTGTGACCTCCATGTCTCTTCCAAGGGGCATTAAAATCGTCTTGTTAAACCACTCGGAACACCACAGTTCTTTCAAGGGGCATTAAAATTGTCTTGTTAAGCTACTGTGACCTCCACGACTCATCCAAGGGGCATTTAAACTGTCTTGTAAAACCCCTCTGAACTCCACAGCTCTTCCAAGGGGCATTATATCTGTCTTGCTAAGCAACTGTGACCTCCACGTCTCTTCCACGGGGTATTGATATTGTCTTTTTATTCCACTGAGACCTCCACGTCTCTACCACGGGGCATTGATATTTTCTTTTTATTCCACTGCCACCTCCACCACTCTAACACGGGGCATTGATATTGTCTTTTTATTCCACTACGATGTCCACTACTCTTCCAAGGAGCATTAAAACAGCATTGTTAAGCTACTGTGACCTCCACGTCTCTTCCACGGAGCATTGATATTATCTTTTTAATCCACTGCGACCTCCACCACTTTTCCAAGGGGCATTAAAACCGTCTTGTTAAGATACTGTGACCTCCACTTCTCTTAAAGGGGCATTAAAACCATCTTGTTAAACCTCTCTGAACTCCACAGCTCTTCCAAGGGGCATTAGAACCGTCTTGTTAAGCTACTGTGACCTCCACGTCTCTTTCACATGGCATTGATATTATCTTTTTATTCCAGTGCGACCACCACCACTCTTCCAAGGGGTATTAAAACCATCTTGTTAAGCTACTGTGACTTCCACATATCTCCCACGGGGCATTGATATTGTCTTTTCATTCCATTGCGACATCCACCACTCTACCAAGGGGCATTGATATTGTTTTTTTTATTCCATTGCGACGTCCACCATTCTACCAAGGGGCATTAAAACCGTCTTGTTAAGCTACTGTGATCTCCACGTCTCTTCCAAGGGGCATTAAAATTGTCTAGTTAAACCACTCGAATCTCCACAGCTCTTCCAAGGAGCATTAAAACCGTCTTGTTAGACCACTTTGGACTCCACAGCTCTTCCAGGGGTCATTAAAACCATCTTGTTAAGCTACTGTGACCTTCACGTCTCTTCCACGGGGCATTGATATTGTCTTTTTAGTCCACTGCGACCTCCACCACTCATCTAAGGGGCATTGATATTGACTCTTTATTCCACTGCGACCTCCACCACTTTTCCAAGGGGCATTAAAACCATCTTGTTAAGCTACTGTGACCTCCACGTCTCTTCTATGGGGTATTGATATTGTGTTTTTATTCCACTGCGACCTCCACCACTTTTCCATGGGGCAATAAAACCATCTTGTTAAGCTACTGTGATCTCCACATCTTTTCCAAGGGGTATTGATATTGTCTTTGTATTCCACTGCGACCTCCACTGCTCTTCCAAGGGGCATTAAAACCGTCTTGTAAAGCTACTGTGACCTCCACGTCCCTTCCACGGGGCATTGATATTGTCTTTTTATTCCACTTTAACCTCCACCACTCTACCAAGGGGCATTAAAACCATCTTGTTAAGCTACTGTGACCTCCACTGCTCTTCCAAGGGGCATGAACACAGTCTTGTTAAGCTACTGTGACCTCCACGTCTCTTCTGCGGGGTATTGATATTGTGTTTTTATTCCACTGTAACCTCCACCACTCGTCCAAGGGGCATTAAAACCATCTTGTTAAGCTACTGTGAACTCCACGTCTCTTCCAAGGGGCATTAAAACCGTCTTGTTGAACCACTCTGAACTCCACAGCTCTTCCAAGGGGCATAAAAACCGTCTAGTTAAGCTACTGTGAACTCCACGTCTCTTCCCCAGAGCATTGATATTGTCTTTTTATTCCACTGCGACCTCCACCACTCTTCCAAGGAGCATTAAAACCGTCTTGTTAAGCTACTGTGACCTCCACGTCTCTTCCACGGGCATTGATGTTGTCATTTTATTCCACTGTGACCTCCACCACTCTTCCACGGGGCATTGATATTGACGTTTTATTCCAATGCCACCTCCACCACACTTCCGAGGGGCATGAAAACCGTCTTGTTAAGCTGCTGTGAACTCCACCACTCCTCCACGGGGCATTGATATTGTCGATTTATTCCAATGCGACCTCCACCACACTTCCAAGGGGCAATAAAACCTTCTTTTTAAGCTACTGTGACCTCCACATCTCTTCCACGGGGCATTGATATTGTCATTTTTTTCCACTGCGACCTCCACCACTCTTCCACTGGGCATTGGTTTTGTCGTTTTGTTCCACTGCGACCTCCACCACACTTCCAAGGGGCAATAAAACCGTCTTGTTAAGCTACTGTGACCTCCACATCTCTTCCACGGGGCATTGATATTGTCATTTTATTCCACTGCGACCTCCACCACTCTTCCACGGGGAATTGATTTTGTCGTTTTATTCCACTGCGACCTCCACCACACTTCCAAGGGGCATGAAAACCGTCTTGTAAAGCTACTGTCACCTCCGAGTCTCTTCCAAGGGGCATTAAAACCGTCTTGTTAAACCACTCTGAACTCCACAGCTCTTCCAAGGGGCATTAAAACCGTCTTGTTAAGCTACTGTGACCTCCACGTCTTTCCAAGGCTCATTGATATTGTCTTTTTATTCCACAGTAACCTCCACCACTTTTCCAAGGGGCATTAAAACCATCTTTTTAAGTTACTGTGACCTCCACGTCTCTTCTAAAGGGCATTAAAACCATCTTGCTAAAGCACTCTGAACTCCACAGATCTTCCAAGGGGCAATAAAACCGCATTGTTAAGCTACTGTGACCTCCACATCTCTTCCACGGGGCATTGCTATTGTCTTCTTATTCCATAGTGACCTCCACCACTCTTTCAAGGAGCATTAAAACCGTCTTGTTAAGCTAATGTGACCTCCACGTCTCTTCCACGGGGCATTGATATTGTCTTTTTATTCCACTGCGACCTCCACCAATCTTCCAAAGGGCATTGATATTGTCTTTTTATTCCACTGCGACCTCAACCATTCTTCCAAGGGGCATTAAAACCGTCTTGTTAAGCTACTGTGAGCTCCACGTCTCTTCTACGGTGCATTGATATTGTCGTTTTATTCCACTGTAACCTCCACCACTCTTCTAGTGGGCATTAAAACCGTCGTGTTAAGCTACTGTGACCTCCACGTCTCTTTCAACGGGCATTAAAACCGTCTTGTTAAACCACTCTGAACTCCACAGCTTTTCAAATGCGCATTAAAACCGTCTCGTTAAGTTACTGTGACCTCCACATCTCTTCCACGGGGAATTGATATTGTCATTTTATTCCACTGCGACCTCCACCACACTTCCAAGGGGCATTAAAACTGTCTTGTTAAGCTACTGTGACCTCACCGTCTCTTCCATGGGGCCTTGATATTGTCTTTTTATTCCACTGCGATGTCCACCATTCTTCCAAGGGGCATTAAAAGCGTCTTGTTAATCTACTGTGACCTCCACATCTCATCCAAGGGGCATTAAAACCGTCTTGTAAAACACCTCTGAACTCCACATATCTTCCAAGGGGCATTAAAACCGTCTTGTTAAGCTACTGTCACCTCCACGTCTCTTCCAAGGGGCATTGATATTGTCTTTTTATTCCACTGTGACCTCCACCACTCTTCCAAGGGGCATTAAAACGTTCTTGTTAAGCTACTGTGACCTTCACGTCTTTTAAACGGGGCATTGATAATGTCTTTTTATTCCACTGCGACCTCCACTACTCTTCCAAGGGGCATTAAATCCATCTTCTTAAGCTACTGTGACCTCCACGTCTCTTCCAAAGGGCATTAAAACTGACTTGTTGAACCACTCTGAACTCCATTGCTTTTCCAAGTGGCATTAAAACCGTCTTGTTAAACCAATCTGAACTCCACAGCTCTTCCAAGGGGCATTAAAACCGTCTTGTTAAGCTACTGTGATCTCCATCTCTCTCCCAAGGGGCTTTAAAACCATCTTGTTAAGCTACTGTGACCTCCATGTCTCTTCCACGAGGCATTGATATTGTCTTTTTATTCCACTGCTACCTCCTCCACTCTTCCAAGGGGCATTAAATCCGTCTTTTTAAGGTACTGTGACTTCCACGTCTTCTCCATGGGGCATTGATATTGTCTTTTTATTACACTGCGACCTCCATCTCTCTTTCAAGGGGCATTGATATTGTCGTTTTATTTCACTGCGACTACCACCACTCTTCCAAGGGGCGTTAAAACCATCTTGTTAAGCTTTTGTGACCTCCACGTCTCTTTCACGGGGCATTGATATTTTCTATTTACTCCACTGTAAACTCCACCACTCTTTCAAGGGTAATTAAAACTATCTTGTTAAGTTACTGTGATCTCCACCTCTCTTCCAAGGGGCATTAAAACCGTCTTGTTAAACCATTCTGAACTCCACAGCTCTTCCAAACGTTATTAAAACCATTTCGTAAAGCTACTGTGACCTCCATGTCTTTTCCACGGTGCTTTGACATTGTCTTTTTATACCACTGCTACCTCCTCCACCCTCCCAAGGGGCATTAAAACCGTATTGTTAAGCTACTGTGACCTCCTCGTCTCTTTCATGCGGTATTGATATTGTCTTTTTATTCCACTGCGATCTCCACCACACTTCCATGGGGCATTAAAAACGTCTTGTTAAGCTACTGTGACCTACACGTCTCTTCCACGGGGCATTGATATTGTCTTTTTATACAACTATCACCTCCACTACTTTTCCAAGGTGCATTAAAACTGTCTTCATAAGCTACTGTTACCTCCACGTCTCATCCAAGGGGCATTAAAACTATGTTGTAAAACCCCTCTGAACTCCAGAACTCTTCCAAGGGACATTAAAACTGTCTTGTTAAGCTACTGTGACCTCTACTTCTCTTCCACGGGGCATTGACATTGTCTTTTTATTCCACTGCGACCTCCACCACTCTTTCAAGGGGCATGGATATTGTCGTTTTATTCCACTGCGACCTCCACCACTCTTCCAAGGGGCGTTAAAACCATCTTGTTAAGTTTTTGTGACCTCCACGTCTCTCTCATGGGGTATTGACATTTTCTATTTACTCCACTGTAACCTTCACCACTCTTCCAAGGGTCATTAAAACCATCTTGTTAAGTTACTGTGATCTCCACCTCTCTTCCAAGGGGCATTAAAACCATCTTGTTAAACCACTCTGAACTCCACAGTTCTTCCAAACGTTATTAAAACCGTTTCGTAAAGCTACTGTGACCTCCATGTCTCTTCCACGGTGCTTTGATATTGTCTTTTTATTCCACTGCGATCTCCACCACCCCTCCAAGGGGCATTAAAACCGTATTGTTAAGCTACTGTGACCTCCACGTCTCTTTCATGCGGTATTGATATTGTGTTTTTATTCCACTGCGACCTCCACCACTCTTCCAAGGGGCATTGATATTGCCTTTTTATTTCACTGCGATCTCCACCACACTTCCAAGGGGCATTAAAAACGTCTTGTTAAGCTACTGTGACCTACACGTCTCTTCCACGGGGCATTGATATTGTCTTTTTATACAACTATCACCTCCACTACTTTTCCAAGGTGCATTAAAACTGTCTTATTAAGCTACTGTGACCTCCACTTCTCTTCCACGGGGCATTGACATTGTCTTTTTATTCCACTGCGACGTCCACCACTCTTCCAAGGGTCAATAAAAGCGTCTTGTTAAGCTACTGTGACCTCCACGTCTCATCCAAGGGGCATTAAAACCGTTTTGTAAAACCCCTCTGAACTCCACAGCACTTCCAAGGGGCATTAAATGCTTCTTGCTAAGCTACTGTGACCTCCAGGTCTCTTCCACGGGGCATTGATATTTTTTATTTATTCCACTGTAACGTCCACCACTCTTCCAAGGGGCATTAAAACCATCTTGTTAAGTTACTGTGATCTCCACCTCTCTTCCAAGGGGCATTATAACCGTCTTGTTAAACCATTCTGAACTCCACAGCTCTTCCAAACTGCATTAAAACCATTTTGTAAAGCTACTGTGACCTCCATGTCTCTTCCACGGGGCTTTGATGCTGTCTGTTTATACCACTGCTGCCTCCTTCACCCTTCCAAGGTGCATTAAAACCTTCTTGTTAAGCTACTGTGACCTCCACGACTCTTCTGTGCGATATTGATATTGTCTTTTTTTTCCACTGCGACCTCCACCAATCTTCCAAGGGGCATTGATATTGCCTTTTTATTCCACTGCGACCTCCACCACACTTCCAAGGGGAATTAAAAACGTCTTGTTAAGCTACTCTGACCTACACATCTCTCCCGCGGAGCATTGATATTGTCTTTTTATTCCACTGTCACCTCGACTGCTTTTCCAATGGGCATTAAAACCGTCTTGTTAAGCTACTGTTACCTCCACATCTCATCCAAGAGGCATTAAAACTGTCTTGTAAAACCTCTCTGAACTCCACAGCTCTTCCAAGGGGCATTAAAACTGTCTTGTTAAGCTACTGTGACCTCCACGTCTCCTACACGGGGCATTGATATTGTCTTTTTATTCCACTGCGACGTCAACCACTCTTCCAAGGGGCATTAAAAGCGTCTTGTTAAGCTACTTTGACGTCCATGTTTCATCCAAGGGGCATTAAAATCATCTTGTAAAACCCCTCTGAACTCCACAGCTCTTCCAAGAGGCATTAAATCCGTCTTGTTAAGCTACTGTGACCTCCACGTCTCTTCCACGGGGCATTGATATTGTCTTTTTATTCCACTGCGGCCTCCACCACTCTTCCACGGGGCATTGGTATTGTCTTTTTATTCCACTGCGACCTCCAACACTCTTCCAAGGGGAATTGAAACCATCTTGTTAAACCACTCTGAACTCCACAGCTCTTCCGAGGGGCATTAAAATGGCATTGTTAAACTACTGTGACCTCCACGTCTCTTCCACGGAGCATTGATATTGTCTTTTTATTCCATAGCGACCTCCACCACCCTTCCAAGGGGCATTAAAACCGTCTTGTTAAACCACTCTGAACTCCACAGCTCTTCCAAGCGGCATTAAAACCGTCTTGTTAAGCTACTGTGACCTCCACGTCTTTCCACGGGGAATTGATATTGTCTTTTTATTCCACTGCGACCTCCACCACTCTTGAAAGCGGCATTAAAACCGTCTTGTTAAGCTACTGTGACCTCCACGTCTCTTCCGCGGGGCATTGATTTTGTCTTTTTATTCCACTGCGACCTCCATTACTCTTCCAAGGGGCATTGAAACCATCTTATTAAGGTACTGTGACCTCCACGTCTCTTCTACGGGGCATTGATATTGTTGTTTTATTCCACTGTAACCTCCACCACTCTTCTAAGGGGCATTAAAACCGTCGTGTTAAGCTACTGTGACCACCACGTCTCTTTCAACGTGCATTAAAACCGTCTTGTTAAACCACTCTGAACTCCACAGCTTTTCCAAGGGGCATTAAAACCGTCTTGTTAAGATACTGTAATCTCCACGTCTCTTCCACGGAGCTTTGATATTGTCTTTTTTTTCCACTGCAACCTCCACCACTCTTCAAAGGGGCATTAATAACGTCTCGTTAAGCTATTGTGACCTCCACGTCTCTTCCACGGGGCATTGATATTGTCTTTTTATTCCACTGCGACCTCCACCACACTTCCAAGGGGCATTAAAACTGTCTTATTAAGCTACTGTGACCTCACCGTCTCTTCCATGGAGCATTGATATTGTCTTTTTATTCCACTGCGATGTCCACCACTCTTCCAAGGGGCATTAAAAGCGTCTTGTTAATCTACTGTGACCTCCACACCTCTTCCAAGGGGCATTAAAACCGTCTTGTTAAGCTACTGTGACCTCCACGTCTCTTCCAAGGGGCATTGATATTGTCTTTTTATTCCACTGTGACCTCCACCACTCTTCCAAGGGTCATTAAAACCTTCTTGTTAAGCTACTGTGACCTCCACGTCTTTTAAACGGGACATTGATAATGTCTTTTTATTCTACTGTGACCTCCACTACTCTTCCAAGGGGCATTAAATTCATCTTCTTAAGCTACTGTGACCTCCACGTCTCTTCCAAAGGGCATTAAAACTGTCTTGTTGAACCACTCTGAACTCCACTGCTTTTCCAAGGGACATTAAAACCGTCTTGTTAAACCAATCTGAACTCCACAGCTCTTCCAAGGGGCATTAAAACCATCTTGTTAAGCTACTGTGATCTCCATCTCTCTCCCAAGGGGCTTTAAAACCATCTTGTTAAGCTATTGTGACCGCCATGTCTCTTCCACGAGGCATTGATATTGTCTCTTTATTCCACTGCTACCTCCTCCACTCTTCCAAGGGGCATTAAATCCGTCTTTTTAAGGTACTGTGACTTCCACGTGTCCTCCATGGGGAATTGATATTGTCTTTTTATTACACTTCGACCTCCACCATTCTTTCAAGGGGCATTGATATTGTCGTTTTATTCCACTGCGACCTCCACCACTCTTCCAAGGGGCATTAAAACCATCTTGTTAATCTTTTGTGACCTCCACGTCTCTTTCACGGGGCATTGACATTTTCTATTTACTCCACTGTAACCTCCACCACTCTTCCAAGGGTCATTAAAAGCGTCTTGTTAAGCTACTGTGACCTCCACGTCTCATCCAAGGGGCATTAAAACCGTCTTGTAAATCCCCTCTGAACTCCACAGCTCTTCCAAGGGGCATTAAATCCATCTTACTAAGCTACTGTGACCTCCACGTCTCTTCCACGGGGCATTGATATTGTCTTTTTTTTCCACTGTCACCTCCACTACTTTTCCAATGGGCATTAAAACCGTCTTGTTAAGCTACTTTGACCTCCACGTCTCATTCAAGGGGCATTAAAACCGACTTGTAAAACCACTCTGAACTCCACAGCTCTTCCAAGGGGCATTAAATCCGTCTTGTTAAGCTACTGTGACCTCCACGTCTCTTGCACTGGGCATTGATATTGTCTTTTTATTGCACTGTGACCTCCACCACTCTTCCACGGGGCATTGGTATTGTCTTTTTATTCCACTGCGACCTCCACCATTCTTCCAAGGGGCATAGAAACCATCTTGTTAAACCACTCTGAACTCCACAGCTCTTCCGAGGGGCATTAAAATGGCATTGTTAAACTACTGTGACCTCCACGTCTCTTCCACGAAGCATTGATATTGTCTTTTTATTCCACAGCGACCTCCACCACCCTTCCAAGGGGCTTTAAAACCGTCTTGTTAGACCACTTTGGACTCCACAGCTCTTCCAGGGAGCATTAAAACCATCTTGTTAATGTACTGTGACCTTCACGTCTCTTCCACGGGGCATTGATATTGTCTTTTTATTCCACTGAGACCATCACCACTCATCCAAGGGGCATTGATATTGTATTTTTATTCCACTGCGACCTCCACCACTCTTCCAAGGGGCATTGAAACCGTCTTGTTAAGCTACTGTGACCTCCACGTCTCATCAACGGGGCATTGATATTGTTTTTTTATTCCACTGTAACCTCCACCACTGGTCCAGGGGGCATTAAAACCGTCCTATTAAGCTACTGTGATCTCCACGTCTCTTCCAAGGGGTCATTGATATTGTATTTTTATTCCACTGCGACCTCCACCACTCTACCAAGGGGCATTAAAACCGTCTTGTTAAGCTACTATGACCTCAAGGTCTCTTCCACGGGCAAAGATATTGTCTTTTTATTCCACTGCGACCTCCACCACTCTTCCAAGGGGCAATAAAACCGTCTTGTTAAGCTACTGTGACCTCAACGTCTCTTCCACGGGGCATTGATATTGTCATTTTATGCCACTGCGACCTCCACCACTCTTCCACGGGGCATTGATATTGTCGATTTATTCCAATGCGAACTCCACCACACTTCCAAGGGGCATTAAAACCGTCTTGTTAAGCTACTGTGACCTCCACGTCTCTTCCACGGGGCATTGATATTGTCATTTTATTCCACTGCGATCTCCACCACTCTTTCACGGGGCAGTGATATTGTTGTTTTATTCCACTGCGACCTCCACCACACTTCCAAGGGGCATGAAAACTGTCTTGTTAAGCTACTGTGACCTCCACCACTCTTCCACTGTGCATTGGTTTTTTCGTTTTATTCCACTGTAACCTCCACCACTTTTCCAAGGGGCATTAAAACCGCATTTTAAGCTACTGTGTTCTCCACATCTCTTCCACGGGGCATTAATATTTTCTTTTTATTCCATAGCGACCTCCACCACTCTGCCAAGGGGCATTAAAACCATCTTGTTAAGCTACTGTGACCTCCACAACTCTTCCACGGGGCATTGATATTGTCTTTTTATTTCACTGCGACCTCCACCAATCTTCCAAGGGGCATTGAAACCGTCTTGTTAAGCTACTGTGACCTCCACTTCTCTTCTATGGGGCATTGATATTGTGTTTTTATTCCACTGTAACATCCACCACTTGTCCAAGGGGCATTAAAACCGTCTTGTTAAGCTACTGTGATCTCCACGTCTCTTCCAAGGGGCATTGATATTGTCTTTTTAATCCACTGCGACCTCCACACTCTTCCAAGGGGCATGAAAACCGTCTTATTAAGCTGCTATGACCTCCAAGTCTCTTCCACTGGACATTGATAATGTCTTTTTTTTCCACTGCGACCTCCACCGATCTTCCAAGGGGCAATAAAACAGTCTTGTAAAGCTACTGTGACCTCCACGTCTCTTCCAGGGGGCATTGATATTGTCTTTTTATTCCACTGTAACCTCCACCACTCTTCTCACGGGCATTAAAACCGTCTTGTTAAGCTACTGTGACCTCCACGTCTCTTCCAAGGGGCATTAAAACCGTCTTGTTAAACCACTCTGAAATCCACATCTTTTCCAAGGGGCATTAAAACCGCATTGTTAAGCTACTGTGACCTCCACGTCTCTTCCCCTGGGCATTGATATTGTCTTTTTATTCCACAGCGACCTCCACCACTCTTCCAAGGGGCATTAAAACCGTCTTGTTAAGCTACTGTGACCTCCACGTCTTTTCCACGGGGCATTGATTTTGTCTTTTTATTCCACTGCGACCTCCACCACTCTTCCAAGGGGCATTGACGTTGACGTTTTATTCCACTGCAACCTCCACCACTCTTCCAAGGGGAATTAAAACGGTCTTCTTAAGCTACTGTGATCTCCACGTCTCTTCTACAGGGCATTGATATTGTGTTTTTATTCCACTGTAACCTCAACCACTCATCCAAGGGGTATTAAAACCGTCTTTTTAAGATACTGTAATCTCCACGTCTCTTCCAAGGGGCATTGATATTGTCTTTTTATTACACTGCGACCTCCACCTCTCTTCCAAGGGGCATTAAAACCGTCTTTTAAAGCTACTGTGACCTCCCCGTCTCTTCCAAGGGGCATTAAAACCATTTTACTAAACCACTCTGAACTCCACAGCTCTTCCGAGGGGCATTAAAACCGCATTGTTAAGCTACTGTGACCTCCACGTCTCTTCCCCTGGGCATTGATATTTTCTTTTTATTCCACAGAGACCTCCACCAGTCTTCCTAGGGGTATTAAAACTGTCTTGTTAAGCTACTGTGACCTCCACGTCTCTTCTACGGGGCATTGATATTGTCTTTTTATTCCACTGCGACCTCCACCTCTCTTCCAAGGGGCATGAAAACTGTCTTGTTAAGCTACTGTGACCTCCACCACTCTTCCACTGTGCATTGGTTTTTTCGTTTTATTCCACTGTAACCTCCACCACTTTTCCAAGGGGCATTAAAACCGCATTTTAAGCTACTGTGTTCTCCACATCTCTTCCACGGGGCATTAATATTTTCTTTTTATTCCATAGCGACCTCCACCACTCTGCCAAGGGGCATTAAAACCATCTTGTTAAGCTACTGTGACCTCCACAACTCTTCCACGGGGCATTGATATTGTCTTTTTATTTCACTGCGACCTCCACCAATCTTCCAAGGGGCATTGAAACCGTCTTGTTAAGCTACTGTGACCTCCACTTCTCTTCTATGGGGCATTGATATTGTGTTTTTATTCCACTGTAACATCCACCACTTGTCCAAGGGGCATTAAAACCGTCTTGTTAAGCTACTGTGATCTCCACGTCTCTTCCAAGGGGCATTGATATTGTCTTTTTAATCCACTGCGACCTCCACACTCTTCCAAGGGGCATGAAAACCGTCTTATTAAGCTGCTATGACCTCCAAGTCTCTTCCACTGGACATTGATAATGTCTTTTTTTTCCACTGCGACCTCCACCGATCTTCCAAGGGGCAATAAAACAGTCTTGTAAAGCTACTGTGACCTCCACGTCTCTTCCAGGGGGCATTGATATTGTCTTTTTATTCCACTGTAACCTCCACCACTCTTCTCACGGGCATTAAAACCGTCTTGTTAAGCTACTGTGACCTCCACGTCTCTTCCAAGGGGCATTAAAACCGTCTTGTTAAACCACTCTGAAATCCACATCTTTTCCAAGGGGCATTAAAACCGCATTGTTAAGCTACTGTGACCTCCACGTCTCTTCCCCTGGGCATTGATATTGTCTTTTTATTCCACAGCGACCTCCACCACTCTTCCAAGGGGCATTAAAACCGTCTTGTTAAGCTACTGTGACCTCCACGTCTTTTCCACGGGGCATTGATTTTGTCTTTTTATTCCACTGCGACCTCCACCACTCTTCCAAGGGGCATTGACGTTGACGTTTTATTCCACTGCAACCTCCACCACTCTTCCAAGGGGAATTAAAACGGTCTTCTTAAGCTACTGTGATCTCCACGTCTCTTCTACAGGGCATTGATATTGTGTTTTTATTCCACTGTAACCTCAACCACTCATCCAAGGGGTATTAAAACCGTCTTTTTAAGATACTGTAATCTCCACGTCTCTTCCAAGGGGCATTGATATTGTCTTTTTATTACACTGCGACCTCCACCTCTCTTCCAAGGGGCATTAAAACCGTCTTTTAAAGCTACTGTGACCTCCCCGTCTCTTCCAAGGGGCATTAAAACCATTTTACTAAACCACTCTGAACTCCACAGCTCTTCCGAGGGGCATTAAAACCGCATTGTTAAGCTACTGTGACCTCCACGTCTCTTCCCCTGGGCATTGATATTTTCTTTTTATTCCACAGAGACCTCCACCAGTCTTCCTAGGGGTATTAAAACTGTCTTGTTAAGCTACTGTGACCTCCACGTCTCTTCTACGGGGCATTGATATTGTCTTTTTATTCCACTGCGACCTCCACCTCTCTTCCAAGGGGCATGAAAACTGTCTTGTTAAGCTACTGTGACCTCCACCACTCTTCCACTGTGCATTGGTTTTTTCGTTTTATTCCACTGTAACCTCCACCACTTTTCCAAGGGGCATTAAAACCGCATTTTAAGCTACTGTGTTCTCCACATCTCTTCCACGGGGCATTAATATTTTCTTTTTATTCCATAGCGACCTCCACCACTCTGCCAAGGGGCATTAAAACCATCTTGTTAAGCTACTGTGACCTCCACAACTCTTCCACGGGGCATTGATATTGTCTTTTTATTTCACTGCGACCTCCACCAATCTTCCAAGGGGCATTGAAACCGTCTTGTTAAGCTACTGTGACCTCCACTTCTCTTCTATGGGGCATTGATATTGTGTTTTTATTCCACTGTAACATCCACCACTTGTCCAAGGGGCATTAAAACCGTCTTGTTAAGCTACTGTGATCTCCACGTCTCTTCCAAGGGGCATTGATATTGTCTTTTTAATCCACTGCGACCTCCACACTCTTCCAAGGGGCATGAAAACCGTCTTATTAAGCTGCTATGACCTCCAAGTCTCTTCCACTGGACATTGATAATGTCTTTTTTTTCCACTGCGACCTCCACCGATCTTCCAAGGGGCAATAAAACAGTCTTGTAAAGCTACTGTGACCTCCACGTCTCTTCCAGGGGGCATTGATATTGTCTTTTTATTCCACTGTAACCTCCACCACTCTTCTCACGGGCATTAAAACCGTCTTGTTAAGCTACTGTGACCTCCACGTCTCTTCCAAGGGGCATTAAAACCGTCTTGTTAAACCACTCTGAAATCCACATCTTTTCCAAGGGGCATTAAAACCGTCTTTTAAAGCTACTGTGACCTCCCCGTCTCTTCCAAGGGGCATTAAAACCATTTTACTAAACCACTCTGAACTCCACAGCTCTTCCGAGGGGCATTAAAACCGCATTGTTAAGCTACTGTGACCTCCACGTCTCTTCCCCTGGGCATTGATATTTTCTTTTTATTCCACAGAGACCTCCACCAGTCTTCCAAGGGGTATTAAAACCGTCTTGTTAAGCTACTGTGACCTCCACGTCTCTTCTACGGGGTATTGATATTGTCTTTTTATTCCACTGCGACCTCCACCTCTCTTCCAAGGGGCATAAAAACAGTCTTGTTAAGCTACTGTGATCTCCACGTCTCTTCCAAGGGGAATTGATATTGTCTTTTTATTCCACTACGAACTCCTCCGATGTGCGAAGGGGCATTAAAACCATCTTGTAAATCTACTGGGACCTCCACGTCCCTTTCACGGGGCATTGATATTGTCTTTTTATTCCAATGTAACCTCCACCACTCTTCTAAGGGGCATTAAAACAGTCTTTTTAAGCTACTGTGACCTCCATGTCTCCTCCAAGGGGCATTAAAACCATCTTGTGAAACCACTCTGAACTCCACAGCTTTTCCAAGGGGCATTGAAACCGTCTTGTTAAGCTACTGTGACCTCCACGTCTTTTCCACGTGGCATTGATATTGTCTTTTTATTTCACTGTAACCTCCACCACTCTACCAAGGGGCATTAAAATTGTCTTGTTAAGCTACTGTCTCCTCCAAGTCTCTTCCAAGGGGCATTAAAACAGTATTGTTAAACCACTCGGAACTCCACAGCTCTTCCAAGGGGCATTGATATTGTCTTTTTAGTCCAATGTAACCTCCACCACTCTTCTAAGGGGCATTAAAACCATCTTGTTAAGCTACTGTGACCTCCACGTCTTTTCCAAGTGGCTTTGATATTGTCTTTTTATTCCACTGCAACCTCCACCACTCTTTCAATGGGCATTGATATTGTCTTTTTATACCACTGTAACCTCCACCACTTTTCCAAGGGGCATTAAAACCGTCTTTTTAAGCTACTGTGACCTCCACGTCTCTTCCAAGGGGAAATTTATATTGTCTTTTTATTCCACTGCGACCTCCACACTCTTACAAGGGTCGTTAAAACCATATTCTTAAGCTGCTGTAACCTCCAACTCTCTTCCACTGGACATTGATATTGTCTTTTTATTCCACTGCGATCTCGATCGCTCTTCCAAGGGGCATTAAAGCCGTCTTGTAAAGCTACTGTGACCTCCACGTCTCTTCCACGGGGCATTGATATTGTCTTTTTATTCCACTGTAACCTCCCCTACTTTTTCAAGGGACATTAAAACCGTGTTGTTAAGCTACTGTGACCTCCACGTCTCTTCCAAGGAGCATTAAAACCGTGTTGTTGAACCACTCTGAACTCAACAGCTCTTCCAAGGGGCAATAAAACCCTCTTGTTAAGCTACTGTGATCTCCACATCTCTTCCACGGAGCATTGATATTGTCTTTTTTTTACAATGCGACCTCCACCCCTCTACCAAGGGGCATTAAAAGTGTCTTGTTAAGCTACTATGACCTCAACGTCTCTTCCACGGGCATTGATATTGTCTTTTTATTCCACTGCGACCTCCACCACTCTTCCAAGGGACATTAAAATGCCTTGTTAAGCTACTGTGACCTCCACGTCTCTTCCATGGGGCATTTATACTGCAATTTTAATCAACTGCGATCTCCACTACTCTTCCACGGGACATTGATATTGTCTTTTTATTCCACTGCTACCTACACCACTTTTCCCAGGGACATTTAATCTGTCTTGTTAAGCTACTTTGACCTCCACGTCTCTTCCACGTGGCATTGATATTGGCTTTTTATTCCACTGCGACCTCCACCACTCTTTCACGGGGCATTGATATTGTCGTTTTATTCCCTGCGACCTCCACCACTCTTCAAAGGGGCAATAAAACCATCATGTTAAGCTACTGTGACCTCCACGTCTCTTCCAAGGGGCATTGATATTGTCTTTGTTTTCCTCTGTGACCTCCACCACTCTTCCATGTTGCATTAAAACCGTCTTGTAAAGCTACTGTGATCTCCACGTCTCTTCCACAGGGCATTGATATTGTCTTTTTAATCCACTGTAACCTCCACCACTTTTCCAAGGGGCAATAAAACCGTCTTGTTAAGCAACTGTGACCTCCACGTCTCTTTCACGGGGCATTGATATTGTCATTTTATTCCACTGCGACCTCCACCACTCTTTCACGACGCATTGATATTGTCGTTTTATTCCACTGCGACCTCCACCACATTTCAAAGGGGCATTAAAAAAGTCTTGTTAAGCTACTGTGATCTCCACCACTCTTCCACGGGGCATTGATATTGTCTTTTTATTCCACTGCGACCTCCACCACACTTCCAAGGGGCAATAAAACCATCTTGTTAAGCTACTGTCACCTTCACGTCTCTTCCAAGGGGCATTAAAACCGTCTTATTAAACCACTCTGAACTCCACAGCTCTTCCAAGGGGCATTAAAACCGTCTTGTTAAGCTACTGTGACCTCCACGTCTTTTCCACTGGGCATTGATATTGTCTTTTTATTCCACTGCGACCTCAACCACTCTTCCAAGGGGCATTAAAACCGTCTTGTTAAGCTACTGTGACCTCCACGTCTCTTCTACTGGCATTGATATTGTGTTTTTATTCCACTGTAACTTCCACCACTCATCCAAGGAGCATTAAAACCATCTTGTTAAGCTGCTGTGATTTCCACGTCTCTTCCAAGGGGCATTGATATTCTCTTTTTATACCACTGAGACCTCCACCACTGTTCCAAGGGGCATTAAAACTGTATTGTTAAGCTACTGTGACCTCCACGTCTTTTCCACGGGGTATTGATATTGTCTTTTTATTCCACTGTGACCTCCACCACTCTTCCAAGGGGCATTGATATTGTCTTTGTTTTCCACTGCGACCTCCACCTCTCTTCCAGGGGGCATTAAAACCGTCTTGTAAAGCTACTGTGATCTTCACGTCTCTTCCACGGGGCATTGATATTGTCTTTTTATTCCACTGCGACCTCCACCACACTTCCAAGGGGCAATAAAACCATCTTGTTAAGCTACTGTCACCTTCACGTCTCTTCCAAGGGGCATTAAAACCGTCTTGTTAAACCACTCTGAACTCCACAGCTCTTCCAAGGGGCATTAAAACCGTCTTGTTAAGCTACTGTGACCTCCACGTCTTTTCCACTGGGCATTGATATTGTCTTTTTATTCCACTGCGACCTCAACCACTCTTCCAAGGGGCATTAAAACCGTCTTGTTAAGCTACTGTGACCTCCACGTCTCTTCTACTGGCATTGCTATTGTGTTTTTATTCCACTGTAACTTCCACCACTCATCCAAGGAGCATTAAAACCATCTTGTTAAGCTGCTGTGATTTCCACGTCTCTTCCAAGGGGCATTGATATTGTCTTTTTATTCCACTGAGACCTCCACCACTGTTCCACGGGGCATTAAAACTGTATTGTTAAGCTACTGTGACCTCCACGTCTTTTCCACGGGGTATTGATATTGTCTTTTTATTCCACTGTGACCTCCACCACTCTTCCAAGGGGCATTGATATTGTCTTTGTTTTCCACTGCGACCTCCAACTCTCTTCCAGGGGACATTAAAACCGTCTTGTAAAGCTACTGTGATCTTCACGTCTCTTCCACGGGGCATTGATATTGTCTTTTTATTCCACTGCGACCTCCACCACTGTTCCAAGGGGCTTTAAAACTGTATTGTTAAGCTACTGTGACCTCCACGTCTTTTCTACGGGGCATTGATATTGTATTTTTATTCCACTGTGACCTCCACCACTCTTCCAAGGGACATTGATATTGTCTTTTTATTAAACTGCGATCTCCACCACTCTTCCAAGGGGCATAAAAAACGTTTTGTTAAGCTACTGTGACCTCCACGTCTCTTCCACTGGGCATTGATATTGTCTTTTTATTCCACTGCGACCTCCACCACTTTACCCAGGGACATTTAATCTGTCTTGTTAAGCTACTGTGACCTCCCCGTCTCTTCCACGGGGCATTGATATTGTTTTTTTATTCGACTGCGACCTCCACCACTCTTCCAAGGGGCATTGATATTATTTTTTATTCCACTGCGTCCTCCACCACTCTTCCAAAGGGCATTAAATCTGTCTTGTTAAACGACTGTGACCTCCACGTCTCTTCCCATGGGCATTGTTATTGTCTTTTTAATAAACTGCGACCTCCACCACTCTTCCAAGGGGCATTGATTTTGTCTTTTAATTCCACTGCGACCTCCACCACTCTTCCAAGGGGTAATAAAACCATCATGTTAAGCTACTGTGACCTCCACGTCTCTTCCAAGGGCCATTGATATTGTCTCTGTATTCTACTGCGACCTCCACCACTCTTCCAAGGGGCATTAAAACAGTCTTGTAAAGCTAATGTGATCTCCACGTCTCTTCCACGGGGCATTGATATTACCTTTTTATTCCACTGTAACCTCCACCACTCTACCAAAGGGTATTAAAACCGTTTTGTTAAGATACTGTGACCTTCAAGTCTCTTCCCCGGGGCATTGATATTGTCATTTTATTCCACTGCGACCTCCACCACACTTCCAAGGGGCATTAAAACCGTCATGTTAAGCTACTGTGACCTCCACGTCTCTTCCAGGGGCATTGATATTGTCTTTTCATTCCACTGTAACCTCCACCACTCTACCAAGGGGCATTAAAATCTTCTTGGTAAGCTACTGTCACCTCCACGTCTCTTCCAAGTGGCATTAAAACTGTCTTGTTAAACCACTCTGAACTCCACAGCTCTTCCATTGGGCATTAAAACAGCCTTGTTAAGTTACTGTGACCTCCATGAATCTTCCACGAGCATTGATATATTTTTTTTATTCCACTGCAACCTCCATCACTCTTTCAAGTGGCATTTAAACCGTCTTGTTAAGCTACTGTTACCTACACTTCTCTTCTACGCGGCATTGATATTGTCTTTTTCTTCCACTGCGACCTCCACTACTCTTCCAAGTGTCATTGATATTATCTTTTTATTCCACTGAGACCTCCATCACACTTCCAAGGGGCATTAAAACCGTCTTGTTGAGATAATGTGACCTCCACGTCTCTTCCACGGGAAATTGATATTGTTATTTTATTCTACTGTAACCCCCACCTCCCTGACAAGGGGCATTAAAACAGTCTTGTTAAGCTACTTTGTCCTCCACGTCTCTTCCAAGGGGCATTAAAAAAAGTCTTGCTAAACCACTCTGAACTCCACAGCTGTTCCAAGGGGCATTAAAACCATCTTGTTAAGCTACTGTGACCTCCAAGTCTCTTCCACCGGGCATTGACTTTGTCTTTTTATTCCACTGCGACCTCCACCACTCCTCCAAGGGGCAATGATATTTTCTTTTTATTCCACTGCGACCTCCACCACTCTTCCAAGGGGCATTAAAACCATCTTGTTAAGCTACTGTGACCTCCACATCTCTTCCACGGGGCATTGATATTGTCTCTTTATTCCACTGCTACCTCCACCACTCTTCCATTGGGCATTAAAACCATCTTGTTAAGCTACTGTGACCTCCACGTATATTCCAAGGGGCATTGATATTGGGTTTTTATTCCACTGTAACTTCCACCACTCATCCAAGGGGCATTAAAACCGTCTTGTTAAGCTACTGTGACCTCCACGTCTCTACCACGTGGCATTGATATTGTCTTTTTATTCCACTGCGACCTCCACCAATCTTCCAAGGGATTTTTAATCTGTCTTGTTAAGCTACTGTGACCTCCACGTCTCATCCACGGGGCATTGATATTGTCTTTTTATTCCACTGCGAACTCCACCACTCTTTCAAGGGGCATTGATATTATCTTTTTATTCCACTGCAACCTCCACCACTCTTCCAAGGGGCAATAAAACCATCAAGTTAAGCTACTGTGACCTCCACGTCTCTTCCACGGGGTATTGATATTGTCTTATTATTCCACTGCGACCTCCACCACTCTTCCAAGGGGCATTTAAACCATCTTGTTAAGCTACTGTGACCTCCACGTCTCTTCCACGGGGCATTGGTGTTGTCTTTTTCTTCCACTGCGACCTCCACCACTCTTCCAAGGGGCATTGATATTGTCTTTTTATTCCACTGCATCCTCCACCTCTCTTCCAAGGGGCATTAAAACCATTTTTTAAGCTACTGTGACCTCCACGTCTCTTCCACAGGGCATTCATATTGTCTCTTTATTCTACTGTAACCTCCCCCAGTCTTCCAAGGAACATTGAAACCATCTTGTTAATCTACTGTCATCTCCACGTCTCTTCCAAGGGGCATTAAAACCATCTTGTTAAACGACTTTGGACTCCACAGTTCTTCCAAGGGGCATTAAAATCATCTTGTTAAGCTACTGTGAAATCCTCGTCTCTTCCACAGGAAATTTATATTGTCTTTTTATTCCACTACGACCTCCACCACTCTGCCAATGGGCATTGGTATTGTCTTTTTATTCCACTGCGACCTCCACACTCTTTCAAGGGGCATTAAAACCATCTTGTTACCCTGCTGTAACCTCCAAGTCTCTTCCAGTGGACATTGACATTGTCTTTTTATTCCACTGCAACATCCACCGCTCTTCCAAGGGGCATTAAAACCGTCTTGTAAAGCTACTGTGACCTCCACGTCTCTTCCATGGGGCATAGATATTGTAATTTTATTCCACTGCGACCTCCACTACTCTTCCACGGGGCATTGATATTGTCGTTTTATTCCACTACAACCTCCACCACACTTTCAAGGGGCATTAAAACCGTCTTGTTAAGCTACTGTGACCTCCACGTCACTTTCATGGGGCATTGATATTGTCATTTTATTCCACTGTGACCTCCTCCACTCTTTCACGGGGCATTGATATTGTCGTTTTATTCCACTGCGACCTCCACCACATTTCAAAGTGGCATTAAAGAACTCTTATTATGCTACTGTGACCTCCACCACTCTTCCACGGGGCATTGATATTGTCGTTTTAATCCACTGCAACCTCCACCACACTTCCAAGGAGCATTAAAACCATCTGGTTAAGCTACTGTGACCTCCACGTATATTCCACGGGCATTGATATTGGGTGTTTATTCCACTGTATCCTCCATCACTCCTCCAAGGGGCATTAAAACCATCTTGTTAAGCTACTGTGACCTCCACGTCTCTTCCACGGGGCATTGATATTGTCTTTTTATTCCACTGCGACCTCCACCAGTCTTCCAAGGGACATTTAATCTGTCTTGTTAAGCTACTGTGACCTCCACGTCTCTTCCACGGGGCATTGATATTGTCTTTTTATTCCACTGCGACCTTCACCACTCTTTCAAGGGGCATTGATATTATCTTTTTATTCCACTGCAACCTCCACCACTCTTCCAAGGGACAATAAAACCATCATGTTAAGCTACTGTGACCTCCATGTCTCTTCCACGGGGTATTGATATTGTCTTATTATTCCACTACAACCTCCACCACAGTTTCAAGGGGCATTAAAACTGTCTTGTTAAGCTACTGTGACCTCCACGTCTCTTTCACGGGGCATTGATATTGTCATTTTATTCCACTGTGACCTCCTCCACTCTTTCACGGGGCATTGATATTGTCGTTTTATTCCACTGCGACCTCCACCACATTTCAAAGTGGCATTAAAGAAGTCTTATTATGCTACTGTGACCTCCACCACTCTTCCACGGGGCATTGATATTGTCGTTTTATTCCACTGCAACCTCCACCACACTTCCAAGGAGCATTAAAAAAATCTTGTTAAGCTACTGTGACCTCCACGTCTCTTCCACGGGGCATTGGTGTTGTCTTTTTCCTCCACTGCGACGTCCACCACTCTTCCAAGGGGCATTGAAATTGTCTTATTATTCCACTGCGACCTCCACCACTCTTCCAAAGGGCATTTAAACCATCTTGTTAAGCTACTGTGACCTCCACGTCTCTTCCACGGGGCATTGGTGTTGTCTTTTTCCTCCACTGCGACGTCCACCACTCTTCCAAGGGGCATTGATATTGTCTTTTTATTCCACTGCGACCTCCACCTCTCTTCCAAGGGGCATTAAACCATTTTGTTAAGCTACTGTGACCTCCATGTCTCTTCCACGGGGCATTCATATTGTCTTTTTATTCTACTGTAACCTCCTCGACCCTTCCAAGGAACATTAAAACCATCTTGGTAAGATACTGTCACCTCGATTTCTCTTCCAATAGGCATTAAAACCATCTTGTTAAACGACTTTGGACTCCACAGCTCTTCCAAGGGGCATTAAAACCATCTTGTTAAGCTACTGTGACCCCCACGTCTCTTCTACGCGGCATTGATATTGTGTTTTTATTCCACTGTAACCTCCACCACTCGTCCAATTGGCATTAAAACTGTCTTGTTAAGCTACTGTGACCACCACGTCTCTTCCACAGGAAATTTATATTGTCTTTTTATAACACTACGACCTCCACCACTCTTCCAAGGGTCATTGGTATTGTATTTTTATTCCACTGCAACCTCCACACTCTTACAAGGGGCATTAAAACCATCTTGTTAAGCTGCTGTATCCTCCAAGTCTCTTCCACTGGACATTGATATTGTCTTTTTATTCCACTACGACCTCCACCGCTCCTCCAAGGGGCATTAAAACCATCTTGTAAAGCTACTGTGACCTCCACTTTTCTTCCACGGGGCATTGATATTGCCTTTTTATTCCACTGTAACCTCCACCACTTTTCCAAGGGGCATTAAAACCGTCTTGTTAAGCTACTGTGACCTCCACGTCTCTTCCAAGGGGCATTAAAACCGTCTTGTTGAACCACTCTGAACTCCACAGCTATTCCAAGGGGCAATAAAACTGTCTTGTTAATCTACTGTGATCTCCAATTCTCTTCCACGGGCACTGATATTGTCTTTCTATTCCACTGCGACCTCCATCACTCTTCTTAGGGGCATTAAAACCGCATTGTTAAGCTACTGTGACCTCCACGTCTCTTTCATCGCGTATTGATATTGTAATTTTTTTCCTCTGCGACCTCCACTACTCTTCCACGGGGCATTGATATTGTACTACAACCTCCACCACACTTCCAAGGGGCATTAAAACCGTCTTGTTAAGCTACTGTGACCTCCACGTCTCTTTCACTGGGCATTGATATTGTCATTTTATTCCACTGTGACCTCCACCACTCTTCCACGGGGCATTGATATTGTCGTTTTATTCCACTGCAACCCCACCACACTTCCAAGGGGCAATAAAACCATCTTGTTAAGCTACTGTCAACTTTACGTCTCTTCCAAGGCACATTAAAACCGTCTTTTTAAACCACTTTGAACTCCACAGCTCTTCCAAGGGGCATTAAAACCGTCTTGTTAAGCTACTGTGAACTCCACATCTTTTCCACGGGGCATTGATATTGTCTTTTTATTCCACTGCGACCTCCACCACTATTCCAAGGGGCATTAAAACCGTCTTGATAAGCTACTGTGACCTCCACGTCTCTTCTACTGGCATTGATATTGTGTTTTTATTCCACTGTAACTTCCACCACTCGTCCAAGGGGCATTAAAACCATCTTGTTAAACTACTGTGATTTTCACGTCTCTTCCAAGGGGCATTGATGTTGTCTTTTTATTTCACTGCGACCTCCACCACTCTTCCATGGGGCATTAAAACTGTATTGTTAAGCTACTGTGACCTCCGCGTCTTTTCCACGGGGCATTGATATTGTCTTTTTATTCCACTGCGACCTCCACCACTCTTCCAAGGGGCATTGATATTATTTTTTATTCCACTGCGACCTCCACCACTTTTTCAAGGGGCATTAAATCTGTCTTGTTAAACGCCTGTGACCTCCACGTCTCTTCCACTGGGCATTGATATTGTCTTTTTAATAAACTGCGACCTCCACCATTCTTCCAAGGGGCAATAAAACCATCATGTTAAGCTACTGTGACCTCCACGTCTCTTCCAAGGGGCATTGATATTGTCTTTGTATTCCACTGCGACCTCCACCGCTCTTCCAAGGGGCATTAAAACCGTCTTGTAAACCTACTGTGATCTCCACGTCTCTTCCAAGGGGCATTAAAACCGTCTTGTTGAACCACTCTGAACTCCACAGCTCTTCCAAGGGGCATTAAAACCGTCTTGTTAAGCTACTGTGATCTCCACGTCTCTTCCACGGGGCATTGATATTGTCTTTTTATTCCACTGTAACCTCTACCAAGGGGCATTAAAACCATCTTTTTAAGCTGTTGTGACCTCCACGTCTCTTCCAAGGGGCATTAAAACCGTTGTGATCTCCACGTCTCTTCCCTGGAGCATTGATATTGTCTTTTTATTCCACTGCGACCTTCACCACTCTTCCAAGGGGCATTACAACCGTCTTATTAAGCTACTATGACCTCAAGTTCTCTTCCACGGTCAATGATATTGTCTTTTTATTCCACTGCAACCTCCACCACTCTTCCAAGGGGCAATAAAACAGTCTTGTTAAGCTACTGTGACCTCCACGTCTCTTCCACGGGGCATTGATATTGTCATTTTATGCCACTGCGACCTCCACCACTCTTCCACGGGGCATTGATATTGTCGATTTATTCCACTGCGACCTCCACCACACTTCCATGGGGCATTAAAACCGTCTTGTTAAGCTACTGTGACCTCCACGTCTCTTCCACGGGGCATTGATATTGTCATTTTATGCCACTGCGACCTCCACCACTCTTCCACGGGGCATTGATATTGTCGATTTATTCCACTGCGACCTCCACCACACTTCCATGGGGCATTAAAACCGTCTTGTTAAGCTACTGTGACCTCCACGTCTCTTCCACGGGGCATTGATATTGTCATTTTGTTCCACTGCGACCTCCACCACTCTTCCACGGGGCATTGATATTGTCGTTTTATTCCACTGCGACCTCCACCATACTTCCAAGGATCATGAAAACGGTCTTGTTAAGCTACTGTGACCTCCACCACTCTTCCATGGTGCATTGATTTTGTCGTTTTATTCCACTGCGACCTCCACCTCATTTTTAAGGTGCATTAAAACCGTCTTGTTAAGATACTGTGATCTCCACGTGTCTTCCCAGGTGCAATGATATTGTATTTTTATTCCACTGCGACCTCCACCACTCTTCTACGGGGCATTGATATTGTCGTTTTATTCCACTGCGACCTCCACCACACTTCCAAGGGGCATGAAAACTGTCTTGTTAAGTTACTGTAACCTCCACCACTCTTCCACGGTGCATTGATTTTGTCGTTTTATTCCACTGCGACCTCCACCACACTTTTAAGGGGCATTAAAACCGTCTTGCTAAGCTTCTGTCACCTCCACGTCTCCTCCACGGGGCATCGATGTTGTCTTTTTATTCCACTGCGACCTCCACCACCCTTCCAAGGGGCATTGATATTGTCCTTTTATTCCTCTGTAACCTCCACCACTTTTCCAAGGGGCATTAAAACCGTCTTTTTAAGCTACTGTGACCTCCACGTCTCTTCCAAAGGGCATTAAAACCATCTTGTTAAAGCACTCTGAACTCCACAGATCTTCCAAGGGGCATTAAAACCGCATTTTAAGCTACTGTGTCCTCCACATCTCTTCCACGGGGCATTAGTATTGTCTTTTTATTCCACAGCGACTTCCACCACTCTTCCAAGGGGCATTAAAACCATCTTGTTAAGCTCCTGTGACCTCCACGTCTCTTCCACGGGGCATTGATATTGTATTTTTATTCCACAGCGACCTCCACCACTCTTCCAATGGGCATTTAAACCGCATTGTTAAGCTACTGTATCCTCTACGTCTCTTCCACTGGTCATTTATATTTTCTTTTTATTCCACTGGGACCTCCACCACTGTTCCAATGGGCATTAAAACCGTCTTGTTAAGCTACTCTGACCTCCACGTCTCTTCCACGGGGCATTGATATTGTCTTTTTCTTCCACTGCGACTTCCACCACTCTTCCAAGGGGCATTGATATTGTCTTTTTATTCCACTTCGACCTCCATCACACTTCCAATGGGCATTAAAACCGCATTGTTAAGCTACTGTGTCCTCCACGTCTCTTCCATTGGGCATTTATATTTTCTTTTTATTCCACTGCGACCTCCACGACTCTTCCAAGGGGCATTAAAACCATCTTGTTAAGCTACTCTGACCTCCACGTCTCTTCCACGGGGACATTGATATTGTCTTTTTATTCCACTGTAACCTCCATCACTCTTCCAAGGGGCATTAAAACCATCTTGTTAAGTTACTGTGACCTCCACGTCTATTCCAAGGGGCATTAAAACAGTCTTGTTAAGTTACTGTGTCCTCCATGTCTCTTCCACGGGCATTGGTATATTTTTTTTACTCACTGCAACCTCCACCACTCTTTCAATTGGCATTTAAACCATCTTGTTAAGCTACTGTGACCTACACTTCTCTTCTACGCCGCATTGATATTGTCTTTTTCTTCCACTGCGACTAGTGTTGAGCCACCCCCGTAGTGTTCGAGTTCGGTTCGGTTCGTCGAACACCCGTGTGTTCGCCCAACTGTTCGTCGAACTGTTTGTCGAACACCTATGAACACCATTAAAACCAATGGCAGGCAAACAAAAACACATAGAAACACATAGAAAACACCTTCAAAGGTGTCCAAAACCTGACAAACTGCTCAGAAGACACAACTAATACATGGAAAAGTGACAAGTACATATAGTCATGTGAAAAGAAAAGAGGTGGAGGAGTAAAAGGAGGCAGAGACACAGATATAGGCATGCCATGCCCTTCTAAAAGCAAAGAAGTGCGAAGCCGACCCGGCCAGTCCGTTCCTGCCCGTGCCACCTCCGTGTCGCTGGGTTCGTGCCAGAGCCGCGGTGGACCCTGACGGCCAGCCCCCCCCTCTCCCAATACTGGTGCCCGTCCGCTGGTGGGTCGAGCCCCCCCGCAGTGGGGGGGGGGGAGTAACATCTGCAGAAGAAAGTCCATCTTCCAGCCAAACTAAGATGTCGACTTTTTTTTGTGGACAATGTGATAAGATCCCTTTCTTACAGCCACGCCAATCGCTACAAATTCCAGATGAGGCACAAAAACAGCAGGTGCTTCAACGGATATCAAGTGCTCCTTCAAGTGGGCTCTCCTCCACCTCAACTTCAACATCACAAATACTCCAGTCCTCAGAGGTGTCACCCCAATCGCACTTGCTTCCTCACAGCTCCCAAGTCTCCAGCTGCCCTTCTGAGTATGGGGTAACACAGATGGTTGAGTCTGCACAGCTGTTTACTCATACTATAGCCTGAGAAACGGAGGTCTACTCCAGAGCTTCTGTTAATCCAGACGAGGAAATGATCTGCACTGATGCCCAGAATCTTTATAAGTCGGATCCAGGACCAGATGAAGAAGGTTCTGAGCATAATGTAGACCCTTGTTCCCAAACTGTAACTCCTGTTGGTGGAGACAATGAGGAAGATGATGATGAGACTCAAATACCTGATTGGAGCGACAACTTGACTTTTCGGTCAGGGCAGGAAGAGGTTGGCTCTGAGGACGATGGGTGTGAGAACACACAGGGTGATGATGACGAGGTTGGAGATCCCACTTACTGTCAACCCACAGTCAGCCAGTCGATGAGGTCAGCAGAGGAGGTGGAGGAGGATGTGACTAGCCCAGGGGATGGGGATGACTCAGTACCCGGGCCTTTGCCTGGCCTTGGGGATGTCGCGGTGGTCGGCTCCCTGGCCCGTACCCTGGGGTCACTCTTTAAAAGGGTGGATAATTGTTAATTTTATAAGAGTTCGTGACGCCACCTGTGGTATCTGGTGAGAAGCACCAGCGCTGCAGCAGTCCACTGAGTCCCGTAATAAGGCAGCTCAATGGTATAGCTCCCCACAGGTGGAGCTAGGTCTCAGGGCAGCGTATGCAGGGGGAATGCAGGACAGGCAAGACCCAGCTGGGTCAGACCAAGAACGGGAACGGACACGGTAGTCACTTCAGTACCTTTTACTGGTGGAAATTCAGGCACATCCCAGAGCACTGTAGGGTGAAGGGTGCATATCAGGATCCTCCCCAATGAGCGGGTGTAGGGCCTCCTGTTTCTTGCCTCTGCGTAGTAAGTTTCTGACCTGCCTGGAGCTAGGCCTAACTTTGTCTCTGTCCTGCACTGGCTGACCTTGTGGTAGGGCCTTCTCTTGGAGTTCACGCTCCCAGTATGCGAGGCCTAAGCGTCTCCTGGCTCTGTTACTTATCAGCACCTTAGCGATCTTGCGACTTGTAGTTCTCCAGGGAGTCCGGTTATGCCTTACTGGGTCATAGAGATCCCGGTAAGCTCGGATCCGGTGTCTGGTAAATGCTTCGGGGTGAGCTGGTTAAGCTCCTCTGCCCCTTATGTACTAACTCGCCACTCGCCTTCGGCCTACTTGGGCCCTCACTAGGCTATACACACTAACGGCAGCTTGCCGCGCTTCACCGATCTCATGGCGCCGGCACACCTTAAGCTCTATCTGGGCTCCCTGAATCTAGCTAGCAGGAGCCTCGTGCTCCACTGCTGAACTATTAACTGAGTTCTCTAGACTAGACTGAGCTCCACTGCAGACTGACCTCTCTTAGGCTTCTCTACTGCAGGAACTCTTCAGAGGAAATGAACTGCCTAGCTCCACCTTCCCTATTTATATCCCTAACGGGCTCCCTCTGTTGATCTGAGGTGGAAGGTGGAGATGTGTGAATGTTTATGGGGGCCTCTTGTGGAGGGTTCCATCAATGCACTCTTCTAGGATCTGTGATACCAAGCGCAGCGGGGCGTCACAGATGCTATTGACGATGAGGTTTGGTTGCGCCTTCCTGGACAGAGACGGGGTACTGGAAGCACGTCAACAACTGCATCCTCAACCACAACTCTGGCTCTGACCACAAGTCGTGGTGGCTCTTCAGGTCGCATGGGCTCTAAGCCTTGTATAGCCTGGGCATTTTTTCAGATCGATAAGGATGACCCAACTCGTGTTATCTGTAATATTTGTCACCAAAAGCTAAGTGGAGGCCAAAAAATCCATAGTTTGAGTACTTTATGCATGTACCGTCACATGGATATGAAGCATAAGTTGCAGTGGGAAGCTCACCGTGCTACAATGCGGCCTAGCGGGCCGGGCCAACCACTGTCTGCCCCATCTTGTGCATCCGCAGCCTCTTCATCCTCTGTGACTGGGGGGACAGCAGTCACACATGTTTTTGGACGCAGACCTGCCACCTCTTTACCCGCAACAGCCAGTGTGATTGGCAGGTCGTCAGTTCATTGAGAAGTGGAAACACCTGCTGGTGTTGAGCGCACTCCGACATCGAGAGCACCACCTTTGGATCAAGGCAACCTAACATGTCCGCCTGCATCTTCCTCAGAGACCGGCAGTTTGCCGGGGACACCCTTCTCAACCCCGTCTAAGCACAAAAGCCAGCCCTCGATCCCTCAGATGTGGACAAGTAAAAGACCATTTCCTCCTAGCCATGAGAAAGCTAAGAGGTTGAATTTTACCATCTGCAAGCTCTTGGCTACAGAAATGCTTCCTTTCCGCCTGGTGGACACAGAGGATTTTCGAGACCTTATGTCCATCGCAGTGCCCCAGTACCAGATGCCTAGTCGGCACTACTTCTCAAAGAAAGGTGTGCCTGCGTTCCACCAGCATGTCGCACACAACATCACCACTTCTTTGAGAAACTCTGTGTGTGACAGGGTGCATTTCACCACAGACACTTGGACGAGTAGGCATGGACAGGGGCGTTACATGTCGCTGACTGGGCACTGGGTAACTATGGTGACAGCAGAACAAGGGGCTGCTGTCCAAGTCTTGCCGTCCCCACGAGTTGTGCGTAAATCCTCTTTATCTCAAAGTTCCTCCACTGCTTCTGCCTCCTCAACCTCCTCTTGGTCCTCCACCTGCACCCAAAGCCTGTCTGGTCATGCCACAAGCTTTCTAACTGCGCAGAAGGGATCCTGCACACCAGGGGCGGACACAGACTGTAGTGGGCCCCTGTGCAAGAAATTTTTGGGGGGCCCCCCCTGCGCTTCATAAGGCAACAAAGTTATGTAAACATAACCCCCCCATGTGCAGCTCACCCCCCCGTGCATCTCCCATCCCCCCCGTGCATCTCTCATCCCCCCCATGTGCATCTCTCACCCCCCCATGTGCATCTCTCACCCCCCCGTGTGCATCTCTCACCCCCCCGTGTGCATCTCTCACCCCCCCCGTGTGCATCTCTCACCCCCCCCGTGTGCATCTCTCACCCCCCCATGTGCATCTCTCACCCCCCCCCGTGTGCATCTCTCACCCACCCACTCCTAGTTAATTAATTGTATTTAAAACAAATAAAACTTGTTATACTTACCCCCATGTGATCCCTGCAGAATCCTGGCGCTCGTCCACGTCGCTGCCACCACGTTCTCCTGACGTTCGGCCATGTGACGGTGCCACATGCATAGCCATCAGCTTTTGTTTTGGCCAAAAGATTTTTAAAGCCGCCACCACGATAAGGTAGACTCTTCTGGCCGGGCCCTACTCTAACCTATTAAAATTTTCTTAAAATATCCAATACTCTTTTTAGATATATTTTTATTTAGTTTTCTCTAAGGGAATGTGTCATATACATTTTTTTTTTAAAATGACCAATAATACCACATACAGGGAATACCGCCACACCATGACCAGACCACATATTACCACAACATAGTGACTGAATAATACCACACAGAAGGGGGAAAAACTGCCACACCATGACCAGACCACATATTACCACCACATTACTAATATTACCACCACATTACTAATATTACCATAAGTGTCATTATACACGGGAGCTCTATACATGGTATGTATAATGTAAGTGTCCAGGTAATCTAGTGATCACCAGTGACATTATACACAGGAGCCCGGTACATAGTATATAGTGTAAGTGTACATGTAATACAGTGATCACCAGTGACATTATACACAGGAGCTCTGTATATAGTGTCAGTGTACAGGTAATACAGTGATCACCAGTGACATTATACACAGGAGCTCTGTATATAGTGTCAGTGTACAGGTAATACAGTGATCACCAGTGACATTATACACAGGAGCTCTGTATATAGTGTACAGGTAATACAGCGATCACCAGTGACATTATACACAGGAGCTCTGTATATAGTGTATAGTGTACAGGTAATACAGTGATCACCAGTGACATTATACACAGGAGCTCTGTATATAGTGTCAGTGTACAGGTAATACAGTGATCACCAGTGACATTATACACAGGAGCTCTGTATATAGTCTACAGGTAATACAGGGATCACCAGTGACGTTATACACAGGAGCCCGGTACATAGTATATAGTGTAAGTGTACATGTAATACACTGACTCACTGGTGACGTCTCTAGGTGAAGTCCTTCAGCTACGCTTTTCTCCTTCATCCAGCACAGACCGCCATCACGTCTTCCAGCCAGGACTCGTCTCTGCATAAAATAACACAGTTATCTAGAGCACATTCCCCAACTTCTACATTACGCAGCTGAATACAGACGTGCATCCACCATCAATATATGGTTAGTCATTATGCAACCTACCATTCCAAATATAAATTGTAATCCACCACGGTGCCCCCATTAACTTTAAATAGGCACTTAATATATAATTTAATTAGAACCTCTACTCTTTCCGCCAATTTGTTACCAGTTACACTCCTGCATCCGCAACGCCCCCTACTCTATACTTCCTGCTCCCCGCATTCATTATTTACATGCACCCCCTGCCGCAATTCATTATATCATGTCCGTGCTCTCCCCACCCCATCATCATTTATCATTTACTGTCCCCCACCCCACATTCATTATGTGCAGCTCGTTATCCCCCTACTCCCAATTCCCCCATGTACAGCTAATTTTCTCCCAATTCCACCATGTGCAGCTCATTTTCTCCCAATTCCCCCATGTGCAGCTCTCATCCCCCCATGTGCAGCACTCACCCCTTCATGTGCACATCCCTCATCCCCCTCCCCCCCATGTGCCCCTCTCTCATCCCCCCCATGTGCCCCTCTCTCATCCCCCACATGTGCCCCTCTCTCATCCCCCCCATGTGCATCTCTCATCCCCCTCCACCACATGTGCATCTCCCATTCCCCCCACTCCTAGTAAATTGTATTTAAAAAAAAATAAAACTTGCTATACTTACCCCCATGCGATCCCTGCAGAATCCTGGCGCTCGTCCAAATCGCTGACACCAGGTTCTCCTGACTTCCGGTCATGTGACGGTGCCGTCACATGACCGGAAGTCAGGGGAATCATGAAAGCGCTGCCGCAGCAGCGCAGCGCTGAGATGTCCCGGACCCGGCTCTTAGCATGGGGCCGGGGGCCCCATGAGGAGAGAGACGCACAAGAGGGGGGCCCCCAAGGGGGCCCCTACTGGCTGGGCCCCATACTGGAGTCAGGGCAGTCATGCCCTGATGGCGGCCCTGCTGGAGGGGCCCCCTCTCCCTCGGGGCCCCCGTTCAATGAACCGGCTGCACGGGCGGTAGTTCCGCCCCTGCTGCACACCCCTTTACTATGCTGGCAGCAGGGCTCAACGTCATCAGGCGGTTTTTACTTTGAAATGTCTGGGAAATGTGAGTCACACAGCTGAGGAGTTGTGGACAGCTCTGGAGACCCAGTTTCATGAATGGTTGTCTCCACTGGACCTGCAACCAGGGAAGGCTGTGTGCGACAATGCTACAAACCTGGGTGCGGCCCTTCGCCGGGGCAATGTCACACACGTGCCTTGTATGGCTCACGTGTTGAACCTGGTTGTCCATCAATTTTTAGCCCACTATCCCGGACTAGATGGCCTTCTGCAGACAGCACGGTCGCTGTGTGCTCACTTCCGCCATTCGCATCCCGCAGCTCTACGACTTACATCTCTACAAAAGTCGTTGGGCCTGCCAGTTCACCGGCTGAAATGCGATGTGCCGACACGGTGGAATTCAACTCTGCACATGTTGCAGCGACTGTGGCAGCACCGACAAACCCTGGTGCAATACGTACTGACGTATAGCCTGGGCCAATGAGATCCAGAGGTGGGGCAAATCACGCTGCAGGAGTGGTCTCAGATCAGGGACCTATGAAGTTGACGCGCCCACTGGGCCATGGGATACCCGGAGCTGGGCCGGTAGACGCCGGGGGTTGTAGTCACTGTGGCGGTGACCCGGTCCGTGACCCAGGGCGGTCAATCCAAGGGTAATTTGTATATATGGGTTTTATAATGTCCGACTACGCCACCTCTGGAGTGCGGCAAATGGGGCCGCCGCTGCGGAACAGTCCTCTGAAGCTGGTGGTTTTGCAGCAATGGTATTATTACTCCCCACAGGAAGAGTGTAGCTTCAGGGCAGTGTGGGTGGATGATGGTGGTTGTAGTGCAGGGAGTCAGTAATGAACACAGAGTCCATGTGATGCAGTCCCAAGATCTTTACTCACAGTTGTTGCAGTCCAGATTACAGGTACCAGAGCAATCTCCCCCGTCGTGCTGTGCGTACTCAGTGAGGGGCTCAGTCCACCCCCAGATAGCTCTGGAGTACTTAGCAGGAGCCCCTTCTGTGTGTCCTTTCTCTGGCCTTCTCCCTGCACCTCACACCCAGTGACACTTCTATCCGGTATCCTCGGGCCTTGGCGGGCGACGTGTGTTCCGTCCCCTGGGTCCTATGTGGCTACCTTCTTAGTGAGACTGGTGTGGACTTTGGCCTGCAGTACATGAAATGCTGCAGCCTCCGGTTTCTAGTTGAGCCTTGCTGTTTCTCCGCTAGTTGAGGGACCGGTTCCCCTTATCTGGCCTGACCCCTCTACCTCCTGGTAGCAGCGGGAGTACGGGTGGCCTTCTGCACAGCCCATACCCCTAGGGTCCCTTTGGTTCCTGGAGCCTTCTTGCTCCCACTCCTCTCTTCTTTCCTTCAGTCCTGGGCCTCCCAGGCTAGGCCCGCCTCCGGAGCAGAGCTCATGCAGAGCCTCTGCTCCTGTCACTTTTCCTCCTCTGACTGGCTTGCTCTTTCTAAGATGGCTTCCTATTTATACTCTCCCTGTCATGTGCTCCCCTAAGCACCCACTACATAGGACCGTCCCAAAAGCTAGGGACCTGGGACTCTGCTCTCCCTTAGGAGTAATCTCGCCCTACCCCCACTGCGGGTATGTGTTGGATGCAGGTGTTAGGGTCCCGAGCCATACGCTTTCCTTACCTGAGGGTGAGATACCACACCTCTGGGTGAGATGCAGTAACTCTGTGGCGACTGAATCCTCAGGGGCGCCACACACCCTTTTGCACAGTTTTGAAATGGTGACGAAGATGTTTAGTGCTGACGACGATGCCATTATCAGCATGACTATTCCGGTGACTTACATGCTGGAGCACACATTAAACAGAATTCAGAGTCAGGTGGTGGGACAAGAGGAGGTGGAGGAAGTAGAGGAGGAGTCGTATGCGGAAGGGATAACATCTCCAAGGTCCAGACGGTCGGCAGCACTAAGGTGGCAGGCATGGGAGGGTGGGAGAGAGGGATTAACCAGGGCACATGGTAGCAGCCAAACTGTTGAGGAAGGTGCAGGAGCCGAGGAAGAAGTGGAGGACGAACTAGCGATGGGCATGGAAGACTCATCAGATGAGGGAGACCTTGATCACATTTCTGTTGTGCGAGGTTGGGTGGAGAGGGCAGAGGAAGGAAGCATGATTCTTACCTCGCTACCAACACAACAAGGACTTGGTTCTCCTGGATACGCAAGACACATGAGTGCCTTCTTGCTGCACTACCTGCAAAATGACCCTTGGATTGTCAGAATTCGAAGTAATCCTGACTACTGGGTTGCCACACTCTTAGATCCCAAAAGTAAATTTGCCGAAATAATTCCTGCCATAAAAAGGGATTTACGCATGCAGGAGTATCTGCAGACGCTGTTGCAGAATCTTACATGTGCTTTTCCACAAAACACCAGTGGTGCACGTAGTGAATCTCACAGTTCTAACTTGCCAACCGTTGGACTGTCGAGTCTTCATCACTCAAACTGTAACAGTAACACAGTATCTGCTGGTAACAGCAATTTTGTGGAATCGTTTCACCACTTTTTTAGACCATCCTTTGCAAGGACACAGGAGACAAGAAGTCTGACACATAGTCAATGCCTAGAGAGGATGGTACAGGAGTATCTCCAAGTAAACATTGAAGCCATGACTGTGTCACTGGACCCTTGCTCATTTTGGGATTCCAATCTGGAAAAATGGCCAGAGCTCGCCACTCACGCCTTGGAGACCTTGTCATGCCCCATAGCCAGCGTTCTCTCTGAGCGTGTGTTCAGTGCTGCTGGTGGTATGCTGACAGATAAGCGCATGCGGCTCTCCACTGATAATGTAGACAGACTCACGTTCATAAAGATGAACAAATCATGGATTCGCAAGGACTTTTCTACCCCTGTGTCATCCTGGGGAGACTAAAAGCTTGAGGATTTCGTAAAATCACCTCACCAACCGTTTTAAGCAACTGTGGGGCAATTGATGCCACTTAACCCTAGAACGCATGACCATAAAAATCTACACTTTCACGTACCTGGGACCTTTTAGGCCCGTGTGCAAATAACATGGAATAACTCAAAGTCAAATGACAAACAACTATATACATGAAGAATACCTAGAGTTTCAAAATTCTAACTAAAAGAATCTTGCAGAAAATAGAAAACAACTAACAGGGCGGGCCTGCGAGGCCCCAGGTATGCGTTCTAGGGTTAAGTGGTGTCTGTGCCACAATTTTGTGAAAAAATGGAGACTCTTTTTGGAGTCCCCTTGCTGTGTCTTACGTGACGTTGTCATCGTCAATTCCAGATGAGTTGGGTCGCTCCCCCCCCCCTTTTAACTGTAAGAAACTACATACACTATGGCTTGGGGTAACACAGATGGTTGAGTCTGAAGAGCTGTTTACTCAGAGGTCTGCTCCAAAGCTTCAGTGTCTGCTAGTCAGCGTAGAATTTTTAACTGCATCTAGCCTAGGCAATACTTTGGGCGTAGTAGCCAAGCTGCGAAGCAAGCTGCACCGCCTGTGTATCTAATAAGAATTTTTAAATGCATCTAGCCTAGGCAGACTGTGGGGACCCCCAAACAAACCCAGACGCTCAGGCCCCCTACCACCACCCTTTCCTTGACAATACAATAATGTAATTCTTACAACTGGATGGGTGAGGATCGGTCACAGCTTTATTAACTCTTTATACTCATTCCATTAGAAAGGAATTTTATTTCTAAAATAATTCAGCTTGTTGCAGCATGCCCTGGGTCTCCACTCCAGCAAGTTGGCCAACAAGTGTAACTCTCCAACTTGTCCTTTCTATTTCCAGGCCACGGAGGATCCTGCGTACTCGTATGCAGGACTCTGACCCCCACCTATCACTCCTAACGCTTGTTCCACTCCGTCCTTTAGTCCTGACAGGAATATGTCCAGTCCAATATCCATTAAGTGAACACCATCGGGCCGTATGAGACCTGCTTTATCTACCTCCAGTTGTCGGTGTCGTATCACTACACTGTCTCTGTCTCTTCTAAATTTTGCCATCCGAATATTTATTACCCGCCTTGTCCGTTCGATGGCCGTGATGTCTTGCGCACCTTGCCATACCGCTATCGGCACAATCTCTGACCATACTATAGCTAGTTTTGTGAAAAATTCTCTGAAGCGCTCAGTGTCTACTTTCATTATTGCCATTAGTTATGCGCTCTTGTGATGACCTAGGTTGTTTCCCCGGGCCTGTATAACTAAGATGACCAGACCTCTTGCCTCTCTCCCTACCTTGATTACCTCCATTAGTACCTGTGGCCATAGCAGGCCTCTAATACCTCTCCAGTTGAAATATGTGTTATGAAACTCTAATTTCCTCCCGCCTGGGCGGACTTTCGCCGTTTTTTCTGCCAAATATATATACGAGTGGCCTATCACCCACACTGTTGGCTTAGCGTCACCTGTAAAAGAAACAAACCACGTTAGGATAACAAGTCCGGTCTTATGTATCTCGCCAAACACGTGGATCGCCATATCCCTATCCTCTGAACTTCCGTTTCTGACAGTCCTGCTCTTGCTGCTTCCGTGGCCGCGCCTATGCGGAATGAGTGTGTGCCATAATCTTTGGGGTAGTTCCCTGCCGATGTTATGCATTTATTAAATATAGCTTGAAACTGGTATTTTGATAATGGCGTTCCATCAATGTGTGATAGGAATAAATTACTTTGTGATCTGATGGTTATATATGTTTTTACTATTGTTACCCGACTCAGTGTACCGTTTGTGGGTTGTAGAAGTACCCAAGTACCCCTGCCCGCTGGAACCGTTTTCGATTGGCGTATGCGTAGACGTATTGCATTATTGGCTATGACTACGTCCTGGTGTAATAAGCCTCCACTGGTGGTAATTTTGGATTGAGGGACTAATTCGCTTATGCATAGCGCCCCGAAGAAGGCGATCACAAATGCAGTAGACAGTAGTGTTGCTTCAAATTGTGAGTGTCATGTTAATGGTGTTAGGGATATGATGTGAGAAATCAGTTTTAGTGACACGGGACGGGACGTCTACACTCCTGACTTGGCTGACGCCTTTTCCACCCTTTTATGGATTGTCTGATGATGAATCTTTGTCACATCTCCCCAATTCAGTAGTTGGAAGTGAAATGCTACTCCGGTCAGACACCGCTGCGCTGACGCCCCTGATATGCCCCTCATCATTAGCTGGTGGAGAAACTCTATGGTGACTTGTGATCTGGCTTGTTCACATTGGTCAACCCGTCTGCCTGCTACTAGTCGTGTCCACTCTTCCCATGCCTTACCGTATGCTTGCCACGTCGACGGGGCAACTGACGCTCTGATTAATGGCATCAACTATTAGCCACTAGATCCCATAGGGAGGGTGGGCAACTGCTGCCCAATGGGTGGGCGTTGGGGAAGAGCTCTGTGAAAATCTGCCAATTGAATTGTTATAAAGCATTAGCAGCAGCTTTACACCCCTCAGCATAGTGGCTAGCGTGGACCCATACATTGTATTTTAGGCACAGGAATGCTAGCCAGCGAAGTAGGCCTAGTACTGGGAGAGACGATGAGGCCATCTTATTAATGCAATGCTCTAGGCTGGTGTTTTTTGTTATGAAGCGTATATTTTTGTTAGCCAGGCGCGCCCCATATTTCTATTGCTACCACTATTGGGAAGAAAAATTATTTTCAGGGCTAGATGCAGCTAAAAATTATTATTAATTTCAAAGCTGGTGGAGGTCAGTATAGATGGCCTAATACAATGAGTACCACACACTGCTAGAAGCCGAAATATTTTTTCAGAGCTAGATGCAGAAAAAAATTATTTTTAATTTGCAACCTGGTGGAGGTTAGTATAGATGGACTAATAGACCAAGTCCCACACACTGCTAGAAGCCCAAATATTTTTTCAGAGCTAGATGCAGAAAAAAATTATTTTTAATTTGCAACCTGGTGGAGGTTAGTATAGATGGACTAATAGACCAAGTCCCACACACTGCTAGAAGCCAAAATATTTTTTCAGAGCTAGATGCAGAAAAAAATTATATTGAATTTGCACCCTGATGGAGGTCAGTATAGATGGACTAATTGTTATGATCTGCTACAAGCACTAAGGAAAGACAGGAGATCTGTCCCTACAATGGAACTAAGCTGGATCCCTACGATGTAACGGGGAACCTGATCCTGTGATCAGACCCGCTAAAGTCCTCGGCCAGTCTGAACGAAGATCTATAGATGTGAGGGAAGGGATCCCTACAAGAACTAGAGACTGGGAGAAAGATGGACACCTCCTAGCAGAAATTGTAGCAGAAATAGGACAAACAAACAACATAGAACATAGAGGTCCGAAGACCTAGCAAAACTGACAGAGAAAGGTAACAGAGTACCAAGCTAGCTCAAGAGTAGAAATTACAATGAAGTCCAGCAAGGCCAGGAGGGCGGAGCCGGATTAAATAGGCAAAAATGGTCATGTGACTAGCAAACTAAAAAAAAACTAACAGGAGAGTTCTAACAGTACCCCCTCTTCTAAGAGGATCCCCCGGATCCCCTAGGCCCGGGCTTATCAGGAAACCTCCTATGAAACGCTCTGACAAGTCTGGAAGCAGAAACATCATCCGCCCTCACCCATGAGTTATCCTCGGGTCCGAAACCCTTCCAAGCGACGAGATACTGCAAACTCCCTCTATACCATCTAGAATTTAGGATGCGGGAAATTTCATATTCCCCGTCCTCCACCACCGGAGGAACAGTGGCAGAGGCATCACCATCCGATACATCAGCTCTTTTCAACAGAGAAACATGAAATACCGGATTAATCTTCCAGGAGGTAGGAACCTCCAACCTAACAGCAGATTGGTTAACTATCTGAAGCACCTTAAAGGGCCCTACGAACTTGGGACCCAATTTTTTAGAAGGAATTCTCAATCGCAGATTCTTAGAGGACAACCAAACCATGTCACCAACAGCAAACAAAACCTCTTGCCATTTCCTATCAAAGTACCTCTTAGATTTTTTGTTAGCCTCCTGAAGATTACTATGCACATCCGTCCAAACTCTCTCCAAATCACCAGAAAAACTCTCCTCCTCAGGCACAGCCGATACCAATTTGGAGAATGACCCAAAAGACGGATGTCTCCCAGAACAACAAAAAAAAGGCGAACACCCAGCAGAAGAGGATGTATGGTTGTTAAGAGCAAATTCAGCAAGCGGAAGAAACTCAGACCACCCCTCTTAATTGTCTGCCACAAAACAACGCAAGAACTGCTCAACATCCTGGTTCTTCCTTTCTGTCTGGCCATTGGACTCAGGATGATATCCGGATGAAAACGACAAATGAACTCCCAACCTGTCACAAAAGGCACGCCAAAAACGAGCCACGAACTGAGGTCCCCTATCAGAAACAATGTCAGTAGGAACGCCATGTAGTCTGACAATTTCCTTGACAAAGGCCTTAGCGAGTGTCTTAGCGCAGGGCAGTTTGATGAAGGGAACCAAGTGACACATCTTGCTAAAACGGTCCATGACCACCCAGATGACAGTGAAACCCTCAGAGGGGGGAAGGTCAGTAATAAAGATCATAGCCAGATGTGTCCAAGGTGCACTAGGAACCTCCAGAGGGCAAAGCAGCCCCGCAGCAGGAGCATGCGAAGACTTAGATCTAGCACACACAGAACATTGACGCACCCACTTAATGACTTCCTTCTGCCATCCAGGCCACGAAAAACTGCGACCCACAAGTCTCTTGGTTTCAGAAATTCCTGGATGACCTGCCAACCGAGACTCATGACACTCAACAAACAAATCTCTCCTAAAGGTCTAGGCACAAACAACCTCCCATGGGGAGTGTTAGATGGGGCATTCTCCTGAGCTTTAAGAATCTCATCCTCCAAAACGGAGTCCAAAGCAGCAATCACAACACCTTCTTGTAAAATGCTCTCCTCCTCCTCCTCAGCACCGACCATGGGAGAAAAGCTGCGAGACAAAGCATCAGCTTTAACATTCTTGGTACCCGGGTTGTAAGTAATGGAAAAATTAAACCGCGAGAAAAAAAGTGCCCACCTAGCCTGACGGGCATTCAAGCGCTTGGCAGCATCAAGATAGATCAGATTTTTATGATCAGTGAAAACCTGAATGGGAAATTCAGCACCTTCCAAGAGATGACGCCAGTGTTCAAATGCGAGTTTAATCGCCAGCAATTCCCGATTACCAATATCGTAATTAAGTTCAGTCTCAGAAAATTTTTTTGAAAAAAAGGCACAGGGATGTACTCCATCCTTGTTTTCCTGAGACAACACCGCATCGACCCCCACAGAAGAAGCATCAACCTCAACCAAAAACGGCTTAGTCAAATCAGGCTGCATAAGGATGGGAGCAGAGGTGAACCTCTCCTTTAGAAACACAAAAGCTTCAATGGCCTCAGAAGTCCACTGAACCGCATTAGCACCTTTCCTGGTGAGATCAGTCAGTGGTTTGACAATAATAGAAATTTTTTTTATGAATTTTCTGTAATAATTGGCGAAACCCAAAAACCTCTGTATCGATTTCAAACCAATAGGCCTAGGCCATTCCTGCACAGCTTGAACTTTAACCGGATTCATCTCAAAACCTTCACTGGAGATAATGTAGCCCAAAAAACTAATTCTCTGTACAGCGAACTCACATTTCTCTAGCTTAGCAAAAAGCGAATTGTCCATTAATAACTGTAAAACCTCACGTACGCTCTGCCAATGAGACTCCAGATCCGGCGAATAAATCAAAATGTCATCCAAATACACAACCACATTTTTGCTGATCAAAGGTCTAAGGATGTCATTAATAAGATTCTGAAAAAATGCTGGAGCATTGGTAAGACCAAAAGGCATAACCAGATTCTCAAAATGACCCACAGGAGTGTTAAAAGCAGTCTTCCAGTCATCACCCTCCTTCATGCGCAACAAATTGTATGCCCCCCGGAGATCAATTTTAGAGAACCACTTGGCCCCCACTAACTGGTTAAACAAATCAGGAATCAATGGCAGTGGGTAGGGATTGCGTACAGTAATTTTATTAATCTCACGAAAGTCCAGACAAGGAAGTAAACCGTCGTCCTTTTTTTTTAACAAAAAAAAATCCAACAGCCACAGGAGACTTGGAAGGCCTAATGTGACCGGTGGCCAAGCTTGTCTGTATGTATTCCTCCAAAGCCTTTCTCTCAGGAATAGTAAGATTAAATAAACGACTTTTAGGAAGAGTCGCTCCAGGGACAAATTCAATGGTACAATCATAGTCTCTATGGGGAGGCAAAATTTGCAATTCCTTCTCAGAAAAAACTTTCCAAAAATCCTGAATAGGTACAGGTAATTCCCCTTTATCCACAGCAGCAATGCGCCCGTTACAACACTTGTCATAACACTTAGGGCTCCAGGACTTAATTTCATTGGTAGACCAATCCAGTACAGGATTGTGCAATTTTAACCAGGGTAACCCCAACACTACTGGAGAAGGCAAATTATTTAATACTACCAAATCCAAATTCTCTTGGTGAATACCATTAATAGTGAGGGGAAATTCACAGACCTTGTGAGTAACACTCTTTAAGGGAGAGCCATCGACAGAAACCACAGCAATAGGGGATGACAAAGGTTTGGGTTTTAATTTAAGTTTTTCCAGGAATCCCCCATCAATCACATTCAGAGTAGAACCACAATCCACAAATACCCGAAATTCAATTAATTCTTCTTGAGCAGTGATAGTAGCAGAAAGAAGTACACCCTTAGTATTTAAACAGGCTATACGAGCGTAACTGACCTTTTTTTTTTTCTTTGTTCATACGAAGCACACAGTTCTTAATGAAATGATCAGATTTTCCGCAATAAAAGCACAAACCTTCAGAAAATCTGCGGTCTTTTTCCTGAGAGCGGGGTGACATCGCCCCAATCTCCATCGGCTCACCAATGTCAGTACAGACCCTCTCAAGACTCGGAGCTGACATGGCAGAGGATTTACTCTTATTAACCCTAGCACGCAGTCTCCTGTCCACCCGTATAGCTAATTGCATTGCCTCCTGCAAGTTTCCAGGTGAAGGATAAGCAATCAGCAGATCCTTAACCCTTTCACCTAGCCCCGCAAGAAATGAGCTTTTCAAAGCTGAATCGTTCCACTCCACCTGAGCAGACCACCGACGGAAGTGAGTACAATAATTTTCCACATTACCTGATCCCTGTCTCAAACGTCTTAATTCAGACTCAGCAGATGAGACACGATCAGGATCATCATACAACAACCCCAAAGCAGAAAAAAAACTATCCACTGATCTAAAGCACGGATCACTAAGTTGGATAGAAAAGGCCCATCCCTGAGGTTCTTTGCGCAAAAGTGACATTATGAACCCTATGCGCTGTGATTCATCACCAGAGGATCTGGGTCTTAAACGAAAATACAATAAACAAGCATTTTTAAAGTAAAAAAATCTTGTTGTTCACCAAAAAATAGATCAGGCAGACGTACCTTTGGCTCTACAAAATGTGCTCCAAGGCAGCTACTCATGTGTTGTTGGAGCTCGGCCACCTCCAGAGAGAGTCCCTGCAGGCGTTGAGCCAAATCCTGAACCGAGACCATGATGGAAACTGGGGGCCTTTCCTTAGAGAAATTTTTTTGGGCTGGACTTACTGTTATGATCTGCTACAAGCACTAAGGAAAGACAGGAGATCTGTCCCTACAATAGAACTAAGCTGGATCCCTACGATGTAACGGGGAACCTGATCCTGCGATCAGACCCGCTAAAGTCCTCGGCTAGTCTGAACCAAGACCTATAGATGTGAGGGAAGGGATCCCTACAAGAACTAGGGACTGGGAGAAAGATGGACACCTCCTAGCAGAAATTGTAGCAGAAATAGGACAAACAAACAACATAGAACATAGAGGTCCGAAGACCTAGCAAAACTGACAGAGAAAGGTAACAGAGTACCAAGCTAGCTCAAGAGTAGAAATTACAATGAAGTCCAGCAAGGCCAGGAGGGTGGAGCCGGATTAAATAGGCAAAAATGGTCATGTCACCAGCAAACTAGAAAAAACCTAACAGGAGAGTTCTAACACTAATAGAACAAGTCCCACACACTGCTAGAATCTGAAATATTTTTTCAGAGCTAGATGCAGAAAAAAATTATATTGAATTTGCACCCTGATGGAGGTCAGTATAGATGGACTAATAGACTAAGTCCCACACACTGCTAGATGCCGAAATATTTTTTCAAAGCTAGATGCAGAAAAAAATTATATTGAATTTGCACCCTGATGGAGGTCAGTATAGATGGACTAATAGACCAAGTCCCACACACTGCTAGAAGCCCAAATATTTTTTCAGAGCTAGATGCAGATAAAAATTATATTTAATTTGCAAGCTGGTGGAGGTCAGTATAGATGGACTAATAGACCAAGTCCCACAAACTGCTAGAAGCCCAAATATTTTTTCAGAGCTAGATGCAGATAAAAATTATATTCAATTTGCAACCTGATGGAGGTCAGTATAGATGGACTAATAGAACAACTCCCACACACTGCTAGAAGCCCAAATATTTTTTCAGAGCTAGATGCAGAAAAAAATTATATTGAATTTGCAACCTGATGGAGGTCAGTATAGATGGACTAATAGACTAAGTCCCACACACTGCTAGAAGCCCAAATATTTTTTCAGAGCTAGATGCAGATAAAAAATATTTTTAATTTGCAACCTGGTGGAGGTTAGTAAAGATGGACTAATAGACCAAGTCCCACACAGTGCTAGAAGCCCAAATATTTTTTCAGAGCTAGATGCAGAAAAAAATTATATTGAATTTGCAACCTGGTGGAGGTTAGTATAGATGGACTAATAGAATGATGCTATGCCCAAAAGGTTTTACTTCACTAGGTGCATTAAAAAAATTGGTATTCTATACACAGGTGGTGTAGCTTGCAACACAGATAGGCTACTCCACTGACTAACACACTCTGCAATAGGCCAGAAAGGATTTGCTTTGCTAGATTTAGCAAAATGCTGTGAAAAAAACTTGCACAGTACTGGCACACACCTGACTGGCAAAAACTGATAGGAACTGATGTAACTTAGTCCTGAAAAGGACTGCAATTACAATTAGTCTTTACTCCCAACCTATCTATTTAAGAGCACAGACCTGCCTGATAAAAGTCGTAGGAAATGCTGTAACCTAGTCCTTAAAAGGACTGCAATCAAAACTATTCCCTACTCCCAAGCTATCTGTAGATTTGTGCGAAAATTGGCTTGAAATTAACAAGGTTTAGCGCACACAGCAACAGCTGTGCCGTCTAACACGCAGCTGCAGCAGTGAGAAAATGGTGGCGACGGGGAAAATGGCTGGGTCTTATAGGGCAAGGACATGTGACATACACTGCCAATGACACATGCCCTTGCTTGTGTGAAAAAAAGCAGTTCGATCAATGTGTGCTCTGCTGATAGGCTGACAGATTGCACCTCCCTACTGTAAATGCGGGAAAGAGAAAAAAAAATGGAGATCTTCATTATTCCTGCAGAGATCCATCCCCTGCCCCTCCCCCCGCCCCGCTGTACACTCAAACTGCGTATTAACATTAATTTTCAGCATTACTGAGAAAAAATTCAATTGCAAAAAGAACTTCGGCACTCCATACATGAATATATAAGATATATTGTATCTAGACTAATGTCACTTTGAAAAATGAAGGTTTTTTGCGCATAATTTGGCCAATTTATGTGTGCCCATCAACCACGACAAGGTCACCTTCGTATGATGGGAAACTACGCTACGCTACCACTGGATATGCCACTCTTGGGCTGTAAGCCTGTATGGACAATATGTCTCTGCTTGGGCTTTTAACCTACAATGTATGGGCTGGTAGAGCTAGTTAAAACCACCTGTGACTGAATGGGAGGGACACATGGTCAGAAAAAAGGCTGTCAAACTTCTAATAGTGTGAACACGTACCTGCTGCAATGCTCCAGGAGCGGGATCCCAAAAATGATTAATAGAAAAAAGAGAGGGGTCGCTCACTGGTCTATTCGGGTGCTCTGAAGAAAAGAGTAATCTCAATTGCAAAAAGAACTTCGGCACTCCATACATGAATATATAAGAAATATTGTATCTAGACTAATGTCACTTTGAAAAATGAAGGTTTTTTGCGCATAATTTGGCCAATTTATGTGTGCCCATCAACCACGACAAGGTCACCTTCGTATGATGGGAAACTACGCTACGCTACCACTGGATATGCCACTCTTGGGCTGTAAGCCTGTATGGACAATATGTCTCTGCTTGGGCTTTTAATCTACAATGTATGGGCTGGTAGAGCTAGTTAAAACCACCTGTGACTGAATGGGAGGGACACATGGTCAGAAAAAAGGCTGTCAAACTTCTAATAGTGTGAACACGTACCTGCTGCAATGCTCCAGGAGCGGGATCCCAAGAATGATTAATAGAAAAAAGAGAGGGGTCGCTCACTGGTCTATTCGGGTGCTCTGAAGAAAAGAGTAATCTCAATTGCAAAAAGAACTTCGGCACTCCATACATGAATATATAAGAAATATTGTATCTAGACTAATGTCACTTTGAAAAATGAAGGTTTTTTGCGCATAATTTGGCCAATTTATGTGTGCCCATCAACCACGACAAGGTCACCTTCGTATGATGGGAAACTACGCTACGCTACCACTGGATATGCCACTCTTGGGCTGTAAGCCTGTATGGACAATATGTCTCTGCTTGGGCTTTTAACCTACAATGTATGGGCTGGTAGAGCTAGTTAAAACCACCTGTGACTGAATGGGAGGGACACATGGTCAGAAAAAAGGCTGTCAAACTTCTAATAGTGTGAACACGTACCTGCTGCAATGCTCCAGGAGCGGGATCCCAAAAATGATTAATAGAAAAAAGAGAGGGGTCGCTCACTGGTCTATTCGGGTGCTCCGAAGAAAAGAGTAATCTCAATTGCAAAAAGAACTTCGGCACTCCATACATGAATATATAAGAAATATTGTATCTAGACTAATGTCACTTTGAAAAATGAAGGTTTTTTGCGCATAATTTGGCCAATTTATGTGTGTCCATCAACCACGACAAGGTCACCTTCGTATGATGGGAAACTACGCTACGCTACCACTGGATATGCCACTCTTGGGCTGTAAGCCTGTATGGACAATATGTCTCTGCTTGGGCTTTTAACCTACAATGTATGGGCTGGTAGAGCTAGTTAAAACCACCTGTGACTGAATGGGAGGGACACATGGTCAGAAAAAAGGCTGTCAAACTTCTAATAGTGTGAACACGTACCTGCTGCAATGCTCCAGGAGCGGGATCCCAAAAATGATTAATAGAAAAAAGAGAGGGATCGCTCACTGGTCTATTCGGGTGCTCTGAAGAAAAGAGTAATCTCAATTGCAAACTGCGCCCTCCACCACTCTTCCAAGGGGCATTAAAACCATCTTGTTAAGCTTCAGTGACCTCCACGTTTCTTCCACGGGGCATTTATTTTGTCTTTTTATTCCACTGCGACCTCCACCACTCTTCCAAGAGGCATTAAAACCATCTTCTTAAGCTACTGTGACATCCACGTCTCTTCCACAGGGCATTGATATTGTCTCTTTATTCCACTGCGACCTCCACCACTCTTCCAAGGGGCATTGATATTATTTTTTATTCCACTGCGACCACCACCACTCTTCCACAGGGCATTAAATCTGTTTGTTAAACGACTGTGACCTCCACGTCTCTTCCACTGGGCATTGATATTGTCTTTTTAATAAACTGCGACCTCCACCACTCTTCCAAGGGGCATTGATTTTGTCTTTTAATTCCACTGCGACCTCCACCACTCTTCCAAGGGGAATTTATATTGTCTTTGTATTCCACTGCGACCTCCACCGCTCTTCCAAGGGGCATTAAAACCGTCTTGTAAAGCTACTGTGATCTCCAAGTCTCTTCCATGGGGCATTGATATTGTCTTTTTATTCCACTGTAACCTCCAGCACTCTACCAAGGCGCATTAAAACCGTCTTTTTAAGCTACTGTGACCTCCACGTCTCTTTCAAGGGGAATTAAAACCGTCTTGTTGAACCACTCTGAACTCCACAGCTCTTCCAAGGGGCATTAAAACCGTCTTGTTAAGCTACTGTGATCTCCATGTCTCTTCCCCGGAGCATTGATATTGTCTTTTTATTCCACTGCGACCTCCACCACTCTTGCAAGGGGCATTAAAACCGTCTTGTTAAGCTACTATGACCTCAAGGTCTCTTCCACGGGCAATGATATTGTCTTTTTATTCCACTGCGACAGCCACCACTCTTCCAAGGGGCAATAAAACCGTCTTGTTAAGCTGCTGTGACCACCACGTCTCTTCCACGGTGCATTGATATTGTCATTTTATTCCACTGCGACCTCCACCACTCTTCCAAGGGGCATTGATATTGTCTTTTTATTCCACTGTAACCTCCACCACTTTTCCAAGGGGCATTAAAACCGTCTTTTTAAGCTACTCTGATCTCCACGTCTCTTCCAAAGGGCATTAAAACCAACTTGTTAAAGCACTCTGAACTCCACAGATCTTCCACGGGGCATTAGAACCGCATTTTAAGCTACTGTGTCCTCCACATCTCTTCCACGGGGCATTAATATTGTCTTTTTATTCCACAGCGACCTCCACCACTCTTCCAAGGGGCATTAAATCCATCTTGTTAAGCTACTGTGACCTCCACATCTCTTCCACAGGGCACTGATATTGTCTTTTTATTCCACAGCAACCTCCACCACTCTTCCAATGGGCATTAAAACCGCATTGTTAAGCTACTGTGTCCTCCACGTCTCTTCCACTGGGCATTTATGTTTTCTTTTTATTCCACTGCGACCTCCACCACTGTTCCAAGAGGCATTAAAACCGTCTTGTTAAGCTACTCTGACCTCCAGGTCTCTTCCATGGGGACATTGATATTGTCTTTTTATTCCACTACGACCTCCACCACTCTTCCAAGGGGCATTGATATTGTCTTTTTATTCCACTGCAATCTCCACCACTCTTCCAAGGGGCATTAAAACAATCTTGTTAAGCTGCTCTGACCTCCATGTCTCTTCCACGGAGACATTGATATTGTCTTTTTATTCCACTGTAACCTCCACCACTCTTCCAAGAGACATTAAAACTGAATTGTTAAACCACTCTGAACTCCACAGCTCTTCCAATGGGCATTAAAATAGTCTTGTTAAGTTACTGTGACATCCATGTCTCTTCCACGGGCATTCATATATTTTTTTTATTCCACTGCAACCTCCACTACTCTTTCAAGGGGCATTTAAACCGTCTTGTTAAGCTACTGTGACCTACACTTCTCTTCTACGCGGCATTGATATTGTCTTTTTATTCCACTGCGACCTCCATCACACTTCCAATGGGCATTAAAACCACATTGTTAAGCTACTGTGTCCTCCACGTCTCTTCCACTGGGCATTGATAATGTCTTTTTATTCCACTGCGACCTCCACCACTGTTCCAAGGGGCATTAAAACCGTCTTGTTAAGCTACTCTGACCGCCACGTCTCTTCCACGGGGACATTCATATTGTCTTTTTATTCCACTGTAACCTCCACCACTCTTCCAAGGGGCATTAAAACCATCTTGTTAAGTTACTGTGACCTCCACGTCTATTCCAAGGGGCATTAAAAAAGAACTGTTAAACCACTCTGAACTCCACAGCTCTTCCAATGGGCATTAAAACATTATTGCTAAGTTACTGTGACCTCCATGTCTCTTCCACGGGCATTGATATATATTTTTTTTTATTCCACTGCAACCTCCACCACTCTTTCAAGGGGCATTTAAACAGTCTTGTTAAGCTACTGTGACCTCCACGTTTCTTCCACGGGGCATTTATTTTGTCTTTTTATTCCACTGCGACCTCCACCACTCTTCCAAGGGGCATTAAAACCATCTTGTTAAGCTACTGTGACTTCCACGTCTCTTCCACGGGGCATTGATATTGTCTCTTTATTCCACTGCGACCTCCACCACTCTTCCTAGGGGCATTAAAACCGTCTTGTTAAGTTACTATGACCTCAAGGTCTCTTCCACGGGCAATGATAATGTCTTTTTATTCCACTGCAACCTCCACCACTCTTCTAAGGGGCAATAAAACTGTCTTGTTAAGCTACTGTGACCTCCACGTCTCTTCCACGGGGCATTGATATTGTCATTTTATGCCACTACGACCTCCACCGCTCTTCCACGGGGCATTGATATTGTCGATTTATTCCACTGCGACCTCCACCACACTTCCAAGGGGCATTAAAACCATCTTGCTAAGCTACTTTGACCTCCACGTCTCTTCCACGGGGCAATGATATTGTCATTTTATTCCACTGTGACCTCCACCACTCTTCCACGGGGCATTGATATTGTCGTTTTATTCCACAGCGACCTCCACCACACTTCCAAGGGGCATTAAAACCGTCTTTTTAAGCTACTGTGACCTCCATGTCTCTTCCAAAGGGCTTTAAAACCATCTTGTTAAAGCACTCTGAACTCCACAGATCTTTCAAGGGGCATTAAAAACGCATTTTAAGCTACTGTGTCCTCCACATCTCTTCCACGGGGCATTAATATTGTCTTTTTATTCCACAGTGACCTCCACCACTCTTCCAAGGGGCATTAAAACCATCTTGTTAAGCTACTGTGACCTCCACGTCTCTTGCACCGGGCATTGATATTGTCTTTTTATTCCACAGCGACCTCCACCACTCTTCCAATGGGCATTAAAACCGCATTGTTAAGCTACTGTGTCCTCCACGTCTCTTCCACTGGGCATTTATATTTTCTTTTTATTCCACTGCGACCTCCACCACTGTTCCAAGGGGCATTAAAACCATCTTGTTAAGCTACTCTGACCTCCACGTCTCTTCCACGGGCATTGATATTTTCTTTTTATTCCACTGCAACCTCCACCACTCTTCCAAGGGGCATTAAAACTGTATTGTTAAGCTCCTGTGACCTCCACGTCTCTTCCACTGTGCATTGATATTTTCTTTTTATTCCACTATATCCTCCACCACTCTTCCAATGGACATTAAAACCGTCTTGTAAAGATACTGTGACCTCAACGTCTCTTCCACGGGGCAATGAAATTGTCTTTTTATTCCACTGCGACCTCCATCTCTCTTCAAAGGAGCATTAAAACTGTATTGTTAAACTCCTTTGACCTCCACGTCTCTTCCACGGGGGCATTGATATTGTCATTTTATTCCATTGCGACCTCCACCATTCTTCCAAGTGGCTTTGATATTGTCTTTTTATTTCAATGCGACCTCCATGACTCTTCCAAGGGGCATTGAAACCGTCTTGTTAATCTACTGTGATCTCCAAGTCCCTTCCACGGGGCATTGATATTGTCTTTTTATTCCACTACGACCTCCACCACTCTTCCAGTGGGCATTAAAACCGTCTTGTTAAGCTTCTCTGACCTCCATGTCTCTTCCACGGGGCATTGATATTGTCTTTTTATTCCACTGTGAACTCCACCACATTTCCAAGGGGCATTGATATTGTTTTTTTATTCCACTGCGACCTCCACCACTATTCCAAGGGGCATTTAAATTGTCTTGTTTAGCTAATGTTATCTCCAAGTCTCTTCCACGGGGCATTGATATTGTCTTTTCATTCCACTGTGACCTCCACCACTATTCCAAGGGGCATTAAAACCATCTTGTTAAGCTACTGTGACCTCTACGTCTTTTCCACGGGGCATTGATATTGTCTTTTATTGCACTGCCACCTTCACCACTCTTCCAAGAGGCATTAAAACAGTCTTATTAAGCTACTGTGACCTCCACGTCTCTCCACGGGGCACTGATAATGTCTTTTTCTTCCAATGTAACCTCCACCACTTTTCCAAGGGGCACAAAAACCGTCTTGTTAAGCTACTGTGACCTCCACATCTCTTCCAAGGGACATTAAAACCATCTTTTTAGACCTCTCTGAACTTCACAGCTCTTCCAAGGGGCATTAAAGTCATCTTGTTAAGCTACTGTGACCTCCACGTCTCTTTCACAGGGCATTGATATTGTCTTTTTATTCCACTGCGACCTCCACCACTCCTCCAAGGGGCATTGATATTTTCTTTTTTTTCCACTTCAACCTCCACCACTCTAACAAGGGGCAATAAAACCGTCTTGTTAAGCTACTGTGACCTCCACGTCTCTTCCACAAGGCATTGATATTGTCTTTATATTCCACTGTAACCTCCACCACTTTTCCAAGGGGCATTAAAACCGTCTTGTTAAGCTACAATGACCTTCACGTCTCTTCCAAGGGGCATTAAATCTGTCTTGTTAAACCACTCTGAACTCCACAGCTCTGCCAAGGGGCATAAAAACCTTCTGGTTAACCTAATGTGACCTCCACGTCTATTCCACGGGGCATTGATATTGTCTTTTTATTCCACTGCGTACCTCCACCTCTTTTCCAAGGGGCATTAAAACCGTCTTGTCACGCTAATGTGACCTCCACGTCTCTTACACTGGGCATTGATATTGTCTTTATATTCCACTGTAACCTCCACCACTCTTCCAAGGGGCATTAAAACCATCTTGTTAAGCTACAATGACCTTCACGTCTCTTCCAAGGGGCATTAAATCTATCTTGTTAAACCACTCTGAACTCCACAGCTCTGCCAAGGGGCATAAAAACCATCTGGTTAACCTAATGTGACCTCCACGTCTATTCCACGGGGCATTGATATTGTCTTTTTATTCCACTGCGTACCTCCACCTCTTTTCCAAGGGGCATTAAAACCGTCTTGTCACGCTAATGTGACCTCCACGTCTCTTACACTGGGCATTGATATTGTCTTTATATTCCACTGTAACCTCCACCACTCTTCCAAGGGGCATTAAAACCATCTTGTTAAGCTACTGTGACCTCCACGTCTCTTCCACTGGGCATTGATATTGTCTTTTTATTCCACAGCGACCTCCACCACTCTTCCAATGGGCATTAAAACCGCATTGTTAAGCTACTGTGTCCTCCACGTCTCTTCCATTGGGCATTTATATTTTCTTTTTATTCCACTGCGACCTCCACCACTGTTCCAAGGGGCATTAAAACCGTCTTGTTAAGCTACTCTGACCTCCACGTCTCTTCCACGGGCATTGATATTTTCTTTTTATTCTACTGCAACCTCCACCACTCTTCCAAGGGGCATTAAAACTGTATTGTTAAGCTCCTGTGACCTCCACGTCTCTTCCACTGGGCATTGATATTTTCTTTTTATTCCACTATATCCTCCATCACTCTTCCAATGGACATTAAAACCGTCTTGTAAAGGTACTGTGACCTCAACATCTCTTCCACCGGGCAATGAAATTGTCTTTTTATTCCACTGCGACCTCCATCGCTCTTCAAAGGGACATTAAAACTGTATTGTTAAGCTCCTGTGACCTCCACGTCTCTTCCACGGGGCATTGATATTTTCTTTTTATTCCACTATATCCTCCACCACTCTTCCAATGGACATTAAAGCCTTCTTGTAAAGGCACTGTGACCTCAACATCTCTTCCACGGGGCAATGAAATTGTCTTTTTATTCCACTGCGACCTCCATCCCTCTTCAAAGGGGCATTAAAACCGTATTGTTAAGCTGCTGTGACCACCAAATCTCTTCCACGGGGCATTGATATTGTTTTTTTTCCACTGTGATCTCCACCATTCTTCCACAGGGCATTGATATTGTCTTTTTATTTCACTGCGAACTCCACCACATTTCCAAGGGGCATTGATATTGTTTTTTTATTCCACTGCGACCTCCACCACTATTCCAAGGGGCATTAAAACCATCTTGTTAAGCTACTGTGATCTCCAAGTCTCTTCCACGGGGCATTGATATTGTCTTTTTATTCCACTGCGACCTCCACCACTATTCCAAGGGGCATTAAAACCATCTTGTTAAGCTACTGTGACCTCTACGTTTTTTCCACGGGGCATTGATATTGTCTTTTATTGCACTGCGACCTTCACCACTCTTCCAAAAGGCATTAAAACAGTCTTGTTAAGCTACTGTGACCTCCACGTCTCTCCCACGGGGCACTGATAATGTCTTTGTATTCCAATGTAACCTCCACCTCTTTTCCAAGGGACACAAAAACCGTCTTTTTAAGCTACTGTGACCTCCACATCTCTTCCAAGGGACATTAAAACCATCTTTTTAGACCTCTCTGAACTCCACAGCTCTTCCAAGGGGCATTAAAACCATCTTGTTAAGCTACTGTGACCTCCACGTCTCTTTTACGGGCCATTGATATTGTCTTTTTATTACACTGCGACCTCCACCACTCTTCCAAGGGTCATTAACACCATCTTGTTAAGCTTCTCTGACCTCCACGTCTCTTCCACGGGGCATTGATATTGTCTTTTTATTCCACTGCGAACTCCACCACATTTCCAAGGGGCATTGATATTGTTTTTCTATTCCACTGCGACCTCCACCACTCTTCCAAGTGGCATTAAAATTGTCTTGTTAAGCTACTGTGACCTCTACGTCTCTTCCTCGGGGCATTTATATTGTCTTTTATTGCACTGCGACCTTCACCACTCTTCCAAGAGACATTAAAACTGTCTTGTTAAGCTACTGTGACCTCCACGTCTCTCCCACGGGGCACTGATAATGTCTTTTTACTCCAATGTAACCTCCACCACTTTTCCAAGGGGCACAAAAACCGTCTTGTTAAGCTTCTGTGACCTCCACATCTCTTCTAAGGGACATTAAAACCATCTTTTTAGACCTCTCTGAACTCCACAGCTCTTGCAAGGGGCATTAAAACCATCTTGTTAAGCTACTGTGACCTCCACGTCTCTTTTCCGGGCCACTGATATTGTCTTTTTATTCCACTGCGACCACCACCACTCTTCCAAAGGGCATTAAAACTGTTTGGTTAAGCTACTGTGACCTCCACGTCTCTTCCACGGGGCATTGATATTGTCTTTTTATTCCACTGCGACTTCCACCACTCTTCCAAGGGGCATTAAAACTGTCTTGTTAATCTACTGTGATCTCCACATCTCTTCCACGGGATATTGATATTGTCTTTTTATTCCACTGCAACCTCCACCAGTCTTCCAAGGGACATTGATATTGTCTTTTTATTCCACTACGACCTTCACCACTCTTCCAACGGGCATTAAAACCATCTTGTTAAACCACTCTGTACTCCACAGCTCTTCCAAGGGGCATTAAAACCATCTTGTTAAGATACTGTGCCCTCCACGTCTCTTCCACGGGGCATTTAAACCGTCTTGTTAAACCACTCTGAACTCCACAGCTCTTACAAGGGGCATTAATATCATCTTTTTAAGCTACTGTGATCTCCACGTCTCTTCCACGGGGCATTGATATTGTCTTTTTATTCCACTGTAACCTCCACCACTCTTCCAAGGGGCATTAAAACCATCTTGTTAAGCTACTGTGACTTTCACATTTCTTCCAAGGGGCATTAAAACCGTCTTGTTAAACCACTCCGAACTCCACAGTTCTGCCAAGGGGCATTAAAACCGTCTTGATAATCTACTGTGACCTCCACCTCTCTTCCACACGGCAATGATATTGTCTTTTTATTTAACTGTGACTTCCACCACTCTTACAAGTGGGCAATAAAACCGTCTTGTTAAGCTACTGTGACCTCCACGTCTCTTCCACGGGGCATTGATATTGTCTTCTTATTCCACTGTAAACTCCACGACTCTTCCAAAGGGCTTTAAAACCGTCTTGTTACGCTACCATGACCTTCACGTCTCTTTCACGGGGCATTGATACTGTGTTTTTATTCCACTGCGACCTCCACTACTCCTCCAAGGGTGATTGCTAGTTTCTTTTTTTTCCATTGCGACCTCCACTACTCTTCCAAGGGGCAAAAAAAACATCTTGCTAAGCTACTGTGACCTCCACGTCTATTCCACAGGGCATTGATATTGTCTTTTTATTCCATTGTATCCTCCACCACTCTTCCAAGGGGCATTAAAACCGTCTTGTTAAGCTACAGTTACCTTCACATCTCTTCCAAGGGGCATTAAAACCGTCTTGTTAAGCCACTCTGAACACCACAGCTCTGCCCTCTGCCAAGGGGCATTAAAATTATCTGGTTAACCTAATGTGACCACCACGCCTCTTCCACTGGGCATTGATATAGTGTTTTTATTCCACTGTAACCTCCACCACTCTTCCAAGGGGCATTAAAATCGTCTTGTAAAGCTAATATGACCTTCACATCTCTTCCAAGGGACATTAAAATCGTCTTGTTAAACCACTCTGAACTCCACAGCTCTGCCAAGGTGCATTAAAACCGTCTTGATAATCTACTGTGACCTGAATGTCTCTTCCACACGGCAATGATATTGTCTTTTTATTCCACTGCGATCACAACCACTCTTCCAAGGTGCAATAAAACTGTCTTGTTAAGCCACTGTGACCTCCACGTCTCTTCCACGGGGCATTGATATTGTCTTTTTATTCCGCTGTAACCTCCACCACTCTTCCAAGGGGAATTAAAACCGTCTTGTTAAGCTACGGTGACCTTCACGTCTCATCCACTGGGCATTGATATTGTCTTTTTATTCCACTGCGACCTCCATCACTCTTCCAAGGGGCATTGATATTGTCATTTTATTATACTGCGAACCACCATCACTCTTCCAAGAGGCATTAAAATCGTCTTGTTACGCTACTGTGACCTCCTCTTCTCTTCCACTGGGCATTAATATTGTCTTTATATTCCACTGTAACCTCCACCACTCTTCCAAGGGGCATTAAACCTTCTTGTTAAGCTACTGTGACCTCCACGTCTCTTCCAAGGGGAATTAAAACCGTCTTGTTAAACCACTCTGAACTCCACAGCTCTTCCAAGGGGCATTAAAACCTTCTTATTAAGCTACTTTGACCTCCACGTCTCTTTTACGGGGAATTGATATTGTCTTTATATTCCACTGTAACCTCCACCACTCTTCCAAGGGGCATTAAACCTTCTTGTTAAGCTACTGTGATCTCCACGTCTCTTCCACGGGGTATTGATATTGTCTTTTTATTTCACTGTGACCTCCACCAATCTTCCAAGGGGCATTGATAATGTCTTTTTATTCCACTAAGACCTCCACCACTCTTCCAAGGGGCATTAAAACCATCTTGTTAAGCTACTGTGACCTTCACCTCTTTTCCAAGGGGCATTAAAACCGTCTTGTTAAACCACTCTGAACTCCACAGTTCTGCCAAGGGGCATTAAATCCGTCTTGATAATCTACTGTGACCTCCACGTCTCTTCCACGCGGCAATGATATTGTATTTTTATTCCACTGGTACGTCCACCACTCTTACAAGGTGGAAATAAATCCGTCTTTTTAAGCTCCTGTGACCTCCATGTCTCTTCCATGGGGCACTGATAATGTCTTTTTATTCCAATGTAACCTCCACCACTTTTCCAAGGGGCAGAAAAACCGTCTTGTTAAGCTACTGTGACCTCCATGTCTCTTCCAAGGGACATTAAAACCATCTTTTTAAACCTCTCTGAACACAACAGCTCTTCCAAGGGGCATTAAAACCGTCTTATTATGCTACTGTTACCTTCATGTCTCTTCCACGGGAAATTGATATTGTCTTTTCATTCCACTGCGTCCTCCACCACTCTTCCAAGCGGCATTAAATTTGTCTTGTTAAGTTACTGTGACCTCCACGTCTCTTCCACGGGGCATGGATATTGTCTTTTTATTCCACTGTGACCTCCACAACTCTTCCAAGGGGCATTAAAACCATCATGTTAAGCTACTGTGACCTCCACTTCTCTGCGAAGGGGCATTAAAACTTTCTTGTTAAACCACTCTGTACTCCACCACATTTCCAAGGGGCATTACAACCGTCTTGTTAAGCTACTGTGACCTCCACGTCTTTTCCACGGGGCATTAATATTGTCTTTTTATTCCACTGCAACCTCCACCACTCTCCCAAGGGGCATTAAAACCGTCTTGTTAAGCTATTGTGACCTCCAAGTCTTTTCCACGGGGCATTGATATTGTCTTTTTATTCCACTGCGACCTCCACCACTCTTTCAAAGGGCATTAAAACTGTTTTGTTAAGCTACTGTGACCTCCACGTCTCTTCAACTGAGCATTGATATTGTCTTTTTTTTCCACTGCGACCTCCACCACTCTTCCAAGGGGCATTAAAACCGTCTTGTTAACCTACTGTGACATCCATGTCTCCTCCAAGGGGCATTAACACCGTCTTGTTAAACCACTCTGAATTCCACAGCTCTTCCAACGGGCTGTAAAACCATGTTATTAAGCTACTTTGACCTCGATGTCTCTTCCACGGGGCAATGATAATGTCTTTTTATTCCTCTTCGACCTCCATCACTCTTCAAAGGGGCATTAAAACCGTATTGTTAAGGTGCTGTGACCACCACGTCTCTTCCACGGGGCATTGATATTGTCTTTTTTCCACTGTGATCTCCACCACTCTTCCAAGGGGCATTGATATTATCTTTATATTCCATTTCAATCTCCACCACTCTTCCAAGGGACATTGAAACCGTCTTGTTAAGCTACTGTGATCTCCACGTCTCTTCCACGGGGCATTGATATTGTCTTTTTATTCCACTGTAACCTCCACCACTCTTCCAAGGGGCATTAAAACCATTTTGTAAAGCTACTGTGACCTCCATGTCTCTTCCACGGGGCATTGATATTGTCTTTTTATTCCACTGCTACATCCACCACTCTTCCAAGTGGCATTGATATTTTCTTTTTATTCCACTGCGACCACCACCACTCTTCGAAGGGGCATTAAAACCGTCTTGTTAAGCTACTGTGACCTCCACGTCTCTTCCACGGGGCATTGATATTGTCTTTTTATTCCACTGCGACCTCCACCACTCTTCCAAGGGGCATTAAAACCGCCTTGTTAAGCTACTGTGGCCTCCACGTCTCATCCAAGGGGCATTGATTTTGTCTTTTTATTCCACTGCTACCTCCATCACTTTTCCAATGGGCATTAAAACCATCTTCTTAAGCTACTGTGACCTCTACGTCTCTTCCATGTGCCATTGATATTGACATTTTATTCCACTGCGACCTCCACCACCCTTCCAAGGGGCATTGATATTGTCTTTTTATTCCACTGCGACCACCACCACTCTTCAAAGGGGCATTAAAACGGTCTTGTTAAGCTACTGTGACATCCACGTCTCTTCCACGGGGCATTGATATTGTCTTTTTTCCACTGTGATCTCCACCACTCTTCCAAGGGGCATTGATATTATCTTTATATTCCACTGCGATCTCCACCACTCTTCCAAGGGACATTGAAACCGTCTTGTTAAGCTACTGTGATCTCCACGTCTCTTCCACGGGGCATTGATATTGTCTTTTTATTCCACTGTAACCTCCACCACTCTTCCAAGGGGCATTAAAACCGACTTGTAAAGCTACTGTGACCTCCACGTCTCTTCCACTTGGCATTGATAATGTCTTTTAATTCCACTGCGACCTCCACCACTCTTCCAAGGGGCATTGATATTGTCTTTTTATTCCACTGCGACCACCACCACTCTTCGAAGGGGCATTAAAACCGTTTTGTTAAGCTACTGTGACCTCCACGTCTCTTCCACGGGGCATTGATATTTTCTTTTTATTCCACTGCGACCTCCACCTCTCTTCCAAGGGTCATTAGAACCATCTTGTTAAGCTACTGTGGCCTCCACGTCTCATCCAAGGGGCATTGATTTTGTCTTTTTATTCCACTGCTACCTCCACCACTTTTCCAATGGGCATTAAAACCATCTTCTTAACTACTGTGACCTCTACGTCTCTTCCACGGGGCATTGATATTGTCTTTTTATCCCACTGCGACCTACACCACTCTTCCAAGGGGAATTGATATTGACTTTTTATTCCACTTCGACCACCACCACTCTTCGAAGGGGCATGAAAATCGTCTTGTTAAGCTACTGTGACCTCTATGTCTCTTCCACGGGGCATTCATATTGTCTTTTTATTCCACTGTAACCTCCACCACTCTTCCAAGGGGCATTAAAACCGTCTTGTTAAGCTACTCTGACCTAAACGTCTCTTCCACAGGGCATTGATTTTGTCTTTTTATTCCACTGCTACCTCCACCACTCTTCCAAGGGGCATGAAAACCATTTTGTTAAGCTTCTGTGACCTCCATGTCTCTTTCACGGGGAATTGATATTGTCTTTTTAGTCCAATACGACCTCCACCGCTCTTCCAAGTGGCATTGATATTGTCTTTTTATTCCACTGCAACCTCCACAACTTTTCTAAGGGCCATTAAAACTATCTTGTTAAACTACTGTGACCTCCACGTCTCTTGCACGGGGCATTGATATTGTCTTTTTATTCCACTGCGAACTCCACCACTCTTCCAAAGGGCTTTAAAACCGTCTTGTTACGCTACTATGACCTTCACGTCTCTTCCACGGGGCATTGATATTGTGTTTTTATTCCACTGCGCCCTCCACCACTCCTCCAAGGGCGAATGATGTTTTCTTTTTTTTCCATTGCGACCTCCACTACTCTTCCAAGGGGTCATGAAAATCGTCTTGTTAAGCTACTGTGACCTCTATGTCTCTTCCACGGGGCATTCATATTGTCTTTTTATTCCACTGTAACCTCCACCACTCTTCCAAGGGGCATTAAAACTGTCTTTTTAAGCTACTGTGATCTTCACGTCTCTTCCAAGGGGCATTAAATCCTTCTTGTTAAACCACTCTGAATGACACAGCTCTGCCAAGGGGCATTAAAAAGTGTCTTGTTAAGCTACTGTGGCCTCCATGTCTCTTCCACAGGGCATTGATATTGTCTTTTTTTTTTCACTGTAGCCTCCAACACTCTTCCAAGAGGCATTAAAACTGTCTTGTTAAGCTACTGCTACCTCCACGTCTCTTCCAAGGGGCATTACAACCATCTTGTTAAACCACTCTGTACTCCACAGCTCTTCCAAGGGGCATTAAAACCATCTTGTTAAGATACTGTGAACTCCACTTCTCTTCCACGGGGCATTAATATTGTCTTTTTTTTCCACAGCGACCCCCACTACTCTTCCAATGGGCATTAAAACCGTCTTGTTAAGCTACTCTGACCTAAACGTCTCTTCCACAGGGCATTGATTTTGTCTTTTTATTCCACTGCTACCTCCACCACTCTTCCAAGGGGCATGAAAACCATTTTGTTAAGCTTCTGTGACCGCCATGTCTCTTTCACGGGGAATTGATATTGTCTTTTTAGTCCAATACGACCTCCACCACTCTTCCAAGTGGCATTGATATTGTCTTTTTATTCCACTGCAACGTCCACCACTTTTCTAAGGGCCATTAAAACTATCTTGTTAAGCTACTGTGACCTCCACGTCTCTTGCACGGGGCATTGATATTGTCTTTTTATTCCACTGCGAACTCCACCACTCTTCCAAAGGACTTTAAAACCGTCTTGTTACGCTACTATGACCTTCACGTCTCTTCAACGGGGCATTGATATTGTGTTTTTATTCCACTGCGCCCTCCACCACTCCTCCAAGGGCGATTGATGTTTTCTTTTTTTTCCATTGCGACCTCCACTACTCTTCCAAGGGGCAAAAAAAACATCTTGCTAAGCTACTGTGACCTCCACGTCTATTCCACGGCGCATTGATATTGTCTTTTTATTCCATTGTATCCTCCACCACTCTTCCAAGGGGCATTAAAACCGTCTTGTTAAGCTACAGTTACCTTCACGTCTCTTCCAAGGGGCATTAAACCGTCTTGCTAAGCCACTCTGAACTCCACAGCTCTGCTCTCTGCCAAGGGGCATTAAAATTATCTGGTTAACCTAATGTGACCTCCACGTCTCTTCCACTGGGCATTGATGTAGTGTTTTTATTACACTGCGACCTTCACCACTCTTCCAAGGGGCAATGAAACCATATTGCTAAGCTACTGTGACCTCCACGTCTCTTCCACGGGGCATTGATATTGTCTTTTTTTTCCACTGCAACCTCCACCAGTCTTCCAAGAGGCATTGATATTGTCTTTTTATTCCACTACGACCTCCACCACTCTTCCAAGGGGCATTAAAACCGTCTTGTTAAACGACTCTGTTCTCCACAGCTCTTCCAAGGGGCATTAAAACCGTCTTGTTAAGATACTGTGCCCTCCATGTCTCTTCCACGGGGCATTGATATTGTCTTTTTATTCCACTGAGACCTTCACCACTGTTCCAAGGAGTATTAAAATCATCTTTTTAAGCTACTGTGACATCCACGTCTCTTCCAAGGGGCATCTAAACTGTCTTGTTTAACCACTCTGAACTCCACTGCTCTTACAAGGGGCATTAAAACCGTCTTATTAGGCTACAGTGACCTCCACATCTCTTCCAAGGGGCATTAAAACCATCTTGTTACACCACTTTGAACTCCAGAGCTCTTCCAAGGGGCTTTAAAACCGTCTTATTAAGCTACTTTGACCTCCACGTCCCTTCCACGGGGCATTGATATTGTCTTTTTCTTCCACTGCGACTTCCACCACTCTTCCAAGGGGCATTAAAACTGTCTTGTTAATCTACTGTGATCTCCACATCTCTTCCACGGGATATTGATATTGTCTTTTTATTCCACTGCAACCTCCACCAGTCTTCCAAGGGGCATTGATATTGTCTTTTTATTCCACTACGACCTCCACCACACTTCCAAGGGGCATTAAAACCATCTAGTTAAACCACTCTGTACTCCACAGCTCTTCCAAGGGGCATTAAAACCATCTTGTTAAGATACTGTGCCCTCCACGTCTCTTCTACGGGGCATTGATATTGTCTTTTTAATCCACTGAGACCTTCACCACTCTTCCAAGGAGTATTAAAATCATCTTTTTAACTACTGTGACATCCACGTCTCTTCCAAGGGGCATTTAAACCATCTTTTTAAACCACTCTGAACTCCACAGCTCTTACAAGGGGCATTAAAACCGTCTTGTTAAGATACTGTGCCCTCCACGTCTCTTCCACAGGGCATTGATATTGTCTTTTTATTCCACTGAGACCTTCACCACTCTTCCAAGGAGTATTAAAATCATCTTTTTAAGCTACTGTGTTCTCCACGTCTCTTCCACGGGGACATTGATATTGTCTTTTTATTCCACTGTAACCTTCACCACTCTTCCAAGGGGCATTAAAACCATCTTGTTAAGCTACTGTGACTTTCACCTTTCTTCCAAGGGGCATTAAAACCGTCTTGTTAAGATACTGTGCCCTCCACGTCCCTTCCAAGGGACATTTAAACCGTCTTGTTAAACCACTCTAAACTCCACTGCTCTTACAAGGGGCATTAAAGCCGTCTTGTTAGGCTACTGTGACCTCCACGTCTCTTCCAAGGGGCATTAAAACCGTCTTGTTACACTACTCTGAACTCCAAAGCTCTTCCTAGGGGCATTAAAACTGTCTTATTAAGCTACTTTGACCTCCACGTCCCTTCCACGGGGCATTGATATTGTCTTTTTATTCCACTGCGACTTCCACCACTCTTCCAAGGGGCAATAAAACTGTCTTGTTAATCTACTGTGATCTCCACATCTCTTCCACGGGATATTGATATTGTCTTTTTATTCCACTGCAACCTCCACCAGTCTTCCAAGGGACATTGATATTGTCTTTTTATTACACTACGACCTCCACCACTCTTCCAAGGGGCATTAAAACCGTCTTGTTAAACCACTCTGTTCTCCACAGCTCTTCCAAGGGGCATTAAAACCGTCTTGTTAAGATACTGTGCCCTCCATGTCTCTTCCACGGGGCATTGATATTGTCTTTTTATTCCACTGAGACCTTCACCACTGTTCCAAGCAGTATTAAAATCATCTTTTTAAGCTACTGTGACATCCACGTCTCTTCCAAGGGGCATTTAAACTGTCTTATTTAACCACTCTGAACTCCACTGCTCTTACAAGGGGCATTAAAACCGTCTTATTAGGCTACAGTGACCACCACGTCTCTTCCAAGGGGCATTAAAACCATCTTGTTACACCACTTTGAACTCCAGAGCTCTTCCAAGGGGCTTTAAAACCGTCTTATTAAGCTACTTTGACCTCCACGTCCCTTCCACGGGGCATTGATATTGTCTTTTTATTCCACTGCGACTTCCACCACTCTTCCAAGGGGCAATAAAACTGTCTTGTTAATCTACTGTGATCTCCACATCTCTTCCACGGGATATTGATATTGTCTTTTTATTCCACTGCAACCTCCACCAGTCTTCCAAGGGACATTGATATTGTCTTTTTATTACACTACGACCTCCACCACTCTTCCAAGGGGCATTAAAACCATATTGTTAAACCACTCTGTACTCCACAGCTCTTCCAAGGGGCATTAAAACCATCTTGTTAAGATACTGTGCCCTCCACGTCTCTTCTACGGGGCATTGATATTGTCTTTTTAATCCACTGAGACCTTCACCACTCTTCCAAGGAGTATTAAAATCATCTTTTTAACTACTGTGACATCCACGTGTCTTCCAAGGGGCATTTAAACCATCTTGTTAAACCACTCTAAACTCCACAGCTCTTACAAGGGGCATTAATATCATCTTTTTAAGCTACTGTGATCTCCACGTCTCTTCCACGGGGCATTGATATTGTCTTTTTATTCCACTGTAACCTCCACCACTCTTCCAAGGGGCATTAAAACCATCTTGTTAAGCTACTGTGAATTTCACATTTCTTCCAAGGGGCATTAAAACCGTCTTGTTAAACCACTCCGAACTCCACAGTTCTGCCAAGGGGCATTAAAACCGTCTTGATAATCTACTGTGACCTCCACCTCTCTTCCACGCGGCAATGATATTGTCTTTTTATTTAACTGTGACTTCCACCACTCTTACAAGTGGGCAATAAAACCGTCTTGTTAAGCTACTGTGACCTCAACCTCTCTTCAACGGGGCATTGATATTGTCTTCTTATTCCACTGTAAACTCCACGACTCTTCCAAAGGGCTTTAAAACCGTCTTGTTACACTACCATGACCTTCACGTCTCTTCCACGGGGCACTGATATTGTGTTTTTATTCCACTGCGACCTCCACCACTCCTCCAAGGGTGATGGATAGTTTCTTTTTTTTTCCATTGCGACCTCCACTACTCTTCCAAGGGGCAAAAAAAACATCTTGCTAAGCTACTGTGACCTCCACGTCTATTCCACGGGTCATTGATATTGTCTTTTTATTCCATTGTATCCTCCACCACTCTTCCAAGGGGCATTAAAACCGTCTTGTTAAGCTACAGTTACCTTCACGTCTCTTCCAAGGGGCATTAAAACCGTCTTGTTAAGCCACTCTGAACACCACAGCTCTGCCCTCTGCCAAGGGGCATTAAAATTATCTGGTTAACCTAATGTGACCTCCACGCCTCTTCCACTGGGCATTGATATAGTGTTTTTATTCCACTGTAACCTCCACCACTCTTCCAAGGGGCATTAAAATCGTCTTGTAAAGCTACTATGACCTTCACATCTCTTCCAAGGGACATTAAAATCATCTTGTTAAACCACTCTGAACTCCACAGCTCTGCCAAGGTGCATTAAAACCGTCTTGATAATCTACTGTGACCTGAATGTCTCTTCCACACGGCAATGATATTGTCTTTTTATTCCACTGCGATCACAACCACTCTTCCAAGGTGCAATAAAACTGTCTTGTTAAGCCACTGTGACCTCCACGTCTCTTCCACGGGGCATTGATATTGTCTTTTTATTCCGCTGTAACCTCCACCCCTCTTCCAAGGGGAATTAAAACCGTCTTGTTAAGCTACTGTGACCTTCACGTCTCATCCACTGGGCATTGATATTGTCTTTTTATTCCACTGCGACCTCCATCACTCTTCCAAGCGGCATTGATATTGTCATTTTATTATACTGCGAACCACCACCACTCTTCCAAGAGGCATTAAAATCGTCTTGTTACGCTACTGTGACCTCCTCTTCTCTTCCACTGGGCATTAATATTGTCTTTATATTCCACTGTAACCTCCACCACTCTTCCAAGGGGCATTAAACCTTCTTGTTAAACTACTGTGACCTCCACGTCTCTTCCAGGGGGAATTAAAACCGTCTTGCTAAACCACTCTGAACTCCACAGCTCTTCCAAGGGGCATTAAAACCTTCTTATTAAGCTACTTTGACCTCCACGTCTCTTTTACGGGGAATTGATATTGTCTTTATATTCCACTGTAACCTCCACCACTCTTCCAAGGGGCATTAAAACCATCTTGTTAAATCACTCTGTACTCCACAGCTCTTCCAAGGGGCATTAAAACCATCTTGTTAAGCTACTGTGATCTCCACGTCTCTTCCACAGGGTATTGATATTGTCTTTTTATTCCACTGTGACCTCCACCAATCTTCCAAGGGGCATTGATAATGTCTTTTTCTTCCACTAAGACCTCCACCACTCTTCCAAGGGGCATTAAAACCATCTTGTTAAGCTACTGTGACCTTCACCTCTTTTCCAAGGGGCATTAAAACCGTCTTGTTAAACCACTCTGAACTCCACAGTTCTGCCAAGGGGCATTAAATCCGTCTTGATAATCTTCTGTGACCTCCACGTCTCTTCCACGCGGCAATGATATTGTATTTTTATTCCACTGCTACGTCCACCACTCTTACAAGTTGGAAATAAAACCGTCTTTTTAAGCTCCTGTGACCTCCATGTCTCTTCCATGGGGCACTGATAATGTCTTTTTATTCCAATGTAACCTCCACCACTTTTCCAAGGGGCAGAAAAACCATCTTGTTAAGCTACTGTGACCTCCATGTCTCTTCCAAGGGACATTAAAACCATCTTTTTAAACCTCTCTGAACACAACAGCTCTTCAAAGGGGCATTAAAACCGTCTTATTATGCTACTGTTACCTTCATGTCTCTTCCACGGGAAATTAATATTGTCTTTTCATTCCACTGCGTCCTCCACCACTCTTCCAAGCGGCATTAAATTTGTCTTGTTAAGTTACTGTGACCTCCACGTCTCTTCCACGGGGCATGGATATTGTCTTTTTATTCCACTGCGACCTCCACAACTCTTCCAAGGGGCATTAAAACCATCATGTTAAGCTACTGTGACCTCCACTTCTCTGCGAAGGGGCATTAAAACTTTCTTGTTAAACCACTCTATACTCCACCACATTTCCAAGGGGTATTACAACCGTCTTGTTAAGCTACTGTGACCTCCACGTCTTTTCCACGGGGCATTAATATTGTCTTTTTATTCCACTGCAACCTCCACCTCTCTTCCAAGGTGCATTAAAACCGTCTTGTTAAGCTATTGTGACCTCCAAGTCTTTTCCACGGGGCATTGATATTGTCTTTTTATTCCACTGCGACCTCCACCACTCTTTCAAAGGGCATTAAAACTGTTTTGTTAAGCTACTGTGACCTCCACGTCTCTTCAACTGGGCATTGATATTGTCTTTTTTTTCCACTGCGACCTCCACCACTCTTCCAAGGGGCATTAAAACCGTCTTGTTAACCTACTGTGACATCCATGTCTCCTCCAAGGGGCATTAACACCGTCTTGTTAAACCACTCTGAATTCCACAGCTCTTCCAAGGGGCTGTAAAACCATGGTATTAAGCTACTTTGACCTCGACGTCTCTTCCACGGGGCAATGATAATGTCTTTTTATTCCTCTTCGACCTCCATCACTCTTCAAAGGGGCATGAAAACCATATTGTTAAGGTGCTGTGACCACCACGTCTCTTCCACGGGGCATTGATATTGTCTTTTTTCCACTGTGATCTCCACCACTCTTCCAAGGGGCATTGATATTATCTTTATATTCCATTGCGATCTCCACCACTCTTCCAAGGGACATTGAAACCGTCTTGTTAAGCTACTGTGATCTCCACGTCTCTTCCACGGGGCATTGATATTGTCTTTTTATTCCACTGTAACCTCCACCACTCTTCCAAGGGGCATTAAAACCATTTTGTAAAGCTACTGTGACCTCCATGTCTCTTCCACGGGGCATTGATATTGTCTTTTTATTCCACTGCTACATCCACCACTCTTCCAAGTGGCAGTGATATTTTATTTTTATTCCACTGCGACCACCACCACTCTTCGAAGGGGCATTAAAACCGTCTTGTTAAGCTACTGTGACCTCCACGTCTCTTCCACGGGGCATTGATATTGTCTTTTTATTCCACTGCGACCTCCACCACTCTTCCAAGGGGCATTAAAACCGCCTTGTTAAGCTACTGTGGCCTCCACGTCTCATCCAAGGGGCATTGATTTTGTCTTTTTATTCCACTGCTACCTCCACCACTTTTCCAATGGGCATTGACATTGTCTTTTTATTCCACTGCTACATCCACCACTCTTCCAAGGGGCATTAAAACCGCCTTGTTAAGCTACTGTGACCTCTACGTCTCTTTCATGGGCCATTGATATTGACATTTTATTCCACTGCGACCTCAACCACTCTTCCAAGGGGCATTGATATTGTCTTTTTATTCCACTGCGACCACCACCACTCTTCGAAGGGGCATTAAAACGGTCTTGTTAAGCTACTGTGACATCCACGTCTCTTCCACGGGGCATTGATATTGTCTTTTTATTCCACTGCGACCTCCATCACTCTTCAAAGGGGTATTAAAACCGTATTGTTAAGCTGCTGTGACCACCACATCTCTTCCACGGGGCATTGATATTGTCTTTTTTCCACTGTGATCTCCACCACTCTTCCAAGGGGCATTGATATTATCTTTATATTCCACTGCGATCTCCACCACTCTTCCAAGGGACATTGAAACCGTCTTGTTAAGCTACTGTGATCTCCACGTCTCTTCCACGGGGCATTGATATTGTCTTTTTATTCCACTGTAACCTCCACCACTCTTCCAAGGGGCATTAAAACCGTCTTGTAAAGCTACTGTGACCTCCACGTCTCTTCCACTTGGCATTGATATTGTCTTTTAATTCCACTGCGACCTCCACCACTCCTCCAAGGGTGATTGATATTTTCTTTTTTTTCCATTGCGACCTCCACTACTCTTCCAAGGGGCAAAAAAAACATCTTGCTAAGCTTCTGTGACCTCCACGTCTATTCCACGGGGCATTGATATTGTCTTTTTATTCCATTGTAACCTCCACCACTTTTCCAAGGGGCATTAAAACCGTCTTGTTAAGCTACAGTTACCTTCACGTCTCTTCCAGGGGGCATTAAAACCGTCTTGTTAAGCCACTCTGAACTCCACAGCTCTGTCCTCTGCCAAGGGGCATTAAAATTATCTGGTTAACCTAATGTGACCTCCACGTCTCTTCCACTACGCATTCATGTAGTGTTTTTATTCCACTGTAACCTCCACCACTCTTCCAAGGGGCATTAAAATCATCTTGTAAAGCTACTGTGACCTTCACATCTCTTCCAAGGGACATTAAAATCGTCTTGTTAAACCACTCTGAACTCCACAGCTCTGCCAAGGTGCATTAAAACCGTCTTGATAATCTACTGTGACCTCCATGTCTCTTCTACGTGGCAATGATATTTTCTTTTTATTCCACTGAGATCACAACCACTCTTCAAAGGGGCAATAAAACTGTCTTGTTAAGCCACTGTGACCTCCGCGTCTCTTCCTCGGGGCATTGATATTGTCTTTTTATTCCGCTGTAACCTCCACCACTCTTCCAAGGGGCATTAAAACCGTCTTGTTAAGTTAATGTGACCTTCACGTCTCTTCCACTGGGCATTGATATTGTCTTTTTATTCCACTGCGACCTTCACCACTTTTCCAAGGGGCATTGATATTGTCTTTTTATTCCACTGTGACCACCACCACTCATCGAAGGGGCATTAAAACCGTCTTGTTAAGCTACTGTGACATCCACGTCTCTTCCACGGGGCATTGACATTGTCTTTTTATTCCACTGCGACCTCCATCACTCTTCAAAGGGGTATTAAAACCGTATTGTTAAGCTGCTGTGACCACCACATTTCTTCCACGGGGCATTGATATTGTCTTTTTTCCATTGTGATCTCCACCACTCTTCCAAGGGGCATTCATATTATCTTTATATTCCACTGCGATCTCCACCACTCTTCCAAGGTACATTAAAACAGTCTTGTTAAGCTACTGTGACCTCCACGTCTCTTCCATGGGGCATTGATATTGTCTTTTTATTCCACTGTAACCTCCACGACTCTTCCAAAGGGCTTTAAAACCGTCTTGCTACGCTACTATGACCTTCACGTCTCTTCAACGGGACATTGATATTGTGTTTTTATTCCACTGCGACCTCCACCACTCCTCAAAGGGTGATTGATATTTTCTTTTTTTTCCATTGCGACCTCCACTACTCTTCCAAGCGGCAAAAAAAACATCTTGCTAAGCTACTGTGACCTCCACGTCTATTCCACGGGGCATTGATATTGTCTTTTTATTCCATTGTAACCTCCACCACTCTTCCAAGGGGCATTAAAACCGTCTTGTTAAGCTACAGTTACCTTCATGTCTCTTCCAAGGGGCATTAAAATCGTCTTGTTAAGCCACTCTGAACTCCACAGCTCTGCCCTCTGCCAAGGGGCATTAAAATTATCTGGTTAACCTATTGTGACCTCCACGTCTCTTCTACTGGGCATTGATGTAGTGTTTTTATTCCACTGTAACCTCCACCACTCTTCCAAGGGGCATTAAAATCGTCTTGTAAAGCTACTGTGACCTTAACATCTCTTCCAAGGGACATTAAAATCGTCTTGTTAAACCACTCTGAACTCCACAGCTCTGCCAAGGTGCATTAAAACCGTCTTGATAATCTACTGTGACCTCCATGTGTCTTCCACGCGGCAATGATATTGTCTTTATATTCCACTGCAATCACAACCACTCTTCCAAGGGGCAATAAAACTGTCTTGTTAAGCCACTGTGACCTCCTCGTCTCTTCCACGGGGCATTGATATTGTCTTTTTATTCCGCTGTAACCTCCACCACTCTTCCAAGGGGCATTAAAATCGTCTTGTTAAGCTACTGTGACCTTCACGTCTCTTCCACTGGGCATTGATATTGTCTTTTTATTCCACTACGACCTCCACCACTCTTCCAAGGGGCATTGATATTGTCATTTTATTATACTGCGAACCACCACCACTCTTCCAAGAGGCATTAAAATCGTCTTGTTACGCTACTGTGACCTCCTCTTCTCTTCCACTGGGCATTAATATTGTCTTTATATTCCACTGTAACCTCCACCACTCTTCCAAGGGGCATTAAACCTTTCCTCTTAAGCTACTGTGACCTCCACGTCTCTTCCAAGGGGAATTAAAACCGTCTTGTTAAACCACTCTGAACTCCACAGCTCTTCCAAGGGGCATTAAATCCGTCTTATTAAGCTACTTTGACTTCCACGTCTCTTTTACGGGGAATTGATATTGTCTTTATATTCCACTGTAACCTCCACCACTCTCCCAAGGGGCATTAAACCTTCTTGTTAAGCTACTGTGATCTCCACGTCTCTTCCACGGGGTATTGATATTGTCTTTTTATTCCACTGTGACCTCCACCAATCTTCCAAGGGGCATTGATAATGTCTTTTTATTCCACTAAGACCTCCACCACTCTTCCAAGGGGCATTAAAACCGTCTTGTTAAGCTACTGTGACCTTCACCTCTTTTCCAAGGGGCATTAAAACCGTCTTGTTAAACCACTCTGAACTCCACAGTTCTGCCAAGGGGCATTAAATCCGTCTTGATAATCTACTGTGACCTCCACGTCTCTTCCACGCGGCAATGATATTGTATTTTTATTCCACTGCGACGTCCACCACTCTTACAAGTTGGAAATAAAACCGTCTTGTTAAGCTACTGTGACCTCCATGTCTCTTCCATGGGGCACTGGTAATGTCTTTTTATTCCAATGTAACCTCCACCACTTTTCCAAGGGGCACGAAAACTGTCTTGTTAAACTACTGTGACCTCCATGTCTCTTCCAAGGGACATTAAAGCCATCTTTTTAAACCTCTCTGAACTCCACAGCTCTTCCAAGGGGCATTAAAACCGTCTTTTTATGCTACTGTTACCTCCATGTCTCTTAAACGGGATATTGATATTGTCTTTTCATTCCACTGCGTCCTCCACCACTCTTCCAAGGGGCATTAAATTTGTCTGGTTAAGCTACTGTGACCTCCACGTCTCTTCCACGGGGCATTGATATTGTCTTTTTATTCCACTGCGACCTCCACCACTCTTCCAAGGGGCATTAAAACCATCTTGTTTAGCTGCTGCGACCTCCACTTCTCTGCCAAGGGGCATTAAAACTTTCTTTTTAAACCACTCTGTACTCCACCACATTTCCAAGGGGCATTAAAACCGTCTTGTTAAGCTACTGTGACCTCCATGTCTCTTCCACGGGGCATTAATATTGTCTTTTTATTCCACTGCAACCTCCACCACTCTTCCAAGGGGCATTAAAACCGTCTTGTTAAGCTGCTGTGACCCTCCAAGTCTTTTCCACGGGGCATTGATATTGTCTTTTTATTCCACTGCGACCTCCACCACTCTTTCAAAGGGCATTAAAACTGTTTTGTTAAGCTACTGTGACCTCCACGTCTCTTCAACTGGGCATTGATATTGTCTTTTTTTTCCACTGCGACTTACACCACTCATCCAAGGGACATTAAAACCGTCTTGTTAAGCTACTGTGACCTCCATGTCTCTTCCAAGGGGCATTACCACCATCTTGTTAAACCACTCTGAATTCCACACCTCTTCCAATGGGCAGTAAAGCCATGTTATTAAGATACTTTGACCTCGACGTCTCTTCCACGGGGCAATGATAATGTCTTTTTATACCACTTCGACCTCCATCACTCTTCAAAGGGGCATTAAAACAGTATTGTTAAGTTGCTGTGACCACCACGTCTCTTCCACGGGGCATTGATATTGTCTTTTTTCCACTGTGATCTCCACCAGTCTTCCAAGGGGCATTGATATTATCTTTATATTCCACTGCGATCTCCACCACTCTTCCAAGGGACATTGAAATCATTTTGTTAAGCTACTGTGATCTACACTTCTCTTCCACGGGGACTTGATATTGTCTTTTTATTCCACTGTAACCTCCACCACTCTTCCAAGGGGCATTAAAACTGTTTTGTAAAGCTACTGTGACCTCCATGTCTCTTCCACGGGGCATAGATATTGTCTTTTTATTCCACTGCTACCTCCACCACTCTTCCAAGGGGTATTGATATTGTCTTTTTATTCCACTGCTACCACCACCACTCTTCGAAGGGGCATTAAAACCGTCTTGTTAAGCTACTGTGACCTCCACGTCTCTTCCACGGGGCATTGATATTGTATTTTTATTCCACTGCGACCTCCACCACTCTTCCAAGGGGCATTAGAACCGCCTTGTTAAGCTACTGTGGCCCCCACGTCTCATCCAAGGGGCATTGATTTTGTCTTTTTATTCCACTGCTACCTCCACCACTTTTCCAATGGGCATTAAAACCATCTTCTTAAGCTACTGTGACCTCTACGTCTCTTCCACGGGGCATTGATATTGTCATTTTATTCCACTGCGACCTCCACCACTCTTCCAAGGTGCATTGATATTGTCTTTTTATTCCACTGCGACCACCATAACTCTTCGAAGGGGCATTAAAACCATCTTGTTAAGCTACTGTGACATCCAGGTCTCTTCCACGGGGCATTGATATTGTCTTTTTATTCCACTGCGACCTCCATGACTCTTCAAAGGGGTATTAAAACTGTATTGTTAAGCTGCTGTGACCACGACATCTCTTCCACGGGGCATTGATATTGTCTTTTTTCCACTGTGATCTCCACCACTCTTCCAAGGGGCATTCATATTATCTTTATATTCCACTGCGATCTCCACCACTCTTCCAAGGGGCATTGAAACCGTCTTGTTAAGCTACTGTGATCTCCACGTCTCTTCCACGGGGCATTGATATTGTCTTTTTATTACACTGTAACCTCCACCACTCTTCCAAGGGGCATTAAAACCATCTTGTAAAGCTACTGTGACCTCCACGTCTCTTCCAAGGGGCAATGATATTGTCTTTTTATTCCACTGCGACCACCACTACTCTTCGAAGGGGCATTAAAACCATTTTGTTAAGCTACTGTGATCTACACTTCTCTTCCACAGGGAATTGATATTGTCTTTTTATTCCACTGTAACCTCCACCACTCTTCCAAGGGGCATTAAAACTGTTTTGTAAAGCTACTGTGACCTCCATGTCTCTTCCACGGGGCATAGATATTGTCTTTTTATTCCACTGCTACCTCCACCACTCTTCCAAGGGGCATTGATATTGTCTTTTTATTCCACTGCGATCACCACCACTCTTCGAAGGGGCATTAAAACCGTCTTGTTAAGCTACTGTGACCTCCACGTCTCTTCCACGGGGCATTGATATTGTATTTTTATTCCACTGCGACCTCCACCACTCTTCCAAGGGGCATTAGAACCGCCTTGTTAAGCTACTGTGGCCCCCACGTCTCATCCAAGGGGCATTGATTTTGTCTTTTTATTCCACTGCTACCTCCACCACTTTTCCAATGGGCATTAAAACCATCTTCTTAAGCTACTGTGACCTCTACGTCTCTTCCACGGGGCATTGATATTGTCATTTTATTCCACTGCGACCTCCACCACTCTTCCAAGGGGCATTGATATTGTCTTTTTATTCCACTGCGACCACCATAACTCTTCGAAGGGGCATTAAAACCGTCTTGTTAAGCTACTGTGACATCCAGGTCTCTTCCACGGGGCATTGATATTGTCTTTTTATTCCACTGCGACCTCCATCACTCTTCAAAAGGGTATTAAAACTGTATTGTTAAGCTGCTGTGACCACGACATCTCTTCCACGGGGCATTGATATTGTCTTTTTTCCACTGTGATCTCCACCACTCTTCCAAGGGGCATTGATATTATCTTTATATTCCACTGCGATCTCCACCACTCTTCCAAGGGGCATTGAAACCGTTTTGTTAAGCTACTGTGATCTCCACGTCTCTTCCACGGGGCATTGATATTGTCTTTTTATTACACTGTAACCTCCACCACTCTTCCAAGGGGCATAAAAACCATCTTGTAAAGCTACTGTGACCTCCACGTCTCTTCCAAGGGGCATTGATATTGTCTTTTTATTCCACTGCGACCACCACTACTCTTCGAAGGGACATTAAAACCATTTTGATAAGCTACTGTGACCTCCACGTCTCTTCCACGGGGCGTTGATATTGTCTTTTTATTCCACTGCGACCTCCACCACTCTTCCAAGGGGCATTGATATTGTCTTTTTATTCCACTGCGACCACCACCACTCTTCGAAGGTGCATTAAAACCGACTTGTTAAGCTACTGTGACCTCCACGTCTCTTCCACGGGGCATTGATATTGTCTTTTTATTCCACTGCGACCTCCACCACTCTTCCAAGGGGCATTAAAACCGTCTTGTTAAGCTACTGTGACCTCCACGTCTCTTCTACGGGGCACTGATATTGTCTTTTTATTCCCTGCGACCTACACCACTCTTCCAAGGGGCAATAAAATTTTCTTTTTAAGCAACTGTGACCTCCACGTTTCTTCCACGGGGCAGAGATATTTTCTTTTTATTCCAATGCGACATCCACCACTCTTCCAAGGTGCATTGATATTGTCTTTTTATTCCACTGCAACCTCCAACACTCTTCCAAGGGGCATTAAAACTGTCTTGATAAGCTACTGTGACCGCCACATCTCTTCCACGGGGCGTTGATATTATCTTTTTATTCCAATGTAACCTTCACCACCTTTCCAACGTGCATTAGAACTGCCTTGTTAAGCTACTGTGGCCTCCCCGTCTCATCCAAGGGGAATTAAAACCGTCTTGTTAAACCAATCTGAACTCCACAGCTCTTCCAAGGGGCATTAAAACCGTCTTGTTAAGCTACTGTGACCTCCACGTATATTCCACGGGGCATTTATATTGACTTTTTAATCCAATGCGATCTCCACCACTCTTCCAAGGGGCATTAAAACTGTGTTGTTAAGCTACTGTGACCTCGACATCTCTTCCACGGGGCATTGAAATTGTCTTTTTCTTCCACTGTAACCTCCACCACTTTTCCAATGGGCATTAAAACTCTCTTTTTAAGCTACTGTGACCGCCACGTCTCATCCAAGGATCATTAATACCGTCTTTATAAACCACTCTGAACTTCACAGCTCTTCCAAGGTATATTAAAACCATCTTGTTAAGCTACTTTGACCTCCACGTCTCTTCCACGGGGCATTAATATTGGCTTTTTATTCCACTGCGACCTCCACCACTCTTCCAAGGGGCATTAAAACCATCTTGTTAAGCTACTTCTACGTTCACGTCTCTTGCACGGGGCATTGATATTCTCTTTTTACTCCACTGCAACCTCCACCACTCTTCTAAGGGGCACTAAACCTGTATTGTTAAGCTACTGTGACCACAATGTCTCTTCCACAGGGCATTGATATTGTCTTTTTATTCCACTGCGACCTCCACCAATCTTCCAAGTGGCATTAAAACAGTCTTGTTAAGCTACTATTACCTCCACGTCTCTTCCACGGGGCATTGATATTGTCTTTTTATTCCACTGCGACCAACATCACTCTTCCAAGGAACATTGATATTGTCTTTTTATTCCACTGCGACCCCCACAGCTCTTCCAACGGGCATTAAAACCGTCTTGTTAAGCTACTGTGACTTCCACGTCTCTTCCAAGGGGCATTAAAACCGTCTTGTTAAACCTCTCTCAACTCCACAGCTCTTCCAAGGGGCATTAAAACAGTCTTATAAAGCTACTGTGACCTCCACGTTTCTTCCACTGGGCATTGATATTGTCTTTTTATTCCAATGTAACCTACACCACGATTCCAATTGGCACTAAAACCGTCTTGTTAAGCTACTGTGACCTCCATGCCTCTTCCAAGGGGCATTAAAACTGTCTTGTTAAACCTCTCTGAACTACACAGTTCTTCCAAGGGGCATTAAAACAGTCTTGTTATGCTACTGTGACCTTCATGTCTGTTCCACTGGGTATTGATATTGTCTTCTTATACCACTGCGACCTCCACCACTCTTCCAAGGGGCTTTAAAATAGCCTTGTTAAGATACTGTGACCTCCACGTCCCTTCTACGGGGCATTGATATTGTCTTTTTATTCCACTGTATCCTCCACCACTCTTCCAAAGGGCATTAAAACTGTCTTGTTAAGCTACTGTCATCTTCACGTCTCTTCCAAGGGGCATTAAATCCTTCTTGTTAAACCACTCTGAATGCCACAGCTCTGCCAAGGGGCATTAAAAAGTGTCTTGTTAAGCTACTGTGGCCTCCATGTCTTTTCCACAGGGCATTGATATTGTCTTTTTTTTTCACTGTAACCTCCACCACTCTTCCAAGAGGCATTAAAACTGTCTTGTTAAGCTACTGCTACCTCCACGTCTCTTCCAAGGGGCATTAAAACCATCTTGTTAAACCACTCTGTGCTCCACAGCTTTTCCAAGGGGCATTAAAACCATCTTGTTAAGCTACTGTGACCTCCACGTCTCTTCCACGGGGCATTGATATTGTCTTTTTATTCCACAGCGACCCCCACTACTCTTCCAATGGGCATTAAAACCGTCTTGTTAAGCGACTCTGACCTCCACGTCTCTTCCACGGGGCATTGATTTTGTCTTTTTATTCCACTGCTACCTCCACCACTCTTCCACGGGGCATGAAAACCATTTTGTTAAATTTCTGTGACCTCCATGTCTCTTCTACGGGGAATTGATATTGTCTTTTTAGTCCAATACGATCTCCACCACTCTTCCAAGGGGCATTGATATTGTCTTTTTATTCCACTGCAACCGCCACAACTTTTCTAAGGGCCATTAAAACCATCTTGTTAAGCTACTGTGACCTCCACGTCTCTTACACGGGGCATTGATATTGTTTTTTTATTCCACTGCGACATCCACCACTCTTCCAAGGGGCATTAAAACCGCTTTGTTAAACTACTGTGACCTCCACGTCTCTTCCACGGGGCATTGATATTGTATTTTTATTCCACAGCGACCTCCACGACTCTTCCAAGGGGCATTAAAACCGTCTTGTTAAGCTACTGTGACCTCCACGTCTTTTCCAAGGGGCATTGATATTGTCTTCTTATTCCACTGCGACCTCCACCCATCTTCCAAGCGGCATTAAAACTGTCTTGTTAAGCTACTATTACCCCCACGTCTCTTCCACGGGGCATTGATATTGTCTTTTTATTCCACTGCAACCAACATCACTCTTCCAAGTAACATTGATATTGTCTTTTTATTCCACTGCGACCCCCACAACTCTTCCAACGGGCATTAAAACCATCTTGTTAAGCTACTGTGACTTCCACGTCTCTTCCAAGGGGCATTAAAACCGCCTTGTTAAACCTCTCTGAACTCCACAGCTCTTCCAAGGGGCATTAAAACTGTCTTGTTATGCTACTGTGACCTCCACATTTCTTCCAATGGGCATTGATATTGTCTTTTTATTCCAATGTAACCTACACCACGATTCCAATTGGCACTAAAACCGTCTTGTTAAGCTACTGTGACCTCCACGTCTCTTCCAAGTGGCATTAAAACTGTCTTGTTAAACCTCTCTGAACTCCACAGTTCTTCCAAGGGGCATTAAAACAGTCTGGTTATGCTACTGAGACCTTCATGGCTGTTCCACTGGGTATTGATATTGTCTTCTTATACCACTGCTACCTCCACCACTCTTCCAAGGGGCATTAAAATAGTCTTGTTACGCTACTGTGACCTCCACGTCCCTTCTACGGGGCATTGATATTGTCTTTTTATTCCACTGCAACCTCCACCACTCTTCCAAGGGGCATTGTTATTGTTTTTTTATTCCACTGCGACCTCCACTACTCTTCCAAGGGACTTTGATATTGTCTTTTTATTACTCTGCGACCTCCACCAAGGGGCAATAAAGCCATCTTTTTAAGCTACTGTGACCTCCAAGTCTCTTCCACGGGGCATTCATATTGTCTTTTCATTCCACTGTAACCTCAACCACTCTTCCAAGGGGCATTAAAACTGTCTTGTTAAGCTACTGTCATCTTCACGTCTCTTCAAAGGGGCATTAAATCCTTCTTGTTAAACCACTCTGAATGCCACAGCTCTGCCAAGGGGCATTAAAAAGTGTCTTGTTAAGCTACTGTGGCCTCCACGTCTTTTCCACAGGGCATTGATATTGTCTTTTTTTTTCACTGTAACCTCCACCACTCTTACAAGAGGCATGAAAACTGTCTTGTTAAGCTACTGCTACCTCCACGTCTCTTCCAAAGGGCTTTAAAACCATCTTGTTAAACCGCTCTGTACTCCACAGCTCTTCCAAGGTGCATTAAAACCATCTTGTTAAGCTACTGTAACCTCCACGTCTCTTCCACGGGGCATTGATTTTGTCTTTTTATTCCACTGCTACCTCCACCACTCTTCCACGGGGCATGAAAACCATTTTGTTAAGTTTCTGTGACCTCCATGTCTCTTCTACGGGGAATTGATATTGTCTTTTTAGTCCAATACGACCTCCACCACTCATCCAAGGGGCATTATTATTGTCTTTTTATTCCACTGCAACCGCCACAACTTTTCTAAGGGCCATTAAAACCATCTTGTTAAGCTACTGTGACCTCCACGTCTCTTACACGGGACATTGATATTGTTTTTTTATTCCACTGTGACCTCCACCACTCTTCCAAGGGGCATTAAAACCGCTTTGTTAAACTACTGTGACCTACACGTCTTTTCCACGGGGCATTGATATTGTATTTTTATTCCACAGCGACCTCCACTACTCTTCCAAGGGGCATTAAAACCGTCTTGTTAAGCTACTGTGACCTCCACGTCTTTTCCAAGGGGCATTGATTTTGTCTTTTTATTCGAATGCGACCTCCACCACTCTTCCAAGGAACATTGATATTGTCTTTTTATTCCACTGCGACCTCCACCCCTTTTCTAAGGGCCATTAAAACCAACTTGTTAAGCTACTGTGACCTCCACGTCTCTTGCACCGGGCATTGATATTGTATTTTTATTCCACTGCAAACTCCACCACTCTTTTAAGGGGCATTACAACTGTCTTTTTAAGCTATTTAGATCTCCACGTCTCTTCCCCGGGGCATTGATATTGTCTTTTTATTCCACTGTAACCTCCACCACTCTTCTAAGGTGCAGTAAAACCATCTTGTAATGCTAATGTGACCACCACGTCTCTTCCAAAAGGCATTAAAACCATCTTGTAAAATCAATCTGAACTCCACAGCTCTTCCAAGGGGCATTAAAACTGTACTGTTAAGGTAGTGTGACCTCCACGTCTCTTCCAAGGGGCATTGAAATTGTCTTTTTATTCCACAGCGACCTCCACCACTCTTCCAAGTAGTATTAAAATCGTCCTGTTAAGCTGCTGTGAAATCCACGTCTCTTCCACGGGGCATTGATTTTGTCTTTTTATTCCACTGTAACCTCCATCACTTTTCCAAGGGGCATTAAAACCATCTTGTAAAGCTAATGTGGCCTCCACGTCTCTTCCAAGGGTCAATAAAACCATCTTGTAAAACCACTCTGAACTCCACCACTTTTCCAAGAGACATTTAAACCGTCTTGTTAAGCTACTGTGACCTCCACGTCTCTTCGAAGGGGCATTGATATTGTCTTTTTATTCCACTGCGACCTCCAGCAATCTTCCAAGGGGTATTGATATTGTCTTTTTATTCCACTGCAACCTCTAGCACTCTTCCAAGGGGCCTTGATATTGTTGTTTTATTAAACTGCGAACTCCACCACTCCTCCAACGGGCATTAAAACCGTCTTGTTAAGTTACTGTGACCTCAACGTCTCTTCCACGGGGCATTGATATTGTCTTTTTATTTCACTGTAACCTCCACCACTCTTCCAAGGGGCATTAATACCGTTTTTTTAAGCTACTGTAACCTCCACGTCTCTTCCAAGGGGCTTTCAAACCGTCTTGTTAAACCACTCTGAACTCCACAGCTCTTCCAAGGGGGAGTAAATCTGACTTGTTAAGCTACTGTGACCTCCACGTTTCTTCTACGGGGCATTAATATTGTCTTTTTATTCCACTTCGAACTCCAACACTCTTCCAAAGGGCATTTAAACCGTCTTGTTTAGCTACTGTGACCTCCACGTCTCTTCCACGGGGCATTGATATTGTCTTTCTATTCCACTTTAACCTTCACCACCTTTCCAAGGGGCATTAGAACCACCTTGTTAAGCTACTGTGGCCTCCATGTCTCATCCAAGGGGCATAAAAACCATCTTGTTAAACCTCTCTGAACTCCACAGCTCATCCAAGGGGCATTAAAAACGTCTTGTTAAGGTACTGTGACCTCCACGTCTATTCCATGGGGCATTGATATTGTCTTTTTATTCCACTGCGACCTCCACCACTCTTCCAAGGGGCATTGATATTGTCTTTTTATTCAAGTGCGATATCTACCACTCTTCCAAGGGGCATTAAAACTGTCTAATTAAGCTACTGTGTCCTCCACGTCTCTTCCAAGAGCCATTGATATCGTCTTTTTATTCCACTGCGACCTCCAACACTCTTCCAAGGGGCATTAAAACCGTCTTGTTAAGCTACTGTGACCTCCACGTCTCTTCCAAGGGGCATTGATATTGTCTTTTTATTCCACTGCGACCTCCAGCAATCTTCCACGGGGTATTGATATTGTCTTTTTATTCCACTGCAACCTCCACCACTCCTCCAAGGGGCCTTGATATTGTCGTTTTATTAAACTGCGAACTCCACCACTCCTTCAAAGGGCATTAAAACCGTCTTGTTAAGTTACTGTGACCTCCACGTCTCTTCCACGGGGCATTGATATCGTCTTTTTATTCCACTGCTACCTCCACCACTCTCCAAAGGGCATTGATATTTTCTTTTTATTCCACTGCAACCTCCAGCACTCTTCCAAGGGGCAAAAAAAACATTTTGTTAAGCTACTGTGACCTCCACTTCTCTTCGACGGGGCATTGATATTGTCTTTTTATTTCACTGTAACCTCCACCACTCTTCCAAGGGGCATTAATACCGTTTTTTTAAGCTACTGTGACCTCCACGTCTCTTCCAAGGGGCTTTCAAACCGTCTTGTTAAACCACTCTGAACTCCTCAGCTCTTCCAAGGGGGAGTAAAACTGACTTATTAAGCTACTGTCACCTCCACGTTTCTTCTACGGGGCATTAATATTGTCTTTTTATTCCACTTCGAACTCCAACACTCTTCCAAGGGGCATTTAAACCGTCTTGTTTCAAACTCCAACACTCTTCCAAGGGGTATTTAAACTGTCTTGTTAAGCTACTGTGACCTCCACGTCTCATCCAAGGGGCATTCATTTATTTTTTTTTATTCCATTGCGACCTCCACCACTCTTCCAAGGGGCCGTGATATTGTCTTTTTATTACACTGCGAACTCCACCATTCTTCCAAGGGGCATTAAAACCATCTTGTAAAGCTAAAATGACCTCCACGTCTCTTCCACGGGGAATTGATGTCTTTTTAATCCACTGCGACTTCCACTACTCTTACAAGGGGCATTAAAACCATCTTGTTATGCTTCTTTGACCTCCACGTCTCTTCCCCGAGGCATTGATATTGTCTTTTATTCCACTGGGACCTCCACCATTCTTCCAAGCGGCATTGATATTGTCTTTTTATTCCACTGCGACCTCTACCACTCTTCCAAGGGGCATTAAAACCGTCATTTTAAGATACTGTGACCTCCACGTCTCTTCCAAGGGGCATTCAAACCTTCTTGGTAAACCACTGTGAACTCCACCACTCTTCCAAGGGGAATTTAAACTGTCTTGTTAAGCTACTGTGACCTCCACGTCTCTTGCAAGGGGCATTGATATCGTCATTTTATTCCACTGTGAGCTCCACCACTCTACCAAGGGGCATTTATATTGTCTTTTTTTTCCACTGCGACCTCCACCACTCTTCCAAAGGGCCTTGATAATGTGTTTTTATTCCACTGCAAACTCCACAACTCTTCCAAAAGGCATTAAAACCATCTTGTTATGCTACTGTGACCTCCATGTCTCTTCCACGCGGCATTAATATTGTCTTTAAATTCCATTGTAACCTTTACCACTCTTCCAAAGGGCAATATAACCATATTGTTAAGCTACTTTGAGCTCCACGTCTCTTCCAAGGGGCATTGATATTGTCGTTTTATTCCCTGCGACCTCCACCACTCTTCCAAGGGGCAATAAAACCGTCTTTTTAAGGTATTGTGACCTCCACGTTTGTTCCTCGGGGCATTGATATTGTCTTTATATTCCACTGCGACATCCACCACTCTTCCAAGGGGCATTAAAACTGTCTTGTTAAGCTACTGTGACCTCCACGTCTCTTCCACGGGGCATTGATATTGTCTTTCTATTCCACTTTAACCTTCACCACCTTTGCAAGGGGCATTAGAACCACCTTGTTAAGCTACTGTGGCCTCCATGTCTCATCCAAGGGGCATAAAAACCATCTTGTTAAACCACTCTGAACTCCACAGCTCATCCAAGGGGCATTAAAAACGTCTTGTTAAGGTACTGTGACCTCCACGTCTATTCCATGGGGCATTGATATTGTCTTTTTATTCCACTGCGACCTCCACCACTCTTCCAAGGGGCATTGATATTGTCTTTTTATTCAAGTGCGATATCTACCACTCTTCCAAGGGGCATTAAAACTGTCTAATTAAGCTACTGTGTCCTCCACGTCTCTTCCAAGAGCCATTGATATCGTCTTTTTATTCCACTGCGACCTCCAACACTCTTCCAAGGGGCATTAAAACCGTCTTGTTAAGCTACAGTGACCTCCACGTCTCTTCCACAGGGCATTGATATTGTCTTTTTATTCCACTTTAACCTTCATCACCTTTCCAAGGGGCATGAGAACCTCGTTGTTAAGCTACTGTGGTCTCCACGTCTCATCCAAGGGGCATTAAAACCATCTTGTTAAACCACTCTCAACTCCACAGTTCTTCCAAGGGGCATTAAAACCGTCTTGTTAAGCTACTGTGACATCCACGTCTATTCCACGGAGCATTGATATTGTATTTTTATTCCACTGCGACCTCCACCACTCTTCCAAGGGGGATTGATATTGTCTTTTTATTCCACTGCGATCTCCACCACTCTTTCAAGGGGCATTAAAACTATCTTGTTAAGCTACTGTGTCCTCCACGTCTCTTCCAAGAACCATTGATATCATCTTTTTATTCCACTGCGACCTCCACCACTCTTCCAAGGGGCATTAAAACTGTCTTGTTAAGCTACTGTGACCTCCACGTCTCTCCACGGATCATTGATAGTGTCTATTTTTTCCACTGTAACCTCCACCACTCTTCCAAGGGGCAATAGAACCATATTGTTAAGCTAATTTGACCTCCACGTCTCTTCCATGGGGCATTGATTTTGTCTATTTCTTCCCTGCGACCCCCAACACTCTTCCAAGGGCTATTGATATTGTCTTTTTATTCCACTGCAACCTTCACCACTCTTCCAAGAGGCTTTAAAACCATTTTGTTAAGCTACTGTGACCTCCACGTCTCTTCCACGGGGCAATGATATTGTCTTTTTATTTCACTGTAATCTCGCCCACTCCTCCAAGTGGCATTAATACCGTGTTTTTCAGCTACTGTGACCTCCATGTCTCTTCAAAGGGGCATTCAAACCTTCTTGTTAAACCACTCTGAACTCCACAGCTCTTCGAAGGGGCATTAAAACTTTCTTGTTAAGCTACTGTGACTTCCACGTCTCTTCTACAGGGCATTAACATTGTCTTTTTATTCCACTGCAAAATCCACCACTCTTACAAGGGGCATTTAAACCATCTTGTTAAGCTAATGTGACCTCCACGTCTCTTCCAAGTGGCATTGATATCGTCTTTTTATTCCACTGCGACCTCCACCACTCCTCCAAGGGGCATTGATATTGTCTTTTTATTCCACTGCGACCTCCACGACTCTTCCAAGGGGCATTGATGTTGTATTTTTATTCCACTCCAAACTCCACCACTCTAGCAAGCGGCATTAAAACCATCTTGTTAAGCTACTGTGATCTCCACATCTCTACCACGGGGCATTGATATTGTCTTTAATTTCCACTGTAACCTCCACCACTCTTCCAAGGGGAAATAAAACCGTATTGTTAAGCTACTTTGACCTCCACGGTTCATCCAAGGGGCATTGATATTGTCTTTTTATTGCCTGCGACCTCCAGCACTCTTCCAAGGGGCAATAAAACCATCTTTTTAAGCTAATGTGACTTCCACGTTTCTTCCACATGGCAATGATATTGTCTTTTTATTCCACTGCGACATCCACCACTCTTCCAAAAGGCATTGATATTGTCTTTTTATTCCACTTTAACCTCCAACACTCTTCCAAGGGGCATTAAACTGTCTTGCTAAGCTACTGTGACCTCCACGTCTCTTCCACGGGGCATTGATATTGTCTTTTTATTCCAATGTAACCTTCACCACCTTTCCAAAGGGCATTAGAACTAAATTGTTAAGCTACTGTGGCCTCCAAGTCTCATCCAAGGGGCATTAAATCCGTCTTGTTAAACCACTGTGATCTCCACAGCTCTTCCAAGGGGCATTAGAACCGTCTTGTTAAGCTACTGTGACCTCCACGTCTATTCAATGGGGCATTGATACTGTCTTTTTATTCCAATGCGACCTCCTCCACTCTTCCAAGGGGCATTAAAACCGTCTTGTAAAGCTAATGTGACCACCGTGTCTCTTCCAAGGGGCATTAAAACCATCTTGAAAAACCACTCTGAACTCCACAGCTCTTCCAAGGGGCATTAATACCGTATTGTTAAGCTACTGTCACCTCCACGTCTCTTCCACGGGGCATTGATATTGTCTTTTTATTCCACAGTGATCTCCACCACTCTTCCATGTAGCATTAAAACCGTCTTGATAAGCTACTGTGACCTCAACGTCTCTTCCACGGGGCAGTGATTTTGTCTTTTTATTCCTCTGTAACCTCCAGCACTCTTCCAAGGGGCATTAAAACAGTCTTGTAAAGCTAATGTGACCTCCATGTCTCTTCCACGGGGCATTGATGTTGTCTTTTTATTCCACAGCGACCTCCACCACTCTTCCTAGTAGCATTAAAACTGTCTTGTTTTGCTATTGTGACCTCCACGTCTATTCCACAGGGGGAACTGATATTGTCTTTTTATTCCACTACGACCTCCACCACTCTTCCAAAGGGCATTGATATTGTCTTTTTATTCCACTGTAACCTCCTCCACTGTTCCAAGGAGCATTAAAACCATCTTGTTAAGCTACTGAGACCTCCACATCTCTATCAAGGGGCATTAAAACTGTCTTGTTAAACCACTCTGAACTCCACAGCTCTTCCAATGGGCATTTAAACCGTCTTGTTAAGCTACTGTGACCTCCATGTCTCTTACAGGGCATTGTTATTGTCTTTTTATTCCACTTAGACCTCCACCACTCTTCCAAGGGGCATTAAAACCATCTTGTTAAGCTACTGTGTCCTCCACGTCTCTTTCACGGGGCATTGACATTGTCTTTTTATTCCACTGCGACCTCCACCACTCTTCCAAGGGGCATTGATATTGTCTTTTTATTCCACTGTATCCTCCTCCACTGTTCCAAGGGGCATTAAAACCATCTTGTTAAGCTACTGAGACCTTCACATCTCTATCAAGGGGCATTAAAACCATCTTGTTAAACCACTCTGAACTCCACAGCCCTTCCAAGGGGCATTAAAACCGTCTTGTTAACCTACTGTAACCTCCACGTCTCTTTTACGGGGCATTGATATTGTCTTTTTATTCCACTGCGACCTCCACCACTCTCCCAAGGGGCATTAAAAGCGTCTTGATAAGCTACTGTGACCTCCACGTCCCTTCCACGGGGCATTAATATTGTCTTTTTATTCCACTGCGACCTCCACCACTCTACCAAGGGGCATTGATATTGTCTTTTTATTCCACTGCGAACTCCACCACTCTTCCAAGGGACATTGATATTGTCTTTTTATTCCACTGCGACCTTCACCTTTCTTTGTCACGCTGTCTCTGTGTACTGGAGGTAGGGGGCCTAAGCTGACCCTAAGCTGGGGCCCTGACTAATCCCTCTACCTGGAAGTACTGTTAAAGGTACAGAGGTCCAGGCCGCCAGCGTAACCCCTACCTCCTGAGGATCCCTGCACCTAAGTAATCTAGTCCTGAGAAGGACCCCTGATCACAACAAAAGGGGACAGGTAATAATATGCCCACACTCAGTACTTAGACGAACGAGACAGTACAACGGTAAAACCAAAACCACCTTGCATACAAAAACTACACAACTACAACAGAGGGAACACCAACGGGAAAGGAGATAAATGATAAAGTGAGGAAGGGAAAAAAACACTCCAAATACACTTAGCTCTGAAACTCCAAATACCACGATCCGCTCTGTTAGTCTGCATGAAATGCTTTCACCGACACTTCCCTAACAGACCGGCAGGCATTTGAAGGAGTCCCACTACAGCAGCATTGATTGCAGCTGGGCGAGGCTGGACCTTGTCTAGCACAGAGAGAGAGTTAACTCCCTCACTGCCGAAAAACACAAAGCACCAAAAACTCAGCTGCGAGAAGTCAGGCTGTGTAATCGTGAGGATCTTCGTGGCGACACACCCGTGACAGTACCCCTCCTTCTACTAGGGGCCTCCGGACCCTCAGGGCCAGGTTTATCCGGGTGAGTCGTGTGGAAGGCCCGAACTAATCGGTCTGCGTTAATATCCGACGCAGGAACCCACATCCTCTCCTCAGGACCATACCCCTTCCAATGAACCAGGTACTGAAGGGACCGGCGATTAAAGCGTGAATCGATGACCCTCGATACCTGGAACTCCAAGTTACCATTGACCACCACTGGAGGGGGAGGTAAAGGTGACGGTACCACCGGCGCCACATACCTCTTAAGCAATGATCTGTGGAACACGTTGTGAATTTTAAACGTAGGGGGGAGGTCAAGACGGAATGCCACCGGATTAATTATAGAACTGATCCTGTACGGCCCGATGAACCTGGGACCCAGTTTCCAGGAGGGAACCTTAAGTTTTATATTCCTGGTAGACAACCATACCCGATCGTTCACACTTAGGTCCGGACCAGACACTCTCCTCCTATCAGCCATACGTTTGTATCGGTTCCCCATAGTATTCAGATTCTTCAGCACCCCTCTCCATACTGAAGCGAGTGATGAAGAAAATCGTTCCTCCTCAGGAACCCCCGAAGAGACCCCCTACTGAAAGTACAAAACTGGGGGTGAAAACCATATGCCCCAAAAAACGGGGACTTACCAGTGGACTCGCTCCGCCTATTATTAAGAGCAAACTCTGCCAGAGGTAAGAAAGAAGCCCAGTCCTCCTGGTTCTCTGACACAAAACACCGGAGATATGTCTCCAAGCTCTGGTTCATACGTTCCGTCTGACCATTGGTCTGAGGATGAAAAGCCGATGAGAACGATAAATGCATCCCCCGCCATGTACAAAACGCCTTCCAGAATTTGGACACAAACTGAGACCCCCGATCTGACACCACCTCGGAGGGTACCCCGTGAAGCCTCACAATCTCCCCAATGAACACCTGCGCAAGAGTTTTAGCATTAGGAAGAGCAGGAAGAGCGATAAAATGTGCCATCTTGCTGAACCTGTCCACTACAGCGAGTATGACCGTTTTACCTGAAGACGGAGGGAGGTCCGTAATAAAGTCCATAGACAGATGAGTCCAAGGACGCTCCGGGATCTTCAAAGGTAAGAGGGCCCCAGACGGACGGGTATGTGAGGTCTTAGAGCGCGCACAAACCCCACAGGACGCGACAAAAGTTACCACCTCCTTATGTAAGTTAGGCCACCAAAACCGACGCGAGAGGAGATCCACAGTTGCTTTACTCCCTGGGTGTCCTGCTAAAGCTGAGTTATGGTGTGCCTCGATCACCTTTTGTCGCAACTGATCTGGAACAAACAGTCTCCCCGGAGGTCCAACAGGGGCGTCCCCCTGAGCCTCCAATACCTCCTCCTCAAGCTCAGAGCATACTGCCGAAACCACCACCCCCTCCTGAAGGATAGGAATCGGGTCGTCCGTATTCCCGGCCCCAGGGAAACTACGAGATAAGGCATCCGCCTTTACATTTTTTGACCCAGGACGATATGTAACGACAAAATTAAACCTGGTAAAAAACAATGACCACCTAGCTTGTCTGGGATTCAGACGTTTCGCGGACTCCAGATAAAGCAGGTTCTTGTGATCGGTGATGACGGTGACCGGATGGACTGCCCCCTCTAAAAAATGGCGCCACTCCTCAAAAGCTAACTTAATGGCCAAGAGTTCCCTATTGCTGACATCGTAATTCCTCTCAGCGGACGACAATTTTTTAGAGAAAAAGGCGCACGGATGCCACTTACCAGGGGACGAACCTTGTGACAATACTGCTCCCACCCCTACCTCGGAAGCGTCTACCTCTACAATGAATGGCTGTGACGCATCAGGTTGAATGAGTATGGGTGCTGAGGAAAAACATTTTTTCAAGGAGGAGAATGCTTGACAAGCCTTGTCAGACCACCTAGAAAAATCCGTCCCCTTTTTAGTCATGTCTGTGAGAGGCTAAACCATGGACGAGAAATTACGCATGAACTTCCGGTAATAATTAGCAAACCCCAGGAAACGTTGTAGTGCCTTAAGATTCTCTGGCCGATCCCACTCAAGAACTGCCCGCACTTTCCCAGGGTCCATACGAAAACCGGACGCTGAAACCAGGAAGCCTAAAAACTGGAGTTCCTGTACTGGCGAACACACACTTTTCCCATTTGGCATACAGTTTATTATCCCGCAAGATCTGTAACACCTGCCTAACGTGCTCCTGATGAGACACCAGATCCGGCGAGTAAATTAAGATATCATCCAGATATATGACAACAAACTGTCCCACCAGGCGGCGAAAAATGTCATTAACAAAGTGTTGGAACACCGCCGGGGCATTAGTCAGACCGAATGGCATGACAAGGTTCTCATAATGCCCCTCCGGAGTGTTAAACGCCGTCTTCCACTCATCCCCCTCCTTCATCCTAAGCAGATTGTACGCCCCCCTGAGATCCAACTTAGAGAACCATTTGGCGCCCACGATCTGATTAAAGAGATCGGGAATAAGTGGGAGCGGATACGGATCTCGGACCATAATCCGATTAAGTTCACGGAAATCCAGGCAAGGGCGTAGGCCTCCATCTTTCTTCTTAACAAAGAAGAACCCCGCGGCCACCGGTGAAGATGAAGGTCTAATATGCCCCTTAGCCAGACTTTCTGAAATATAATCCTTCATGGCCTGCCTCTCAGGACCAGAAAGGTTATACAACCTAGCTTTAGGTAACTTGGCCTCAGGGAGCAGTTTTACAGAACAGTCATACTCGCGATGAGGAGGTAGTTCCTGACACCCTTTCTCCGAGAATACATCCTCAAAGTCCGCCAGAAATGGAGGTAAGACCCTAGGAGTAACCGCACCGATGACCGTATTCATGCAGTTTTTATTACAGAATTTACTCCATTGGCTTATCTCTCCGGATTGCCAATTAATAACCGAGTTATGCTTAGTTAACCAAGGAAGGCCCAACACTATAGGAGTGGGAAGACCCTCCAACACGTAGCAAGACAACAGTTCTTTATGTATCGCCCCCACTTGAAGTTTTACGTTATGCACAGCTTGCAAAAAACTTCCCTAACCGAGAGGCCTGGCATCGATCGAGAATATGGGGATGGGTTTAGCCAACTCACTCAATCGCATACCTTGAACCCGGGCAAACCGAGCGTCCACCAGATTAGCCCCGGCCCCACTATCCAGAAGAACAGATATCCTCTCAGTTCTCGTACCCACCACCACCTCCGCCGGAACGAGAAACTGAGACGAACCTAGGGACGAAATACCTACTCCCAGATTGCCGTCCACCACACAACCTGGGATCAACAGTTTTCTGACGACTCTTCACTCTGCAAGGGACGGGATGGACACCCCCCAATAAAATGTCCCTTTCTCCCGCAGAAGAAACACCTTCCTGTCTTATGGCACACCACCAGTCCCCTCCCCCGAAATGATGTCCCTCCTAATTGCATAGGCTCCTCTGGACTGACCAGGGGAACCACCATATGAGGGGACCTTGTAGGAGGTGGAGTCATCACAGGGGGTGGAGTTATCCCGCACCTCTCCCGAAGCCATCTGTCAATGCGAATAGCAAGGGCCATAGCGGCTTCCAGTGACGCGGGAGAGTCATACTGTGCCAACACATCCTGTAATTTGTCGGATAAACCTTGACAAAACTGGCTCCTAAGAGCCGGGTCATTCCATTGGGTGTCAGTGGCCCACCTACGGAACTCCGAACAGAATTCCTCCACCGGACGATCTTCCAGCTGGATCCTACGTAACTTAGATTCAGCAAGGGAGATCCGATCCGGGTCATCATATACAAGACCCAGAGCAGCAAAAAACCTATCCACTGACTGGAGAGCCGGGGAGCCCGGGGGAAGAGAGAACGCCCAAGATTGTGGGTCCCCTTGTAGGAGCGAGATGACAATTCCCACCCTTTGTTCTTCACTCCCCGATGACCGAGGCCGCAGCCGAAAGTACAACTTGCATGCCTCCCGGAAAACAAAAAACTTGTCCCGCCCCCCAGTGAACCTGTCAGGGAGAGCTACTTTAGGTTCTGGACCGGCTTGCTCCTGAGGATACAAAACCTTGGACCTAACGTCCGCCAGCTCCATGGACAAACTCTGCAACTGCCGAGCTAGACCGGCTACTGGATCCATGGTAGCTGGAGAAAATCTAAGTGGTCGGTGAAAATGTCACGCTGTCTCTGTGTACTGGAGGTAGGGGGCCTAAGCTGACCCTAAGCTGGGGCCCTGACTAATCCCTCAACCTGGAGGTACTGTTAAAGGTACAGAGGTCCAGGCCGCCAGCGTAACCCCTACCTCCTGAGGATCCCTGCACCTAAGTAATCTAGTCCTGAGAAGGACCCCTGATCACAACAAAAGGGGACAGGTATTAATATGCCCACACTCAGTACTTAGACGAACGAGACAGTACAAGGGTAAAACCAAAACCACCTTGCATACAAAAACTACACAACTACAACAGAGGGAACACCAACGGGAAAGGAGATAAATGATAAAGTGAGGAAGGGAAAAAAACACTCCAAATACACTTAGCTCTGAAACTCCAAATACCACGATCCGCTCTGTTAGTCTGCATGAAATGCTTTCACCGACACTTCCCTAACAGACCGGCAGGCATTTGAAGGAGTCCCACTACAGCAGCATTGATTGCAGCTGGGCGAGGCTGGACCTCGTCTAGCACAGAGAGAGAGAGAGTTAACTCCCTCACTGCCGAAAAACACAAAGCACCAAAAACTCAGCTGCGAGAAGTCAGGCTGTGTAATCGTGACGATCTTTGTGGCGACACACCCGTGACACTCTTCCAAGGGGCAATAAAACCATCTTGTTAAGCTACTGTGACCTCCACGCCATTTCCACGGGGCATTGATATTGTCTTTTTATCCCACAGTAACCTCCACCACTCTTCCAAGGGGCATTAAAACCATCTTCTTAAGCTACTGTGACTTCTACATCTCTTCCACGGGGCATTGATATTGTCTTTTTATTCCACTGCGACCTCCACCACTATTTCAAGGGGCATTGATATTGTCTTTTTATTCCACTGCGACCACCACCACTCTTCGAAGGGGCATTAAAACCGACTTGTTAAGCTACTGTGACCTCCACGTCTCTTCCACGAGGCATTGATATTGTCTTTTTATTCAACTGCGACCTCCACCACTCTTCCAAGGGGCATTAAAACCATCTTGTTAAGCTACTGTGACCTCCATGTCTCTTCTACGGGGCATTGATATTGTCTTTTTATTCCCTGCGACCTACACCACTCTTCCAAGGGGCAATAAAATTTTCTTTTTAAGCAACTGTGACCTCCACGTTTCTTCCACGGGGCAGAGATATTTTCTTTTTATTCCACTGCGACATCCACCACTCTTCCAAGGTGCATTGATATTGTCTTTTTATTCCACTGCAACCTCCAACACTCTTCCAAGGGGCAGTAAAACTGTCTTGATAAGCTACTGTGACCTCCACATCTCTTCCACGGGGCGTTGATATTGTCTTTTTATTCCACTGTAACCTTCACCACCTTTCCAACGTGCATTAGAACTGCCTTGTTAAGTTACTGTGGCCTCCCCGTCTCATCCAAGGGGAATTAAAACCATCTTGTTAAACCACTCTGAACTCCACAGCTCTTCCAAGGGGCATTAAAACCGTCTTGTTAAGCTACTGTGACCTCCACGTATATTCCACGGGGCATTTATATTGACTTTTTAATCCAATGCGATCTCCACCACTCTTCCAAGGGGCATTAAAACTGTGTTGTTAAGCTACTGTGACCTCGACATCTCTTCCACGGGGCATTGAAATTGTCTTTTTATTCCACTGTAACCTCCACCACTTTTCCAATGGGCATTAAAACTCTCTTTTTAAGCTACTGTGACCGCCACGTCTCATCCAAGGATCATTAATACCGTCTTTATAAACCACTCTGAACTTCACAGCTCTTCCAAGGTGTATTAAAACCGTCTTGTTAAGCTACTTTGACCTCCACGTCTCTTCCACGGGGCATTAATATTGGCTTTTTATTCCACTGCGACCTACACCACTCTTCCAAGGGGCATTAAAACCATTGTGTTAAGCTACTTCTACGTCCACGTCTCTTGCACGGGGCATTGATATTCTCTTTTTACTCCACTGCGACCTCCACCACTCTTCTAAGGAGCACTAAAACTGTATTGTTAAGCTACTGTGACCACAATGTCTCTTCCAAGGGGCATTAAAACTGTCTTGTTAAACCTCTTTGAACTACACAGTTCTTCCAAGGGGCCTTAAAACAGTCTTGTTATGCTACTGTGACCTTCATGTCTGTTCCACTGGGTATTGATATTGTCTTCTTATACCACTGCGACCTCCACCACTCTTCCAAGGGGCTTTAAAATAGTCTTGTTAAGATACTGTGACCTCCACGTCCCTTCTACGGGGCATTGATATTGTCTTTTTATTCCACTGTATCCTCCACCACTCTTCCAAGGGGCATTAAAACTGTCTTGTTAAGCTACTGTCATCTTCACGTCTCTTCCAAGGGGCATTAAATCCTTCTTGTTAAACCACTCTGAATGCCACAGCTCTGCCAAGGGGCATTAAAAAGTGACTTCTTAAGCTACTGTGGCCTCCACGTCTTTTCCACAGGGCATTGATATTGTCTTTTTTTTTTCATTGTAACCTCCACCACTCTTCCAAGAGGCATTAAAACTGTCTTGTTAAGCTACTGCTACCTCCACGTCTCTTCCAAGGGGCATTAAAACCATCTTGTTAAACCACTCTGTGCTCCACAGCTCTTCCAAGGGGCATTAAAACCATCTTGTTAAGCTACTGTGACCTCCACGTCTCTTCCACGGGGCATTGATATTGTCTTTTTATTCCACAGCGACCCTCACTAGTCTTCCAATGGGCATTAAAACCGTCTTGTTAAGCTACTCTGACCTCCACGTCTCTTCCACGGGGCATTGATTTTGTCTTTTTATTCCACTGCTACCTCCACCACTCTTCCACGGGGCATGAAAACCATTTTGTTAAATTTCTGTGACCTCCATGTCTCTTCTACGGGGAATTGATATTGTCTTTTTAGTCCAATACGACCTCCACCACTCTTCCAAGGGGCATTGATATTGTCTTTTTATTCCACTGCAACCGCCACAACTTTTCTAAGGGCCATTAAAACCATCTTGTTAAGCTACTGTGACCTCCACGTCTCTTCCACGGGGCATTGATATTGTTTTTTTATTCCACTGCGACCTCCACCACTCTTCCAAGGGGCATTAAAACCGCTTTGTTAAACTACTGTGACCTCCACGTCTCTTCCACAGGGCATTGGTATTGTATTTTTATTCCACAGCGACCTCCACGACTCTTCCAAGGGGCATTAAAACCGTCTTGTTAAGCTACTGTGACTTCCACGTCTTTTCCAAGGGGCATTGATATTGTCTTTTTATTCCACTGCGACCTCCACCAATCTTCCAAGCGGCAATAAAACTGTCTTGTTAAGCTACTATTACCTCCACGTCTCTTCCACGGGGCATTGATATTGTCTTTTTATTCCACTGCGACCAACATCACTCTTCCAAGGAACATTGATATTGTCTTTTTATTCCAATGTAACCTACACCACGATTCCAATTGGCACTAAAACCGTCTTGTTAAGCTACTGTGACCTCCACGTCTCTTCCAAGGGGCATTAAAACTGTCTTGTTAAACCTCTCTGAACTCCACAGTTCTTCCAAGGGGCATTAAGACAGTCTTGTTATGCTACTGTGACCTTCACGTCTGTTCCACTGGGTATTGATATTGTCTTCTTATACCACTGCGACCTCCACCACTCTTCCAAGGGGCATTAAAATAGTCTTGTTACGCTACTGTGACCTCCACGTCCATTCTATGGGGCATTGATATTGTCTTTTTATTCCACTGCAACCTCCACCACTCTTCCAAGGGGCATTGTTATTGTCTTTTTATTCCACTGCGACCTCCACTACTCTTCCAAGGGACTTTGATATTGTCTTTTTATTACTCTGCGACCTCCACCAAGGGGCAATAAAGCCATCTTTTTAAGCTACTGTGACCTCTAAGTCTCTTCCACGGGGCATTCATATTGTCTTTTTATTCCACTGTAACCTCCACCACTCTTCCAATGGGCATTAAAACTGTCTTGTTAAGCTACTGTCATCTTCACGTCTCTTCCAAGGGGCATTAAATCCTTCTTGTTAAACTACTCTGAATGCCACAGCTCTGCCAAGGGGCATTAAAAAGTGTCTTGTTAAGCTACTGTGGCCTCCACGTCTTTTCCACAGGGCATTGATATTGTCTTTTTTTTTCACTGTAACCTCCACCACTCTTCCAAGAGGCATTAAAACTGTCTTGTTAAGCTACTGCTACCTCCACGTCTCTTCCAAGGGGCATTAAAACCATCTTGTTAAACCGCTCTGTACTCCACAGCTCTTCCAAGGGGCATTAAAACCATCTTGTTAAGCTACTGTGACCTCCACGTCTCTTCCACGGGGCATTGATTTTGTCTTTTTATTCCACTGCTACCTCCACCACTCTTCCACGGGGCATGAAAACCATTTTGTTAAGTTTCTGTGACCTCCATGTCTCTTCTACGGGGATACGGGGAATTAATATTGTCTTTTTAGTCCAATACGACCTCCACCACTCTTCCAAGGGGCATTGATATTGTCTTTTTATTCCACTGCAACCGCCACAACTTTTCTAAGGGCCATTAAAACCATCTTGTTAAGCTACTGTGACCTCCACGTCTCTTACACGGGGCATTGACATTGTTTTTTTATTCCACTGCGACCTCCACCATTCTTCCAAGGGGCATTAAAACCGCTTTGTTAAACTACTGTGACCTACACGTCTCTTCCACGGGGCATTGATATTGTATTTTTATTCCACAGCGACCTCCACTACTCTTCCAAGGGGCATTAAAACCGTCTTGTTAAGCTACTGTGACCTCCACGTCTTTTCCAAGGGGCATTGATTTTGTCTTTTTATTCCACCGCTACCTCCACCACTCTTCCACGGGGCATGAAAACCATTTTGTTAAGTTTCTGCGACCTCCATATCTCTTCCACGGGGCATTGATATTGTCTTTTTAGTCCAATGCGACCTCCACCACTCTTCCAAGGAACATTGATATTGTCTTTTTATTCCACTGCGACCTCCACCCCTTTTCTAAGGGCCATTAAAACCAACTTGTTAAGCTACTGTGACCTCCACGTCTCTTGCACCGGGCATTGATATTGTATTTTTATTCCACTGCAAACTCCACCACTCTTTTAAGGGGCATTACAACTGTCTTTTTAAGCTATTTAGATCTCCACGTCTCTTCCCCGGGGCATTGATATTGTCTTTTTATTCCACTATAACTTCCACCACTCCTCTAAGAAGCAGTAAAACCGTCTTGTAATGCTAATGTGACCACCACGTCTCTTCCAAAAGGCATTAAAACCATCTTGTAAAACCAATCTGAACTCCACAGCTCTTCCAAGGGGCATTAAAACTGTATTGTTAAGCTAGTGTGACCTCCACGTCTCTTCCAAGGGGCATTGAAATTGTATTTTTATTCCACAGCGACCTCCATCACTCTTCCAAGTAGTATTAAAATCGTCCTGTTAAGCTGCTGTGAAATCCATGTCTCTTCCACGGGGCATTGATTTTGTCTTTTTATTCCACTGTAACCTCCATCACTCTTCCAAGGGGCATTAAAACCATCTTGTAAAGCTAATGTTACCTCCACGTCTCTTCCAAGGGTCAATAAAACCATCTTGTAAAACCATTCTGAACTCTACCACTTTTCCAAGAGACATTTAAACCATCTTGTTAAGCTACTGTGACCTCCACGTCTCTTCGAAAGGGCATTGATATTGTCTTTTTATTCCACTGCGACCTCCAGCAATCTTCCAAGGGGTATTGATATTGTCTTTTTATTCCACTGCAACCTCCACCACTCTTCCAAGGGGCCTTGATATTGTTGCTTTATTAAACTGCGAACTCCACCACTCCTCCAACGGGCATTAAAACCGTCTTGTTAAGTTACTGTGACCTCAACGTCTCTTCCACGGGGCATTGATATTGTCTTTTTATTTCACTGTAACCTCCACCACTCTTCCAAGGGCATTAATACCGTTTTTTTAAGCTACTGTAACCTCCACGTCTCTTCCAAGGGGCTTTCAAACCGTCTTGTTAAACCACTCTGAACTCCACAGCTCTTCCAAGGGGGAGTAAAACTGACTTGTTAAGCTACTGTGACCTCCACGTTTCTTCTACTGGGCATTAATATTGTCTTTTTATTCCACTTCGAACTCCAACACTCTTCCAAAGGGCATTTAAACCGTCTTGTTTAGCTACTGTGACCTCCACGTCTCATCCAAGGGGCATTCATTTATTTTTTTTTATTCCACTGCGACCTCCAAAACACTTCCAATGGGCATTGATATTGTCATTTTATTCCATTGCGACCTCCACCACTCTTCCAAGGGGCCGTGATATTGTCTTTTCATTCCACTTCGAAATCCACCATTCTTCCAAGGGGCATTGATATTGTCTTTTCATTCCACTGCGAAATCCACCATTCTTCCAAGGGGCATTAAAACCATGTTGTAAAGCTAAAATGACCTCCACGTCTCTTCCACTGGGAATTGATGTCTTTTTAATCCACTGCGAACTCCACCACTCTTTTAAGCGGCATTACAACTGTCTTTTTAAGCTATTTAGATCTCCACGTCTCTTCCCCGGGGCATTGATTTTGTCTTTTTATTCCACTGTAACCTCCATCACTCTCCAGGGGGCATTAAAACCATCTTGTAAAGCTAATGTGACCTCCACGTCTCTTCCAAGGGTCAATAAAACCATCTTGTAAAACCACTCTGAACTCCACCACTTTTCCAAGGGGCATTTAAGCCGTCTTGTTAAGCTACTGTGACCTCCACGTCTCTTCCAAGGGGCATTGATATTGTCTTTTTATTCCACTGCGACCTCCAGCAATCTTCCAAGGGGTATTGATATTGTCTTTTTATTCCACTGCAACCTCCACCACTCCTCCAAGGGGCCTTGATATTGTCGTTTTATTAAACTGCGAACTCCACCACTCCTTCAACGGGCATTAAAACCGTCTTGTTAAGTTACTGTGACCTCCACGTCTCTTCCACAGGGCATTGATATCGTCTTTTTATTCCACTGCAACCTCCACCACTCTTCCAAAGGGCATTGATATTTTCTTTTTATTCCACTGCAACCTCAAGCACTCTTCCAAGGGGCAAAAAAAACATTTCGTTAAGCTACTGTGACCTCCACTTCTCTTCGACGGGGCATTGATATTGTCTTTTTATTTCACTGTAACCTCCACCACTCTTCCAAGGGGCATTAATACCGTTTTTTTAAGCTACTGTGACCTCCACGTCTCTTCCAAGGGGCTTTCAAACCGTCTTGTTAAACCACTCTGAACTCCTCAGCTCTTACAAGGGGGAGTAAAACTGACTTATTAAGCTACTGTCACCTCCACGTTTCTTCTACGGGGCATTAATTTTGTCTTTTTATTCCACTTCGAACTCCAACACTCTTCCAAGGGGCATTTAAACCGTCTTGTTTCGAACTCCAACACTCTTCCAAGTGGCATTTAAACCGTCTTGTTAAGCTACTGTGACCTCCACGTCTCATCCAAGGGGCATTCATTTATTTTTTTTTATTCCTCTGCGACCTCCACAACTCTTCCAATGGGCATTGATATTGTCATTTTATTCCATTGCGACCTCCACCACTCTTCCAAGGCCCCGTGATATTGTCTTTTTATTACACTGCGAACTCCACCATTCTTCCAAGGGGCATTAAAACCATCTTGTAAAGCTAAAATGACCTCCACGTCTCTTCCACGGGGAATTGATGTCTTTTTAATCCACTGCGACTTCCACCACTCTTGCAAGGGGCATTAAAACCATCTTGTTATGCTTCTTTGACCTCCACGTCTCTTCCCCGAGGCATTGATATTGTCTTTTATTCCACTGCGAACTCCACCATTCTTCCAAGCGGCATTGATATTGTCTTTTTATTCCACTGCGACCTCTACCTCTTCCAAGGGGCATTAAAACCGTAGTTTTAAGATAGTGTGACCTCCACGTCTCTTCCAAGGGGCATTCAAACCGTCTTGGTAAACCACTGTGAACTCCACCACTCTTCCAAGGGGAATTTAATCTGTCTTGTTAAGCTACTGTGACCTCCACGTCTCTTGCAAGGGGCATTGATATCGTCATTTTATTCCACTGTGAGCTCCACCACTCTTCCAAGGGGCATTGATATTGTCTTTTTTTTCCACTGCGACCTCCACCACTCTTCCAAAGGGCCTTGATATTGTGTTTTTATTCCACTGCGAACACCACAACTCTTCCAAAAGGCATTAAAACCATCTTGTTATGCTACTGTGACCTCCATGTCTCTTCCACGCGGCATTAATATTGTCTTTAAATTCCATTGTAACCTTTACCACTCTTCCAAAGGGAAATATAACCATATTGTTAAGCTACTTTGAGCTCCACGTCTCTTCCAAGGGGCATTGATATTGTCGTTTTATTCCCTGCGACCTCCACCACTCTTCCAAGGGGCATTAAAACTGTCTTGTTAAGCTACTGTGACCTCCACGTCTCTTCCACGGGGCATTGATATTGTCTTTCTATTCCACTTTAACCTTCACCACCTTTCCAAGGGGCATTAGAACCACCTTGTTAAGCTACTGTGGCCTCCATGTCTCATCCAAGGGGCATAAAAACCGTCTTGTTAAACCACTCTGAACTCCACAGCTCATCCAAGGGACATTAAAAACGTCTTGTTAAGCTACTGTGACCTCCACATCTATTCCACGGGGCATTGATATTGTCTTTTTATTCCACTGCGACCTCCACCACTCTTCCAAGGGGCATTGATATTGTCTTTTTATTCAAGTACGATATCTACCACTCTTCCAAGGGGCATTAAAACTGTCTAATTAAGCTACTGTGTCCTCCACGTCTCTTCCAAGAGCCATTGATATCGTCTTTTTATTCCATTGCAACCTCCAACACTCTTCCAAGGGGCATTAAAACCGTCTTGTTAAGCTACTGTGACCTCCACATCTCTTCCACCGGGCATTGATATTGTCTTTTTATTCCACTTTAACCTTCACCACCTTTACAAGGGGCATTAGAACCTCGTTGTTAAGCTACTGTGGTCTGCACGTCTCATCCAAGGGGCATTAAAACCGTCTTGTTAAACCACTCTCAACTCCACAGTTCTTCCAAGGGGCATTAAAACCGTCTTGTTAAGCTGCTGTGACATCCACGTCTATTCCACGGGGCATTGATATTGTATTTTTATTCCACTGCGACCTCCACCACTCTTCCAAGGGGGATTGATATTGTCTTTTTATTCCACTTCGATCTCCACCACTCTTCCAAGGGGCATTAAAACTATCTTGTTAAGCTACTGTGTCCTCCACGTCTCTTCCAAGAACCATTGATATCGTCTTTTTATTCCACTGCGACCTCCACCACTCTTCCAAGGGGCATTAAAACTGTCTTGTTAAGCTACTGTGACCTCCACGTCTCTACACGGATCATTGATAGTGTCTATTTTTTCCACTGTAACCTCCACCACTCTTCCAAGGGGCAATAAAACCGTATTGTTAAGCTAATTTGACCTCCACGTCTCTTCCACGGGGCATTGATTTTGTCTATTTCTTCCCTGCGACCCCCAACACTCATCCAAGGGGCATTGATATTTAGTGTTGAGCCACCCCCTTAGTGTTCGGGTTCGGTTCGGTTCGTCGAACACCGGGATGTTCGAGGAACTGTTCGTCGGACTGTTCGTCGAACACCTTAGAACACCGTCGAACACCGTTAAAACCAATGGCAGGCAAACAAAAACACATAGGAACACATAGAAAACACCTTCAAAGGTGTCCAAAAGCTCACAAACTGCTCAGAAGACGCTTTCTTTAAAAAAGCCGGCCGGCAATTCAGCAGCGGCATACACCGGTACCCGACAATTTAGACATGAAGGAATAGAGCATCACACATAGATTAGATAGATAGAAACATGTCAGTCACATATATATGAAGTACAGTGACAGTGTTGCTTACTGTACATGTCATTTAGTGTAAAGGATTTATTAAAAAATATAATAGTGTTTTCATGCACCGTCTCTTTAAAAAAGCCGGCCGGCAATTCAGCAGCGGTACCCGACAATTTAGAACAGAAAGATAGAGCTTCACACATAGATTAGATACAGGGCCGGCTCCAGGTTTTTCTGGGCCCCGGGCGAAAGAGTCTCAGTGGGCCCCTTTAACACATACCACGATTCATGATGCAGAGATACGGCGGAGAAATATATATATATAGTACAATGCAAAGATTTCACTTCATGAGTGATATCTATTGTAAATTCTACAATAGCTCAGAAACCGGTGAATCGCTCCACACAGAATAGTGGCCCCCATATAAGGCTCCATACGGAATACTGGTCCCCATATAACGCCCATACGGAATACTGGCCCCCATATAACGCTTCATACGGAATACTGGTCCCCATATAAGGCCCCATACGGAATACTTGCCCCCATATAAGGCCCCATACGGAATACTGGCCCCCATATAAGGCCCCATACGGAATACTGGCCCCATATAAGACCCCATACGGAATACTGGCCCCCATATAAGACCCCATACGGAATACTGGCCCCCATATAAGGCCCCATATGGAATACTGGCCCCCATATGGAATACTGGCCCCCATATAAGGCCCCATACGGAATACTGGCCCCCATATGGAATACTGGCCCCCATATAAGACCCCATACGGAATACTGGCCCCCATATAAGACCCCATACGGAATACTGGCCCCCATATAAGACCCCATACGGAATACTGGCCCCCATATAAGACCCCATACGGAATACTGGCCCCCATATAAGGCCCCATACGGAATACTGGCCCCCATATAAGGCCCCATACGGAATACTGGCCCCCATATAAGGCTCCATGCGGAATACTGACCCCCATATAAGGCTCCATGCGGAATACTGACCCCCATATAAGGCTCCATGCGGAATACTGACCCCCATATAAGGCTCCATGCGGAATACTGGCCCCCATATAAGGCTCCATGCGGAATACTGGCCCCCATATAAGGCTCCATGCGGAATACTGGCCCCCATATAAGGCCCCATACGGAATACTGGCCCCCATATAAGGCTCCATACGGAATACTGGCCCCCATATAAGGCTCCATACGGAATACTGGCCCCCATATAAGGCTCCATACGGAATACTGGCCCCCATATAAGGCTCCATACGGAATACTGGCCCCCATATAAGGCTCCATACGGAATACTGGCCCCATATGGAATACTGGCCCTCATATAAGGCTCCATACGGAATACTGGCTTCCATATAAGGCTCCATACGGAATACTGGCCGCCATATAAGGCTCCATACAGAATACTGGCCCCCATATAACGCTCCATACAGGATACTGGCCCCCATATAACGCTCCATACAGGATACCGGTCCCCATATAATGCTGCATGCAGGCTGTTACCCCCCACATAATGCCCCATACAGGCTGTCCCCCCCTTATAATGCTCCATGCAGGCTGTTACCCCCCACATAATGCCCCATACAGGCCCCTCCCTTTTAATGCTCCATGCAGGCTGTTACCCCCCACATAATGCCCCATACAGGCTGCCCCCCCCTTATAATGCTCCATGCAGGCTGTTACCCCCCACATAATGCCCCATACAGGCCCCCCCTTTTAATGCTCCATGCAGGCTGTTACCCCCCACATAATGCCCCATACAGGCTGCCCCCCCCCCCCTTATAATGCTCCATGCAGGCTGTTCCCCCCCACATAATGCCCCATACAGGCCCCCCCCCTTTTAATGCTCCATGCAGGCTGTTACCCCCCACATAATGCCCCATGCAGGCTGTCACCCCTCCTCTTTATACTGCCCCATGCAGGCTGTCACCCCTCCTCTTTATAATGCCCCATGCAGGCTGTCACCCCTCCTCTTTATAATGCTCCATGCAGGCTGTCACCCCTCCTCTTTATACTGCCCCATGCAGGCTGTCACCCCTCCTCATTATAATGCCCCAAGCAGGAATCCCCCCCTCTTTATAATGCCCCATGCAGGCTGTTCCCCACCTTATAATGCCCCATGCAGGATGCCCCATGCAGGATGCCCCCCCCCCTCCCCTCTTTATACTGCCCCATGCCTCCATACATTAAAAAAAAAAAAAAATCAAATACTCACCTCCCTTCTCCTCACCTGCTACCTGCTGCCCGCTGCCTGCTGCCTGCTGCCCGCTGCCTGCTGCCCGCTGCCTGGCTCCGAACTCCAGCGTTGTCGGCGTTGTCCCACTCAGCGCTCCCTGTGACGGCTCAGGGGAGGGCGCGGTGTAAAGACGTCACCGCGCCCTCTGACCTGAGACGTCACAGGGAGCGCAGAGCAGGAAGACAGCTGATCTGCGGAGGCACGGGGAGAGGTAAGTATCGGGCTGCCGGGGCCCTGAGCAAGCGGCGGAGAAGGGCGGGCGCAGACACCGCTCTCCTCCGCCCATAGCCCAGCGGGGTGCGCGACCGCCAGTGGGCCCCTCTGCCTGCTCAGGGCCCCGGCATTTGCCCGGGTGCGCCGGGTGCTGACGCCGGCCCTGATTAGATAGATAGAAACATGTCAGTGACATATATAATAAGTACAGTGACAGTGTTGCTTACTGTACTTGTCATTTACTGCAAAGGATTTATTAAAAAAAATAATAGTGTTTTCATGCACCGTCTCTTTAAAAAAGCCGGCCGGCAATTCAGCATCTGTACCCGACAATTTAGAATAGAAGGAATAGAGAATCACACATAGATTAGATAGATAGAAACATGTCAGCCACATATTTATGAAGTACAGTGACAGTGTTGCTTACTGTAATTGTCATTTAGTGTAAAGGATTTATCAAAAAAAATAATAGTGTTTTCATGCACCGTCTCTTTAAAAAAGCCGGCCGGCAATTCAGCATCTGTACCCGACAATTTATAACAGACAGAATAGAGCTTCACACATAGATTAGATAGATAGAAACATGTCAGTCACATATATAATAAGTACAGTGATAGTGTTGGTTACTGTACTTGTCATTTAGTATTAAAATAAAGGATTTATTATTAAAAAAAATTGGCGTGGGGTTCCCCATAATTTTAGTCTCTAGCGGGGGTTAAGCAGACAGCTGGGGCAGATGTTTGAAGCCTGGGAAGGGGGTAATACCCACGGAGCTTCCCAGGCTACTAATATCAGCCCCCAGCTGAATACCTAGCCTTTACTGGCTATTAAAATGGAGGACCCCCCCAAAAAAAATGACGTGGGGTCCCCCCTAATTTAATAGCTAGCAAAGGCTAGGCAGACAGCTGGGGGCTGATATTAATAGCCCAGGAAGGGAGCCATGAATATTGGCCCCCTCCCAGGCTAGAAACACCAGCCGTCAGCCGCCCCAGAAATGGCGCATCCATAGGATGCGCCAATTCTGGCACTTAGCCTCGCTCTTCCACGCTGCCCTGGTGCGGTGGCAGTGGGGTAATAGGGCTGGGGATGATGTCAGCTTATAATGCCAGCTGACATCAAGCCCAGGTTAGTAATGGAGAGGCGTCTATAAGACACCCCCATTACTAACCCCATAGTCAAAGTTAAAAAAAAAACACAAACACCCAGAATAAAGTCCTTTAATTGAAATAAACACACAATTCTTTATTGTTCTAAATTAAACCATACTTACCATCACGCCCATTCCAGCTGAAGCCAACGATCTCCTGCAATAAAAGAAAAATAATAAAGCAACATCATCCTTACCTTTCCATGGTTCCCACGACAGCTTCAGCTCTGCTACATCGAGATGACAGGCTGGACCGCAGCAGAAAGCTGCCATCCAGCCTGTCATCCCGCAGACACTGAGAAGAGTACGCATGCTTGCGCTCCTCAGTGTCTCGCTGTGACGGCATAAAGATGAGACAAGTTCATGTCCAATGAACTCGGCGCACCTCATGCACGTCACTGACAGCGTGGGAGAATTCTCCTGCACTCAGCACTTCAGCGTGAGAATTCTCCCACGCTGTCAGTGACGTACATGAGGTCAGCTGAGTTCATTGGACATGAATGAGCTCACCTCATGCACGTCACTGACAGCGTGGGAGAATTCTCCTGCACTCAGCGCTACAGCGTGAGAATTCTCCCACGCTGTCAGTGACGTGCATGAGGTGAGCTCATTCATGTCCAATGAACTCAGCTGACCTCATGTACGTCACTGACAGCGTGGGAGAATTCTCACGCTGAAGTGCTGAGTGCAGGAGAATTTTCCCACGCTGTCAGTGACTTGCATGAGGGGCGCCGAGTTCATTGGACATGACCTCAGCTCATCTGGATGCCGTCACAGCCAGACACTGCAGAGCGCAAGCATGCCTGCGCTTCTCAGTGTCTGCGGGATGACAGGCTTGATGGCAGCTTTCTGCTGCGGTCCAGCCTGTTATCTCGATGTAGCAGAGCTGAAGCTGTCGTGGGAACCATGGAAAGGTAAGGATTATGTTGCTTTATTATTTTTCTTTTATTGCAGGAGATCGTTGGCTTCAGCTGGAATGGGTGTGATGGTAAGTATGGTTTAATTTAGAACAATAAAGGAATGTGTCTTTATTTCAATTAAAGGACTTTATTCTGGGTGTTTGTGTTTTTTTTTTAACTTTCACTATGGGGTTAGTAATGGGGGTGTCTTATAGACGCCTCTCCATTACTAACCTGGGCTTTATGTCAGCTGGCATTATAAGCTGACATCAACCCCAACCCTATTACCCCACTGCCACCGCTACAGGGCAGTGGGAAGAGCGAGGCTAAGTGCCAGAATTGGCGCATCCTAAGGATGCGCCATTTCTGGGGCGGCTGACGGCTGGTGTTTCTAGCCTGGGAGGGGGCCAATATTCATGGAACCCTTCCTGGGCTATTAATATCAGCCCCCAGCTGTCTGCCTAGCCTTTGCTAGCTATTAAAATAGGGGGGACCCCACGTCATTTTTTGGGGGGGTCCCCATTTTAATAGCTAGTAAAGGCTAGGTATTCCGCTGGGGGCTGATATTAGTAGCCTGGGAAGCTCCGTGGGTATTACCCCCTTCCCAGGCTTCAAACATCTGCCCCAGCCGTCTGCTTAACCTCCGCTAGAGCCTATAATTATGGGGATCCCCACGCCAATTTTTTTTTAAATAAATCCTTTATTTTAACACTAAATGACAAGTACAGTAATCAACACTGTCACTGTACTTCATATATATGTGACTGACATGTTTCTATCTATCTAATCTATGTGTGATTCTCTATTCCTTCTATTCTAAATTGTCGGGTACAGATGCTGAATTGCCGGCCGGCTTTTTTAAAGAGACGGTGCACGAAAACACTAATATTTTTTTAAATAAATCCTTTACACTAAATGACAAGTACAGTAAGCAACACTGTCACTGTACTTCATATATATGTGACTGACATGTTTCTATCTATCTAATCTATGTGTGATTCTCTATTCCTTCTATTCTAAATTGTCGGGTACAGATGCTGAATTGCCGGCCGGCTTTTTTAAAGAGACAGTGCATGAAAACACTATTATTTTTTTTTAATAAATCCTTTACACTAAATGACAAGTACAGTAAGCAACACTGTCACTGTACTTCATATATATGTGACTGACATGTTTCTATCTACCTAATCTATGTGTGATTCTCTATTCCTTCTATTCTAAATTGTTGGGTACAGATGCTGAATTGCCGGCTGGCTTTTTTAAAGAGACGGTGCATGAAAACACTATTATTTTTTTTAATAAATCCTTTACACTAAATGACAAGTACAGTAATCAACACTGTCACTGTACTTCATATATATGTGACTGACATGTTTCTATCTATCTAATCTATGTGTGAAGCTCTATTCTGTCTGTTATAAATTGTCGGGTACAGATGCTGAATTGCCGGCCGGCTTTTTTAAAGAGACAGTGCATGAAAACACTATTATTTTTTTTAATAAATCCTTTACACTAAATGACAAGTACAGTAAGCAACACTGTCACTGTGCTTCTTATATGTGTGACTGACATGTTTCTATCTATCTAATCTATGTGTGAAGCTCTATTCTTTCGGTTCTAAATTGTCGGGTACCGGTGTATGCCGCTGATGAATTGCCGGCTTTTCATGTTTCACTGTGAGCACTGTTCCCATCGATTTGGGCAATCACTGTAATGCCACAACCACCATAGCTGTGGCATTACAGTGAGTGGCAGACAATCCCTGCATGATTGGTGCTCTAAATAGCGCCAGACATGCAGGACACGCTTTTAGTGCACGAACAGTTATCGAACATAACCTCGAACAGCCGAATTTTTTGCAAATCGTTCGGGTTCGTCGAACAACTCGAACACCGCCCAAAACAGCTCGAATTTGAGATTGGCGAACAGTTCTAGTCGAACACCGCTCATCTCTATTGATATTGTCTTTTTATTCCACTGCAACCTTCACCACTCTTCCAAGAGGCTTTAAAACCATTTTGTTAAGCTACTGTGACCTCCACGTCTCTTCCACGGGGCAATGATATTGTCTTTTTATTTCACTGTAATCTCGCCCACTCCTCCAAGTGGCATTAATACCGTCTTTTTCAGCTACTGTGACCTCCATGTTTCTTCAAAGGGGCATTCAAACCTTCTTGTTAAACCACTCTGAACTCCACAGCTCTTCGAAGGGGCATTAAAACTTTCTTGTTAAGCTACTGTGACTTCCACGTCTCTTCTACGGGGCATTAACATTGTCTTTTTATTCCACTGCGAAATCCACCACTCTTCCAAGGGGCATTTAAACCATCTTGTTAAGCTAATGTGACCTCCACGTCTCTTCCAAGTGGCATTGATATCGTCTTTTTATTCCACTGCGACCTCCACCACTCCTCCAAGGGGCATTGATATTGTCTTTTTATTCCACTGCGACCTCCACGACTCTTCCAAGGGGCATTGATGTTGTATTTTTAATTCCACTCCAAACTCCACCACTCAACCAAGCGGCATTAAAACCATCTTGTTAAGCTACTGTGATCTCCACGTCTCCACCACGGGGCATTGATATTGTCTTTAATTTCCACTGTAACCTCCACCACTCTTCCAAGGGGAAATAAAACCGTATTGTTAAGCTACTTTGACCTCCACGGTTCATCCAAGGGGCATTGATATTGTCTTTTTATTGCCTGCGACCTCCAGCACTCTTCCAAGGGGCAATAAAACCATCTTTTTAAGCTAATGTGACCTCCACGTTTCTTCCACATGGCAATGATATTGTCTTTTTATTCCACTGCGACATCCACCACTCTTCCAAAAGGCATTGATATTGTCTTTTTATTCCACTGTAACCTCCAACACTCTTCCAAGGGGCATTAAACTGTCTTGTTAAGCTACTGTGACCTCCACGTCTCTTCCACGGGGCATTGATATTGTCTTTTTATTCCAATGTAACCTTCACCACCTTTCCAAGGGGCAATAGAACTGAATTGTTAAGCTACTGTTGCCTCCAAGTCTCATCCAAGGGGCATTAAATCCGTCTTGTTAAACCACTGTGATCTCAACAGCTCTTCCAAGGGGCATTAGAACCGTCTTGTTAAGCTACTGTGACCTCCACGTCTATTCCACTTGGCATTGATACTGTCTTTTTATTCCAATGCGACCTCCACCACTCTTCCAAGGGGCATTAAAACCGTCTTGTAAAGCTAATGTGACCACCACGTCTCTTCCAAGGGGCATTAAAACCATCTTGAAAAACCACTCTGAACGCCACAGTTCTTCCAAGGGGCATTAATATCGTAATGTTAAGCTACTGTCACCTCCACATCTCTTCCACGGGGCATTGATATTGTCTTTTTATTCCACAGTGATCTCCACCACTCTTCCAAGTAGCATTAAAACCGTCTTAATAAGCTACTGTGACGTCATAGTCTCTTCCACGGGGCAGTGATTTTTTCTTTTTATTCCTCTGTAAACTCCAGCAGTCTTCCAAGGGGCATTAAAACCGTCTTGTAAAGCTAATGTGAACTTCACGTCTCTTCCAAGGGGCATTAAAACCATCTTGTAAAACCACTCTAAACTCCACAGTTCTTCCAAGGGGCAATAAAATCGTATTGTTAAGCTAATGTGACCACCATGTCTCTTCCACGGGGCATTGATGTTGTCGTTTTATTCCACAGCGACCTCCACCACTCTTCCTAGTAGCATTAAAACCATCTTGTGAAGCTACTATGACTTCCACGTCTATTCCACGGGGCATTGATATTGTCTTTTTATTCCACTACGACCTCCACCACTCTTCCAAGGGCCATTGATATTGTCTTTTTATTCCACTGTTACCTCCTCCACTGTTCCAAGAAGCATTAAAACCATCTTGTTAAGCTACTGAGACCTCCACATCTCTATCAAGGGGCATTAAAACCGTCTTGATAAACCACTCTGAACTCCACAGCTCATCCAAGGGGCATTTAAACCGTCTTGTTAAGCTACTGTGACCTCCACGTCTCTTACAGGGCATTGTTATTGTCTTTTTATTCCACTGAGACCTCCACCACTCTTCCAAGGGGCTTTAAAACCATCTTGTTAAGCTACTGTGTCCTCTACGTCTCTTGCACGGGGCATTGACATTGTCTTTTTATTCCACTGCGACCTCCACCACTCTTCCAATGGGCATTGATATTATCTTTTTATTCCACTGTAACCTCCTCCACTGTTCCAAGGGGCATTAAAACCGTCTTGTTAAGCTACTGAGACCTCCACATCTCTTTCAAGGGGCATTAAAACTTGTTAAACCACTCTGAACTTCACAGCTCTTCCAAGGGGCATTAAAACCGTCTTGTTAAGCTACTGTGACCTCCAAGTCTCTTTTATGGGGCATTGATATTGTCTTTTTATTCCACTGCGACCTCCACCACTCTTCCAAGGGGCATTGATATTGTTTTTTTATTCCACTTCGACTTCCACCACTCTTCCAAGGGGCTTTAAAACCGTCTTGCTAAGCTACTGTGAATGCCACGTCTCTTTCATGGTTCATTGATATTGTCTATTTACTCCACTGTAACCTCCACCACTCTTCCAAGGGGCATTAAAACCGTCTTGTAAAGCTACTGTGACCTCCATGTCTCTTCTGAGGGGCATTAAAACCATTTTCTTAAACCACTCTGAACTGCACAGCTCTTCCAAGGGGTACAAAAAGCGTCAACTTAAGCTACTGTGTCCTCCACGTCTCATCCACGGGGCATTGATGTTGTTATTTTTTTCCACTGTTCCCTCCACCACTCTTCCAAGCGCCATTAAAACAGTCTCGTTAAGCTACTGTGACCTTCACAGCTCTTCCATGGGGCATTAAAACCGTCTTGTTAAGCTACTGTGACCTCCATGTCTCTTCCATGGGGCATTGATATTGTCTTTTTATGCCACTGCGACCTCCACCACTCTTCCAAGGTGCACTAAATCTGCCTTGTTAAGCTACTGTGACCTCCATGTCTCTACCACGGGGCAATGACATTGTCTTTTTATTCCACTGCAACCTCCACCACTCTTCCAAGGGGCAATAAAACCGTCTTGCAAATCCACTGTGACCTCCACGTCTCATCCAAGGGGCATTAAAACCGTCTTGTTAAACCACTCTGAAAACCACAGCTCTTCCAAGGGGCATTAAAACCGTCTTGTTAAGCTAATGTGACTTCCACGTCTCTTCCACAGGCCATTGATATTGTCTTTTTATTCCACTGAGACCTCCACCACTCTTCCAAGGGCATTAAAACCGTCTTGTTAAGCTACTGTGACCTCCACGTCTCTTCCAAGGGGCATTAAAACCATCTTGTTTAGCTACTGTGACCTCCACGTCTCTTCCACGGGGCATTGATATTTTCTTTTTATTCCACAGCGACCCCCACTACTCTTCCAATGGACATTAAAACCATCTTGTTAAGCTACCCTGACCTAAACGTTTCTTCCACAGGGCATTGATTTTGTCTTTTTATTCCACTGCTACCTCCACCACTCTTCCAAGGGGCATGAAAACCATTTTGTTAAGCTTCTGTGACCTCCATGTCTCTTCCACGGGGAATTGATATTGTATTTTTAGTCCAATACGACCTCCACCACTCTTCCAAGGGGCATTAATATTGTCTTTTTATTCCACTGCAACCTCCACCACTTTTCTAAGGGCCATTAAAACCATCTTGTTAAGCTACTGTGACCTCCACGTCTCTTGCACGGGGCATTGATATTGTCATTTTATTCCACTGCGACTTCCACCACTCTTCCAAAGGGCATTAAAACCACTTTGTTAAGCTACTGTGACCTCCACGTCTCTTCCATGGGGCATTGATATTGTCTTTTTATGTCACTGTAACCTCCAGCACTCTTCCAAGGGGCATTAAAACCGTCTTTTTAAGCTACAATGACTTCCACGTCTCTTCCTAGGGGCACTCAAAATGTCTTGTTAAACCACTCTGAACTCCACAGCTCTTCCAAGGGGCATTAAAACTGTCTTGTTATGCTACTGTGACCTCTACGTCTCGTCTACGGGGCATTAGTATTGTCTTTTTATACCACTAAAAACTCCACCACTCTTCCAAGGGGCATTAAAACTGTCTTGTTAAGCTACTGTGACCTCCACGTCTCTTCCAAGGGGTATTAATACCGTCTTTTTAAGCTACTGTGAGCTCCACGACTCATCCAAGGGGCATTCAAACCATCTTGTTAAACCACTCTGAACTCCACAGCTCTTCCAAGGGGCATTAAAGCTGTCTTGTTAAGCTACTGTGACATCCACGTCTCTTCTGTGGGGCAATAATATTGTCTTTTTATTCCGCTGCGAACTCCACCACTCTTCCAAGGGGCACTAAGAACATCTTGTTAAGCGACTGTGAACACCATGTCTCTTCCAAGGGCATTAAAACCGTCTTGTTAAACCTCTCTGAACTCCACAGCTCTTCCAAGGGGCATTAAAACCGTCTTGTTATGCTACTGTGACCTCCACGTCTGTTCCACGGGGCATTGATATTGTCTTTTTATTCCACTGTAACCCACACCACGTTTCCAAGGGGCACTTAAATGGTCTAGTTAAGCTACTGTGACCTCCACGTCTCTTCCAAGGGGCATTAAAACCGTCTTGTTAAACTTCTCTGAACTCCACAGCTCTTCCAAGGGGCATTATAAAAGTCTTGTTATGGTACTCTAACCTCCATGTCTGGTCCACGGGGCATTGATATTGTCTTTTATTCCACTGCGACCTCCACCACTCTCCCAAGGGGCATTAACAGCGTCTTGATAAGCTACTGTGACCTCCACCACTCTACCGAGGGGCATTGATATTGTCTTTTTATTCCACTGCGAACTCCACCACTCTTCCAAGGGACATTGATATTGTCTTTTTATTCCACTGCGATCTTCACCACTCTTCCAAGGGGCAATAAAACCATCTTGTTAAGCTACTGTAACCTCCATGCCATTTTCATGGGGCATTGATATTGTATTTTTATCCCACAGTAACCTCCATCACTCTTCCAAGAGGCATTAAAACCATCTTCTTAAGCTACTGTGACCTCCACGTCTCTTCTACGGGGCATTGATATTTTCTTTTTATTCCCTGCGACCTACACCACTCTTCCAAGGGGCAATAAAATCTTCTTTTTAAGCAACTGTGACCTCCACGTTTCTTCCACGGGGCAGAGATATTTTCTTTTTATTCCACTGCGACATCCACCACTCTTCCAAGGTGCATTGATATTGACTTTTTATTCCACTGCAACCACCAACACTCTTCCAAGAGGCATTAAAACTGTCTTGATAAGCTACTGTGACCTCCACATCTCTTCCACGGGGAATTGATATTGTCTTTTTCTTCCACTGTAACCCTCACCACCTTTCCAACGTGCATTACAACGACCTTGTTAAGTTACTGTGGCCTCCCCGTCTCATTCAAGGGGCATTAAAAACGTCTTGTTAAACCACTCTGAACTCCACAGCTCTTCCAAGGGGCATTAAAACCGTCTTGTTAAGCTACTTTGACCTCCACGTCTCTTCCACGGGGCATTGATATTGGCTTTTTATTCCACTGCGACCTCCACCACTCTTCCAAGGGGCATTAAAAGCATCTTGTTAAGCTACTTCTACGTCCACGTCTCTTCCACGGGGCATTGATATTGTCTTTTTACTCCACTGCGACCTCCACCACTCTTCTAAGGGGCACTAAACCTGTATTGTTAATCTACTGTGACCACAACGTCTCTTCCACAGTGCATTGATATTGTCTTTTTATTCCACTGCGACCTCCACCAATCTTCCAAGCGGCATTAAAACTGTCTTGTTAAGCTACTATTACCTCCACGTTTCTTCCACGGGGCATTGATATTGTCTTTTTATTCCACTGCGACCAACATCACTCTTCCAAGGAACATTGATATTGTCTTTTTATTCCACTGCGACCCCCACAACTCTTCCAACGGGCATTAAAACCGTCTTGTTAAGCTACTGTGACTTCCACGTCTCTTCCAAGGGTCATTAAAACCGTCTTGCTAAACCTCTCTGAACTCCACAGCTCTTCCAAGGGGCATTAAAACGTCTTGTTATGCTACTGTGACCTCCACGTTTCTTCCACTGGGCATTGATATTGTCTTTTTATCCCACTGTAACCTACACCACGTTTCCAATTGCCACTAAAACCGTCTTGTTAAGCTACTGTGACCTCCACGTCTCTTCCAAGGGGCATTGAAACTGTCTTGTTAAACCTCTCTGAACTCCACAGTTCTTCCAAGGGCATTTAAACAGTCTTGTTATGCTACTGTGACCTTCACGTCTGTTCCACGGGGTATTGATATTGTCTTTTTATACCACTGCGACCTCCACCACTCTTCCAAGGGGCATTAAAATAGTCTTGTTAAGCTACTGTGACCTCCACGTTCCTTCTACGGGGCATTGATATTGTCTTTTTATTCCACTGCAACCTCCACCACTCTTCCAAGGGGCATTGTTATTGTCTTTTTATTCCACTGCGACCTTCACTACTCTTCCAAGTGACTTTGATATTGTCTTTTTCTTACTCTGCGACTTCCACCAAGGGGCAGTAAAGCCATCTTTTTAAGCTACTGTGACCTCCAAGTCTCTTCCACGGGGCATTCATATTGTATTTTTATTCCACTGTAACCTCCACCACTCTTCCAAGGGGCATTAAAACCGTCTTTTTAAGCTACTGTCATCTTCACGTCTCTTCCAAGGGCATTAAATCCTTCTTGTTAAACCACTCTGAATGCCACAGGTCTGCCAAGGGGCATTAAAAAGTGTCTTGTTAAGCTACTGTGGCCTCCACGTCTCTTCCACAGGGCATTGATATTGTCTTTTTTTTCACTGTAACCTCCACCACTCTTCCAAGAGGCATTAAAACTGTCTTGTTAAGCTACTGCTACCTCCACGTCTCTTCCAAGGGGCATTAAAACCATCTGGTTAAACCACTCTGTACTCCACAGCTCTTCCAAGGGGCATTAAAACCATCTTGTTAAGCTACTGTGACCTCCACGTCTCTTCCACGGGGCATTGATATTGTCTTTTTATTCCACAGCGACCCCCACTACTCTTCCAATGGGCATTAAAACCGTCTTGTTAAGCTACTCTGACCTCCACGTCTCTTCCACGGGGCATTGATTTTGTCTTTTTATTCCACTGTAACCTCCATCACTCTTCCAAGGGGCATTAAAACCATCTTGTAAAGGTAATGTGACCTCCACGTCTCTTCCAAGGGTCAATAAAACCATCTTGTAAAACCACTCTGAACTCCACCACTTTTCCAAGGGGCATTTAAACCGTCTTGTTAAGCTACTGTGACCTCCACGCCTCTTCCAAGGGGCATTGATATTGTATTTTTATTCCACTGCGACCTCCAGCAATCATTCAAGGGGTATTGATATTGTCTTTTTATTCCACTGCAACCTCCACCACTCTTCCAAGGGGCCTTGATATTGTAGTTTTATTAAACTGCGAACTCCACCACTCCTTCAACGGGCATTAAAACCGTCTTGTTAAGTTACTGTGACCTCCACGTCTCTTCCAAAAGGCATTGATATTTTCTTATTATTCCACTGCAACCTCCAGCACTCTTCCAAGAGGCAATAAAACCATTTTGTTAAGCTACTGTGACCTCCACTTCTCTTCGACGGGACATTGATATTGTCTTTTTATTTCACTGTAACCTCCACTACTCTTACAAGGGGCATTAATACCATTTTTTTAAGCTACTGTGACCTCCACGTCTCTTCCAAGGGTCTTTCAAACCGTCTTGATAAAACACTCTGAACTCCTCAGCTCTTCCAAGGGGGAGTAAAACTGACTTGTTAAGCTACTGTGACCTCCACGTTTCTTCTACAGGGCATTAATATTGTCTTTTTATTCCACTTCGAACTCCAAAACTCTTACAAGGGGCATTTAAACCGTCTTGTTAAGCTACTGTGACCTCCACGTCTCATGGAAGGGGCATTCATTTATTTTTTTTTATTCCACTGTGACCTCCACAACTCTTCCAATGGGCATTGATATTGTCATTTTATTCCATTGCGACCTCCACCACTCTTCTAAGGGGCCGTGATATTGTCTTTTTATTACACTGCGAACTCCATCATTCTTCCAAGGGGCATTAAAACCGTCTTGTAAAGCTAAAATGACCTCCACGTCTCTTCCACAGGGAATTGATGTCTTTTTAATCCACTGCGAGCTCCACCACTCTTACAAGGGGCATTAAAACCATCTTGTTATGCTTCTGTGACCTCCACGTCTCTTCCCCGGGGCATTGATATTGTCTTTTATTCCACTGCGACCTCCACCACTCTTCCAAGGGGCATTGATATTGTCTTTTTATTCCACTGCGACCTCTACCACTCTTCCAAGGGGCATTAAAACCTTCGTTTTAAGATACTGTGACCTCCACATCTCTTCCAAGGGGAATTCAAACCGTCTTGGTAAACCACTGTGTACTCCACCACTCTTCCAAGCATTTAAACTGTCTTGTTAAGCTACTGTGGCCTCCACGTCTCTTGCAAGTGGCATTGATATCATCATTTTATTCCATTGTGAGCTCCACCACTGTTCCAAGGGGCATTGATATTGTCTTTTTTTTCCACTGCGACCTCCACCACTCTTCCAAGGGGCCTTGATATTGTCTTTTTATTCCACTGCGAACTCCACAACTCTTCCAAAAGCATTAAAACCGTCTTGTTAAGCTACTGTGACCTCCACGTCTCTTCCACGCGGCATTGATATTGTCTTTAAATTCCACTGTAACCTTTACCACTCTTCCAAAGGGCAATATAACCATATTGTTAAGCTACTTTGATCTCCACGTCTCTTCCAAGGGGCATTGATATTGTTGTTTTATTCCCTGCGACCTCCACCACTCTTCCAAGGGGCAATAAAACCGTCTTTTTAAGGTACTGTGACCTCCACGTTTCTTCCAAGGGGCATTGATATTGTCTTTAAATTCCACTGCGACATCCACCACTCTTCCAAGGGGCATTAAAACTGTCTTGTTAAGCTACTGTGACCTCCATGTCTCTTCCACGGGGCATTGATATTGTCTTTCTATTCCAATTTAACCTTCACCACCTTTCCAAGGGGCATTAGAACCACCTTGTTAAGCTACTGTGGCCTCCATGTCTCATCCAAGGGGCATTAAAACCGTCTTGTTAAACCACTCTTTACTCCACAGCTCATCCAAGGGGCATTAAAAACGTCTTGTTAAGCTACTGTGACCTCCACGTCTATTTCACGGGGTATTGATATTGTCTTTTTTTTCCACTGCGACCTCCACCACTCTTCCAAGGGGCATTGATATTGTCTTTTTATTCCATTGCGATATCCACCACTCTTCCAAGGGGCATTAAAACTGTCTAATTAAGCTACTGTGTCCTCCACATCTCTTCCAAGAGCCATTGATATCGTCTTTTTATTCCACTGCGACCTCCAACACTCTTCCAAAGGGCATTAAAACAGTCTTGTTAAGCTACTGTGACCTCCACGTCTCTTCCACGGAGCATTGAGAGTGTCTTTTTTTTCCACTGTAAGCTCCACCACTCTTCCAAGGGGCAATAAAACCGTATTGTTATGCTAATTTGACCTCCACGTCTCTACCACGGGGCATTAATATTGTCTTTTTATTCCACTGTAACCTCCACCACTCTTCCAAGGGGCAATAAAACCGTATTGTTATGCTAATTTGACTTCCACGTCTCTACCACGGGGCATTGATATTGTCTTTTTATTCCACTTTAACCTTCACCACCTTTCCAAGGGGCATTAGAACCTCGTTGTTAAGATACTGTGTTCGCCACGTCTCATCCAAGGGTCATTAAAACCGTCTTGTTAAACCACTCTCAACTCCACAGTTCTTCCAAGGGGCATTAAAACCGTCTTGTTAAGCTACTGTGACATCCACGTCTATTCCACGGGGCATTGATATTGTCTTTTTATTCCACTGCGACCTCCACCACTCTTCCAAGGGGGATTGATATTGTCTTTTTATTCCACTGCGATCTCCACCACTCTTCCAAGGGGCATTAAAACCGTCTTGTTAAGCTACTGTGTCCTCCACGTCTCTTACAAGAGCCATTGATATCGTCTTCTTATTCCAATGCGACCTCCACCACTCTTCCAAGGGGCATTAAAACCGTCTTGTTAAGCTACTGTGACCTCCACGTCTCTTCCACGGAGCATTGAGAGTGTCTTTTTTTTCCACTGTAACCTCCACCACAACCGTATTGTTAAGCTAATTTGACCTCCACGTCTCTTCGACGGGGCATTGAGAGTGTCTATTTCTTCCCTGCGACCTCCAACACTCTTCCAAGGGGCATTAAAACTATCTTGTTAAGCTACTGTGACCTCCAGGTCTCTTCCACGGTGCATTGATATTGGCTTTTTATTCCACTGCGACCTCCACCACTCTACCAAGGGGCATTGATATTGTCTTTTTATTCCACTGTCACCTCCACCACTCTTCCAAGGGGCATTGAAACCATCTTGTTAAGCTACTGTGATCTCCACGTCTCTTTCTTGGGGCATTGATATTGTCTTTTTATTCCACTGTAACCTCCACCACTCTTCCAAAGGGCATTAAAACCGTCTTGTAAAGCTACTGTGACCTCCAAGTCTCTTCAGCGGGGCATTAATATTGTCTTTTTATTCCACAGCAACCTCCACCACTCTTACAAGGGGCATTAAAACCATCTTGTTATGCTACTGTGACCTCCACGTCTCTTTCACAGGGCATTGATATTGTCTTTTTATTCCACTACGACCTCCACCACTCTTCCAAGAGGCATTGATATTGTCTTTTTATTCCACTGCAACCTTCACCACTCTTCCAAGAGGCTTTAAAACCATTTTGTTAAGCTACTGTGACCTCCACGTCTCTTCCACGGGGCAATGATATTGTCTTTTTATTTCACTGTAATCACGCCCACTCTTCCAAGGGGCATTAATACCGTCTTTTTCAGCTTCTTTGAGATCCACGTCTCTTCCAAGGGGCATTCAAACCGTCTTGTTAAACCACTCTGAAGTCCACAGCTCTTCGAAGAGGCATTAAAACTGTCTTGTTAAGCTACTGTGACCTCCACGTCTCTTCTACGGGGCATTAATATTGTCTTTTTATTCCACTGCGAAATCCACCACTCTTCCAAGGGGCATTTAAACCGTCTTGTTAAGCTACTGTGACCTCCACATTTCTTCCAAGTGGCATTTATATCGTCTTTTTATTCCACTGCGACCTCCACCACACCTCCAAGGGGCATTGATATTGTCTATTTATTCCACTGCGACCTCCACGACTCTTTCAAGGGGCATTGATGTTGTATTTTTATTCCACTCCAAACTCCACCACTCTACCAAGCGGCATTGAAACCATCTTGTTAAGTTACTGTAACCTCCACTTCTCTACCACGGGGCATTGTTATTGTCTTTAAATTCCACTGTAACCTCCACCACTCTTCCAAGGGGAAATAAAACCGTATTGTTAAGCTACTTTGACCTCCACGGTTCATCCAAGGGGCATTGATATTGTCTTTTTATTGCCTGCGACCTCCACCAGTCTTCCAAGGGGCAATGAAACCATCTTTTTAAGCTAATGTGACCTCCACGTTTCTTCCACGTGGCAATGATATTGTCTTTTTATTCCACTGTGACATCCACCACTCTTCCAAAAGGCATTGATATTGTCTTTTTATTTCTCTGTAACCTCCAACACTCTTCCAAGGGGCATTAAACTGTCTTGTTAAGCTACTGTTACCTCCACGTCTCTTCCACAGGGCATTGATATTGTCTTTTTATTCCAATGTAACCTTCATCACCTTTCCAAGGGGCATTAGAACTAAATTGTTAAGCTATTGTGGCCTCTACGTCTCATCCAAGGGGCATTAAATCCGTCTTGTTAAACCACTGTGATCTGCACAGCTCTTCCAAGGGGCATTAGAACCGTCTTGTTAAGCTACTGTGACCTCCACGTCTATTCCACGGGGCATTGATACTGTCTTTTTATTCCAATGCGACCTCCACCACTCCTCCAAAGGGCATTAAAACAGTCTTGTAAAGCTAATGTGACCACCATGTCTCTTCCAAGGGGCATTAAAACCATCTTGAAAAACCATTCTGAACTCCACAGCTCTTCCAAGGGACTTTAATACCGTATTGTTAAGCTACTGTCACCTCCACGTCTCTTCCACGGGGCACTGATATTGTCTTTTTATTCCACAGTGATCTCCACCACTCTTCCAAGTAGCATTAAAACCATCTTGATAAGCTACTGTGACCTCAACGTCTCTTCCACGGGGCAGTGATTTTGTCTTGTTATTCCTCTGTAACCTCCAGCACTCTTCCAAGGGGCATTAAAACCGTCTTGTAAAGCTAATGTGACCTCCACAGCTCTTCCAAGGGGCAATAAAACCGTATTGTTAAGCTAATGTGACCACCATGTCTCTTCCACGGGGCATTGATGTTGTCTTTTTATTCCACAGCGACCTCCACCACTCTTCCTAGTAGCATTAAAACCATCTTGTTTTGCTACTGTGACCTCCACGTCTATTCCACTGGGGCACTGATATTGTCTTTTTATTCCACTACGACCTCCACCACTCTTCCAAGGGGCATTGATATTGTCTTTTTATTCCACTGTAACCTCCTCCACTGTTCCAATGAGCATTAAAACCATCTTGTTAAGCTACTGAGACCTCCATATCTCTATCAAGGGGCATTAAAACCGTCTTTTTAAACCACTCTGAACTCCACAGCTCTTCCAAGGGGCATTAAAACCGTCTTGTTAAGCTACTGTGACCTCCACGTCTCTTTTACGGGGCATTGATATTGTCTTTTTATTCCACTGCAACCTCCACCACTATTCCAAGGGGCATTGATATTGTCTTTTTATTCCACTGTAACCTCCTCCACTGTTCCAAGGGGCATTAAAACCATCTTGTTAAGCTACTGAGACCTCCACATCTCTATCAAGGGGCATTAAAACCGTCTTGTTAAACCACTCTGAACTCCACAGCTCTTCCAAGGGGCATTTAAACCGTCTTGTTAAGCTACTGTGACCTCCACGTCACTTACAGGGCATTGTTATTGTCTTTTTATTCCACTGAGACCTCCACCACTCTTCCAAGGGGCATTGAAACCATCTTTTTAAGCTACTGTGTCCTCCAAGTCTCTTTCACGGGGCATTGACATTGTCTTTTTATTCCACTGCGACCTCCACCACTCTTCCAAGGGGCATTAATATTGTGTTTTTATTCCACTGTAACCTCCTCCACTGTTCCAAGGGGCATTAAAACCATCTTGTTAAGCTACTGAGACCTTCACATCTCTATCAAGAGGCATTAAAAGCATCTTGTTAAACCACTCTGAACTCCACAGCTCTTCCAAGGGGCATTAAAACCGTCTTGTTAAGCTACTGTGACCTCCACGTCTCTTTTACGGGGCATTGATATTGTCTTCTTATTCCACTGCGACCTCCACCACTCTTCCAAGGGGCATTGATATTGTCTTTTTATTGCCTTCGACCTCCACCACTCTTCTAAGGGGCAATAAAACCATCTTTTTAAGCTAATGTGACCTCCACGTTTCTTCCACGTGGCAATGATATTGTCTTTTTATTCCACTGCGACATCCACCACTCTTCCAAAAGGCATTGATATTGTCTTTTTATTCCACTGTAACCTCCAACACTCTTCCAAGGGGCATTAAACTGTCTTGTTAAGCTACTGTGACCTCCACGTCTCTTCCACGGGGCATTGATATTGTCTTTTTATTCCAATGTAACCTTCACCACCTTTCCAAGGGGCATTAGAACTAAATTGTTAAGCTACTGTGGACTCCAAGTCTCATCCAAGGGGCATTAAATCCGTCTTGTTAAACCACTGTGATCTTCACAGCTCTTCCATGGGGCATTAGAACCGTCTTGTTAAGCTACTGTGACCTCCACGTCTATTCCACGGGGCATTGATACTGTTTTTTTATTCCAATGCGACCTCCACCACTCTTCCAAAGGGCATTAAAACCGTCTTGTAAAGCTAATGTGACCACTATGTCTCTTCCAAGGGACTTTAAAACCAACTTGAAAAACCACTCTGAACTCCACAGCTCTTCCAAAGGGCATTAATACCGTATTGTTAAGCTGCTGTCACCTCCACGTCTCTTCCACGGGGCATTGATATTGTCTTTTCATTGCACAGTGATCTCCACCACTCTTCCAAAGGGCATTAAAACTGTCTTGATAAGCTACTGTGACCTCAACGTATCTTCCACGTAGCAGTGATTTTGTCTTTTTATTCCTCTGTAACCTCCAGCACTCTTCCAAGGGGCATTAAAACAGTCATGTAAAGCTAATGTGACCTCCACGTCTTTTCTAAGGGGCATTAAAACCATCTTGTAAAACCACTCTAAACTTCACAGCTATTCCAAGGGGCAATAAAACCGTATTGTTAAGCTAATATGACCACCATGTCTCTTCCACGGGGCATTGATGTTGTCTTTTTATTACACAGCGACCTCCACCACTCTTACTAGTAGCATTAAAACCGTCTTGTTTTGCTACTGTGACCTCCACGTCTATTCCACTAGGGCACTGATATTGTCTTTTTATTCCACTACGACCTCCACCACTCTTCCAAGGGGCATTGATATTGTCTTTTTATTCCACAGTGATCTCCACCACTCTTCCAAGTAGCATTAAAACCGTCTTAATAAGCTACTGTGACCTCAACGTCTCTTCCACGGGGCAGTGATTTTGTCTTTTTATTCCTCTGTAACCTCCAGCACTCTTCCAAGGGGCATTAAAAAAAGTCTTGTAAAGCTAATGTGACCTCCACGTCTCTTCCAAGGGGCATTAAAACCATCTTGTAAAACCACTCTAAACTCCACAGCTCTTCCAAGGGGCAATAAAATCGTATTGTTAAGCTAATGTGACCACCATGTCTCTTCCACGGGGCATTGATGTTGTCGTTTTATTCCACAGCGACCTCCACCACGCTACCTAGTAGCATTAAAACCGTCATGTTAAGCTACTGTGACCTCCACGTCTATTCCACGGGGCATTGATATTGTCTTTTTATTCCACTACGACCTCCACCACTCTTCCAAGGGGCATTGATATTGTCTTTTTATTCCACTGTAACCTCCTCCACTGTTCCAAGGAGCATTAAAACCATCTTGTTAAGCTACTGAGACCTCCACATCTCTATCAAGGGGCATTAAAACCGTCTTGTTAAACCACTCTGAACTCCACAGCTCTTCCAAGGGGCATTTAAACCATCTTGTTAAGCTACTGTGACCTCCACGTCTCTTACAGGGCATTGTTATTGTCTTTTTATTCCACTGAGACCTCCACCACTCTTCCAAGGGGCATTAAAACCATCTTGTTAAGCTACTGTGTCCTCCACGTCTCTTTCACGGGGCATTGACATTGTCTTTTTATTCCACTGCGACCTCCACCACTCTTCCAAGGGGCATTGATATTGTCTTTTTATTCCACTGTAACCTCCTCCACTGTTCCAAGGATCATTAAAACCATCTTGTTAAGCTACTGAGACCTCCACATCTCTATCAAGGGGCATTAAAACCATCTTGTTAAACCACTCTGAACTCCACGTCTCTTCCACGGGGCATTGTTATTGTCTTTTTATACCACTATAACCTCCACCACTCTTCCAATTGGCATTAAAATCGTCTAGTTAGGCTACTGTGACCTCCACGTCCCTTTCACTGTACATTGATATTTTCTTTTTATTCCATTTCGACCTCCACCATTCTTCCAAGGGGCTTTGTTATTGTCTTTTAATTCCACTGAGACCTCCACTACTCTTCCATGGGCATTAAAGTCGTCTTGTTAAGCTACTGTGACCTCCACATCTCTTCCACGGGGCATTGATATTGTCTTTTTATTCCACTGCGACCTCCACCACTTTTCCAAGGGGCATTGATATTGTCTTTCAATTCCACTGTGACCTCCTCCACTCTTCCAATCAGCATTACAACCATCTTGTTAAGCTATTGTGATCTCCACATCTCTTCCCCAGGGCATTGATATTGTCTTTTCATTCCACTGTAACCTCCACCTCTCTTACAAGGGGCATTAAAACTGTCTTGTAAAGCTAATGTGATCTCCACATCTCTTCCCCAGGGCATTGATATTGTCTTTTTATTCCACTGTAACCTCAAACACTCTTCCAAGGGGCAGTAAAATAGTTTTCTTAAGCTAATGTGATCTCCACGTCTCTTCCTAAGGGCATTTAAACCACTCATAACTCTACAGCTCTTCCAAGGGGCATTAAAACCATCTTGTTAAGATACTGTGACCTCCACGTCTCTTTCACGGGGCATTGATATTGTATTTTTATTCCACTGAGACCTCCTCCACTCTTCCAAAGGGCATTAAATTCGTCTTTTTTAAGCTACTGTGACCTTCACGTCTCTTCGACGGTGAATTGATATTGTCTTTTTATTCCACTGTGACCTCCACCACTCTTACAATGGGCATTAAAACCATATTATTTAAGCTACTGTGACCTCCACGTCTCCTCCACGGTGCATTGATATTATTTTTTTATTCAACTACGATCTCCACCACTCTTACAATGCGCATTGGTATTGTCTTTTTATTCCACTGCGACCTCCACCTCTATTTCAAGGGGCTTTAAAACCGTCTTGTTAAGCTATGGTGAACTCCACTTCTTTTCCACGGGGCATTGATATTGTCTTTTTATTCCACTGTAACCTCCACCACTCTTCCAAGGAGCACTAAAGCCGTCTTGTAAAGCTACTGTGACCTCCACTTATCTTTCAAGGGGCATTAAATCCGTCTTGTTAACCCACTCTGAACACTACAGCTCTTCCAAGGGGCATTACAACTGTCTTGTTAAGCTACTGTGACTTCCATGTCTCTTCCACAGGGCAGTGATATTGTTTTTTTATTTCACTGCGACCTCCACCACTCTTCCAAGGGCATTAAAACCGTCTTGTTAAGCTACTGTGACCTCCAAGTCTCTTCCACGGGGCATTGATGTTATCTTTTTATTCCACTGCGACCTCCAACACACTTTTAAGGGGCATTACAACTGTCTTGTTAAGCTACTGTGAACTCCACGTCTCTTCCACGGGGCATTGATATTTTCTTTTTATTCCACTGTAACCTCCACCACTCTTCCAAGGGGCAATAAAACCATCTTGTAAAGATAATATGACCTCCACGTCTCTTCCAAGGGGCATTAAAACCATATTGTAAAATGACTCTGAACTCCACATCTCTTCCAAGATGCATTTAATCTGTATTGCTAAGCTACTGTGACCTCCACATCTCTTCCACGGGGCATTGATATTGTCTTTTTATTCCACAGCGACCTCTACCACTCTTCCAAGCATCATTAAAACCATCTTGGAAAGCTACTGTGACCTCCACTTCTCTTTCAAGGGGCATTAAATCCGTCTTGTTAACCCACTCTGAACACTACAGCTCTTCCAAGGGGCATTATAACTGCCTTGTTAAGCTACTGTGACCTCCATGTCTCTTCCACGGGGCAGTGATATTGATTTTTTATTCCACTGCGACCTCCGCCACTCTTACAAGGGCATTAAAACCTTCTTGTTAAGCTACTGTGACCTCCAAGTCTCTTCCACGGGGCATTGATATTGTCTTTTTATTCCACTGCGAGCTCCACCACTTTTCCAAGGGGCATTGATATTGTCTTTTTATTCCACTGCGACCTCCAACACACTTTTAAGGGGCATTATAACTGCCTTGTTAAGCTACTGTGACCTCCACATCTCTTCCACGGGGCATTGATATTGTCTCTTCATTCCACTGCGACATCCACCACTCTTCCAAGGGGCATTAAACCCGTCTTGTTAAGCTACTGTGACCTCCACGTCTCTTCCACGGGGCATTGATATTGTCTTTTTATTCCACTGTGACCTCCATCACTCTTCCAAGTTGTATTAAAACCGTCTTGTTAAGCTACTGTGACCTCCACGTCTCTTCCACGGGGCATTGATATTGTCTTTTTATTCCACTGCGACCACCACCACTCTTCCAAGGGGCATTAAATCGGTCTTGTTAAGCTACTATGACCTCCACGTCTCCTCCAAGGTTCATTGATATTGCCTTTTTATTCCACTGTGACCTCCACCACTCTTCCAAAAGTCATTGATATTGTGCTTTTATTCCACTGTGACCTCCACCTCTCTTCCAAGGGGCATTAATACCGTCTTTTTAAGCTACTGTGACCTCCCTCTCTCCTTCATGGGGTATTTATATTGTCTATTTATTCCACTGTAACCTCCACCACTCTTCCAAGGAGCATTAAAACCGTCTTGTTAAGGTACTGTGTCCTCCAAGTCTCTTCCAAAGGGCTTTAAAACCATCTTGTTAAACCACTCTGAACTTCACAGCTATTCCAAGGGGCATTAAAACCGTCTTGCTAAGCTACTGTGACCTCCACTTTTCTTCCACGGGGCATTGATATTGTCTTTTTATTCCACTGCGACCTCCATCACTCTTCCAAGGGGCATTAAGACAGTCTTGTAAAGCTACTCTGACCTCCACGTCTCTTCCACGGGGCATTGATATTGTCTATTTATTCCACTGTAACCTCCACCACTCTTCCAAGGGGCATTAAAATCGCCTTATTAAGCTACTGTGACCTCCAGATCTCTTCCAATTGGCATTTAAACCATCTTGTTAAACCACTCTGAACTATACAGCTCTCCCAAGGGGCATTAAAACCTTCTTGTTAAGCTACTGAGACCTCCACTTCTCTTCCACAGGGCATTGATATTGTCTTTTTATTCCATTGTGACCTCCACCACTCTTCCAAGGGGCATTAAATCCGTCTTGATAAGCTACTGTGACCTCAATGTCTCCTCCACGGGTTATTGATCTTGTCTTTTTATTCCTCTGTGACCTCCAAGTCTCTAACAAGGGGCATTAAAACCATCCTGTTAAACCACTCTGAACTCCACAGCTATTCCAAGGGGCATTAAAACAGTCTTGTCAAGCTACTGTGACCTCCACGTCTCTTCCACTGGACATTGATATTGTCTTTTTATTCCTCTGCTACCTCCACCACTTTTCCAAGGGGCATTGATATTGTCTTTTTATTCCACTTTGACCTCGACCACACTTCCAAGGGGCTTTAAAACCGTCTTCTTTAGCTACTGCGACCTCCATGTCTCTGCCACTGGGGCATTGATATTGTCTTTTTATTCCACTGTAACCTCCACCACTCTTCCAAAGGGCATTGAAACCATTTTATAAAGCTACTGTGACCTCCACATCTCTTCCAATGGACATTAAAACCATCTTGTTGTACCTTTCTGAACTCCGCAGCTCCTCCAGGGGGCTCTAAAACCATCTTGTTTAGCTACTGTGACCTTCACGTTTCTTAAAAGGGGCATTGATAATGTATTTTTTTTCCACTGTAACCTCCACCACTCTTCCAAGGGGAATTAAAACCGCCTTGTTAAGCTACTGTGACCTCCATGTCTCTCCAAGGGGCATTAAAACCATCTTGTTAAACCACGATGAACTCCACAGTTCTTCCAAGGGGCATTAAAACCGTCTTGTTAAGCTTACTGTGAACTCCACGTCTCTTCCACGGGTCATTTATATTCTCTTTTTTTTCCACTGCGACCTCCACAACTCTTCCACATAGTACTAAATCTGTCTTGTTAAGCTACTGTGACCTCCACGTCTCTTCCACGGGGAATTGATATTGTCTTTTTATTCCACTGCGACCTCCACCATTCTTCCAAGGGGCATTGATATTGTCTTTTTACTCGGCTGCGACCTCCACCACTCTTCCAAGGGGCATTAAAACCGTCTTGTTAAGCTACTGTGACCTCCACGTCTCTTCCAAGAGGCATTAAAACCTTGTTACTAAACCACTCTGAACTCCACAGCTTTTCCAAGGGCATTAAAACCGTCTTGATAAGCTAATGTGACCTCCACGTCTCTTACACTGGGCATTGATATTGTATTTTTATTAGACTGCGAACTCCACCACTCTTACAAGGGGCATTGATATTGTCTTTTTATTCCACTGCGACCTCCACCACTCTTCCAAAGGGCATTAAAACCGTCTTGTTAAGCTACTGTGACCTCCACGTCTCTTCCACGGGGCATTGATATAGTCTTTTTATTCCACTGTAACCTCCACCACTCTTCCAAGGGGCATTAAAGCCGTCTTGTAAAGCTACTGTGACCTCCAAGTCTCTATAAGGGGCATTTATATTGTCATTTTATTCCACTGCAACCTCCACCACTCTTCCAAGGGGCACTAAATCGGTCTTGAAAAAGCTACTGTGACCTCCAAGTCTCTTCCACGGAGCATTGATATTGTCTTTTTATTCCACTGTGAACTCCACCTCACTTCCAAGGGGCATTAAAACCGTCTTGTTAAGCTGCTGTCACCTCCACGTCTCTTTCACTGGACATTGAAATTGTCTTTTTAATCGACTGCGACCTCCACCACTCTTCCAAGGGGTATTAAAACTGTCTTGTAAAGCTACTGTGACCTCCAAGTTTCTTCCAAGGGGCATTATAACCGTCTTGTTAAACCACTCTAATCACCACAGCTCTTCCACGGGGCATTAAAACCGTCTTGTTAAGCTACTGTCACCTCCACGTCTCTTCCACGGGGAATTGATATTGTCATTTTATTCCGCTGCGAACTCCACCACTCTTCCAAGGGCATTAAAACCGCCTTGCAAAGCTACTGTGACCTCCACGTCTCTTCCAAGGGCCATTAAAGCCATCCTTTTAAACCACTCTAAACACCACAGCTCTTCCAAGGGGCATTAAAACCGTCTTGTTAAGCTACTGTGACCTCCACATCTCTTCCACCGGTCACTGAGATTGTCATTTTGTTCCACTGCGACCTCCACCACTATTCCAAGGGGCATTGATATTGTCTTTTTATTCCACTGCGACCTCCACCTCTCTTCCAACGGGCATTAAAACCATCTTATTAATCTACAATGACCTCTACGTCTCTTCCACGGGTCATTAAAACTGTCTTGTTAAACCACTCTGAACTCCACAGATTTTCCAAGGGGCATTAGAACCGTCTTGTTAAGCTACTGTGATCTCCACGTCTCTTCCACGAGGCATTGATATTGTCTTTTTATTCCATTGCGACCTCCACCACTCTACAAAAGGCATTAAAACCATCTTGACAATATCAATGCCCAGTGGAAGAGACTTGGAGGTCACAGTAGCTTAAAAAGATGGTTTTAATGCACCTTGGAAGAGTGGTGGAGGTCACATTGGAATAAAAAGACAACATTGATGCGCCTTGGAAGAGTGTTGGAGGTCGCTGTGGAAAAAAAAGACAATATCAATGCTAAGTGGAAGAGACGTTGAGGTCACAGTAGCTTAACAAATGATTATAATGCCCCTTGGAAATGATGTGAAGGTTTCAGTGGAATATAAAGACAATATCAATGCAATTTGGAAGATTTTTGGAGGTCACAATGGAATAAAAAGACAATATGAATGCCCCGTAGAAGAGACGTGGAGGTCATAGTAGCTTAACAAGATGGTTTTAATGACCCTTGGAGAAGTGGTGGAGGTCGCCGTGGAATAAAAAGACAATATCAATGCCCCTTGGAATAGATGTGGAGGTCACAGTAGCTTAACAATACAGTTTTAATGCCCCTTGGAAGAGCTGTGGAGTTCAGAGAGGTTTAACAAGATGGTTTTAATGACCCTTGGAAGACATGTGGAGGTCACAGTAGCTTAACAAGACAGTTTTAATGCCCCTTTTAAGAGTGGTGGAGGTTACAGTGGAATAAAAAGACAATATCAATGCCCCTTGGAAGAGATGTGGAGGTCACAGTAGCTTAACAAGATGTTTTTTTTGCCCCTTGGAGGAGTGGTGGAGATCGCTGTGGAATAAAAAGACAATATCAATGCCCCGTGGAAGAGACGTAGAGGTCACAGTAGCTTAACAAGACGGTTTTAATGCCTCTTGGAAGAGCTTTGGAGTTCGAAGTGGTTTAACAAGATGGTTTTAATGCCCCTTGGAAGAGACGTTTGTAGCATCAACGTCTCTGCCTCAATACCATGGCATCTTGCCCCGGACCACGGCTTTCTGCACCTCCTCGTTTCGGAGTTGACCCCGCTCAAACTCGGGGCTTCATAAACCAGTGCACCCTGCGCTTTGAACTCTTGGCTCATCAGTTTATCTCCGACCGGGCCAAAGTGGCATTCATCATGTCCCATCTCAATGGGAAGGCACTGGCATGGCTTAACCCCCTGTGGGAGAGAGGGGACCCCCTGGTTTCCGACCTGTCGTCTTTCCTCACTGATTTCCGGAGAGTCTTCGATGAACCGGGGCGTAAGACCTCATCAGCCTCCTCTCTGCTATGTCTCCGCAAGGGACTCTCACCGTGGGCCAATATGCCATATGGTTCCGCACCCTCGCTTCTGAGCTTGCCTGGGATAACAAAGCCCTGGTGTCCATCTTCTGGGAGGGTCTTTCCGCTCTGATTAAAGATGAGCTCGCCGGTCGGGACATTCCTACCACCCTCGATGACCTGGTGTCGCTGGCTACCCGGATTGACATCCGGTTTCAAGAACGCACCAAGGAGACCACCCGTGAGAGAAGGTTTCCCCGCCTCGCTCCTACTTTCCAGAGACCTGTCTCCTCTTCTGTCACTCCCCGGGTGCACTCACCCGAGCCCATGCAGATCGACCAGACCATGATGGTCAAATCTCGCCAAGAGTCACGCCGAGCCGAGGGGAGCTGCTTCTATTGTGGCAGTAAGGAGCACCTGATCCGTTCCTGCCCGGAGAGGCCGGGAAACTCCAGTGTCTAGGACCACTCGGAGAGGTCGCCCTAGACAAAAGTAAGCCCTCTCCATCCCTGACTTAGTCTGTTTCTATCTCCTGGGGAGAGGACAGTCACTTTGAACTCGCCCACCTGGATTCTGGATCCGCTGGAAAACTCATCTCCCAGTCCCTGGTTGAGAAATACCATATTCCCACCAAGTCTCTGGCAGAACCATTGTCAGGCGCCTCCGTGGATGGAAGACTCCTTCCGGTGACCATCCTGCTCGTCACGGAACCCATAACCCTGCAGGTGGGAATGCTGCACTCTGAGGTAATCTCCTTCCATGTGCTACCCGGACTCTCCCACTCCCTATTGCTAGGCCTACCTTGGCTCCAGACACATGAACCCGTGTTGAACGGGCATTCCGGTGAAGTACTCCGGTGGGGGCCGCCCTGCCATAAGAGCTGACTGGTTCCGGTTCGTCCGGTTCGTCCACCACCTACCCCAGCTAATTTACCTGGTCTTCCGGCTCCTTACTGTCCCTATGCTGACATCTTCGGTAAAAAGGAAGCGGAGACATTGCCACCTCATAGGCCATATGATTGCCCGATCGACCTGGTACCTGGCGCCACTCCACCCCATGGGCATATTTATCCGTTGTCTGCAGCTGAAACCCGGGCCATGTCTGAGTACATAGAGGAAAATCTGGCTAGGGGATTCATCCGGAAGTCTACTTCCCCGGTTGGAGCCGGATTCTTCTTTGTCAAAAAAAAGGATGGCTCGCTACGCCCCTGTATTGACTATAGAGGACTCAATCAGATCACGGTTAAAAATAAATACCCCCTAACGCTCATCTCCGAGTTATTTGATCACCTTAAAGGTGCCAGAATCTTTTCCAAGCTAGATCTACGTGGAGCGTATAACCTGGTCCGTATCCGTCAAGGAGAAGAGTGGAAAACGGCATTTAATACCCGGAATGGACACTACGAGTACCATGTGATGCCCTTCGGCCTCTGCAATGCTCTTCCAAGTACTGGTCAATAACATCTTCCGTGATCTTCTTTACTCCTGCGTGGTGGTATACCTGGACGACATCTTGATCTTCTCTCCGGATCTTCCCACACACCGGAGGGATGTTCATCAGGTCCTGCTTAGGCTCAGGCAGAACCACCTCTATGCTAAATACGAGAAGTGCCTTTTTGAGCAGACCTCTCTTCTATTCCTGGGCTATGTTATCTCCCAGACAGGCTTGCGAATGGATCCCGAGAAGCTCTCTGCTGTCCTAAAGTGGCCCCGTCCGGAGGGGTTGAAGGCGATACAGCGATTCCTGGGCTTCGCTAATTACTATCGTCTCTTCATTCCACACTTCTCGTCTCGGACTGCTCCTATATCTGCGCTCACCTGTAAGGGAGCAAATCCCAAGGTATGGCCACCCGAAGCTGAGGAGGCCTTCCTTTCCGTGAAGCAAGCCTTCTCCTCTGCCCCTATGCTGCACCGTCCGGACTGCAACAAACAGTTCTACCTGGAGGTTGATGCTTCCTCCTCTGGAGCCGGAGCGGTGCTCACCCAAAAGTCTTCATCCGGGAGAATGGTAACCTGCGGCTTTTTCTCCAAAATCTTCTCCTCCTCTGAGCGCAATTACTCCATAGGAGACCAAGAATTGCTAGCCGTCAAATTGGCACTGGAAGAGTGGCGCTATCTGCTTGAAGGGGCTCTATACCCGGTGATCATCTACACGGATCACAAAACTCTGGCATATCTCCAAAATGCCCAGAGACTTAATCCACGTCAGGCCCGGTGGTCTTTGTTTTTTGCCCGCTTCGATTTCATCCTTCATTTCCTCCCGGTGGACAAGAATGTCAAAGCTGATGCCTTGTCCCGATCCTTCCTGTCCTCCGACCAAGAGGAGGAGCCTATGCAAATTATCGACCCCTCCAAGGTGATGAATGTGGCCCCCTTGGATTTGACTCGTCTTCCACCCGGCAAGACGTTCGTGGCGGTTCCTGACCGTGAGAAGGTTTTTCCCTGGGGTCATTCTTCTAAACTAGCTGGCCATGCCGGCCAAAAGAAGACCTTCCTGCTCATTTCCCGGCATTACAGGTGGTCTACCTGCGTAAGGATGTGGTAGACTTCGTCTCTGCCTGTTCATCTTGTGGCCGCAACAAAGTTCCCAGACACTTACAAGCCAGTCATCTCCTGCCGCTTCCCATAACTGTTGCCCCATGGCAACACATCGCTATGGACTTCATTACCGATCTCCCTGTTTCTGCCGGGTGTACTGTCATTTGGGTGGTCGTGGACCGCTTTTCTAAAATGGCCCACTTCATTCCCCTGCCTGGTCTCCCGTCTGCACCTGAGCTGGCTAAGGACTTTATCCGCCATATCTTCCGTCTCCATGGCCTACCCCTCCACATCGTGTCGGATCGAGGGGTTCAGTTCACCTCACGCTTCTGGAGAGCCACATGTAAACTGCTGGATGTAACCCTGGATTTCTCCTCCGCTTACCACCCTCAGTCCAATGGTCAAGTGAAGCGGATCAATCAGATCCTTACCAGCTACCTCCGGCACTTTGTTAATGCCCATCATTCTGATTGGGTGGACCTACTTCCTTGGGCCGAATTCTCTTATAATAACCACGAGAGCGAATCCTCTTCCAAGTCCCTGTTCTTTTTTGTCTATGGCCAACATCCCCGGATTCCGTTTCCCGTCTCCGCTTCTGTGGACAACCCTGCCGCGGAGTCTCTTGTCAGCGAGTTTTCTACCGTTTGGGAGAGTACTAGGTCCGCACTTCTTCACTCCTTCGAGCGGATGAAGAGATATGCTGATAAGAGACGTCTGGATCCGCCTCAATTCCATCCGGGAGACAAGGTTTGGCTCTCCTCCAAACATGTGCGGCTCAAGATACCCTCCTACAAGTTAGGTCCTCGCTTCATCGGCACTTTCGAAATCCTCAAGCAAATTAATCCAATGGCCTACAAGTTAAAAATCCCGGCCACCTTACGGATTCCCAACTCCTTCCACGTATCTCTCCTCAAACCCGTTGTCTTAAACTCTTTTTCCAACAATCCAGGTACTCCCCCTGCTCCGGTTTTCGCTGAGGACGTCTTTGAGGTAGAGAGTATTCTGTCCACCAAGAGGGTAAGAGGAAAGACCTTTTTTCTGGTGGATTGGAAGGGGTTTGGTCCTGAGGAGAGAACTTGGGAACCCAGGGAGAACATCCACGCCCCGCTTCTCCTTGAAAAATTTCTTACAGGCCAAAAAAAGAGGGGGCCTAAAGGGGGGGGGTACTGTAGCATCGGCATCTCTGCCCCTTGCTAGGCAGAGATGCCATCCCTCTCACCTGCCCGCTCCTGGCGCGGTGTCCTCCAGCGCTTCTCCCCCCGCTGCTGCCGGCACGCGCTCCTTCCCCGGCAATGTGCTTAGGGGGCTCGCACGCGCGCTTCCCCTCTCTTAAAGGGACCACACACGTCGTCTTAAGGAGTCTCCGGCCGATTGCCGGAGGACCTCCCGTATATAAGGCACCTCCTGCAAAATGGAGGTGCCCGAGCAAGTTGTTGCACAGTTACTTATCTCTGCTTCAGCCCTCAGGTCCCGCTGCTAGCCTGACTCCTCGTCCTGTCTGCCAGCCTGTTATCTGCCCGTTACCTGCCGAGCCTGCCAGCCTGCTCACCTGGAGCGCTCACCTGTTACCTGCCTGTTACCTGCGCTGTCTGCCAGTCCGCTCACCTGGGAGCATCTGCCTGTTACCTGCCCTGTCTGCCAGTCCGCTCACCTGGGAGCATCCGCCTGTAACCTGCCCTGTCTGCCAGTCCGCTCACCTGGGAGCATCCGTCTATTACCTGCAGAGTCCGTCAGCCCGCTCACCTGGGAGCGCTAACCTGTTACCTGCCTGTTTCCTGCCATGTCGATCTGCCCGCTCACCTGGGAGTGCCCGCCTGTTTCCTACCAGCCTGTCTGGAGGCTCTGCCGTCACTTGCTGTGACCACCTTCCTGGTAAAACTAGAGACTACTACCTGCTCTGCCGTCACGTAACGTGACCACCTGTCAGCCACCAGAGATTTTTGCCTGCTTGCCATGTTCATCCGCCATACCGGTCAGTCCCAACCATCTGACCCGTGGGAGCCACCTGCTCTCTTACAAGGTCGTCCCCAGAGTAGCACCTGGTCCCTCAGACCGGATCCTCCCTGGTCACGGTGTCGTTAGCTGCTGTCCGACCAGGGTCGGTTCGGGTTGATACTTAGTCACGCCTCTCTGGGTCCCTCCTTGCACCTCGGCACAGAGGTTTCACCACACGGACCCGTAACAACGTTGAGGTCACAGTAGCTTAAAAAGACGGTTTTAATGCTCCTTGGAAGAGTGGTGGAGGTCGCAGTGGAATAAAAAGACAATATCAGTGCGCCGTGGAAGAGACGTGGAGGTCACAGTAGCCTAAAAAGATGGTTTTAATGCCCCTTGGAAGAGTGGTGGAGGTCGCAGTGGAATAAAAAGACAATATCAACGCTCCGTGGAAGAGACGTGGAGGTCACAGTAGCCTAAAAAGATGGTTTTAATGCCCCTTGGAAGAGTGGTGGAGGTCGCAGTGGAATAAAAAGACAATATCAACGCTCCGTGGAAGAGACGTGGAGGTCACAGTAGCTTAAGAAGACGGAATTAGTGCAACTTGAAGAGTGGTGGAGGTCGCTGTGGAATAAAAAGACAATATCAATGCTCCGTGGAAGAGATGTGGAGGTCACCGTAGCTTAACAAGCGGTTTTAATGCCCCTTGGAAGAGCTGTGGAGTTCAGAGTTGTTTAACAAGATGGTTTTAATGCCCCTTGGAAGAGAGGTGTAGGTCACAGAAGCTTTACAAGAAGGTATTAATGCCCCTTGGAAGAGTGGTGGAGGTTACAGTGGAAAAAAAATACAATATCAATGCCCAGTGGAAGAGTGGTGGAGGTCGCAATGGAATATAAAGACAATATTAATGCCCCCTGGAAGAGACATGGAGGTTACATTAGCTTAACAAGAAGTTTTAATGCCCCATGGAAGAGAGGTGGAGGTAGCAGTGGAAAAAAAAGACGATATCAATGTGCCGTGGAAGAGACATGGAGGTCACAGTAGCTTAACAAGACCATTTTAATGCCCCTTGGAAGAGTGGTGGAGGTCGCAGTGGAAAAAAAAGACAATATCAATGCCACTTGGAAGAGACGTGGAGGTCACAGCAGCATAACAAGACGCTTTTTTTTCCCCTTGGAAGAGTGGTGGTGATCGCGTGGAGGTCACAGTAGCTTGACAAGACGGTTTTAATGCCTCTTGGAAGAGCTTTGGAGTTTGAAGTGGTTTAACAAGATAGTTTTAATGCCCCTTGGAAGAAACGTTGAGGTCACAGTAGCTTAACAATGCGGATTTAATGCCCCTTGGAAGAGTGGTGGAGGTCGCAGTGGCATAAAAAAGACAATATCAATGCACAGTGGAAGAGACGTGGAGGTCAAAGTAGCATAACAAGACGTTTTTAATGCCCCTTGGAAGTGTGGTGGAGGTCGCAGTGGAATAAAAAGACAACATCAATGCCCCGTGGAAGAGGCGTGGAGGTCACAGTAGCTTAAAAAGACGGTTTTAATGCACCTTGGAAGAGTGGTGGAGGTCGCAGTGGAATAAAAAGACAATATCAATGCCCCGTGGAAGAGAAGTGGAGGTCACCGTAGCTTAACAAGACGGTTTTAATGCCCCTTGAAAGAGCTGTGGAGTTAAGAGTGGTTTAACAAGATGGTTTTAATGCCCCTTGGAAGAGAGGTGTAGGTCACAGTAGCTTTACAAGAAGGTATTAATGCCCCTTGGAAGAGTTTTGGAGGTTACAGTAGAAAGAAAATACAATATCAATGCCCCGTGGAAGAGTCGTGGAGGTTGCAATGGAATATAAAGACAATATTAATTCCCCCTAGTAGAGACGTGGAGGTCACATTAGCTTAACAAGAAGTTTTAATGCCCCATGGAAGAGAGGTGGAGGTCGCAGTGGAAAAAAAAGACAATATCAGTGTGCCGTGGAAGAGAGGTGGAGATCACAGTAGCTTAACAAGATGGTTTTAATGATCCTTGGAAGAGCTGTGGAGTACAGATTGGTTAAAGAAGATGGTTTTAATGCCCCTTGGTAGAGACGTGAAGGTCACAGTAGCTTAACAAGACGGTTTTAATGCCCCTTGGAAGAGTGGTGGAGGTTACAGTTGAATAAAAAGACAATATCAATGCCCCGTGGAAGAGACTTGGAGGTCACAGTAGCTTAATAAGACAGGTTTAATGCCCCTTGTAACAGTGCTGGAGGTCACAGTGGAATAAAAAGACAATATCAATGACCCCTTGGAAGAGTAGTGGAGGTCGCAGTAGTATAAAAAGACAATATCAATGCCCTATGAAAGAGTGGTGGAGATCGCAGTGGAATAAAAAGACAATATCAATGCCCCGTGGAAGTGACGTGAAGGTCACAGTAGCTTAACAAGTCCGTTTGAATGCCTGTTGGAAGAGTGGTGGAGGTCACAGTGGAATAAAAAGACAATATCAATGCCCCTTGGATGAGTGGTGGAGGTCGCAGTGGAATAAAAAAACAATTTCAATGCCCCGTGGAAGAGACATGGACGTCACAGTTGCCTAACAAGATGGTTTTAATGCCCATTGGAAGAGTGGTGGAGGTCGCAGTGGAATAAAAAGACAATATCAATGCCCCGTGGAAGAGACGTGCAGATCACAGTAACTTAACAAGACAGTTTTAATGCCTCTTGGAAGAGTGGTGGAGGTCGCAGTGGAATAAAAAGACAATATCAATGCCCCATGTAAAAGTGGTGGAGGTCGCAGTGGAATAAAAAGACAATACCAATGCCACTTGGAAGAGTGGTGAAGGTCGCAGTGGAATAAAAAGACAATATCAATGCCCCTTGGAAGAGAGGTGGAGGTCACAGTAGCCCAACAAGACAGTTTTAATACCCCTTGGAAGAGCTGAGGAATTCAGAGTGGGTTAACAACATAATTTTAATGCCCCTTGGAAGATAGGTGTAGGTCACAGTAGCTTAACAAGACGGTATTAATACCCCTTGGAAGAGTGGTGGAGGTAACAGTGGAATAAAAATAAAATATCAATGCCCCGTGGAAGAGACGTTGAGGTCACAGTAGCTTAACAATACGGATTTAATGCCCCTTGGAAGAGTGGAGAAGGTCGCAGTGGCATAAAAAAACAATATCAATGCCCCATGGAAGAGATGTGGAGGTCAAAGTAGCTTAACAAGACGTTTTTAATGCCCCTTGGAAGAGTGGTGGAGGTTGCAGTGGAAAAAAAAGACAATATCAATGCCCCGTGGAAGAGACGTGGAGATCACAGTAGCTTAACAAGATGGTTTTATTGCCCCTTGGAAGAGTGGTGGATGTCGCAGTGGAATAAAAAGACAATATCATTGCCCCTTGGAAGAGTGGTGGAGGTCGCAGTGGAATAAAAAGACAATATTAATGCCCCGTGGAAGAGACGTGGAGGTCACAGTAGCTTAGCAAGACGGTTTTAATGCCCCTTGGAAGAGTGGTGGAGGTTACAGTTGAATAAAAAGACAATATCAATGCCAAGTGGAAGAGACTTGGAGGTCACAGGAGCTTAACAAGATGGTTTTAATGCCCCTTGGAAGAGTGGTGGAGGTCGCAGTGGAATAAAAAGACAATATCAATGATCCCTTGGAAAAGTGATGGAGGAAGCAGTTGAATAAAAAGACAATATCAATGCCGAATGCAAGAGTGGTGGAGGTCGCAGTGTAATAAAAAGACAATATCAATGCCCCGTGGAAGAGACTTGGAGGTCACAGTAGCTTAACAACACCATTTTAATGCCCCTTGGAAGAGTGGTGGAGGTCGCGATGGAATAAAAAGACAGTATCAATGCCCCTTGAAAGAATGGTTGAGATTGCAGTGGAATAAATAGACAATATCAATGCCCTGTGGTAGAGATGTGGAGGTCACAGTAGCCTAACAAGATGGTTTTAATGCCCATTGGAAGAATGGTGGAGGTCGCAGTGGAATAAAAAGGCAATATCAATGCCCCGTGGAAGAGACCTGGAGGTCACAGGAGCTTAACAAGACGGTTTTTATGCCCCTTGGAAGAGTGGTGGAGATCTCTGTGGTATAAATAGACAATATCAATGCCTCTTGGAAGAGTGGTGGAGGTTACAGTGGAATAAAAAGTCAATATCAATGCCCCGTGGAAGAGACGTGGAGATAGTAGCTTAAAAAAACGTTTTTAATGCCCCTTGGAAGAGTGGTGAAGGTTACAGTGGAATAAAAAGACAAAACCAATGCCCCGTGGTATAGACGTGGAGATAGTAGCTTCACAAGACGGTTTTAATGCCCCTTGGAAGAGTGGTGGAGGTCGCATTGGAATAAAAAGACAATATCAATGCCCCTTGGAAGAGACGTGACGGTCACAGTAGCTTAACAAGATGGTTTTAATGGCCCATGGAAGAATGGTGGAGGTCGCAGTAGAAGAAAAGGGCAAAATCAATGCGCAGTGGAAGAGACTTGGGGTCACAATAGCTTAACAAGATGGTTTTAATGCCCCTTGGAACACTGGTGGAGGTCACAGTGGAATAAAAAGACAATATCATTGACCCCTTGGAAGAGAAGTGGAGGTCGCAGTTGAATAAAAAGACAATATCAATGCCCTATGGAAGAGTGGTGGAGAATGCAGTGGAATAAAAAAACAATTTCAATGCCCCGTGGAAGAGACATGGACGTCACAGTAGCCTAACAAGATGGTTTTAATGCCCATTGGAAGAGTGGTGGAGGTCGCAGTGGAATAAAAAGACAATATCAATGCCCCGTGGAAGAGACGTGCAGATCACAGTAACTTAACAAGACAGTTTTAATGCCTCTTGGAAGAGTGGTGGAGGTCGCAGTGGAATAAAAAGACAATATCAATGCCCCATGTAAAAGTGTTGGAGGTCGCAGTGGAATAAAAAGACAATACCAATGCCACTTGGAAGAGTGGTGAAGGTCGCAGTGGAATAAAAAGACAATATCAATGCCCCTTGGAAGAGAGGTGGAGGTCACAGTAGCCCAACAAGACAGTTTTAATGCCCCTTGGAAGAGCTGAGGAGTTCAGAGTGGGTTAACAACATAATTTTAATGCCCCTTGGAAGACAGGTGTAGGTCACAGTAGCTTACCAAGACGGTATTAATGCCCCTTGGAAGAGTGGTGGAGGTAACAGTGGAATAAAAATAAAATATCAATGCCCCGTGGAAGAGACGTTGAGGTCACAGTAGCTTAACAATACGGATTTAATGCCCCTTGGAAGAGTGGAGAAGGTCGCAGTGGCATAAAAAGACAATATCAATGCCCCATGGAAGAGATGTGGAGGTCAAAGTAGCTTAACAAGACGTTTTTAATGCCCCTTGGAAGAGTGGTGGAGGTCGCAGTGGAAAAAAAAGACAATATCAATGCCCCGTGGAAGAGACGTGGAGATCACAGTAGCTTAACAAGATGGTTTTATTGCCCCTTGGAAGAGTGGTGGATGTCGCAGTGGAATAAAAAGACAATATCATTGCCCCTTGGAAGAGAAGTGGAGGTCACCGTAGCTTAACAAGACGGTTTTAATGCCCCTTGAAAGAGCTGTGGAGTTAAGAGTGGTTTAACAAGATGGTTTTAATGCCCCTTGGAAGAGAGGTGTAGGTCACAGTAGCTTTACAAGAAGGTATTAATGCCCCTTGGAAGAGTTTTGGAGGTTACAGTAGAAAGAAAATACAATATCAATGCCCCGTGGAAGAGTCGTGGAGGTTGCAATGGAATATAAAGACAATATTAATTCCCCCTAGTAGAGACGTGGAGGTCACATTAGCTTAACAAGAAGTTTTAATGCCCCATGGAAGAGAGGTGGAGGTCGCAGTGGAAAAAAAAGACAATATCAGTGTGCCGTGGAAGAGAGGTGGAGATCACAGTAGCTTAACAAGATGGTTTTAATGATCCTTGGAAGAGCTGTGGAGTACAGATTGGTTAAAGAAGATGGTTTTAATGCCCCTTGGTAGAGACGTGAAGGTCACAGTAGCTTAACAAGACGGTTTTAATGCCCCTTGGAAGAGTGGTGGAGGTTACAGTTGAATAAAAAGACAATATCAATGCCCCGTGGAAGAGACTTGGAGGTCACAGTAGCTTAATAAGACAGCTTTAATGCCCCTTGTAACAGTGCTGGAGGTCACAGTGGAATAAAAAGACAATATCAATGACCCCTTGGAAGAGTAGTGGAGGTCGCAGTAGTATAAAAAGACAATATCAATGCCCTATGAAAGAGGGGTGGAGATCGCAGTGGAATAAAAAGACAATATCAATGCCCCGTGGAAGTGACGTGAAGGTCACAGTAGCTTAACAAGTCCGTTTGAATGCCTGTTGGAAGAGTGGTGGAGGTCACAGTGGAATAAAAAGACAATATCAATGCCCCTTGGATGAGTGGTGGAGGTCGCAGTGGAATAAAAAAACAATTTCAATGCCCCGTGGAAGAGACATGGACGTCACAGTTGCCTAAAAAGATGGTTTTAATGCCCATTGGAAGAGTGGTGGAGGTCGCAGTGGAATAAAAAGACAATATCAATGCCCCGTGGAAGAGACGTGCAGATCACAGTAACTTAACAAGACAGTTTTAATGCCTCTTGGAAGAGTGGTGGAGGTCGCAGTGGAATAAAAAGACAATATCAATGCCCCATGTAAAAGTGGTGGAGGTCGCAGTGGAATAAAAAGACAATACCAATGCCACTTGGAAGAGTGGTGAAGGTCGCAGTGGAATAAAAAGACAATATCAATGCCCCTTGGAAGAGAGGTGGAGGTCACAGTAGCCCAACAAGACAGTTTTAATACCCCTTGGAAGAGCTGAGGAATTCAGAGTGGGTTAACAACATAATTTTAATGCCCCTTGGAAGATAGGTGTAGGTCACAGTAGCTTAACAAGACGGTATTAATGCCCCTTGGAAGAGTGGTGGAGGTAACAGTGGAATAAAAATAAAATATCAATGCCCCGTGGAAGAGACGTTGAGGTCACAGTAGCTTAACAATACGGATTTAATGCCCCTTGGAAGAGTGGAGAATGTCGCAGTGGCATAAAAAGACAATATCAATGCCCCATGGAAGAGATGTGGAGGTCAAAGTAGCTTAACAAGACGTTTTTAATGCCCCTTGGAAGAGTGGTGGAGGTCGCAGTGGAAAAAAAAGACAATATCAATGCCCCGTGGAAGAGACGTGGAGATCACAGTAGCTTAACAAGATGGTTTTATTGCCCCTTGGAAGAGTGGTGGATGTCGCAGTGGAATAAAAAGACAATATCATTGCCCCTTGGAAGAGTGGTGGAGGTCGCAGTGGAATAAAAAGACAATATTAATGCCCCGTGGAAGAGACGTGGAGGTCACAGTAGCTTAGCAAGACGGTTTTAATGCCCCTTGGAAGAGTGGTGGAGGTTACAGTTGAATAAAAAGACAATATCAATGCCAAGTGGAAGAGACTTGGAGGTCACAGGAGCTTAACAAGATGGTTTTAATGCCCCTTGGAAGAGTGGTGGAGGTCGCAGTGGAATAAAAAGACAATATCAATGATCCCTTGGAAAAGTGATGGAGGAAGCAGTTGAATAAAAAGACAATATCAATGCCGAATGCAAGAGTGGTGGAGGTCACAGTGTAATAAAAAGACAATATCAATGCCCCGTGGAAGAGACTTGGAGGTCACAGTAGCTTAACAACACCGTTTTAATGCCCCTTGGAAGAGTGGTGGAGGTCGCGATGGAATAAAAAGACAGTATCAATGCCCCTTGAAAGAGTGGTTGAGGTTGCAGTGGAATAAATAGACAATATCAATGCCCTGTGGTAGAGATGTGGAGGTCACAGTAGCCTAACAAGATGGTTTTAATGCCCATTGGAAGAATGGTGGAGGTCGCAGTGGAATAAAAAGACAATATCAATGCCCCGTGGAAGAGACCTTGAGGTCACAGGAGCTTAACAAGACGGTTTTTATGCCCCTTGGAAGAGTGGTGGAGATCTCTGTGGTATAAAAAGACAATATCAATGCCTCTTGGAAGAGTGGTGGAGGTTACAGTGGAATAAAAAGTCAATATCAATGCCCCGTGGAAGAGACGTGGAGATAGTAGCTTAAAAAAACGTTTTTAATGCCCCTTGGAAGAGTGGTGAAGGTTACAGTGGAATAAAAAGACAAAACCAATGCCCCGTGGTATAGACGTGGAGATAGTAGCTTCACAAGACGGTTTTAATGCCCCTTGGAAGAGTGGTGGAGGTCGCATTGGAATAAAAAGACAATATCAATGCCCCTTGGAAGAGTGGTGGAGGTCGCAATGGAATAAAAAGACAATATCAATGTCCCGTGGAAGAGACGTGACGGTCACAGTAGCTTAACAAGATGGTTTTAATGCCCCATGGAAGAAAGGTGGAGGCCGCAGTGGAATAAAAAGACAATATCAATGCCCCGTGGAAGAGACGTGAAGCTCACAGTAGCTTAACAAGATGGTTTTAATGGCCCATGGAAGAATGGTGGAGGTCGCAGTAGAAGAAAAGGACAAAATCAATGCGCAGTGGAAGAGACTTGGGGTCACAATAGCTTAACAAGATGGTTTTAATGCCCCTTGGAACACTGGTGGAGGTCACAGTGGAATAAAAAGACAATATCATTGACCCCTTGGAAGAGAAGTGGAGGTCGCAGTTGAATAAAAAGACAATATCAATTCCCTATGGAAGAGTGGTGGAGGTTGCAGTGGAAAAAAAAGACAATGTCAATGCCCCGTGGAAGAGATGTAGAGGTCACAGTAGCTTAACAAGACCGTTTTAATGTCCCTTGGAAGAGTAGTGGAGGTCACAGTGGAATAAAAAGACAATATCAATGCCCCTTGGAAGAGTGGTGGAGGTCGCAGTGGAATAAAAAGACAATATCAATGCCCCTTGGAAGAGTGGTGGAGGTCGCAGTGGAATAAAAAGACAAAAAGAGACAATATCAATGCCCCGTGGAAGAGACGTGGAGGTCGCAGTAGCCTAACAAGATGATTTTAATGCCCATTGGAAGAGTGGTGGAGGTCGCAGTGGAAAAAAAAGACAATATCAATGTCCCGTGGAAGAGACCTGGAGGTCACAGGAGCTTAAGAAGATGATTTTAATGGCTCTTGGAAGAATGGTGGAGGGCGCTCTGGAAAAAAAAAGACAATATCAATTCCCCCTGGTAGAGACGTGGAGGTCAGAGTAGCTTAACAAGATGGTTTTAATGCCCCTTGGTAGAGTGGTGGAGTTTACATTAGAATAAAAAGACAATATCAATGCCCCGTGGAAGAGACGTTCAGATCACAGTAGCTTAACAAGACGGTTTTAATGCCCCTTGGAAGAGTGGTTGAGGTCGCTGTGGAATAAAAAGACAATATCAATGCCCCTTGGTAGAGTGGTGGAGGTCGCAAAGGAATAAAAGGACAATATCAATGCCCCGAGGAAGAGACGTGGAGGTCACAGTAGCTTAACAAGTCGATATTAATGCCACTTGGAAGAGTGGTGGAGGTTACAGTGGAATAAAAATACAATATCAATGCCCCGTGGAAGAGACGTGGAGATCACAGTAGCTTAACAAGATGGTTTTAATGCCCCTTGGAAGAGTGGTGGTCTTCGAAGTGGAATAAAAAGACAGTATCAATGCCCCGTGGAAGAGAAGTGGAGATCACATTAGTTTAACAAGACGGTTTTAATGCCCCTTGGAAGAGCTGTGGAGTTCAGATTGGTTTAACAAGATGGTTTTAATGACCCTTGGAAGAGACGTGAAGGTCACAGTAGCATAACAAAATGGTTTTAATGCTCCTTGGTAGAGTGGTGGAGGTTACAGTTGAAAAAAAGAACATATCAATGCCCAGTTGAAGAGACTTGGAGTTTACAGTAGCTTAACAAGATGGTTTTAATGCCCCTCGGGAAAGTGGTGGAGGCCGCAGTGGAATAAAAAGACAATATCAATGACCTCTTGGAAGAGTGGTGGAGGTCGCAATTGAATAAAAAGACAGTATCAATGCCCCGTGGAAAAGACTTGGAGGTCACAGTAGCTTAACGGCACCGTTTTAATGCCCCTTGTAAGAGTGGTGGAGGTGGCAGTCAAATAAAAAGACAATATCAATGCCCCTTGTAAGAGTGGTGGAGGTCACAGTGGAATAAAAAGACAATATCAATGACCTGTGGAAGAGACGTGGAGGTCACAGTAGCCTAACAAGATGGTTTTAATGCCCATTGAAAGAGTGGTGGAGCTCGTAGTGGAATAAAAAGACAATATCAATGCCACGTGGAAGAGACCTAAAGGTCACAGTAGCCTAACAACATGGTTTTAATGACCCTTGGAAGAGTGGTGGAGGTCTCTGTGGAATAAAAAGACAATATCAATGCCCCGTGGAAGAGATGTGGAGGTCACAGTAGCTTAAAAAGATGGTTTTAATGCCCCTTGGAAGAGCTGTGGAGTACAGATTGGTTTAACAAGATGGTTTTAATGCCCCTTGGTAGAGAAGTGGAGGTCACAGTAGCTTAGCAAGACGATTTTAATTCCCCTTGGAAGAGTGGTGGAGGTTACAGATGAATAAAAAGACAATATCAATGCCCAGTGGAAGAGACTTCGAGGTCACAGGAGCTTAACAAGATTCTTTTAATGCCCCTTGGAAGAGTGGTGGAGGTCGCAGTGGAATAAAAAGACAACATCAATGCCCTATGCAAGAGTGGTGGAGGTCACAGTGGAATAAAAAGACAATATCAATGAGCCGTGGAAGAGACTTGGAGGTCACAGTAGCTTAACAACACCGTTTTAATGCCCCTTAGAAGAGTGGTGGAGGTCGCGATGGAATAAAAAGACAATATCAATGCCCTGTGGTAGAGATGTGGAGATCACAGTAGCCTAACAAGTTGGTTTTAATGCCCATTAGAAGAGTAGTGGAGGTCGCAGTGGAATAAAAAGACAATATCAATGCCCCGTGGAAGAGACCTGGAGGTCACAGTAGCTTAACAAGACAGTTTTATTGCCCCTTGGAAGAGTGGTGGAGGTTACAGTGGAATAAAAAGTCAATATCAATGCCCCGTGGAAGAGACGTGGAGATAGTAGCTTACAAAAACGTTTTTAATGCCACTTGGAAGAGTGGTGGAGGTTACAGTGGAATAAAAAGACAAAATCAATGCCCCGTGGTAGAGACATGGAGATAGTAGCTTAACAAGACGGTTTTAATGCCCCTTGGAAGAGTGGTGGAGGTCGCAGTGGAATAAAAAACAATATCAATGCGCCGTGGAAGAGACTTGGAGGTCAAGTAGATTAGCAAGATGGTTTTAATGCTCCTTGTAACACTGGTGGAGGTCACAGTGGAAAAAAAGACAATATCAATGACCCATTGGAAGAGTAGTGGAGATAGTAGCTTAAAAAAATGTTTTTAATGCCCCTTGGAAGAGTGGTGGAGGTTACAGTGGAATAAAAAGACAAAATCAATGCCCCGTCATAGAGACGTGGAGATAGCAGCTTAACAAGACTGTTTTAATGCCCCTTGGAAGAGTGGTGGAGGTCGCATTGCAGTAAAAAGATAATATCAATGCCCCTTGGAAGAGACGTGAAGGTCACCGTAGGTTAGCAAGATGGTTTCAATGCCCCTTGTAACACTGGTGGAGGTCACAGTGGAAAAAAAAGACAATATCAATGACCCCTTGGAAGAGCAGTGGAGATAGTAGCTTAACAAGATGGTTTTAATCCCCATTGGAAAAGTGGTGGAGGTTACAGTGGAATAAAAAGACAAAATCAATGCCTCGTGGTAGAGACGTGGAGATAGGAGCTTAACAAGATGGTTTTAATGCCCCTTGGAAGAATGGTGGAGGTCGCATTGGTATAAAAAGACAATATCAATGCCCCTTGGAAGAGTGGTGGAGGTCGCAATGGAATAAAAAGACAATATCAATGTCCCGTGGAAGAGACGTGAAGGTCACAGTAGCTTAACAAGATGGTTTTAATGCCCCATGGAAGAAAGGTGGAGGCCGCAGTGGAATAAAAAGACAATATCAATGCCCCGTGGAAGAGACGTGAAGGTCACAGTAGCTTAACAAGATGGTTTTAATGCCCCATGGAAGAATGGTGGAGTTCGCAGTCGAATAAAAAGACAATATCAATGCGCTGTGGAAGAGACTTGTAGGTCACAATAGCTTAACAAGATGGTTTTAATGCCCCTTGGAACACTGCTGGAGGTCACAGTGGAATAAAAAGACAATATCATTGACCCCTTGGAAGAGTGGTGGAGGTCGCAGTGGAAAAAAAAGACAATGTCAATGCCCCGTGGAAGAGATGTAGAGGTTACAGTAGCTTAACAAAACCGTTTTAATGCCCCTTGGAAGAGTGGTGGAGGTCGCTCTGGAAAAAAAAGACAATATCAATTCCCCGTGGTAGAGACGTGGAGGTCACAGTAGCTTAACAAGATGCTTTTAATGCCCCTTGGTAGAGTGGTGGAGGTCGCAGTGGAAAAAAAAGACAATGTCAATGCCCCGTGGAAGAGATGTAGAGGTCACAGTAGCTTAACAAAACCGTTTTAATGCCCCTTGGAAGAGTGGTGGAGGTCGCTCTGGAAAAAAAAGACAATATCAATTCCCCGTGGTAGAGACGTGGAGGTCACAGTAGCTTAACAAGATGCTTTTAATGCCCCTTGGAAGAGTGGTTGAGGTCGCAGTGGAATAAAAAGACAATATCAATGCCCCGTGGTAGAGTGGTGGAGGTCGCAAAGGAATAAAAGGACAATATCAATGCCCCGAGGAAGAGACGTAGAGGTCACAGTAGCTTAACAAGTCGATATTACTGCCACTTGGAAGAGTGGTGGAGGTTACAGTGGAATAAAAATACAATATCAATGCCCCGTGGAAGAGACGTGGAGATCACAGAAGCTTACCAAGATGGTTTTAATGCCCCTTGGAAGAGTGGTGGTCTTCGCAGTGGAATAAAAAGACAATATCAATGCTCCGTGGAAGAGAAGTGGAGATCACAGTTGTTTAACAAGACGGTTTTAATGCCCCTTGGAAGAGCTGTGGAATTCAGATTGGTTTAACAAGATGGTTTTAATGCCACTTGGAAGAGACGTGAAGGTCACAGTAGCATAACAAGACGGTTTTAATGCCCCTTGGAAGAGTGGTGGAGGTTACAGTTGAATAAAAGAACATATCAATGATCAGTTGAAGAGACTTGGAGTTCACAGTAGCTTAACAAGATGGTTTTAATGCCCCTTGGGAGAGTGGTGGAGACCGCAGTGGAATAAAAAGAAAATATCAATGACCTCTTGGAAGAGTGGTGAAAGTCGCAATTGAATAAAAAGACAGTATCAGTGCCCTATGGAAGAGTGGTGGAGTTCGCAGTGGATTAAAAAGACAATATCAATGCCCCGTGGAAGAGACTTGGAGGTCACAGTAGCTTAACGGCACCATTTTAATGCCCCTTGTAAGAGTGGTGGAGGTGGCAGACGAATAAAAAGACAATATCAATGCCCATTGTAAGAGTGGTTGAGGTCACAGTGGAATAAAAAGACAATATCAATGCCCTGTGGAAGAGACGTGGAGGTCACAGTAGCCTAACAAGATGCTTTTAATGCCCATTGAAAGAGTGGTGGAGCTCATAGTGGAATAAAACACAATATCAATGCCACGTGGAAGAGACGTGGAGATAGTAGCTTAACAAGACAATTTTAATGCCCTTGAAAGAGTGGTGGAGATCGCAGTGGAATCAAAATACAATATCAGTGCCCCTTGGAAGAGTTGTGGAGGTCGCAATGGAATAAAAAGACAATACCAATGCCCCATGGAAGAGACGTGAAGGTCACAGTAGCTTAACAAGATGGTTTTAATGCCCCATGGAAGAGTGGTGGAGGTCGCAGTGGAATAAAAAGACAATATCAATGCGCCGTGGAAGAGATGTGGAGGTCACAGTAGCTTAACAAGATGGTTTTAATGCCCCTTGGAACAGGGGTGGAGGTCGCAGTGGAAAAAAAAGACAATATCAATGCCCCTTGGAAGAGTAGTGGAGGTCGGAGTTGAATAAAAAGACAATATTAATGCCCTATGGAAGAGTGGTGGAGGTCACAGTGGAATAAAAAGACAATATCAATGCCCCATGGAAGAGTGGTGGAGGTCGCAGTGAAATAAAAAGACAATATCAATGCCCCTTGGAAGAGACGTGGAGGTCACAGTAGCCTAACAAGATGGTTTTAATGCCCATTGGAAGAGTGGAGGAGGTCGCAGCGGAATAAAAATACAAAATCAATGCCCCATGGAAGAGACCTGGAGGTCACAGTAGCTTAACAAGACGGTTTTAATGCCCCTTGGAAGAGTGGTGGAGGTCGCTGTGGAATAAAAAGACAATATCAATGCCCCTTGGAAGAGTGTTGGAGGTTGCTGTGGAAAAAAAGGACTAAATCAATGCACCATGGTAGAGACATGAAGGTCACAGTAGCTAAACAAAACGGTTTTAATGCCCCTTGGAAGAGTGGTTTTGGTTACATTGGAATAAAAAGACAATATCAATGCCCCGTGGAAGAGACAGGCAGATCAAAGTGGCTTAACAAGACGGTTTTAATGCCCCTTAGAAGAGTGGTGGAGGTCGCAGTGGAATAAAAAGACAATATTAATGCCCCTTGGTAGAGCGGTGGAGGTCGCAATGGAATTAAAAAGACAATATCAATGCCCCGTGGAAGAGTGGTGGAGGTCGCAGTGAAATAAAAAGACAATATCAATGCCCCGTGGAAGAGACGTGGAGGTCACAGAAGCCTAACAAAATGGTTTTAATGCCCATTGGAAGAGTGGTGGAGGTCGCAGTGGAATAAAAAGACAATATCAATTCCCCTTGGAAGAGTGGTGGAGGTCGCAGTGAAATAAAAGGACAATATCAATGCCCAGTGGAAGAGAAGTGGAGGCCACAGTAGCTTAACAAGATGGTTTTAATGCCCATTGGAAGAGTGGTGGAAGGATGCAGTGAAATAAAAAGACAATATCTATACCCTGTGGAAGAGACGTGGAGGTCACAGTAGCCTAACAAGATGGAAGAGTGGTGGAGGTCGCAGTAGAATAAAAAGACAAAATCAATGCCCCATGGAAGAGACCTTGAGGTCACGGTAGCTTAAAAAGATGGTTTTCATGCCCCTTGGAAGAGTGGTGGAGGTCGCTGTGGAATAAAAAGACAATATCAATGCCCCTTGGAAGAGTGGTGGAGGTCGCTGTGAAAAAAAACGACAAAATCAATGCCCCGTGGTAGAGACGTGAAGGTCACAGTAGCTAAACAAGAAGATTTTAATGCCCCTTGGAAGAGTGGTGGAGGTTACATTGGAATAAAAACACAATATCAATGCCCCGTGGAAGAGACGTGCAGATCACAGCAGCTTAACAAGACAGTTTTAATACCCCCTGGAAGAGTGGTGGAGGTCGCAGTGGAATAAAAAGACAATATCAATGCGCCGTGATAGAGATGTGGAGGTCACAGTAGCTAAACAAAACGGTTTTAATGCCCCTTGGAAGAGTGGTGGAGGTTACATTGGAATAAAAAGACAATATCAATGCCCCGTTGAAGAGACGGGCAGATCAAAGTGGCTTAACAAGACGGTTTTAATGCCCCTTAGAAGAGTGGTGGAGGTCGCAGTGGAATAAAAAGACAATATTAATGCCCCTTGGTAGAGCGGTGGAGGTCGCAATGGAATTAAAAAGACAATATCAATGCCCCGTGGCAGAGTGGTGGAGGTTGCAGTGAAATAAAAAGACAATATCAATGCCCCGTGGAAGAGACGTGGAGGTCGGAGTTGAATAAAAAGACAATATCAATGCCCATTGGTAGAGTGGTGGAGGTCGCAATGGAATTAAAAAGACAATATCAATGCCCCGTGGAAGAGTGGTGGAGGTCGCAGTGAAATAAAAAGACAATATCAATGCCCCGTGGAAGAGACGTGGAGGTCACAGTAGCCTAACAAGATGGTTTCAATGCCCATTCGAAGAGTGGTGGAGGTCGCAGTGGAATAAAAATACAATATTAATGCCCCTTGGTAGAGTGGTGGAGGTTGCAATGTAATTAAAAAGACAATATCAGTGCCCCGTGCAAAAGACATGGAGGTCACAGTAGCTTAACAACACAGTTTTACTGCCCCTTGGAAGAGCTGTGGAGTTCAGAGTCGTTTAACAAGATGGTTTTAATGCCCCGTGGTAGTGACTTGGAGGTCACAGTAGCTTAACAAGACAGTTTTAATGCCCCTTGTAAGAGTCGTGGAGGTCGCAGTGGAATAAAAAGACAATATCAATGCCCCTTGGAAGAGTGGTGGAGGTCGCAGTGGAATAAAAAAAAAAAATCAATGCCCCTTGGAAGAGTGGTGGAGGTGGCAGTGGATTAAAAAGACAATATCAATGTCTCGTGGAAGAGACATGGAGGTCACAGTAGCCTAACAAGATGGTTTTAATGCCCCTTGAAAGAGTGGTGGAGGGCGCAGTGGAATAAAAAGACAATATCAATGCCCAGTGGAAGAGACGTGGAGGTCACAGTAGCTTAACAAGACGTTTTTAATGCCCCTTGGAAGAGTGGTGGAGGTTGCTGTGGAATAAAAAGACAATATCAATGCCCCGTGGAAGAGATTTGGAGGTCACAGTAGCTTAACAAGACGGTTTTAATGCCCCTTGGAAGAGCTGTGGAGTTCAGCGTGGTTTAGCAAGATGGTTTTAATGCCTCTTGGAAGAGTGGTGGAGGTTACATTGGAATAAAAAGACAATATCAATGCCCCGAGGAAGAGACGTGCCGATCACAGTAGCTTAATAAGACGGTTTTAATGCCCCTTGGAAGAGTGGTGGAGGTCGCAGTGGAATAAAAAGACAATATTAATGCCCCTTGGTAGAGTGGTGGAGTTCGCAATGGAATTAGAAAGACAATATCCATGCCGCGTGGAAGAGTGGTGGAAGTCGCAGTGAAATAAAAAGACAATATCAATGCCCCATGGAAGAGACGTGCAGATCACAGTAGCCTAACAAGATAGTTTTAATGCCCATTGGAAGAGTGGTGGAGGTCGCAGTAGAATAAAAAGACAATATCAATACCCCTTTGAAGAGTGGTGGAGGATGCAGTGAAATAAAAAGACAATATCAATACCCCGTGGAAGAGAAGTGGAGGTCACAGTAGCCTAACAAGATGGAAGAGTGGTGGAGGTCGCAGTGGAAAAAAAAGACAAGAACCAATGCCCCATGGAAGAGACCTGGAGGTCACAGTAGCTTAAAAAGACGGTTTTAATGCCACTTGGAAGAGTGGTGGAGGTCGCTGTGGAATAAAAAGACAATATCAATGCCCCTTGGAAGAGTGGTGGAGGTCGCTTTGAAAAAAAAGGATAAAATCAATGCCCCGTGGTAGAGACGTGAAAGTCACAGTAGCTAAACAAGTCGGTTTTAATGCCCCTTGGAAGAGTGGTGGAGGTTACATAGGAATAAAAACACAAAATCAATGCCCCGTGGAAGAGACATGCAGATCACAGCAGCTTAACAAGACAGTTTTAATACCCCTTGGAAGAGTGGTGGAGGTCGCAGTGGAATAAAAAACAATATCAATGCGCCGTGATAGAGATGTGGAGGTCTCAGTAGCTTAACAAGATGGTTTTAATGCCCCTTGGAACAGTGGTGGAGGTCGCAGTGGAATAAAAAGACAATATCAATGCCCCTTGGAAGAGTAGTGGAGGTCGGAGTTGAATAAAAAGACAATATCAATGCCCTATGGAAGAGTGGTGGAGGTCGCAGTGGAATAAAAAGACAATATCAATGCCCCTTGGAAGAGTGGTGGAGGTCGCAGTGAAATAAAAAGACAATATCATTGCCCCGTGGAAAAGACGTGGTGGTCACAGTAGCCTAACATCATGGTTTTAATGCCCATTGAAAGAGTGGTGGAGGTCGCAGCGGAATAAAAAGACAAACTCAATGCCTCATGGAAGAGACCTGGAGGTCACAGTAGCTTAACAAGATGGTTTTAATGCCCCTTGGAAGACTGGTGGAGGTCGCTGTGGAATAAAAAGACAATATCAATGCCCCTTGGAAGAGTGGTGGTGGTCGCTGTGGAAAATAAGGACAAAATCAATGCCCCGTGGTAGAGACGTTAATGTCACAGTAGCTAAACAACACGGTTTTAATGCCCCTTGGAAGAGTGGTGGAGGTGACATTGGAATAAAAAGACAATATCAATGCCCCGTGGAAGAGACATGCAGATCACAGTAGCTTAACAAGACGGATATAAAGCCCCTTGGAAGAATGGTGGAGGTCGCAGTGAAATAAAAAGACAATATCAGTGCCCCGTGGAAGAGACGTGGAGGTCACAGTGGCCTAACAAGTTGGTTTTAATGTCCATTGGAAGAGTGGTGGAGGTCGCAGCGGAATAAAAAGACAAAATCAATGCCCCATGGAAGAGACCTGGAGGTCAGAGTAGCTTGCCAAGATGGTTTTAATGCCCCTTGAAAGAGTGGTGGAGGTAGCTGTGGAAAAAAAGGACAAAATCAATGCCCCGTGGAAGAGAAGTGGAGGTCACGGTAGCCTAACAAGATGGAAGAGTGGTGGAGGTCGCAGTGGAAAAAAAACACAAAATCAATGCCCCATGGAAGAGACCTGGAGGTCACAGTAGCTTAAAAAGACGGTTTTAATGCCACTTGGAAGAGTGGTGGAGGTCGCTGTGGAATAAAAAGACAATATCAATGCCCCTTGGAAGAGTGGTGGAGATCACTTTGAAAAAAAAGGACAAAATCAATGCCCCGTGGTAGAGACGTGAAAGTCACATTAGCTAAACAAGTCGGTTTTAATGCCCCTTGGAAGAGTGGTGGAGGTTACATTGGAATAAAAACACAAAATCAATGCCCCGTGGAAGAGACATGCAGATCACAGCAGCTTAACAAGACAGTTTTAATACCCCTTGGAAGAGTGGTGGAGGTCGCACTGGAATAAAAAGACAATATTAATGCCCCTTGGTAGAGTGGTGGAGGTCGCAATAGAATTAAAAAGACAATATCAATGCCCCGTGGAAGAGTGGTAGAGTTCGCAGTGAAATAAAAAGGCAATATCAATGCCCCGTGAAGAGACGTGGAGGTCACAGTAGCCTAACAAGATGGTTTTAATGCCCATTCGAAGAGTGGTGGAGGTCGCAGTGGAATAAAAAGACAATATCAATGCCCCTTGGAAGAGTGGTGGAGGATGCAGTGAAATTAAAAGACAATATCAATACCCCGTGGAAGAGACGTGGAGGTCACAGTAGCCTAACAAGATGGTTTTAATGCCCATTGGAAGAGTGGTGGAGGTCGCTGTGGAATAAAAAGGCAATATCAATGCCCCTTGGAAGAGTGGTGGAGATCGCTTTGAAAAAAAAGGACAAAATCAATGCCCCGTGGTAGAGACGTGAAAGTCACATTAGCAAAACAAGTCGGTTTTAATGCCCCTTGGAAGAGTGGTGGAGGTTACATTGGAATAAAAACACAAAATCAATGCCCCGTGGAAGAGACATGCAGATCACAGCAGCTTAACAAGACAGTTTTAATAACCCTTGGAAGAGTGGTAGAGGTCGCAGTGGAATAAAAAACAATATCAATGCGCCGTGATAGAGATGTGGAGGTCTCAGTAGCTTAACAAGATGGTTTTAATGCCCCTTGGAACAGTGGTGGAGGTCGCTGTGGAATAAAAAGACAATATCAATGCCCCTTGGAAGAGTGGTGGTGGTCGCTGTGGAAAAAAAGGACAAAATCAATTCCCCGTGGTAGAGACGTGAATGTCACAGTAGCTAAACAAGACGGTTTTAATGCCCCTTGGAAGAGTGGTGGAGTTGACATTGGAATAAAAAGACAATATAAATGCCCCGTGGAAGAGACGTGCAGATCACAGTAGCTTAACAAGATGGATATAAAGCCCCGTGGAAGAGTGGTAGAGGTCGCAGTGAAATAAAAAGGCAATATCAATGCCCCGTGAAGAGACGTGGAGGTCACAGTAGCCTAACAAGATGGTTTTAATGCCCATTCGAAGAGTGGTGGAGGTCGCAGTGGAATAAAAAGACAATATCAATGCCCCTTGGAAGAGTGGTGGAGGATGCAGTGAAATAAAAAGACAATATCAATATCCCGAGGAAAAGACGTGGAGGTCACAGTAGCCTAACAAGATGGTTTTAATGCCCATAGGAAGAGTGGTGGAGGTCGCAGTGGAATAAAAGGACAAACGCAATGCCCCTTGGAAGAGTGGTGGAGGTCTCTGTGAAAAAAAAAGGACAAAATCAATGCCCCGTGTTAGAGACGTGCAGATCACAGTAGCTTAACAAGACAGTTTTAATGCCCCTTGGAAGAGTGGTGGAGGTCGCAGTGGAATAAAAAGACAATATAAATGCCCCTTGGTAGAGTGGTGGAGGTCGCAATGGAATTAGAAAGACACTATCATTGCCCCGTGGAAGAGACGTGGAGGTCACAGTAGATTAAGAAGACAGTTTTAATACCCTTTGGAAGAGTGGTGGAAGTCGCTGTGGAATAAAAAGACAATATCAATGTCCCGTGGAAGAGACATCGAAGTCATAGCAGCTTAACAACACAATTTTAATGCCCCTTGGAAGAGCTGTGGAGTTCAGAGTGGTTTAACAAGATGGTTTTAATGCCCCGTGGAAGAGACGTGGAGGTCACAGTAGCTTAACAAGACAGTTTTAATGCCCCTTGGTAGAGTTTTGGATGTCGCAATGGAATTAAAAAGACAATATCAATGCCCCGTGGAAGAGTGGTGGAGGTCGCAGTGAAATAAAAAGACAATATCAATGCCCCGTGGAAGAGACGTGGAGGTCACAGTAGCCTAACAAGATGGTTTTAATGCCCATACGAAGAGTGGTGGAGATCGCAGTGGAATAAAAAGACAATATCAATGCCCCTTGGAAGAGTGGTGGAGGATGCAGTGAAATAAAAAGACAATATCAATACCCCGTGGAAGAGACGTGGAGGTCACAGAAGCATAACAAGATGGTTTTAATGCCCATTGGAAGAGTGGTGGAGGTCGCAGTGGAATAAAAAGACAAAATCAATGCCCCAAGGAAGAGACCTGGAGGTCCCAGTAGCTTAAAAAGACGGTTTTAATGCCCTTTGGAAGAGTGGTGGAGGTCGCTTTGAATAAAAAAGGACAAAATCAATGCCCCGTGGTTGAGACGTAAAGGTCACAGTAACTAAACAAGACGGTTTTAATGCCCCTTGGAAGAGTGGTGGAGGTTACATTGGAATAAAAACACAATATCAATGCCCTGTGGAAGAGACGTGCAGATCACAGTAGCTTAACAAGACAGTTTTAGCGCCCCTTGGAAGAGTGGTGGTAGTCCCTGTGGAATAAAAAGACAATATCAATGCCCCGTGGAAGAGACATGGAGGTCACAGTAGCTTAACAACACAGTTTTAATGCCCCTTGGAAGAGCTGTGGAGTTCAGAGTGGTTTAACAAGATGGTTTTAATGCCCCGTGGAAGAGACGTGGAGGTCACAGTAGCTTAACGAGATGGTTTTAATGCCCCTTGGAAGAGTGGTGGAGGTCGTAGTGGAATAAAAAGACAATATCAATGCCCCTTGGAAGAATGGTGGAGGTCGCAGTGGAATAAAAAAACAATATCAATGCCCCTTGGAAGAGTGGTGGAGGTGACAGTGGATTAAAAAAGACAATATCAATGCCTCGTGTTAGAGAAATGGAGGTCACAGTAGCCTAACAAGATGGTTTTAATGCCCCTTGAAAGAGTGGTGGAGGGCGCAGTGTGTGGGTCTGGGAGGCGGAACCTCTGAGCAACTATACAAGGGGGCGGTCCTTGTAAGGAAGCGGGTGGCGACCAGGGAAGATGGGCAGGTAGTCACAGCAGGTGACCGGGACAGTCTCTGGGTAAACGGGCAGGAGGTCACGGCAAGTGACCGGGACAGTCTCTGGGTGAACGGGCAGGGGGTCACAGCAAGTGACCGGGGCAGTCTCTGGGTGAACGGGCAGGAGGTCACGACAAGTGACCGGGACAGTCTCTGGGTAAAGGGTAGGTATGACCTGTGACGGCTGAGCCTCCAGGTAGGCTAGCAGGCAGATGGCAGATGTGTGCTCCCAGGTGAGCAGGCGAGAGTCTCTGGATAAGCAGGTGGTAACAGCATGTGACGGCGGAGCCTCCAGGTAGGCTAACAGGCAGGTAGCAGATGAGCGCTCCCAGGTGAGCGGGCAAGAGTCTCTGGACTGGCAGGTGGTCACAGCACATGACGGCGGAGCCTCCAGGTAGGCCAACAGACAGGTAGCAGGTGAGCGCTCCCAGGTGAGCGGGCAAGAGTCTCTGGACAGGCAGGTGGTCACAGCACGTGACGGCGGAGCCTCCAGGTAGGCTAGCAGGCAGGTAGCAGGTGAGCGCTCCCAGGTAAGCGGGCAAGAGTCTCTGGACAGGCAGGTGGTCACAGCACGTGACGGCGGAGCCTCCAGGTAGGCTAGCAGGCAGGTAGCAGATGTGCGCTCCCAGGTGAGCGGGCAAGCTGGTCCATAGACAGACTGACAGGTGTCAGAAGGCAGACCGTCGGACCTCAGGCTAGCAAGCAGGTAAGCGGATTATCAGGCAGGAATCAGACAGCAAACTGGCAGGAAACTGGCAGGTAACTGGCAGGTAACTGGAGACGGGACCTGAGGGCTGAAGCAGAGTAGTGAACAGTGCAACAACATTGCTCGGGCACCTCCATTTTGGAGGAGGTGCCTTATATATGGTGAAGTCCTCCGGCCATTGGCCGGGGACTCCTTAGGACGGCGCGCGCGGCCCCTTTATGAGGGGGGGGGAGTGCGCACGCTCTAAGCACCGTGGCCGGGAAGGAGCGCGCGCTGCCAGCAGAGCGGGAGGAGGACGCCGGGCTCGGAGCGGAGAGGTGAGGGGAACAGCGTCCCTGCCTAGCAGAGGGCAGGGACGCCGACGCTACAGTACCCCCCCCTTTAGGCCCCCCTTTTTTAGGCCAGACAGAAATTTAGCAAGGATGAGAGGGGCATGGATGTTCTCCCGGGGCTCCCACGTTCTCTCTTCAGGACCAAACCCCTTCCAATCTACTAGAAAAAAGGTCTTTCCTCTTACCATTTTGGTGTCCAGAATGTTCTCTACCTCAAACTCGTTTTCAGCGGAAACCGGAGCAGGAGGCGTACCTGTAGACTTGGAAAAAGAGTTAAGTACCACGGGTTTGAGGAGAGATACATGGAAGGAGTTAGGGTTCCGCAAGTTGGCCGGGAGTTTCAATTTATAGGCCACCGGGTTGATCTGACTGATGACCTCCAGAGGACCGATGAACCGAGGCCCTAACTTATAGGAAGGAATCTTGAGCCGGACATACTTGGACGAGAGCCAGACCTTATCCCCTGGACAGAATTGAGGAGGATCCAGACGTTTTTTGTCAGCATGTCTTTTCATACGCTCGGACGACTGAAGGAGTGCGGACTGGGTACTCTCCCATGTGGAGGAAAATTTGTTAACAAGAGATTCCGCAGCCGGATTATCCACTGAGGTGGAGACGGGAAATGGGATCCGAGGATGCTGACCGAAGACTACAAAAAACGGGGATTTGGAGGAAGATTCGCTCTCGTGATTGTTGTAAGAGAATTCGGCCCATGGCAGGAGATCCACCCAGTCAGAATGGTGGGCATTAACGAAGTGCCGGAGGTAACTGGTCAGGATCTGATTGATCCGCTCCACTTGACCATTAGACTGTGGGTGGTAAGCGGAGGAGAAGTCCAGGGTGACGTCTAGCAACTTACAAGTGGCTCTCCAGAAACGTGAGGTGAACTGTACCCCACGATCCGACACGATGTGGAGGGGCAGGCCATGAAGACGGAAGATGTGGCGGATAAAGTCTTTAGCCAGCTCGGGTGCAGACGGGAGGCCTGGCAGGGGAATGAAGTGAGCCATCTTGGAAAAGCGGTCAGCGACCACCCAAATGACCGTACAACCGGCAGAGACGGGGAGATCAGTTATGAAGTCCATAGCTATATGCTGCCAGGGGACAGCAGGTACAGGAAGCGGAAGGAGGCGACCGGCTGGCAGGTGTCTCGGAACTTTGTTGCGGGCGCAGGACACACAGGCAGAAACAAAGTCTATTACGTCCTTGTGCAGGGTAGGCCACCAGTAGTGCCGGGTAATAAGCTGGAGGGTCTTTTTCTGACCGGCGTGGCCAGCTAGTTTAGACGAATGACCCCAGTGTAGGATCTTCTCCCGATCAGGTACCGATACGAAAGTCTTACCGGGAGGGAAACGATTTAGACTCACGGGAGCCACCTGCATTACTCTGGCGTGATAGATGATATGTTTAGGTTCTTCCTCGAGATCAGACACCAGAAAGGATCGGGACAAGGCGTCCGCTTTGATGTTTTTGTCAGCCGGGCGAAAATGAAGAACAAAATCAAAGCGAGCAAAAAACAAGGACTACCGGGCTTGGCGCGGGTTAAGTCTCTGGGCATGCTGGAGGTAAGCCAAGTTCTTGTGGTCAGTGTAAATTATTACCGGGTGAAGAGCCCCCTCGAGTAGGTAACGCCACTCCTCCAATGCCAGCTTGATGGCCAATAACTCTCGGTCTCCTATGGAATAGTTGCGCTCAGAAGAGGAGAAGAGTTTGGAGAAGAAGCCGCAAGTTACCATTCTCCCGGAAGACGATTTTTGGGTAAGTACCGCTCCGGCTCCAGAGGAGGAGGCGTCAACTTCCAGGAAGAACTGCTTGTTGCCGTCCGGGCGATGCAGCACCGGGGTGGAAGAGAAGGCCTGTTTTAAGGAAAGAAAGGCCTCCTCTGCTTCGGGCGGCCACTTTCTGGGATTAGTGCCCTTACGGGTGAGCGTGGAAATTGGGGCAGTCCGGGAAGAGAAGTGCGGTATGAAGAGGCGGTAGTAGTTGGCGAAGCCCAGGAACCGCTGAATAACCTTCAACCCCTCCGGTCGAGGCCATTTCTCGATGGCAGACAGTTTCTCTGGATCCATTCGTAGGCCGGTCTGAGAAATAATGTAGCCCAAAAACGGAAGCGAGGTCTGCTCAAAGAGGCACTTCTCATATTTAGCGAAGAAGTGATTCTGCCTGAGCCTGAGCAGGACCTGACGAACATCCCTCCGGTGAGTCTGGAGTTCCGGAGAGAAGACCAAGATGTCGTCCAGGTACACCACTACGCAGGAGTAGAGAAGGTCCCGGAAGATGTCATTGACCAACTCTTGAAAGACGGCAGGAGCGTTACAGAGACCAAAGGGCATTACCAGATATTCATAGTGGCCGTCCCGGGTGTTAAATGCAGTCTTCCATTCATCCCCCTGACGGATACGGACCAGGTTGTACGCCCCACGGAGGTCCAGTTTGGTGAAGATTCTAGCCCCCCTCAGACGATCAAATAATTCTGGAATGAGCGGAAGGGGGTACTTATTCTTCACCGTGATCTGGTTAAGGCCTCTATAGTCTATACAGGGACGGAGAGAGCCGTCCTTCTTTTTAACAAAAAAGAAGCCTGCTCCCGCCGGGGAGGTAGATTTCCAGATGAATCCCCGGGCCAGATTCTCCTCAATATATTCGGACATCGACCGGGTCTCAGCAGCGGACAATGGGTAAATACGCCCACGGGGAGGCGTAGTACCGGGTAACAGGTCGATAGGACAGTCGTATGGTCTATGAGGGGGTAATGTCTCTGCCTCCTTTTTATTAAAGACATCAGCAAATGACCAATAAGGAATCGGAAGTCCAGGTAGATTAGTTGGGGTAGGAGAAGGACGGACGGGATGAACGGGAACCGAACAAGTCTTATGGCAGTCCTGTCCCCAGCGAAGGACTTCTCCGGTCTGCCAGTCAAGCACGGGTGCATGTTTCTGGAGCCAAGGTAGGCCTAGTAAGAGGGCGTGAGAGAGTCCAGGCAGAACATGAAAAGAGATGCTCTCAGAATGCAGCATTCCCACCTGCAGAGTAATGGATTCGGTGATGAGTTGGATGGGACGTGGTAAGAGGCCCCCATCCACGGCAGCGACAGACAAGGGTACAGCCAGAGGTTTGGTGGGAATGCGGTATTTTTCTACCAGGGACTGTGAAATAAGATTCCCGGCTGCTCCAGAGTCAAGTTGGGCTAGTTCGAAATAACGGTTCTCCCCGCAGATAATTGAGACTGACAGCAGCAGAGATGGAGAGGATTTATTCTTGTCTAGGTCGACCTCTCTGAGCGAACCTAGACACAGGCGTTTCCCGACCTCTCCGGGCAGGTACGGATCCGGTGCTCCTTACTGCCACAGTAGAAGCAGCTCCCCTCGGCACGGCGTAAGTCCTGACGGGTTTTGACCATCTTGGTCTGGTCGACCTGCATAGGCTCAGGAGAGTGTACCTGGGGAGAAACGGAGGGAGTGACGGGTTTCTGGAAGGTAGGAGCTAGACGTGGAAACCTCCTCTCACGGGTGACCTCTTTGGCACGCTCCTGGAACCGTAGGTCAATCCGGGTGGCAAGAGTTATTAAGTCGTCGAGAGTGGTAGGAATGTCCCGACCGGCGAGTTCATCTTTAATACGGCCGGACAGACCCTCCCAGAAGACAGATACCAGAGCGTCGTTATCCCAGGCCAGCTCCGAGGCAAGGGTACGGAACCGTATGGCATATTGGCCCACGGTGAGACTTCCCTGACGGAGGCGTAGCAGAGACGATGCGGATGAGGTCTTCCGTCCGGGTTCGTCGAAGACTTTCCGGAAAGCCATGAGAAAGGCAGGCAAGTCAGACACCAGGGGGTCTCCTCTCTCCCATAGAGGATTTAGCCAAGCCAGAGCCTCCCCCGTGAGATGGGACATGATGAAGGCTACTTTGGCCCGGTCGGAGTTAAACTGGTGGGACAGGAGTTCAAAGTGCAGGGTGCACTGGTTTATGAAGCCCCGAGCCTGAGCGGAGTCGCCTCCGAAGCGAGGAGGTGCAGAAAGCCGGGGTCCGGAGCAGGATACCATGGTATTGGTGGGCAGCGGAGCTGCCGGGTTGCGAGTCATGACACTAGCAGTGGTTGCTGGTGGAGCAGTCAGAGTGTCCAGGCGAGAATTGACATTCCGCAGGTGACTCAGGATGGACTCCTGTTGGGACCTCTGACGGGACAGTTTATGACAAAGGTCCGAGAGCGAGGGAGCTTGGGTGCCACCGGGTTCCATGGCCCGAGCAAACTGTAATGGGTCTGGGAGGCGGAACCTCTGAGCAACTATACAAGGGGGCGGTCCTTGTAAGGAAGCGGGTGGCGACCAGGGAAGACGGGCAGGTGACCGGGACAGTCTCTGGGTAAACGGGCAGGAGGTCACGGCAAGTGACCGGGACAGTCTCTGGGTGAACGGGCAGGGGGTCACAGCAAGTGACCGGGGCAGTCTCTGGGTGAACGGGCAGGAGGTCACGGCAAGTGACCGGGACAGTCTCTGGGTAAAGGGTAGGTACGACCTGTGACGGCTGAGCCTCCAGGTAGGCTAGCAGGCAGATGGCAGATGTGTGCTCCCAGGTGAGCAGGCGAGAGTCTCTGGATAAGCAGGTGGTCACAGCATGTGACGGCGGAGCCTCCAGGTAGGCTAACAGGCAGGTAGCAGATGAGCGCTCCCAGGTGAGCGGGCAAGAGTCTCTGGACTGGCAGGTGGTCACAGCACGTGACGGCGGAGCCTCCAGGTAGGCCAACAGACAGGTAGCAGGTGAGCGCTCCCAGGTGAGCGGGCAAGAGTCTCTGGACAGGCAGGTGGTCACAGCACGTGACGGCGGAGCCTCCAGGTAGGCTAGCAGGCAGGTAGCAGGTGAGCGCTCCCAGGTGAGCGGGCAAGAGTCTCTGGACAGGCAGGTGGTCACAGCACGTGACGGCGGAGCCTCAAGGTAGGCTAGCAGGCAGGTAGCAGATGTGCGCTCCCAGGTGAGCGGGCAAGCTGATCCATAGACAGACTGACAGGTGTCGGAAGGCAGACCGTCGGACCTCAGGCTAGCAAGCAGGTAAGCGGATTATCAGGCAGGAATCAGACAGCAAACTGGCAGGAAACTGGCAGGTAACTGGCAGGTAACTGGAGACGGGACCTGAGGGCTGAAGCAGAGTACTGAACAGTGCAACAACATTGCTCGGGCACCTCCATTTTCGAGGAGGTGCCTTATATATGGTGAACTCCTCCGGCCATTGGCCGAGGACTCCTTAGCACGGCGCGCGCGGCCCCTTTAAGAGGGGGGGAGCGCGCACGCGCGCGCCCTAAACACCGTGGCCAGGAAGGAGCACGCGCTGCCAGCAGAGCGGAAGGAGGAGGCCGGGCTCGGAGCGGAGAGGTGAGGGGAACAGCGTCCCTGCCTAGCAGAGGGCAGGGATGTCGACGCTACACAGTGGAATAAAAAGACAATATCAATGCCCCGTGGAAGAGACGTGGACGTCACAGTAGCTTAACAAGACGTTTTTAATGACCCTTGGAAGAGTGGTGGAGGTCGCTGTGGAATCAAAGACAATATCAATGCCCCGTGGAAGAGATGTGGAGGTCACAGTATCTTAACAAGACGGTTTTAATGCCTCTTGGAAGAGCTGTGGAGTTCAGCGTGGTTTAACAAGATGGTTTTGATGCCTCTTGGAAAAGACATGGAGGTCACAGAAGCTTAACAAGATGGTTTTACTGCACCTTGGAAGAGTGGTGGAGGTCGCAGTGGAATAAAAAGACAATATCAATGCCCTGTGGAAGAAAAGTGGAGGTCACAGTCGCTATACAAGACGAATTTAATGCCCCTTGAAAGAGCTGTGGAGTTCAGAGTGATTTAACAAGACAGGTTTAATGCCCCTAAGAAGAGACGTGGAGGTCACAGTAACTTAACAAGACGGTTTTAATGCCCCTTGGAAGAGTGGTGGAGGTTGCAGTGGAATAAAAAGACAATATCAATGCCCCTTAGAAGAGTGGTGGAGGTCGCTGTGGAATAAAAAGACAATATCAGTGGCCCTTGGAAGAGTGGTGGAGGTAGGAGTTGAATAAAAAGACAATATCAATGTCCTATGGGAGAGTGGTGGAGGTCGCAGTGGAATAAACAAACAATATCAATGCCCCTTGGAAGAATGGTGGAGGTCGCAGTGAAATAAAAAGACAATATCAATGCCCCGTGGAAGAGACGTGGAGGTCACAGAAGCCTAACAAGATGGTTTTAATGCCCATTGGAAGAGTGGTGGAGGTCGCAGCGGAATAAAAAGACAAAATCAATGCCCCATGGAAGAGACCTGGAGGTCACAGTAGCTTAACAAGACGGTTTTAATGCCCCTTGGAAGAGTCGTGGATGTCGCTGTGGAATAAAAAGACAATATCAATGCCCCTTGCAAGAGTGGTGGAGGTCACTGTGGAAAAAAGGGACAAAATCAATGCCCCGTGGTAGAGACGTGAAGATCACAGTAGCTAAACAAGACGGTTTTAATGCCTCTTGGAAGAGTGGTGGAGGTTACATTGGAGTAAAAAGACAATATCAATGCCCCTTGGTAGAGTGGTGGAGGTCGCAATGCAATTAGAAAGTCAATATCAATGCCACGTGGAAGAGATGTGGAGTTCACTGTAGCTTAACAAGACGGTTTTAATGCCCCTTGGAAGAGCTGTGCAGTTCAGCGTGGTTTAACAAGATGGTTTTAATGCCTCTTTTTAAAGATATGGAGGTCACAGAAGCTTAACAAGATGGTTTTAATGCCCCTTGGAAGAGTGGTGGAGGTCGCAGTGGAATAAAAAGACAATATCAATGCCCTGTGGAAGAGTCGTGGATTTGACAGTAGCTATACAAGACGAATTTAATGCCCCTTGGAAGAGCTGTGGAGTTCAGAGTGATTTAACAAGACAGGTTTAATGCCCCTAAGAAGAGACGTGGAGGTCACAGTAACTTAATAAGACGGTTTTAATGCCCCTTGGAAGAGTGGTGGAGGTTAGAGTGGAATAAAAAGACAATATCAATGCCCCGTGGAAGAGATGTGGAGGTCACTGTAGCTTAACAAGACGGTTTTAATGCCCCTTGGAAGATCTATGGAGTTCAGCGTGGTTTAAAAAGATGGTTTTAATGCCTCTTGGTAAAGATATGGAGGTCACAGAAGCTTAACAAGATGGTTTTAATGCCACTTGGAAGAGTGGTGGAGGTCGCAGTGGAATAAAAAGACAATATCAATGCCCTGTGGAAGAGACATGGAGGTCACAGTAGCTATACAAGACGAATTTAATGCCCCTTGGAAGAGGTGTGGAGTTCAGAGTGATTTAACAAGACAGGTTTAATGACCCTAAGAAGAGACGTGGAGGTCACAGTAACTTAACAAGATGGTTTTAATGCCCCTTGGGGGAGTGGTGGAGGTCGCAGTGGAATAAAAAAACAATATCAGTGCCCCATGGAAAAGTGGTGGAGGTCGCAGTGGAATAAAAAGACAATATCAATGCCCCGTGGAAGAGAAGTGGAGGTCACCGTAGCTTAACAAGACAGATTTAATGTTCCTTGGAAGAGCTGTGGAGTTCAGAGTGGTTTAAGAAGACAGTATTAGTGCTCCTTGGAAGAGTGGTAGAGTTTACAGTGGAATAAAAATACAATAACAGTGCCCCATGGAAAAGACGTGGAGATCATAGTAGCTTAACAAGATGGTTTTAATGCCCCTTGGAAGAGTGGTGGAGGTCGCAGTGGAATAAAAAGACAATATCAATGCCCTTTGGAAAAGTGGTGGAGATCGCAATAAAATATAAAGACAATATTAATGCCCAGTGGAAGAGACGTGGAGGTCACAGTAGCTTAACAAGATGTTTTTAATGCCCCTTGGAAGGATGGTGAAGGTCGCAGTGGAATAAAAAGGCAATATCAAGGCCCCGTGGAAGAGAAGCGGAGGTCACAGTAGCTTAACAAGACGGTTTTAATGCCCCTTGGAAGAGCTGTGGAGTACAAATTGGTTTAACTAGATGGTTTTAATGCTCCTTGGAAGAGACGTGGAGGTCACAGTAGCTTAACAAGACGGTTTTAATGCCACTTGGAATAGTGCTGGAGGTTACAATTGATTAAAAAGACAATATCAAAGCCCCGTGGAAGAGACTTGGAGGTCAGAGTAGCTTCAGAAAATGGTTTTAATGCCCTTTGGAAGAGTGGTGGAGGTCGCAGTGGAATAAAAAGACAATGTCAATGCCCCCTTGGAAGAGTGGTGGAGGTCGCAGTTGAATAAAAAGAGAATATCAATGCCCTGTGGAAGAGAATTGGACGTCTCAGTAGCTTAACGACACTGTTTTAATGCCCCTTGGAAGAGTGGTGGAGGTCGCAGTGTAATAAAAAGACAATATCAATGCCCCGTGGAAGAGACGTGGAGGTCACAGTAGCCTAACAAGATGGTTTTAATGTCCATTGGAAGAGTGGTGGAGGTCACAGTGGAATATAAAGACAATATCATTGCCACGTGGAAGAGACCTGGAGGTCACAGTAGCTTAACAAGATGGTTTTACTGCCCATTGGAAAACTGGTGGAGGTCTCTGTGGAATAAAAAGACAATATCAATGCCCGTTTAAAGAGTGGTTGAGGTAGCTGTGGAAAAAAAAGGCAATATCAATGCCCCGTGGAAGAGATGTGGAGGTCACAGTAGCTTCACAAGATGGTTTTAATGCCCCATGGAAGAGTGGTGGAGGTCGCAGTGGAATAAAAAGGCAATATCAATGCCCCGTGGAAGAGACGTGAAGGTCACAGTTGCTTAACAAGATCGTTTTAATGCCCCTTGGTACAGTGGTGGAGGTCGCAGTGAAATAAAAAGACAATATCAATGCCCCTTGGAAAAGTAGTGGAGGTCGCAGTTGAATAAAAAGACAATATCAATGCCCCGTGGCAGAGACGTGCAGGTCACAGAAGCTTAACAAGATCGTTTTAATGCCCCTTGGAAGAGTGGTGGAGGTCGCAGTGGAATAAAAAGACAAAATCAATGACCAGTGGTAGAGACCTGGAGGTCACAGTACCTTAACGAGACGGTGCAATGCCCCTTGGAAGAGTGGTGGAGGTCGCTGTGGAATAAAAAGACAATATCAATGACCCTTGGAAGAGTGGTGGAGGTCGCTGTGGAATAAAAAGACAAAATCAATGCCCAGTGGTAGAGACGTGCAGATCACAGTAGCTTAACAAGACGGTTTTAATGCCCCTTGGAAGTGTGGTAGAGGTCGCAGTGGAATAAAAAAACAATATTAATGCCCCTTGGTAGAGTGGTGGAGGTCGCAATGGAATTAAAAAGACAATATCAATGCCCCGTGGAAGAGACGTGGAGGTCTCAGTAGCTTAACAGGGCAGTTTTAATGCCCCTTGGAAGAGTGGTGGAAGCTGCTGTGGAATAAAAAGACAATATCATTGCCTCGTGGAAGAGACATGGAGGTCACAGTAGCTTAACAAGACAGTTTTAAGGCCCCTTGGAAGAGCTGTGGAGTTCAGAGTGGTTTAACAAGATGGTTTCAATGCCCCGTGGAAGAGACGTGAAGGTCACAGTAGCTTAACAAGACGGTTTTAATGCCCCTTGGAAGAGTGGTGAAGGTCGCAGTGGAATAAAAAGACTTTATCAATGCCCCTTGGAAGAGTGGTGGAGGTCGCAGTGGAATTAAAAAAGAATATCGATGCCCCTTGTTAGAGTGGTGGAGGTAGCAGTGTATTAAAAATACAATATCAATGCCTCGTCGAAGAGACATGGAGGTGACAGTAGCCTAACAAGACGGTTTTAATACTCTTTGGAAGAGTGGTGGAGGTCGCTGTGGAATAAAAAGACAATAACAATGCCCCGTGGAAGAGACGTGGAGGTCACAGTAGCTTAACAAGACGGTTTTAATGCCCCTTGGAAAAGCTGTGGAGTTCAGCGTGGTTTAACAAGATGGTTTTTTTGCCCCTTGGTAAAGACGTGGAGGTCACAGAAGCTTAACAAGATGGTTTTAATGCCCTTTGGAAGAGTGGTGGAGGTCGCAGTGGAAAAAAAAGACAATATGAATGCCCTGTTGAAGAGACATGGAGGTTACAGTAGCTTAACAAGACGGTTTTAATGTCCCTTGGAAGAGTAGTGGAGGTCGCAGTGGAATAAAAAGACAATATCAATGCCCTGTGGAAGAGACGTGGAGGTCACAGGAGCTATACAAGACGAATTTAATGCCCCTTGGAAGAGCTGTGGAGTTCAGAGTGATTTAGCATGACAGGTTTAATGCCCATAAGAAGAGACGTGGAGGTCACAGAAGCTTAACAACACGGTTCTAATGCCCCTTGGGAGAGTGGTGGAGGTCACAGTGGAATAAAAAGACAATATCAATGACCCATGGAAAAGTGGTGGAGGTTGCAGTGGAATAAAAAGACAATATCAATGCCCCTTGGAAGAGTGGTGGAGGTCGCAATGGAATAAAAAGACAATATCAATGCCCCTTGGAAGAGACATGGAGGTCACCGTAGCTTAACAAGACAGTTTTAATGCCCCTTGGAAGCGCTGTGGAGTTCAGAGTGGTTTATCAACATAATTTTAATGCCCCTTGGAAGAGACGTGTAGGTCACAGTAGCTTAACTAGATGGTTTTAATGCCCCTTGGAATAGTGGTGGAGGTTACAGTGGAATAAAAATACCATATCAATGCCACGTGGAAGAGAGGGGGAGATCACAGTAGCTTAACAAGATGGTTTTAATGCCCCTTGGAAGAGTGGTGGATGTCGCAGTGGAATAAATTGCCAATATCAATGCCCCTTGGAAGAGTGATGGAGGTCGCAAAAAAATATAAAGACAATATTAATGCCCGGTGGAAGAGACGTGGAGGTCAAAGTAGCTTAACAAGATGTTTTTAATGCCCCTTGGAAGGGTGGTGAAGGTCGCAGTGGAATAAAAAGACAATATCAATGCCCCGTGGAAGAGAAGCGGAGGTCCCAGTAGCTTAACAAAATGGTTTTAATGCCGCTTGGAAGAGTGGTGGAAGTTGCAGTGGAATAAAAAGACAATATCAATGACCCCTTGGAAGAGTGGTGGAGGTCGCAGTCGCATAAAAAGATAATATCAATGCCCTATGGAAGAGTGGTGGAGGTCGCAGTGGAATAAAAAGACTATATCAATGCCCCGTAGAAGAGAATTGGAGGTCTCAGTAGCTTAATAACATCGTTTTAATGCCCCTTGGAAGAGTGGTGGACGTCGCAGTTGAATAAAAAGACAATATCAATGCCCCTTGAAAGAGTGATGGAGGTCACAGTGGAATAAAAAGACAATATCAATGCCCCGTGGAAGAGACTTGGAGGTCACAGTAGCTTAACAAGACGATTTTAATGCCCCTTGGAAGAACTGTGGAGGTCAGAGTGGTTTAATAAGATGGTTTTAATGCCTCTTGGAAGAGACGTGGAGGTCACAGTAGCTTAACAAGACTCTTTTAATTCCCCTTAGTAGTGTGGTGGAGGTCGCAGTGAAATAAAAAGACAATATCAATGCCCTGTGAAAGAGTTGTGGTGGTCACAGTAGCTTAACAAGACGATTTTAATGCCCCTTGGAAGAGGTGTGGAATTCAAATTGGTTTAAGAAGATGGTTTTAATGCCTCTTGGATGAGACGTGGAGGTCACAGTAGCTTAACAAGACGTTTTTAATGTCCCTTGGAAGAGTAGTGGAGGACGCTGTGGTATAAAAAGACAAAATCAATGCCCTGTGGAAGAGATGTGGAGGTCACAGTAGCTTAACAGAGACGAATTTAATGCCCCTTGGAAGAGCTGTGTTCAGAGAGGTTTAACAAGACAGGTTTAATGCCCCTTAGAAGAGACGTGGAGATCACAGTAACTTAAAAAGACGCTTTTAATGCCCCTTGAAGGAGTGGTGGAGTTCGCAGTGAAATAAAAAGACAATATCAATGCCTCGTGGAAAAGTGGTGGAGGTCAAAGTGGAATAAAAAGACAATATCAATGCCCCGTGGAAGAGACGTGAAGGTCACAGTAGCTTAACAAGTTCGTTTTAATGCCCCTTTGTACAGTGGTGGAGGTCGCAGTGGAATAAAAAGACAATATCAATGCCCCGTGGAAGAGACGTGGAGGTCACAGAAGCCTAACAAGATGGTTTTAATGCCCATTGGAAGAGTGGTGGAGGTCGCAGTGGAATAAAAAGACAATATCAATGCCCTGTGGAAGAAAAGTGGAGGTCACAGTAGCTATACAAGACGAATTTAATGCCCCTTGAAAGAGCTGTGGAGTTCAGAGTGATTTAACAAGACAGGTATAATGCCCCTAAGAAGAGACGTGGAGGTCACAGTAACTTAACAAGACGGTTTTAATGCCCCTTGGAAGAGTGGTGGAGGTTGCAGTGGAATAAAAAGACAGTATCAATGCCCCTTAGAAGAGTGGTGGAGGTCGCTGTGGAATAAAAAGACAATATCAGTGGCCCTTGGAAGAGTGGTGGAGGTCGCAATGGAATAAAAAGACAATATCAATGCGCCGTGGAAGAGATGTGGAGGTCACAGTAGCTTCACAAGATGGTTTTAATGCCCCTTGGAACAGTGGTGGAGGTCGCAGTGGAATAAAAAGACAATATCAATGCCCCTTGGAAGAGTAGTGGAGGTAGGAGTTGAATAAAAAGACAATATCAATGTCCTATGGGAGAGTGGTGGAGGTCGCAGTGGAATAAACAAACAATATCAATGCCCCTTGGAAGAATGGTGGAGGTCGCAGTGAAATAAAAAGACAATATCAATGCCCCATGGAAGAGACGTGGAGGTCACAGAAGCCTAACAAGATGGTTTTAATGCCCATTGGAAGAGTGGTGGAGGTCGCAGCGGAATAAAAAGACAAAATCAATGCCCCATGGAAGAGACCTGGAGGTCACAGTAGATTAACAAGACGGTTTTAATGCCCCTTGGAAGAGTCGTGGATGTCGCTGTGGAATAAAAAGACAATATCAATGCCCCTTGGAAGAGTGGTGGAGGTCACTGTGGAAAAAAAGACAAAATCAATGCCCCGTGGTAGAGACGTGAAGATCACAGTAGCTAAACAAGACGGTTTTAATGCCTCTTGGAAGAGTGGTGGAGGATACATTGGAATAAAAAGACAATATCAATGCCCCTTGGTAGAGTGGTAGAGGTCGCAATGCAATTAGAAAGTCAATATCAATGCCACGTGGAAGAGATGTGGAGTTCACTGTAGCTTAACAAGACGGTTTAAATGCCCCTTGGAAGAGCTGTGGAGTTCAGCGTGGTTTAACAAGATGGTTTTAATGCCTCTTTTTAAAGATATGGAGGTCACAGAAGCTTAACAAGATGGTTTTAATGCCCCTTGGAAGAGTGGTGGAGGTCGCAGTGGAATAAAAAGACAATATCAATGCCCTGTGGAAGAGACGTGGATTTGACAGTAGCTATACAAGACGAATTTAATGCCCCTTGGAAGAGCTGTGGAGTTCAGAGTGATTTAACAAGACAGGTTTAATGCCCCTAAGAAGAGACGTGGAGGTCACAGTAACTTAATAAGACGGTTTTAATGCCCCTTGGAAGAGTGGTGGTGGTTAGAGTGGAATAAAAAGACAATATCAATGTCCCGTGGAAGAGACGTGGAGGTCACAGTAGCTTAACAAGACATTTTTAATGCCCCTTGGAAGAGTGGTGGAGGTCGCTGTGGAATAAAAAGTCAATATCAATGCCACGTGGAAGAGATGTGGAGGTCACTGTAGCTTAACAAGACGGTTTTAATGCCCCTTGGAAGATCTATGGAGTTCAGCGTGGTTTAAAAAGATGGTTTTAATGCCTCTTGGTAAAGATAAGGAGGTCACAGAAGCTTAACAAGATGGTTTTAATGCCACTTGGAAGAGTGGTGGAGGTCGCAGTGGAATAAAAAGACAATATCAATGCCCTGTGGAAGAGACATGGAGGTCACAGTAGCTATACAAGACGAATTTAATGCCCCTTGGAAGAGGTGTGGAGTTCAGAGTGATTTAACAAGACAGGTTTAATGATCCTAAGAAGAGACGTGGAGGTCACAGTAACTTAACAAGATGGTTTTAATGCCCCTTGGGGGAGTGGTGGAGGTCGCAGTGGAATAAAAAAACAATATCAGTGCCCCATGGAAAAGTGGTGGAGGTCGCAGTGGAATAAAAAGACAATATCAATGCCCCGTGGAAGAGAAGTGGAGGTCACCGTAGCTTAATAAGACAGATTTAATGTTCCTTGGAAGAGCTGTGGAGTTCAGAGTGGTTTAAGAAGACAGTATTAGTGCTCCTTGGAAGAGTGGTAGAGTTTACAGTGGAATAAAAATACAATATCAGTGCCCCATGGAAAAGATGTGGAGATCATAGTAGCTTAACAAGATGGTTTTAATGCCCCTTGGAAGAGTGGTGGAGGTCGCAGTGGAATAAAAAGACAATATCAATGCCCTTTGGAAAAGTGGTGGAGATCGCAATAAAATATAAAGACAATATTAATGCCCAGTGGAAGGGACGTGGAGGTCACAGTAGCTTAACAAGATGTTTTTAATGCCCCTTGGAAGGATGGTGAAGGTCGCAGTGAAATAAAAAGGCAATATCAAGGCCCCGTGGAAGAGAAGCAGAGGTCACAGTAGCTTAACAAGACGGTTTTAATGCCCCTTGGAAGAGCTGTGGAGTACAAATTGGTTTAACTAGATGGTTTTAATGCTCCTTGGAAGAGACGTGGAGGTCACAGTAGCTTAACAAGACGGTTTTAATGCCACTTGGAATAGTGCTGGAGGTTACAATTGATTAAAAAGACAATATCAAAGCCCCGTGGAAGAGACTTGGAGGTCAGAGTAGCTTCAGAAAATGGTTTTAATGCCCTTTGGAAGAGTGGTGGAGGCCGCATTGGAATAAAAAGACAATATCAATGCCCCCTTGGAAGAGTGGTGGAGGTCGCAGTTGAAAAAAAAGAGAATATCAATGCCCTGTGGAAGAGAATTGGACGTCTCAGTAGCTTAACGACACTGTTTTAATGCCCCTTGGAAGAGTGGTGGAGGTCGCAGTGTAATAAAAAGACAATATCAATGCCCCGTGGAAGAGACGTGGAGGTCACAGTAGCCTAACAAGATGGTTTTAATGTCCATTGGAAGAGTGGTGGAGGTCACAGTGGAATATAAAGACAATATCAATGCCACGTGGAAGAGACCTGGAGGTCACAGTAGCTTAACAATATGGTTTTACTGCCCATTGGAAAACTGGTGGAGGTCTCTGTGGAATAAAAAGACAATATCAATGCCCGTTTAAAGAGTGGTTGAGGTAGCTGTGGAAAAAAAAGGCAATATCAATGCCCCGTGGAAGAGATGTGGAGGTCACAGTAGCTTCACAAGATGGTTTTAATGCCCCATGGAAGAGTGGTGGAGGTCGCAGTGGAATAAAAAGGCAATATCAATGCCCCGTGGAAGAGACGTGAAGGTCACAGTTGCTTAACAAGATCGTTTTAATGCCCCTTGGTACAGTGGTGGAGGTCGCAGTGGAATAAAAAGACAATATCAATGCCCCTTGGAAAAGTAGTGGAGGTCGGAGTTGAATAAAAAGACAATATCAATGCCCCATGGAAGAGTGGTGGAGGTCGCAGTTTAATAAAAAGACAATATCAATGCCCCGTGGCAGAGACGTGCAGGTCACAGAAGCTTAACAAGATCATTTTAATGCCCCTTGGAAGAGTGGTGGAGGTCGCAGTGGAATAAAAAGACAAAATCAATGACCAGTGATAGAGACCTGGAGGTCACAGTACCTTAACGAGACGGTGCAATGCCCCTTGGAAGAGTGGTGGAGGTCGCTGTGGAATAAAAAGACAATATCAATGACCCTTGGAAGAGTGGTGGAGGTCGCTGTGGAATAAAAAGACAAAATCAATGCCCAGTGGTAGAGATGTGCAGATCACAGTAGCTTAACAAGACGGTTTTAATGCCCCTTGGAAGTGTGGTAGAGGTCGCAGTGGAATAAAAAAACAATATTAATGCCCCTTGGTAGAGTGGTGGAGGTCGCAATGGAATTAAAAAGACAATATCAATGCCCCGTGGAAGAGACGTGGAGGTCTCAGTAGCTTAACAGGGCAGTTTTAATGCCCCTTGGAAGAGTGGTGGAAGCTGCTGTGGAATAAAAAGACAATATCATTGCCTCGTGGAAGAGACATGGAGGTCACAGTAGCTTAACAAGACAGTTTTAAGGCCCCTTGGAAGAGCTGTGGAGTTCAGAGTGGTTTAACAAGATGGTTTCAATGCCCCGTGGAAGAGACGTGAAGGTCACAGTAGCTTAACAAGACGGTTTTAATGCCCCTTGGAAGAGTGGTGAAGGTCGCAGTGGAATAAAAAGACTTTATCAATGCCCCTTGGAAGAGTGGTGGAGGTCGCAGTGGAATTAAAAAAGAATATCGATGCCCCTTGTTAGAGTGGTGGAGGTAGCAGTGTATTAAAAATACAATATCAATGCCTCGTCGAAGAGACATGGAGGTGACAGTAGCCTAACAAGACGGTTTTAATACTCCTTGGAAGAGTGGTGGAGGTCGCTGTGGAATAAAAAGACAATAACAATGCCCCGTGGAAGAGACGTGGAGGTCACAGTAGCTTAACAAGATGGTTTTAATGCCCCTTGGAAAAGCTGTGGAGTTCAGCGTGGTTTAACAAGATGGTTTTTTTGCCCCTTGGTAAAGACGTGGAGGTCACAGAAGCTTAACAAGATGGTTTTAATGCCCTTTGGAAGAGTGGTGGAGGTCGCAGTGGAAAAAAAAGACAATATGAATGCCCTGTTGAAGAGACATGGAGGTTACAGTAGCTTAACAAGACGAATTTAATGCCCCTTGGAAGAGCTGTGGAGTTCAGAGTGATTTAACAAGACAGGTTTAATGCCCCTAAGAAGAGACGTGGAGGTCACAGTAACTTAATAAGACGGTTTTAATGCCCCTTGGAAGAGTGGTGGAGGTTAGAGTGGAATAAAAAGACAATATCAATGCCCCGTGGAAGAGACGTGGAGGTCACAGTAGCTTAACAAGACATTTTTAATGCCCCTTGGAAGAGTGGTGGAGGTCGCTGTGGAATAAAAAGTCAATATCAATGCCACGTGGAAGAGATGTGGAGGTCACTGTAGCTTAACAAGACGGTTTTCATGCCCCTTGGAAGATCTATGGAGTTCAGCGTGGTTTAAAAAGATGGTTTTAATGCCTCTTGGTAAAGATATGGAGGTCACAGAAGCTTAACAAGATGGTTTTAATGCCACTTGGAAGAGTGGTGGAGGTCGCAGTGGAATAAAAAGACAATATCAATGCCCTGTGGAAGAGACATGGAGGTCACAGTAGCTATACAAGACGAATTTAATGCCCCTTGGAAGAGGTGTGGAGTTCAGAGTGATTTAACAAGACAGGTTTAATGACCCTAAGAAGAGACGTGGAGGTCACAGTAACTTAACAAGATGGTTTTAATGCCCCTTGGGGGAGTGGTGGAGGTCGCAGTGGAATAAAAAAACAATATCAATGCCCCATGGAAAAGTGGTGGAGGTCGCAGTGGAATAAAAAGACAATATCAATGCCCCGTGGAAGAGAAGTGGAGGTCACCGTAGCTTAACAAGACAGATTTAATGTTCCTTGGAAGAGCTGTGGAGTTCAGAGTGGTTTAAGAAGACAGTATTAGTGCTCCTTGGAAGAGTGGTAGAGTTTACAGTGGAATAAAAATACAATATCAGTGCCCCATGTAAAAGACGTGGAGATCATAGTAGCTTAACAAGATGGTTTTAATGCCCCTTGGAAGAGTGGTGGAGGTCGCAGTGGAATAAAAAGACAATATCAATGCCCTTTGGAAAAGTGGTGGAGATCGCAATAAAATATAAAGACAATATTAATGCCCAGTGGAAGAGACGTGGAGGTCACAGTAGCTTAACAAGATGTTTTTAATGCCCCTTGGAAGGATGGTGAAAGTCGCAGTGGAATAAAAAGGCAATATCAAGGCCCCGTGGAAGAGAAGCGGAGGTCACAGTAGCTTAACAAGACAGTTTTAATGCCCCTTGGAAGAGCTGTGGAGTACAAATTGGTTTAACTAGATGGTTTTAATGCTCCTTGGAAGAGACGTGGAGGTCACAGTAGCTTAACAAGACGGTTTTAATGCCACTTCTAATAGTGCTGGAGGTTACAATTGATTAAAAAGACAATATCAAAGCCCCGTGGAAGAGACTTGGAGGTCAGAGTAGCTTCAGAAAATGGTTTTAATGCCCTTTGGAAGAGTGGTGGAGGTCGCAGTGGAATAAAAAGACAATATCAATGCCCCCTTGGAAGAGTGGTGGAGGTCGCAGTTGAATAAAAAGAGAATATCAATGCCCTGTGGAAGAGAATTGGACGTCTCAGTAGCTTAACGACACTGTTTTAATGCCCCTTGGAAGAGTGGTGGAGGTCGCAGTGTAATAAAAAGACAATATCAATGCCCCGTGGAAGAGACGTGGAGGTCACAGCAGCCTAACAAGATGGTTTTAATGTCCATTGGAAGAGTGGTGGAGGTCACAGTGGAATATAAAGACAATATCAATGCCACGTGGAAGAGACCTGGAGGTCACAGTAGCTTAACAAGATGGTTTTACTGCCCATTGGAAAACTGGTGGAGGTCTCTGTGGAATAAAAAGACAATATCAATGCCCGTTTAAAGAGTGGTTGAGGTAGCTGTGGAAAAAAAAGGCAATATCAATGCCCCGTGGAAGAGATGTGGAGGTCACAGTAGCTTCACAAGATGGTTTTAATGCCCCATGGAAGAGTGGTGGAGGTCGCAGTGGAATAAAAAGGCAATATCAATGCCCCGTGGAAGAGACGTGAAGGTCACAGTTGCTTAACAAGATCGTTTTAATGCCCCTTGGTACAGTGGTGGAGGTCGCAGTGGAATAAAAAGACAATATCAATGCCCCTTGGAAAAGTAGTGGAGGTCGGAGTTGAATAAAAAGACAATATCAATGCCCCATGGAAGAGTGGTGGAGGTCGCAGTTGAATAAAAAGACAATATCAATGCCCCGTGGCAGAGACGTGCAGGTCACAGAAGCTTAACAAGATCGTTTTAATGCCCCTTGGAAGAGTGGTGGAGGTCGCAGTGGAATAAAAAGACAAAATCAATGACCAGTGGTAGAGACCTGGAGGTCACAGTACCTTAACGAGACGGTGCAATGCCCCTTGGAAGAGTGGTGGAGGTCGCTGTGGAATAAAAAGACAATACCAATGACCCTTGGAAGAGTGGTGGAGGTCGCTGTGGAATAAAAAGACAAAATCAATGCCCAGTGGTAGAGACGTGCAGATCACAGTAGCTTAACAAGACGGTTTTAATGCCCCTTGGAAGTGTGGTAGAGGTCGCAGTGGAATAAAAAGACAATATTAATGCCCCTTGTTAGAGTGATGGAGGTCGCAATGGAATTAAAAAGACAATATCAATGCCCCGTGGAAGAGACGTGGAGGTCTCAGTAGCTTAACAAGACAGTTTTAATGCCCCTTGGAAGAGTGGTGGAAGCTGCTGTGGAATAAAAAGACAATATCATTGCCCCGTGTAAGAGACACGGAGGTCACAGTAGCTTAACAAGACAGTTTTAAGGCCCCTTGGAAGAGCTGTGGAATTCAGAGTGGTTTAACAAGATGGTTTCAATGCCCCGTGGAAGAGACGTGAAGGTCACAGTAGCTTAACAACACGGTTTTAATGTCCCTTGGAAGAGTGGTGGAGGTCGCAGTGGAATAAAAAGACTTTATCAATGCCCCTTGGAAGAGTGGTGGAGGTCGCAGTGGAATAAAAAAAGAATATCGATGCCCCTTGGAAGAGTGGTGGAGGTAGCAGTGTATTTAAAATACAATATCAATGCCTCGTGGAAGAGACATGGAGGTGACAGTAGCCTAGCAAGACGGTTTAAATACTCCTTGGAAGAGTGGTGGAGGTCGCTGTGGAATAAAAAGACAATAACAATGCCCCGTGGAAGAGATGTGGAGGTCACAGTAGCTTAACAAGACGGTTTTAATGCCCCTTGGAAAAGCTGTGGAGTTCAGCGTGGTTTAACAAGATGGTTTTTTTGCCCCTTGGTAAAGACGTGGAGGTCACAGAAGCTTAACAAGATGGTTTTAATGCCCTTTGGAAGAGTGGTGGAGGTCGGAGTGGAAAAAAAAGACAATATGAATGCCCTGTTGAAGAGATATGGAGGTTACAGTAGCTTAACAAGACGGTTTTATTGTCCCTTGGAAGAGTAGTGGAGGTCGCAGTGGAATAAAAAGACAATATCAATGCCCTGTGGAAGAGACGTGGAGGTCACAGGAGCTATACAAGATGAATTTAATGCCCCTTGGAAGAGCTGTGTAGTTCAGAGTGATTTAGCATGACAGGTTTAATGCCCATAAGAAAAGACGTGGAGGTCACAGAAGCTTAACAACACGGTTCTAATGCCCCTTGGGAGAGTGGTGGAGGTCGCAGTGGAATAAAAAGACAATATCAATGACCCATGGAAAAGTGGTGGAGGTTGCAGTGGAATTAAAAGACAATATTAATGCCCCTTGGAAGAGTGGTGGAGGTCGCAGTGGAATAAAAAGACAATATCAATGCCCCTTGGAAGAGACATGGAGGTCACCGTAGTTTAACAAGACAGTTTTAATGCCCCTTGGAAGCGCTGTGGAGTTCAGAGTGGTTTATCAACATAATTTTAATGCCCCTTGGAAGAGACGTGTAGGTCACAGTAGCTTAACAAGATGGTTTTAGTGCCCCTTGGAATAGTGGTGGAGGTTACAGTGGAATAAAAATGCCATATCAATGCCCCTTGGAAGAGGTGGAGATCACAGTAGCTTAACAAGATGGTTTTAATGCCCCTTGGAAGAGTGGTGGATGTCGCAGTGGAATAAAAAGCCAATATCAATGCCCCTTGGAAGAGTGATGGAGGTCGCAAAAAAATATAAAGACAATATTAATGCCCAGCGGAAGAGACGTGGAGGTCACAGTAGCTTAACAAGATGTTTTTAATGCCCCTTGGAAGGGTGGTGAAGGTCGCAGTGGAATAAAAAGACAATATCAATGCCCCGTAGAAGAGAAGCGGAGGTCCCAGTAGCTTAAGAAAATGGTTTCAATGCCCCTTGGAAGAGTGGTGAAGGTCGCAGTCGCATAAAAAGATAATATCAATGCCCTATGGAAGAGTGGTGGAGGTCGCAGTGGAATAAAAAGACAATATCGATGTCCTGTAGAAGAGAATTGGAGGTCTCAGTGGCTTAATAACACCGTTTTAATGCCCCTTGGAAGAGTTTGTGGAGGTCGCAGTTGAATAAAAAGACACTATCAATGCCCCTTGAAAGAGTGATGGAGGTCACAGTGGAATAAAAAGACAATATTAATGCCCCGTGGAAGAGAAGTGGAGATCACAGTAGCCTAACAAGATGGTTTTAATGCCCCTTGGAAGAGTGGTTGAGGTTGCAGTGCAATAAAAAGACAATATCAATGCCCTGTGGAAAATAAGTGGAGGTCACAGTAGCTTAAGAAGACGGCTTTAATGCCCCTTGGAAGTGACTTGGAGGTCACAGTAGCTTAACACGATGGTTTTAATGCCCCTTGTAAGAGTGGTGGAGGTCGCAGTGCAATAAAAAGGCAATATCAATGACCCCTTGGAAGAATGGTGGCGGTCGCAGTGGAATAAAAATACAATATCAATGCCCTATGGAAGAGTGTTGGAAGTCACAGTGGAATAAAAATACAATAATAATGCCCCTTGGAAGAGACTTGGAGTTCACAGTAGATTAGCAAGACCGTTTTAATGCCCCTTGGAAGAGTGGTGGAGGTCGCAGACAAATAAGAAGACAATATCAATGCCCCGTGGAAGAGACGTGGAGGTCACAGTTGCCTAACAAGATGGTTTTAGTGCCCATTGGAAGAGTGGTGGAGGTCTCTGTGGAATAAAAAGAGAATATCAATGCCCCTTGGAAGAGTGGTGAAGGTCGCTGTGGAAAAAAAAGACAATATCAATGCCCCGTGGAAGAGACGTGAAAGTCACAGTAGCTTAACAAGCCGGTTTTAATGCCCCTTGGAAGAGTGGTGGATGTTACAGTAGAATAAAAAGACAATGTCATTGCCCCGTGGAAGAGACGTGGAGATAGTAGCTTAACAAGGCGGTTATAATGCCCCTTGGAAGAGTGGTGGAGGTTGCAGTGGATTAAAAAGAAAATATCAATGCCCCGTGGAAGAGATGTGGAGACAGTAGCTTAACAAGACGGTTTTAATGCCCCTTGGAGAAGTGGTGGAGGTCTCAGAGGAATAAAAAGACAATATCAATAGAGATGACCGGTGTTCGACTAGAAATGTTCGCCAATCTCAAATTCGAGCTGTTTTGGGCGGTGTTCGAGTCGTTCGACGAACGCGAACGATTTGCAAAAAATTCGGCTGTTCGAGGTTATGTTCGATAACTGTTTGTGCACCGAAAGCGTGTCCTGAATGTATGGCGCTATTTAGAGCACCAATCATGCAGGGATTGTCTGCCACTCACTGTAATGCCACAGCCATGGTGGTTGTGGCATTACAGTGGTTGCCCAAATCGATGGGAACAGTGATCACAGTGAAACACGAAAAGCCGGCAATTCAGCAGCGGCATACACCGGTACCAGACAATTTAGAACCGAAAGAATAGAGTATCACACATAGATTAGATAGATAGAAACATATCAGTCAAATATATAAGAAGTACAGTGACAGTGTTGGTTACTGTACTTGTCATTTAGTGTAAAGGATTTATTAAAAAAAATATTAGTGTTTTCATGCACCGTCTCTTTAAAAAAGCCGGCCGGCAATTCAGCTTTGGTACCCGACAATTTATAACAGAAAGAATAGAGCATTACACATAGATTAGATAGATAGAAACATGTCAGTCACATATATAAGAAGTACAGTGATAGTGTTGATTACTGTACTTGTCATTTAGTGTTAAAATAAAGGATTTATTAAGATTTATTAAAAAAAAAATTGGCGTGGGGTTCCGCGTAATTTTAGTCTCTAGCGGAGGTTAAGCAGACGGCTGGGGCAGATGTTTGAAGCCTGGGAAGGGGGTAATACCCGGCTCATCTGGATGCCGTCACAGCCAGACACTGCAGAGCGCAAGCATGCCTGCACTTCTCAGTGTATGCCGCATGGCAAGCTGGATGGCAGCATTCTGCTGCGGTCCAGCCTGTCATGTGAATGTAGCAGAGCTGAAGCTGTCGTGGGAACCATGGAAAGGTAAGGATGATGTTGCTTTATTATTTTACTTTTATTGCAGGAGATGTTTGGCTTCAGCTGGAATGGGCGTAATGGTAAGTATGGTTTAATTTAGAACAATAAAGAATTGTGTGTTTATTTCGATTAAAGGACTTTATTCTGGGTGTTTGTGTTTTTTTGTATCTTTGACTATGGGGTTAGTAATGGGGGTGTCTTATAGACGCCTCTCCATTACTAACCTGGGCTTGATGTCAGCTGGCATTATAAGCTGACATCAACCCCAACCCTATTACCCCACTGCCACCGCTACAGGGCAGTGGGAAGAGCGAGGCTAAGTGCCAGAATTGGCGCATTCTATGGATGCGCCATTTCTGGGGCGGCTGACGGCTGGTGTTTCTAGACTGGGAGGGGGCCAATATTCATGGCACCCTTCCTGGGCTATTAATATCATCCCCAGCAGTCTGCCTAGTCTTTGCTAGCTATTAAAATAGGGGGGACCCCACATAATTTTTTTTGGGGTCCCCCATTTTAATAGCTAGTAAAGGCTAGGTATTCAGCTGGGGGCTGATATTAGTAGCCTGGGAAGCTCCATGGGTATTACCCCCTTCCCAGGCTTCAAACATCTGCCCCAGCCGTCTGCTTAACCTCCGCTAGAGACTAAAATTACGGGGAACCCCACGCCAATTTTTTTTTTAATAAGTCCTTTATTTTAACACTAAATGACAAGTACAGTAATCAACACTATCACTGTACTTCTTATATATGTGACTGACATGTTTCTATCTATCTAATCTATGTGTGATGCTCTATTCTTTCTGTTATAAATTGTCGGGTACCGATGCTAAATTGCCGGCCGGCTTTTTTAAAGAGACGGTGCATGAAAACACTAATATTTTTTTTAATAAATCTTTTAACACTAAATGACAAGTACAGTAACCAACACTGTCACTGTACTTCTTATATATGTGACTGACATGTTTCTATCTATCTAATCTATGTGTGATGCTCTATTCCTTCTTGTTTAAATTGTCTGGTACCAGTGTATGCCACTGCTGAATTGCCGGCCGGCTTTTTTAAAGAGAGTTTCTTCTGAGCAGTTTGTAAGCTTTTGGACACCTTTGAAGGTGTTTTGTATGTGTTTCTATGTGTTTTTGTTTGCCTGCCATTAGTTTTAACGGTGTTCGACGGTATTCGACGAACAGTTCCTCGAACATCCCGGTGTTCGACGAACCGAACCGAACCCGAACACTACGGGAGTGGCTCAACAGTAAATATCAATTCCCTTTGGGAGAGTGGTGGACGTCGCAATGGAATAAAAAGACAATATCAATGCCCCGTGGAAGAGACGTGGAGGTCACAGTAGCTTAACGAGACGGTTTTCATGCCTCTTGGAAAAGTGGTGGAGGTCGCTGTGGAATAAAAAGACAATAACAATTACCCGTGGAAGAGACGTGGAGGTCATAGTAGCTTAACAAGACGGTTTTAATGCCCTTTGGAAGAGCTGTGGAGTAAAGATTGGTTTAAAAAGATGGTTTTAATGCCCCTTGGTAGAGACGTGGAGGTCACAGTAGCTTAACAAGACGGTTTTAATGCCCCTTGGAAGAGTGATGGAGGATACAGTTGAATAAAAAGACAATATCAATGCCCCGTGGAAGAGACTTGGAGGTCACAGTAGTTTGTCAAAATGGTTTTAATGCCCCTTGGAAGAGTGGTGGAGGTCGCAGTGGAATAAAAAGACAATATCAATGCCCTGTGGAAGAGAGGTGGAGGTCGCAGTGGAATAAAAAGACAATATCAATGCCCCGTAGAAGAGAATTGGAGGTCTCAGTAGCTTAACAACATTGTTTTAATGCCCATTGGAAAATGGTGGAGGTCTCTGTGGAATAAAAAGACAATATCAATGCCCCTTGGAAGAGTGGTTGAGGTCGCTGTGGAAAAAAAAGACAATATCAATGCCCCGTGGAAGAGACGTGGAGTTCACAGTAGCTTAAAAAGCCGGTTTTAATGCCCCTTGGAAGAATGGTGGAGGTTACAGTGGAATAAAAAGACAATATCAATGCCCCGTGGATAAGACGTGGAGATAGTAGCTTAACAAGATGGTTTTAATGCCCTTGGAGGAGTGGTGGAGGTCGATGTGGAATAAAAAGACAATATCAATGCCCCATGGAAGAGACGTGGAGGTCACAATAGCTTAACAAGACAGTTTTACTGCCCTTTGGAAGAGGTGTGGAGTTAAGAGTGGTTTAACAAGATGGTTTTAATGTCCCGTGGAAGAGAAGTGGAGGTCACAATAGCTTAACAAGTTGGTTTTAATGCCTCTTGGAAGAGTGGTGGAGGTTACAGTGGAATAAAAATACAATAACAATGCCCCGTGGAAGAGACGTGGTGGTCACAGTAACTTAACAAGACGGTTTTGATGCCCCTTTGAAGGGTGGTGGAGGTCACAGTGGAATAAAAAGACAATATCAATGCCCCTTGGAAGTGCCGTAGTGGTCAAAGTTGCTTAACAAGACGGTTTAATGCCCCTTGGAAGAGTGGAGAATGTCGCTGTGGAATAAATTGACAATATCAATGCCCCGGGGAAGAGACGTGGAGTTTACAGTAGCTTAAAAAGATGGTTTTAATGCCACTTGGAAGAATGGTTGAGGTCGCATTGGTATAAAGAGACAATATCAATGCCCCGTGAAAGAGACATGGATGTCACAGTAGCTTAAAAACACGGTGTTAATGCCCCTTGGAAGAGGGGTGGATGTCTTTGTGGAATAAATAGACAATATCATTGCCCCGTGGAAAAGACGTGGAGGTCACAGTGGCTTAACAAGACGGTTTTAATGCCCCTTGGAAGAGCTGTGGAGTTCACAGTGGTTTAACAAGATGGTTTTAATGCCCCTTAGAAGAGACGTGAAGGTCACAGTAGCTTAAAAAGACGATTTTAATGCCCCTTGGTAGAGTGGTGGAGGTCGCAGTGGAATAAAAAGACAATATCAATGCCCTGTGGAAGAGACGTGGTGGTCACAGTAGCTTAACAAGATGGTTTTTAATGCCCCTTCGTAGAGTACTGGAGGTAGCTGTGGTATAAAAAGACAATATCAATGCCCTGTGGAAGAGACGTGGTGGTCACAGTAGCTTAACAAGACGGTTTTAATGCCCCTTGACGGAGTGGTGGAGTTCACAGTGAAATGAAGAGACAATATCAATGCCCGTTGGAAAAGAGGTGGAGGTCAAAGTGTAATAAAAAGACAATATCACTGCCGCTAGGAAGAGTGGTGGAGGACACAGTGGAATAAAAAGACAATATCAATGCCCCTTGGAAGAGTGGTGGAGGTCGCAGTGGAATTAAAAGACAATATCAATGCCCCGTGGAAGAGACGTGGCGTTCACAGTAGCGTAACAAGACGGTTTTAATGCCCCTTGAAGAGTGGCGGAAGTCGCTGTGGAATAAAAAGACAATATCAATGCACCATGGAAGATACGTGGAGGTCACCGTAGCTTAACAAGACGGTTTTAATGCCCCTTGGAAGAGCGGTGGAGTTCAGAGTGGTTTAACAAGACGGTTTTAATGCCCCTTGGGAGAGTGGTGGAGGTTACAGTGGAATAAAAAGACAAAATCAATGCCCCTTGGAAGAGTGGTGGAGGTCGCAATGGAATATAAAGAGAATATTAATGCCCCGTGGAAGAGACAAGAAGATCACAGTAACTTAACATTGTGGTTTTAATGCCCCTTGGAAGAGTGGTGGAGGTCGCAGTGGAATAAAAAGACAATATCAATGCCCCGTGGAAGAGACGTGGAGGTCACAGTAGCTTAACAAAACGGTTTTACTGCCCCTTGGAAGAGTGATGGAGGTCGCTGTGGAATAAAAAGACAATATCAATGCCCCGTGGAATAAACGTGGAGGTCACAGTAGCTTATCTAGAAAAATGTTATGCCCCATGGAAGAGTTGTGGAGTTCAGAGTATTTTAACAAGACGGTTTTAATGCCCCTTGGAAGAGTGGTGGAGGTAGCAGTGGAATAAAGAGACAATATCAATGCCCCTTGGTAGAGTGGTGGAGGTCAAAGGGGAATAAAAAGATAATATCAATGCCGCTTGGAAGAGTGGTGGAGATCCCAGTGGAATAAAAAGACAATATCAATGCCCCGTGGAAGAGACGTGGAGGTCACAGTACCTTAACAAGACATTTTTAATGCCCCTTGGAAAAGTGGCGGAGGTTACAGTGAAATAAAAAGACAATATCAATGCCCCAAGGAAGAGATGAGGAGGTCAAAATAGCTTAACAAGGTGGTTTTAATGCCCATTGGAAGAGTGGTGGAGGTCGCAGTGGAATGAAAAGACAATATCAATGCCCCTTGGAAGAGATTTGGAGGTCACAGTAGCTTAGCAAGATGGTTTTAATGCCCCTTGGAAGTGTGGTGGAGGTCACTGTGGAATAAAAAGACAATATCATTGCCCCGGGGAAGAGACGTGGAGGTCACAGTAGCTTAACAAGATGGCTTTAATGCCCCTTTGAAGTGCTGTGGAGTTCAGAGTGGTCTAACAAGATGGTTTTAATGTCCCATGGAAGAGACGTGGAGCTCACAGGACCTTAACAAGACGGTTTTAATGCCCTTTGGAAGAGTGGTGGAGGTCACAGTGGAATAAAAAGACAATATGAATGCCACTTGGAAGAGTGTTGGAAGTTGCAGTGGAATAAAAAGACAATATCAATGCCCCGTGGTACAGACGTGGAGGTCACAGTAGCTTAACAAGATGGTTTTAATGTCCCTTGGAAGAGTGGGGGAGGTCACAGTGGTATAAAAAGACAATATCAATGCCCCGTGGAAGAGACGTGGAGGTCACAGTAGTTTAACAAGATGGTTTTAATGCCCCTTGGAAGAGTGGTGGAGATCGCTATGGAATAAAAAGACAATATCAATGCCCCGTGGAAGAGAAGTGGAGGTCACAGTAGTTTAACAAGACAGTTTAAATGCAACTTGAATAGTGATGGAGGTATGTTAAATAAAAATAAAATACCAATGCCCCGTGGAAGAGACGGGGAGGTCGCCATAGCTTACCAAGACGCTTTTAATGCCCCTTGGAAAAGCTGTGGAGTTCAGAGTAGTTTAACAAGATGGTTTTAATGCCCCTTGGAAGAGACATGTAGGTCACAGTAGCTTAACAAGACGGTATTAATGCCACTTGGAAGAGTGTTGGAGGTTATAGTGGAATAAAAATACAATATCAATGCCCCGTGGAAGAGACGTGGAGATCACAGTAGCTTAAAAAGATGGTTTTAATGCCTGTTGGAAGAGTGGTGGAAGTCGCAGTGGAATAAAAAGACAATATCAATGCCCCTTGGAAGAGTGGTGGAGGTCTCAATGGAATATTAGGACAATATTAATGCCCCTTGGAAGAGACGTGGAGGTCACAATAGCTAAACAATATGGTTTTAATGCCCCTTGGAAGAGTGGTGGAAGTCTCAGTGGAATGAAAAGACAATATCAATGCCCTGTGGAAGCGACGTAGAGGTCACAGCAGCTTAACAAGACAGTTTTAATGCCCTTTGGGAGAATACTAGAGGTCGCTGTGGAATAAAAAGACAATATCAATACCCCGCGGAAGAGACGTGGAGGTAATAGTAGCTTAACAAGGCGGTTTTAATGCCCCTTGGAAGAGCTGTGGAGCTCAGAGTGGTTTAACAAGATGGTTTTAATGCACCTTAGTACAGACGTGGAGGTCACAGTAGCTTAACAAGATGGTTTTAATGCCCCTTGTTAGAGTGGTGGAGGTCGCAGTGGAATAAAAAGACAATATCAATGCCCCGTGGAATAGACGTGGAGGTCACAGTAGCTTAACTAGACAAATTTAATGCCCCGTGGAAGAGTTGTGGAGTTCAGAGTATTTTAACAAGACGGGTTTAATGCCCCTTGAAAGAGACGTGGAGGTCACAGTAACTTATTAAAACGGTTTTAATTCCCCTTGGAAGAGTGGTGGAGGTCGCAGTGGAATAAAGATACAATATCAATGCCCCTTGGTAGAGTGGTGGAGGTCAAAGGGGAATAAAAAGACAATATCAATGCCGCTTGGAAAAGTGGTGTAGATCCCAGTGGAATAAAAAGACAATATCAATGCCCCGTGGAAGAGACGTGGAGGTCACTGTACCTTAACAAGACGTTTTTAGTGCCCCTTGGAAAAGTGGTGGAGGTTACAGTGGAATAAAAAGACAATATCAATGCCCCGTGGAAGAGACGAGGAGGTCAAAATAGCTTAACAAGGTGGTTTTAATGCCCATTTCGAAGAGTGGTGGAGGGCGCAGTGAAATAAAAAGACAATATCAATGCCCCATAGAAGAGACGTGGAGATCACAGTAGCTTAACATGTGTTATGATCTGCTACAGGAACTAAGGAAAGACAGGAGATCTGTCCCTACAATATAACTAAACTAGATCCCTACGATGTAACGGGGAACCTGATCCTGCGATCAGACCCGCTAAAGTCCTCGGCTAGTCTGTACGAAGACCTATAGATGTGAGGGAGGGATCCCTACAAGAACTAGGGACTGGGATAAGTTGGACACCTCCTAGCAGAAATAGTAGCAGTCAAAGACAAACACACAACAAAAAGCATAGAGGTCAGAAGACCTAGCAAAACTAACAGAGAACGGTAACAGAGCACCAAGCTAGCTCAAAAGTAGTAAATACAATGAAGTCCAGCAAGGTCAGGAGGGTGGAGCCGGATTAAATAGGCAAAAATGGTCATGTGCCTAGCAAACTAAAAAAAAACTAACAGGAGAGTTCTAACAGTACCCCCTCTTCTAAGAGGATCCTCCGGATCCCCTAGGCCCAGGCTTATCAGGAAACCTCCTGTGAAACGCTCTGAGAAGTCTGGAAGCAGAAACATCATCCGCCCTCACCCATGAGTTATCCTCAGGTCCGAAACCCTTCCAAGCGACGAGATACTGCAAACTCCCTCTATACCGTCTAGAATTTAGGATGCGGGAAATTTCATATTCCCCGTCCTCCACCACCGGAGGAACAGTGGCAGAGGCGTCATCATCCGACACGTCAGCTCTTTTCAACAGAGAAACATGAAACACCGGGTTAATCTTCCAGGAGGTAGGAACCTCCAGCCTAACAGCAGATTGGTTAACTATCTGAAGCACCTTAAAGGGCCCTACGAACTTGGGACCCAATTTTTTAGAAGGAATCCTCAATCGCAGATTCTTAGAGGACAACCAAACCATGTCACCAACAGCAAACAAAACCTCTTGCCGTTTCCTATCAAAGTACCTCTTAGATTTTTTGTTAGCCTCCTGAAGATTACCACGTACATCCGTCCAAACTCTCTCCAAATCACCGGAAAAACTCTCCTCCTCAGGCACAGCCGATACCAATTTGGAGAATGACCCAAAAGACGGATGTCTCCCAGAACAACAAAAAAAAGGCGAACACCCAGCAGAAGAGGATGTATGGTTGTTAAGAGCAAATTCAGCAAGTGGCAGAAACTCAGACCACCCCTCTTGATTGTCTGCCACAAAACAACGCAAGAACTGCTCAACATCCTGGTTCTTCCTTTCTGTCTGGCCATTAGACTCAGGATGATATCCGGATGAAAACGACAAATGAACTCCCAACCAGTCACAAAAGGCACGCCAAAAACGAGCCACGAACTGAGGTCCCCTATCAGAAACAATGTCAGTAGGAACACCATGTAGTCTGACAATTTCCTTGACAAAGGCCTTAGCGAGTGTCTTAGCGCAAGGCAGTTTGATGAAGGGAACCAAGTGACACATCTTGCTAAAACGGTCCACGACCACCCAGATGACCATGAAACCTTCAGAGGGGGGAAGGTCAGTAATAAAGTCCATAGCCAGATGTGTCCAAGGTGCACTAGGAACCTCCAGAGGGCAAAGCAACCCCGCAGCAGGAGCATGCGAAGACTTGGATCTAGCACACACAGTACATTGACGCACCCACTTAATGACTTCCTTCTGCCATCCAGGCCACCAAAAACTGCGACCCACAAGTCTCTTGGTCTCAGAAATTCCTGGATGACCTGCCAACCGAGACTCATGACACTCAACAAACAAATCTCTCCTAAAGGTCCTAGGCACAAACAACCTCCCATGGGGAGTGTTAGATGGGGCATTCTCCTGAGCTTTAAGAATCTCATCCTCCAAAACGGAGTCCAAAGCAGCAATCACAACACCTTCTTGTAAAATGCTCTCCTCTTCCTCCTCAGCACCGACCATGGGAGAAAAGCTGCGAGACAAAGCATCCGCTTTAACATTCTTGGTACCCGGGATGTAAGTAATGGAAAAATTAAACCGCGAGAAAAAAAGTGCCCACCTAGCCTGACGGGCATTCAAGCGCTTGGCAGCATCAAGATAGATCAGATTTTTATGATCAGTGAAAATTTGAATGGGAAATTCAGCACCTTCCAAGAGGTGACGCCAGTGTTCAAATGCGAGTTTAATAGCCAGCAATTCCTGATTACCAATATCGTAATTAAGTTCAGTCTCAGAAAATTTTTTTGAAAAAAAGGCACAGGGATGTATTTCATCCTTATTTTCCTGAGACAACACCGCACCGACCCCCACAGAGGAAGCATCAACCTCAACCAAAAACGGCTTAGTCACATCAGGCTGAATAAGGATGGGAGCAGAGGTGAACCTCTCCTTAAGAAGCACAAAAGCCTCAATGGCCTCAGAAGTCCACTGAACCGCATTAGCACCTTTCCTGGTGAGATCGGTCAGCGGTTTGACAATAATAGAATTTTTTTTATGAATTTTCTGTAATAATTGGCGAAACCCAAAAACCTCTGTATTGATTTCAAACCAATAGGCCTAGGCCATTCCTGCACAGCTTGAACTTTAACCGGATCCATCTCAAAACCTTCACTGGAGATAATGTAACCCAAAAAACTAATTCTCTGTACAGCGAACTCACATTTCTCTAGCTTAGCAAAAAGCGAATTGTCCATTAATAACTGTAAAACCTCACGTACGCTCTGCCAATGAGACTCCAGATCAGGCGAATAAATCAGAATGTCATCCAAATACACAACCACATTTTTGCCGATTAAAGGTCTAAGGATGTCATTAATAAGATTCTGAAAAAATGCTGGAGCATTGGTAAGACCAAAAGGCATAACCAGATTCTCAAAATGACCCACAGAAGTGTTAAAAGCAGTCTTCCATTCATCACCCTCCTTCATGCGCAACAAATTGTATGCCCCCCGGAGATCAATTTTAGAGAACCACTTGGCCCCCACTAACTGGTTAAATAAATCAGGAATCAATGGCAGTGGGTAAGGATTGCGTACAGTAATTTTATTAATCTCACGAAAGTCCAGACAAGGACGTAACCCGCCATCTTTTTTTTTAACAAAAAAAAATCCAACAGCCACAGGAGACTTGGAAGGCCTAATGTGACCGGCGGCCAAGCTTGTCTGTATGTATTCCTCCAAAGCCTTTCTCTCAGGAATAGTAAGATTAAATAAACAACTTTTAGGAAGAGTCGCTCCAGGGACAAATTCAATGGTACAATCATAGTCTCTATGGGGAGGTAAAATTTGTGACTCCTCCTCAGAAAAAACTCTCCAAAAATCCTGAATAGGTACAGGTAATTCCCCTTTATCCACAGCAGCAATGCGCCCGTTACAACACTTGTCATAACACTTAGGGCTTCAGGACTTAATTTCATTGGTAGACCAATCCAGTACAGGATTGTGCAATTTTAACCAGGGCAACCCCAATATTACTGGAGAAGGCAAATTATTTAATACTACCAAATCCAAATTCTCTTGATGAATACCATTAATAGTGAGGGGAAATTCACAGACCTTATGAGTAACACTCTTCAAGGGAGAGCCATCAACAGAAACCACAGTAATAGGGGATGACAAAGTTTTAGGTTTTAATTTAAGTTTTTCTAAGAATCCCCCAGCAATCACATTCAGAGTAGAACCGCAATCCACAAAAACCCGAAATTCAATTAATTCATCCTGAGCAGCAGTAGTAGCAGATAGGAATACTCCCTTAGAATTTAAACAGGCTATTCGTGCATGACTGACCATTTTTTTTTCTTTCTTCATACGAAGCACACAGTTCTTAATAAAATGACCAGAATTTCCGCAATAGAAGCACAAACCTTCAGAAAGCCTGCGGTCTTTTTCCTGAGAGCGGGCTGCCATCGCCCCAATCTCCATCGGCTCTCCTTTGTCAGCACAGACCCTCTCAGGACTCGGAGCTGACATAGCAGAGGATTTGCTCTCATTAACCCTTGCACGCAGTCTCCTGTCCACCCGTATAGCTAATTGCATTGCCTCCTGCAAGTTTCCAGGTGTGGGATAAGCAATCAGTAAATCATTAACCCTTTCACCAAGCCCTGCAAGAAACAAGCTTTTCAAAGCTGAATCGTTCCACCCCACCTGGGAAGACCACCGACGGAAGTGAGAACAATATTTTTCCACATTACCTGATCCCTGCCTCAGATGTCTCAATTCAGACTCAGCAGATGAGACACGATCAGGATCATCGTACAACAAACCCAAAGCAGAAAAAAAACTATCCACTGATCTAAAGCACAGATCACTAGGTTGGAGAGAGAAGGCCCATCCCTGAGGATCTTTGCGCAAAAGTGACATTATGAACCCTATGCGCTGTGATTCATCACCAGAGGATCCGGGTCTCAAACGAAAATACAATAAACAAGCATTTTTAAAAGAAAAAAAATCTTGTTGTTCGCCAAAAATTAGATCAGGCAGACGTACCTTTGGTTCCACAAAATGTGCTCCAGAACAGCTACTCACGTGTTGTTGGAGCTTGTCCACCTCCAGAGAGAGTCCCTGCAAGCGTTGAGCCAAATCTTGAACCGAGACCATGATAGAAAACTGGAGGTCTTTCCTTAGAAAAAATTATTTTTTTTTTTTAGGCTGGACTTACTGTTATGATCTGCTACAGGAACTAAGGAAAGACAGGAGATCTGTCCCTACAATATAACTAAACTAGATCCCTACGATGTAAGGGGAACCTGATCCTGCGATCAGACCCGCTAAAGTCCTCGGCTAGTCTGTACGAAGACCTATAGATGTGAGGGAGGGATCCCTACAAGAACTAGGGACTGGGATAAGTTGGACACCTCCTAGCAGAAATAGTAGCAGTCAAAGACAAACACACAACAAAAAGCATAGAGGTCAGAAGACCTAGCAAAACTAACAGAGAACGGTAACAGAGCACCAAGCTAGATCAAGAGTAGTAAATACAATGAAGTCCAGCAAGGCCAGGAGGGCGGAGCCGGATTAAATAGGCAAAAATGGTCATGTGACCAGCAAACTAAAAAAAACCTAACAGGAGAGTTCTAACAACATGGTGGTTTTAATGCCCCTTGGAAGAGTGGTGGAGGTTGCAGTGGAATAAAAAGACAATGTCAATGCCCCGTGGAAAAGATGTGGAGGTCACAGTGGCTTAACAAGACGGTTTTAATGCCCCTTGGAAGAGCTGTGGAGTTCAGAGTGGTTTAACAAGATGGTTTTAATGCCCCTTGGAAGAGACATGAAGGTCACAGTAGCTTGACAAGACGATTTTAATGTCCCTTGGTAGAGTGGTGGAGGTCGCAGTGGAATAAAAATACAATATCAATGCCCTGTGGAAGAGACGTAGTAGTCACAGTAGCTTAACAAGACGGTTTTTAATGCCCCTTGGAAGAGTACTGGAGGTCGCTGTGGTATAAAAAGACAATATCAATGCCCTGTGGAAAAGACGTGGAGGTCACAGTAGCTTAACAAGATGGTTTTAATGCCCCTTGATGGAGTGGTGGAGTTCACAGTGGAATAAAAAGACAATATCAATGACCCCTTGGAAGAGTGGTGGAGGTCGCAGTGTAATAAAAATACAATATTAATGCCCCTTGGAAGAGACGTGGAGGTCACAGTAGCTTAGCAAGACCGTTTTAATGCCCCTTGGGAGAGTGGTGGAGGTCGCATTCGAATAAAAAGACAATATCAATGCCCCTTGAAAGAGTGCAAACCTACAAAAGACAAAAAATATATCTCATACCCTACCATCATTATATATAAATGTAAAACAAAGTTGCATATGAAATATAGGGTACTTAGTGAACTATTTTTGATCAAAAATAGTATACAAGCTGTCCCACCAGCGACAAGGTGACCCTAAATTGGGACGGTCTTACACTGTCTATATTAAAAACCTTACTGTATATCAAAGTTGAAGTAATGCATATAAAAGGGTAGACAAATAGAACCAGGTCCCAATATCAGACCACCTAAGCCTGTGGTAAGCTGCATATATACTAACCAGCTCAACAAGGGGGATGCCACACCCCTAATTTGCACAGAATGCAAACAAGACAAAAAACCAAGCAATGTGAACTGAGGTCTAAGATGGTACACATGCAAGAAATAGGAGCATGTTCACACTAGCAAAAAGATGCAAAACCTACAAAAGACAAAAATTATATCTCATACCCTACCATCATTATATATAAATGTAAAGCAAAGTTCCATATGAAATATAGGGCACTTAGTGAACTATTTTTGATCAAAAAAAGTATACAAGCCGTCCCACCAGCGACAAGGTGACCCTAAATTGGGACGGTCCTACACTATCTATATTAAAATCCTTACTGTATATCAAAGTTGAAGTATGCATATAAAAGGGTAGACAAATAGAACTAGGTCCCAATATCAGCCCACCTAAGCCCGTGGTAAGCTACATATATACTAACCAGCTCAACCAGCTCAATAGTTCACTAAGTACCCTATATTTCAAATGCAACTTTGCTTTACATTTATATATAATGATGGTAGGGTATGAGATATATTTTTTGTCTTTTGTAGGTTTTGCATCTTTTTGCTAGTGTGAACATGCTCCTATTTCTTGCATGTGTACCATCTTAGACCTCAGTCCACATTGCTTGGTTTTTTGTCTTGTTTGCATTCTGTGCAAATTAAGGGTGTGGCATCCCCCTTGTTGAGCTGGTTAGTATATATGTAGCTTACCACGGGCTTAGGTGGTCTGATATTGGGACCTGGTTCTATTTGTCTACCCTTTTATATGCATTACTTCAACTTTGATATACAGTAAGGTTTTTAATATAGACAGTGTAGGACCATCCCAATTTAGGGTCACCTTGTCGCTGGTGGGACGGCTTGTATACTTTTTTTGATCAAAAATAGTTCACTAAGTACCCTATGTAATGCACACGCCCGGGCTGAGCGGCGTGTGCGTGTGATTCCACTGGACCGTGCCGGAGAGTGAATGCCTGGAGGGGCGTAACTAGGTATTCACCCGATCCGACCAGGGTCACACGACGGCATACAACGCCAGTGCACCAAGGAGGAACCGAGCAGAGGGACCAGGTGCTACTCCAGGACAGACCCCGGACATGGCTGTTGACCCACACAGGGGAATACAGGAACAGACTGGTTAGGCTGGCACACAGACTGGTGGGAATAGGCAGGCACGACTGGTATGCAGGCAGGCGGGTATGCAGGCAGGGGGGTACAGGCAAGCACGGCTAGAGTGCAGACAGGAAGGCACTAGCAGGTAGGAACACAGGCGGGATAGGACCCAGTACACACTGGGACTTTGGAACAGAACCACAGATGTGGCGGACAAACACAGCAGAGTGAGGCCGCCCAGAGAGGTGAGCGAGAGCAGGGCAGGATGAGACCGCCCGGAGCGGTGAGCAAGAGCAGGGCAGGACGAGACCGCCTGGAGCGGTGAGCAAGAGCAGAGCAGGACGAGACCGCCTGGAGCAAGAGCAGAGCAGGATGAGACCACCTGGGGCGGTGAGCAAGAGCAGAGCAGGACGAGACCGCCTGGAGCGGTGAGCAAGAGCAGAGCAGGACGAGACCGCCTGGAGCGGTGAGCAAGAGCAGAGCAGGACGAGACCGCCTGGAGCAGTGAGCAAGAGCAGAGCAGGACGAGACCGCCTGGAGCGGTGAGCAAGAGCAGAGCAGGACGAGACCGCCTGGAGCGGTGAGCAAGAGCAGAGCAGGACGAGACCGCCTGGAGCGGTGAGCAAGAGCAGAGCAGGACGAGACCGTCTGGAGCGGTGAGCAAGAGCAGAGCAGGACGAGACCGCCTGGAGCGGTGAGCAAGAGCAGAGCAGGACGAGACCGCCTGGAGCGGTGAGCAAGAGCAGAGCAGGACGAGACCGCCTGGAGCGGTGAGCAAGAGCAGAGCAGGACGAGACCGCCTGGAGCGGTGAGCAAGAGCAGAGCAGGACGAGACCGCCTGGAGCGGTGAGCAAGAGCAGAGCAGGACGAGACCGCCTGGAGCGGTGAGCAAGGGCAGAGCAGGACGAGACCACCTGGAGCGGTGAGCAAGAGTAGAGCAGGACGAGGCCGCCTGGAGCGGTGAGCAAAAGTAGAGCAGGACGAGGCCGCCTGGAGCGGTGAGCAAGAGTAGAGCAGGACTAGGCCGCCTGGAGCGGTGAGCAAGAGTAGAGCGAGACTGCCGGAGCAGTGAGCAAAAGGGTCAGAGCGGAGCAAGGCTGCCGGAGCAGCGAGCAAATGGGTCAGAGCGGAGCAAGGCTGCCGGAGCAGCGAGCAAAAGGGTCAGAGCGGAGCAAGGCTGCCGGAGCAGTGAGCAAGGCAGAGCAGGCTAGAACCGCCGGAGCAGTGAGCAAGGCAGAGCAGGGGGGACAGGGCTCTGTTCACACGGAACAGACAGGAAGGGAAAGGCAGAGCCAGATACCCACAGGGTACTTGCAGTGAAGTAGCGAGTGGACCACAAACTCACAAACGGGTGTACAGAGACAACAAGCAGGAGTTAGGTACGAGTTCAGACTCTGCAGAAAAAGGAAAGGAACGGACATAGAGAAAAAACAGGTAAAAGATAGGAGAGAGTTCAGACTGGAACTGAGTGTACGGAGGAGACCGACACTGCAGCGGAATACAGGAGCGTGTCTGGGAATACGGCCTCCAGAGAGGCGGGACGAACAGGCAAGGAGCGTGTTCAGACAGGACAGACAAGATACAGGAGCGGGTCTAGGTAATCGGCCCCTAGAAGGCGGGAGGAACAGACTAGGAGCGTGTTCAGACAGGCCTGGAAATACAGCCTCCAGGATAGGCAGACAAGAGAACACAGAACGGGACCTGGCACCTTCAGAGTGAAAGCACACACTGAATGAAACACAATGCTCAGGCATGGGTTAATTGGAGCAGCTGGTTTAAATACCAGGTGACAGACAGCAATAGGCTGAGGACGCACAAGGGGTGTGCCCACAGCAGGTACAAGAAGCAGGAAGTGATCGGGCGCCACCCTTAAGCAGCAGCACACAGAAGCAAACAGACAGCATGGAGGGAAGCCAGAGAGACATTCTGGAATGGAGATCAAGTGCGCGCTCTTGCACAGTGGGAGATGGACCACTATGCAAGGACGCCGCCAGGTATGTTACACCCTATATTTCATATGCAACTTTGCTTTACATTTATATATAATGATGGTAGGGTATGAGATATATTTTTTGTTGGTTTTGCATCTTTTTGCTAGTGTGAACATGCTCCTATTTCTTGCATGTGTACCATCTTAGACATCAGTTCACATTGCTTGGTTTTTTGTCTTGTTTGCATTCTGTGCAAATTAGGGGTGTGGCATCCCCCTTGTTGAGCTGGTTAGTATATATGTAGCTTACCACGGGCTTAGGTGGTCTGATATTGGGACCTGGTACTATTTGTCTACCCTTTTATATGCATTACTTCAACTTTGATATACAGTAAGGTTTTTAATATAGACAGTGTAGGACCGTCCCAATTTAGGGTCACCTTGTCACTGGTGGGGCGGCTTTTATACTTTTTTTTTTTATCAAAAATAGTTCACTAAGTACCCTATATTTCATCTGCAACTTTACTTTACATTTATATATAATGATGGTAGGGTATGAGATAGATTTTTGTCTTTTGTAGGTTTTGCATCTTTTTGCTAGTGTGAACATGCTCCTATTTCTTGCATGTGTACCATCTTAGACCTCAGTTCACATTGCTTGGTTTTTAGTCTTGTTTGCATTCTGTGCAAATTAGGGATGTGGCATCCCCCTTGTTGAGCTGGTTAGTATATATGTAGCTTACCACGTGCTTATGTGGTCTGATATTGGGACCTGGTTCTATTTGTCTACTCTTTTATATGCATTACTTCAACTTTGATATACAGTAAGATTTTTAATATAGACAGTGTAGGACCGTCCCAATTTAGGGTCACCTTGTCGCTGGTGGGACGGCTTGTATACTTTTTTTGATCAAAAATAGTTCACCAAGTACCCTATATTTCATATGCAACTTTGCTTTACATTTATATATAATGATGGTAGGGTATGAGATATATTTTTTGTAGGTTTTGCATCTTTTTGCTAGTGTGAACATGCTCCTATTTCTTGCATGTGTACCATTTTAGACCTCAGTTCACATTGCTTGGTTTTTTGTCTTGTTTGAATTCTGTGCAAATTAGGGGTGTGGCATCCCTCTTGTTGAGCTGGTTAGTATATATGTAGCTTACCACGGGCTTAGGTGGTCTGATATTGGGACCTGGTTCTATTTGTCTACCCTTTTATATGCATTACTTCAACTTTGATATACAGTAAGATTTTTAATATAGACAGTGTAGGACCGTCCCAATTTAGGGTCACCTTGTCGCTGTTGGGACGGCTTGTATACTTTTTTTGATCAAAAATAGTTCACTAAGTACCCTATATTTCATATGCAACTTTGTTTTACCTTTATATATAATGATGGTAGGGTATGAGATATATTTTTTGTCTTTTGTAGGTTTTGCATCTTTTTGCTAGTGTGAACATGCTCCTATTTCTTGCATGTGTACCATCTTAGACCTCAGTTCACATTGCTTGGTTTTTTGTCTTGTTTGCATTCTGTGCAAATTAGGGGTGTGGCATCCCCCTTGTTGAGCTGTTTCCGTACCCACTGTAAATGTAGACATGGATGTCTGAATGTAGCATAAAGTGTATGAGCAGCTTAAGGCTTTCTTCAAATTATATGGAAACACGTAAGGTCTCAATGTATGCAACTATATGCCATAGAATTGCATACGTAGCTCACTGATGAAAGCAAATAGTTTACCACACAAAAACTGTATTTTACTTTCCAATACAATGACAAATGGTAAAGAATACCACAAACGTTAAAAATACATCAAACCCATTACAGGCGATGGATACATTTGGTAAATACTGTGAACATAATCTTAGAGCACATTTACACTGGCCGATTGTTTTGGCCATTCGTTCAGTGATTGGCAGCTTGTTTAAGCAGGTTAATTATCTGCAAGGGTGGTTCCTAGAACGCTTGTTTTAGCATAATTAGCCTGTCTCAACAGGCTGCCAGTCGCCCAGTGAATAACCAAAACGCTCATTTGTAAGGTGAAATGATTTTGCGGCTTACTTAAAAAAAACCATCATTCTTGGCAACACATTGTCCTAAGTAAATAGAACATGTGCGGCCAACAACAATGGTATTATATGCTCACAGAATAACATATTAATGATTGTTCTGTGAGCTAGGGAAGCGTGGTCGGCCTGTCGAAACAGACTATTAAACAACAGCGATGGGCCAGTGTTAAAGAACCAGATCATTTTGAAGAAACTTACTCTCTAGATACATGTTTTTATTGCACAAGCTAAGAAGTAATATAACAATAACAATATATAACAATATAACAATCTCAGTTCACATTGCTTGGTCCCTTGAAAGAGTGGTGGAGGTCACAGTGGAATAAAAAGACAATATCAATGCCCTGTGGAAGAGACGTGGAGGTCACAGTAGCCTAACAAGATGGTTTTAATGGCCATTGGAAGAGTGCTGGAGGTCGCAGTGGAATAAAAAGACAATATCAATGCCCCGTGAAAGACAACTGGAGGTCACCGTAGCTTAACAAGATGGTTTTAATGCCCCTTGGAAGAGTGGTGGAGGTCTCTGTGGAATAAAAAGACAATATCAATGCCCCTTGGAAGAGTGGTGGAGGTCGCTGTGGAAAAAAAGGACAATATCAGTGCCCCGTGGAAGAGACGTGGAGGTCACAGTAGCTTAACAAGCTGGTTTCAATGCGCCTTGGAAGAGTGGTGGAGGTTACAGTGGAATAAAAAGACAATATCAATGCCACGTGGAAGAGACATAGAGATAGTAGCTTAAAAAGAGGGTTTTAATGCCCCTTGGAGGAGTGGTGGAGGTTACAGTGGAATAAAGACAATATCAATGATTCTTGGAAGAGACGTGGAGATAGAAGTTTAAAAAGACGGTTTTAATGCCCCTTGGAAGAGTGGTGGAGGTCGCAGAGGAATAAAAAGACAATTTCAATTCCCCTTGGGAGAGTGGTGGAGGTCGCAATGGAATAAAAAGACAATATCAATGACCCGTGGAAGAGACGTGGAGGTAACAGTAGCTTAACAAGACGGTTTTAATGCCACTTGGAAGAGTGGTGGAGGTCGATGTGGAATAAAAAGACAATATCATTGCCCCATGAAAGAGACGTGGAGGTCACAGTAGCTTAACAAGACAGTTTTAATTCCCCTTTGAAGAGCTGTGGAGTTCAGAGTGGTTTAACAAGATGGTTTTAATGCCCCGTGGAAGAGACGTGGAGGTCACAGTAGCTTAACAAGTTGGTTTTAATTCCCCTTCGAAGAGTGGTGGAGGTCGTAGTGGAATAAAAAGACAATATCAATGCCCCGTGTAAGAGACGTAAAGGTCACAGTTGCTTAACAAGACGGTTTTAATGCCCCTTGGAAGAGTGGTGGTTGTCGTTGTGGAATAAATAGACAATATCAATGCCCCATGGAAGATACGTGGAGGTCACAGTAGCTTAACAAGACGGTTTTAATGCCACTTGGAAGAATGGTTGGGGTCGCATTGGTATAAAAAGACAATATCAATGCCCCATGTAAGAGACATGGAGGTCACAGTTGCTTAACAAGATGGTTTTAATGCCCCTTGGAGGAGTGGTGGATGTCGCTGTGGAATATATTGACAATATCAATGCCCCGGGGAAGAGACGTGGAGGTCACAGTAGCTTAACAAGGCGGTTTTAATGCCACTTGGAAGAAAGGTTGGGGTCGCATTGGAATAAAAAGACTATATCAATGCCCCGTGGAAGAGACATGGATGTCACAAAAGCTTAACAAGATGGTTTTAATGCCCCTTGGAAGAGTAGTGGATGTTGATGTGGAATAAAAAGACAATATCAATGCCACGTGGAAGAGACGTGGAGGTCACAGAAGCTTAACAAGACGGTTTTAATGCCCATTGGAAGAGCTGAGGAGTTCAGAGTGGTTTAACAAGATGGTTTTAATACCCCTTGGAAGTGTGTTGGAGGTCGCAGTTGAATAAAAAGACAATATCAATGCCCCGTTGAAGAGACGTGGAGGTCAGTGTAGCTTAACAAGACGGTTTTAATGCCCATTGGAAGAGTGGCGGAGGACGCAGTGGAAAAAATAGACAATATCACTGACCCGTGGAAGAGACGTGGAGGTCACAGTAGATTAACAAGACGGTTTTAATGCCCCTTGGAAGAGTGGTGGAGATCTTAGTGGAATAAAAAGACAATATCATTGCCCCGTGGAAAAGACGTGGAGGTCACTGTAGCTTAACACGACGGTTTTAATGCCCCGTGGAAGAGACGTGGAGGTCAGAGTAGCTTAATAAGACGGTTTAATGCTACTTGGAAGAGTGGTGGAGGTTACATTGGAATAAAAAAGAAAATATCAATGCCCCGTGGAAGAGACGTTGAGGTCACAGTAGTTTTAACAAGACGGTTTTAATGCCCCTTGGAAGAGTGGTGGAGGTCACAGTGGATTAAAAAGACAATATCAATGCTCCTTGGATGAGTTGTGGATGTCGCAGTGAAATAAAAAGACAATATTAATACCCCGTGGAAGAGAAGTGGAGGTCACAGTAGCTTATCAAGATGGTTTTAATGCCCCTTGGAAGAGTAGTGGAGGTCGCAGTGGAATAAAAAGACAATATTAATGCCCCGTGGAAGAGTTGTGGAGGTCACAGTAGCTTAACAAGATGGCTTTAATGCCCCTTGGAAGAGCTGTGGAGTTCAGAGTGGTTTAACAAGACGGTTTTTATGCCCCTTGGTAGAGATGTGGAGGTCACAGTAGCTTTATAAGACGGTTTTAATGCCCCTGGGAAGAGCTGTGGAGTGCAGAGTGGTTTAACAAGATGGTTTTAATGCCCCTTTGAATAGACGTGGAGGTCACAGTAGCTTAACAAGATGATTTCAATGCCTCTTGGAAGAGTGATGGAGATTACAGTGGAATTAAGAGACAATATCAATGCCCTGTGAAAGAGACGTGGAGTTCACAGTAGCTTAACAAGACGGTTTTAATGCCCCTTGGTAGAGTGGTGGAGGTTGCGCTGGAATAAAAAGACAATATCAATGGCCCTTGGAACAGTGGTGGAGTTCGCAGTGGAATATAAAGACAATATCAATGCCCCGTGGAAGAGACGTGGAGGTCACAGTAGCTTAACAAGACGTTTTAATGCCACTTGGAAAAATGGTGGAGGATACAGTGGAATAAAAAGACAATATCAATGCCCCCGTGGAAGAGACGTGGAGTTCACAGTAGCTTAACAAGACAGTTTTAATGCTCTTGGAAGAGTGGTGGAGGTCGCAGTGGAATAAAAAGACAATATCAATGACTCTTGGAAGAGTGATGGAGGTCGCAGTGGAATAACAAGACAATATCAATGACCCGTTTAAGAGACATGGAGGTCACAGTATCTTCACATTTCGGTTTTAGTGCCCCGTGGAAGTGTGGTGGAGGTCGCAGTGGTATAAAATGACAATATCAATGCCCCGTGGAAGAGACGTGGAGGTCACAGTAGCTTAACAAGATGTTTTTTTTGCCCCTTGGAATAGTGGTGGTAGGGGCAGTGGAATAAAAAAACAATATCAATGCCCCGTGGAAGAGATGTGGAGGTCACAGCAGCTTAACAAGACTGTTTTAATGCCCGTTGGATGAGACGTGGAGGTCACATTAGCTTACATGACGTATTTAATGCCCCTTGGAAAAGTGGTGGATGTTACAATGGAATAAAAAGACTATATGAATGCCCCGTGGATGAGACGTGGAGGTCACAGTGTCTTATCGATATGGTTTTAATTCCCCTTCAAAGAGGGGTGGAGGACGCAGTGGAATAAAAAGACAATATCAATGCCCCGTGGAAGAGTTATGGAGGTCACAGTAGCTTAACAAGACGGTTTTAATGCCCCTTGGAAGAGCTGTGGAGTTCAGAGTGGTTTAACAAGATGGTTTTTATGCCCCTTGGAAGAGACGTGGAGGTCACAGTAGCTTAACAAGATGGTTTTAATGCCCCTTGGAAGAGTGGTGGAGCTTACAGTGGAAAAAAAAGACAATATCCATGCTCCGAGGAAGAGATGTGGAGGTAAGTGTAGCTTAACAAGACGTTTTAACGCCCCTTGGAAAAGCTGTGGAGTTTAGAGTTGTTTAACAAGACGGTTTTAATGCCCCTTTTAAGAGATGTGGAAGTCACAGTAGATTAACAAGATGGTTTTAATGCCCCTGGAAGAGACGTGGAGGTCACAGTAGCTTAACTATATGGTTTTAATGACTCTTAGAAGAGTGGTGGAGGTAACAGTTGAACAAAAAGAGAATATCAATGCCCAATGGAAGAGACGTGGAGGTCACAGTAGATTAACAAGACGGTTTTAATGCCCCTTGGAAGGGTGGTGGAGATCTTAGTGGAATAAAAAGACAATATCATTGCCCCGTGGAAAAGACGTGGAGGTCACTGTAGCTTAACACGACGGTTTTAATGCCCCGTGGAAGAGACGTGGAGGTCAGAGTAGCTTAATAAGACGGTTTAATGCTACTTGGAAGAGTGGTGGAGGTTACATTGGAATAAAAAAGAAAATATCAATGCCCCGTGGAAGAGACGTTGAGGTCACAGTAGTTTTAACAAGACGGTTTTAATGCCCCTTGGAAGAGTGGTGGAGGTCACAGTGGAATAAAAAGACAATATTAATGCCCCGTGGAAGAGTTGTGGAGGTCACAGTAGCTTAACAAGATGGCTTTAATGCCCCTTGGAAGAGCTGTGGAGTTCAGAGTGGTTTAACAAGACGGTTTTTATGCCCCTTGGTAGAGATGTGGAGGTCACAGTAGCTTTATAAGACGGTTTTAATGCCCCTGGGAAGAGCTGTGGAGTGCAGAGTGGTTTAACAAGATGGTTTTAATGCCCCTTTGAATAGACGTGGAGGTCACAGTAGCTTAACAAGATGATTTCAATGCCTCTTGGAAGAGTGATGGAGATTACAGTGGAATTAAGAGACAATATCAATGCCCTGTGAAAGAGACGTGGAGTTCACAGTAGCTTAACAAGACGGTTTTAATGCCCCTTGGTAGAGTGGTGGAGGTTGCGCTGGAATAAAAAGACAATATCAATGCCCCTTGGAAGAGTGGTGGAGTTCGCAGTGGAATATAAAGACAATATCAATGCCCCGTGGAAGAGACGTGGAGGTCACAGTAGCTTAACAAGACGTTTTAATGCCACTTGGAAAAATGGTGGAGGATACAGTGGAATAAAAAGACAATATCAATGCCCCCGTGGAAGAGACGTGGAGTTCACAGTAGCTTAACAAGACAGTTTTAATGCTCTTGGAAGAGTGGTGGAGGTCGCAGTGGAATAAAAAGACAATATCAATGACTCTTGGAAGAGTGATGGAGGTCGCAGTGGAATAACAAGACAATATCAATGACCCGTTTAAGAGACATGGAGGTCACAGTATCTTCACATTTCAGTTTTAGTGCCCCGTGGAAGTGTGGTGGAGGTCGCAGTGGTATAAAATGACAATATCAATGCCCCGTGGAAGAGACGTGGAGGTCACAGTAGCTTAACAAGATGTTTTTTTTGCCCCTTGGAATAGTGGTGGTAGGGGCAGTGGAATAAAAAAACAATATCAATGCCCCGTGGAAGAGATGTGGAGGTCACAGCAGCTTAACAAGACTGTTTTAATGCCCGTTGGATGAGACGTGGAGGTCACATTAGCTTACATGACGTATTTAATGCCCCTTGGAAAAGTGGTGGATGTTACAATGGAATAAAAAGACTATATGAATGCCCCGTGGATGAGACGTGGAGGTCACAGTGTCTTATCGATATGGTTTTAATTCCCCTTCGAAGAGGGGTGGAGGACGCAGTGGAATAAAAAGACAATATCAATGCCCCGTGGAAGAGTTATGGAGGTCACAGTAGCTTAACAAGACGGTTTTAATGCCCCTTGGAAGAGCTGTGGAGTTCAGAGTGGTTTAACAAGATGGTTTTTATGCCCCTTGGAAGAGACGTGGAGGTCACAGTAGCTTAACAAGATGGTTTTAATGCCCCTTGGAAGAGTGGTGGAGCTTACAGTGGAAAAAAAAGACAATATCCATGCTCCGAGGAAGAGATGTGGAGGTAAGTGTAGCTTAACAAGACGTTTTAACGCCCCTTGGAAAAGCTGTGGAGTTTAGAGTTGTTTAACAAGACGGTTTTAATGCCCCTTTTAAGAGATGTGGAAGTCACAGTAGATTAACAAGATGGTTTTAATGCCCCTGGAAGAGACGTGGAGGTCACAGTAGCTTAACTATATGGTTTTAATGACTCTTAGAAGAGTGGTGGAGGTAACAGTTGAACAAAAAGAGAATATCAATGCCCAATGGAAGAGACGTGGAGGTTACAGTAGCTTAACAAGATGGTTTTAATGCCCTTGGCAGAGTAGTGGAAGTCGCAGTGGAATAAAAAGACAATATCAATGCCCCTTGGAATAGTGGTGGAGGTTGCAGTGGAGTAAAAAGACAATATCAATGCCCCTTGGAAGGGTAGTGGAGGTCGTAGTGGAATAAAAAGACAATATCAATGCCCCATGGAAGAGACGTGGAGGTCACAGTAGTTTTATCAAGACAGTTTTAATGCCCCTTAGAAGAGTGATGGAGGTCGCAGTAGAATAAAAAGACAATATCAATGCTCCTTTGAATAGTGGTGGAGGTTGCAGTGGAAAAAAAAGACAATATCAATGCCCCGAGTAAGATACGTGGAGGTCACTGAAGCTTTATAAGACGGTTTTAATGCCGTTTGGAATAGCTGTGGTGTACAGAGTGGTTTAACAAGACGGTTTTAATGCCCCTCGAAGAGTGGTGGAGGTCGGAGTGGAAATAAAAGACAATATCAATGCTCCGTGGAAGAGACGTGTAGGTCACAGGAGCTTAACAAGACAGTTTTAATGCAACTTGAAGAGTGGTGGAGGTCTGTTGAATAAAAATACAATACCAATGCCCCGTGGAAGAGACGGGGAGGTCACCATAGCTTACCAAGACGCTTGTAATGCCCCTTGGAAGAGCTGTGGATTTCAAAGTAGTTTAACAAGATGGTTTTAATGCCCCTTGGAAGAGACATGTAGGTCACAGTAGCTTAACAAGACGGTATTAATGCCAATTGGAAGAGTGGTGGAGGTTACAGTGGAATAAAAGTACAATATCAATGCCCCGTGGAAGAGACGTGGAGATCACAGTAGCTTAACAATGTGGTTTTAATGCCCCTTGGAAGATTGGTGAAGGTCGCAATGGAATAAAAAGACAATATCATTGACCCTTGGAAGAGTGATAGAGGTCGCAGTGGAATAACAAGACAATATCAATGCCCCGTTTAAGAGACGTGGAGGTCACAGTATCTTCACATTTCGGTTTTAGTGCCCCGTGGAAGTGTGGTGGAGGTCGCAGTGGAATAAAATGACAATATCAATGCCCCGTGGAAGAGACGTGGAGGTCACAGTAGGTTAACAAGACGGTTTTTTTACCCCTTGGAAGAGTGGTGGTAGGGGCAGTGGAATAAAAAAACAATATCAATGCCCCATGTAAGAGATATGGAGGTCACAGTAGCTTAACAAGACTGTTTAAGTGCCCCTTGGAAGAGTGGTGGAGGTGGCAGTGGAGTAAAAAGACAATATCAATGCCCTGTGGAAGAGATGTGGAGGTCACAGCAGCTTAACAAGACTGTTTTAATGCCCTTTGGATGAGACGTGGAGGTCACATTAGCTTACATGATGTATTTAATGCCCCTTGGAAAAGTGGTGGATGTTACAGTGGAATAAAAAGACTATATGAATGCCCCGTGGATGAGACGTGGAGGTCACAGTGTCTTATCAAGACAGTTTTAATGCCCCTTGGAAGAGTGATGGAGGTCGCTGTAGAATAAAAAGACAATATCAATGCCCCTTTGAATAGTGGTGGAGGTTGCAGTGGAAAAAAAAGACAATATCAATGCCCCGAGTAAGAGACGTGGAGGTCACAGAAGCTTTATAAGACGGTTTTAATGCCCCTTGGAATAGCTGTGGTGTACAGAGTGGTTTAACGAGACGGTTTTAATGCCCCTCGAAGAGTGGTGGAGGTCGGAGTGGAAATAAAAGACAATATCAATGGTCCGTGTAAGAGACGTGGAGGTCACAGTAGCTTAACAAGACAGTTTTAATGCAACTTGAAGAGTGGTGGAGGTCTGTTGAATAAAAATACAATACCAATGCCCCGTGGAAGAGACGGGGAGTTCACCATAGCTTTCCAATACGCTTTAATGCCCGTTGGAAGAGCTGTGGATTTCAAAGTAGTTTAACAAGATGGTTTTAATGCCCCATGGAAGAGATATGTAGGTCACAGTAGCTTAACAAGTGAAAAGAAAAGAAAGGGCGCATGTGTAGACTCACAGGGCTATTTATATAATTTAAAAAGTGCCACTGCACTCACCTGTAATGGTTGTGTACGTCTACACAACCAAGATTAAGCGTGTGATTAATGAGGCTCCGGGTCACCTCTATTTGTAGTACCACCCTGTCGGTGTTTGCCTCGCAACTCCGTGCTCCTCAAGTGGTCACACGATCCTGCTGGACCAGATACCACATCACCGCAGGTCCTCAGTAGTTTAACCCGGTGGCTGGATAACCGCAGGTCCTCAAACATCCAAATATGCCCGGCTGCTCCTGCCGCTTTAGCTCCGTATGGAGATATTTAACAAGTAAACAATGGTGCAGCGGTCTCAGGGAGCGCCAAATGAATACTGGACAATTTAATAGATGGCAACCAACTTTTATTCTTCCTCCAATACCACTGCCACAACGTGTTTCAACGGTCTAAGCCATCTCCACCTGATGAAGATGGCTTAGACCGTTGAAACGCGTTGTGGCAGTGGCATTGGAGGAAGAATAAAAGTCGGTTGCCATCTCTTAAATTGTCCAGTATTCCTTTGGCGCTCCCTGAGACCGCTGCACCATTGTTTACAGTAGCTTAACAAGACGGTATTAATGCCAATTGGAAGAGTGATGGAGGCTACAGTGGAATAAAAATACAATATCAATGCCCCGTGGAAGAGACGTGGAGATCACAGTAGCTTAACAAGATGGTTTTAATGCCCCTTCGAAGATTAGTGAAGGTCGCAATGGAATAAAAAGACAATATCAATGACCCTTGGAAGAGTGGTGGAGGTCGCAATGGAATATAAGGACAATATTAATGCCCATTGGAAGAGACGTGGAGGTCACAGTAGCTTAACAATCCGGTTTTAATGCCCCTTGGAAGAGTGGTGGAGGTTACAGTGGAATAAAAAGACAATATCTATGGCCCTTGGAAGAGACGTGGAGATCGAAGCTTAAAAAGACGGTTTTAATGCCCCTTGTAAGAATAATGGAGGTCGCAGAGGAATAAAAAGACAATATCAATACCCCTTGGGAGAGTGGTGGAGGTCGCAATGGAATAAAAAGACAATATCAATGCACCGTGGAAGAGACGTGGAGGTAACAGTAGCTTAACAAGACAGTTTTAATGCCCCTTGGAAGAGTGGTGGAGGTTACAGTGAAATAAAAAAACAATAACAATGCCCCGAGGAAGAGACGTGGAGGTCACAGTAGTCTAACAAGGTGGTTTTAATGCCTCTTCGAAGAGTGGTGGATGTCGCTGTGGAATAAATAGACAATATCAATGCCCCGTGGAAGATACGTGGAGGTCACAGTAGCTTAACAAGACGGTTTTAATGCCACTTGGAAGAATGGTTGGGGTCGCATTGGAATAAAAAGACAATATCAATGCCCCATGAAAGAGACGTGGTGGTCACAGTTGCTTAACAAGACAGTTTTAATGCCCCTTGGAGTAGTGGTGGATGTCGCTGTGGAATATATTGACAATATCAATGCCCCGGGGAAGAGACGTGTAGGTCACAGTAGCTTGACAAGTCAGTTTTAATGCCACTTGCAAGAATGGTTGGTTTCGCATTGGAATAAAATGACAATATCAATGCCCTGTGGAAGAGACATGGATGTCACAGAAGCTTAACAAGATGGTTTTAATGCCCCTTGGAAGAGTGGTGGATGTCGCTGTGGAATAAAAAGACAATATCAATGCCACGTGGAAGAGACGTGGAGGTCACTGCAGCTTAACAAGACGGTTTTAAAGCCCCTTGGAAGAGCTGAGGAGCTCAGAGTGGTTTAACAAGATGGTTTTAATGCCTCTTGGAAGTGTGTTGGAGGTCGCAGTGAAATAAAAAGACAATATCAATGCCCCGTTGAAGAGACGTGGAGGTAAGTGTAGCTTAACAAGACGTTTTTAATGCCCCTTGGAAGAGTGGTGGAGGTCGCAGTGGAATAAATAGACAATATCACTGCCCCGTGGAAGAGTCATGGAGGTCAGTGTAGCTTAACAAGACGGTTTTAATTCCCCATGGAAGAGTGTTGGAGGTCGCAGTGGAATAAAAAGAAAATATCACTGCCCCTTGGAAGAGACGTGGAGGTCACAGTAGATTAACAAGACGGTTTTAATGCCCCTTGGAAGAGTGGTGAAGGTCTTATTGGAATAAAAAGACAATATCATTGCCCTGTGGAAAAGACGAGGAGGTCACTGTAGCTTAACAAGACGGTTTTAATGCCCCGTGGAAGAGACGTGGAGGTCAGAGTAGCTTAACAAGACGGTTTAATGCCCCTTGGAAGAGTGGTGGAGGTTACAGTGGAATAAAAAAAAAATATCAATGCCCCTTGGAAGAGTGGTGGTGTTCTCATTGGATTAAAAAGACAATATCAATGCCCCTTGGATGAGTTGTGGAGGTCGCAGTGAAATAAAAAGACAATATCAATACCCCGTGGAAGAGAAGTGGAGTTCACAGTAGCTTATCAAGATGGTTTTAATGCCCCTTGGAAGAGTAATGGAGGTAGCACTGGAATAAAAAGACAATATCAATGCCCCGTGGAAGAGAAGTTGAGGTCACAGTAGCTTTATAAGAAGAGCTGTGGAGTTCAGAGTGGGTAAACAAGATGTTTTAATGCCCCTTTGAATAGACGTGGAGGTCACAGTAGCTTAACAAGATGATTTCAATGCCTCTTGGAAGAGTGATGGAGATTACAGTGGAATTAAGAGACAATATCAATGCACCGTGAAAGAGACGTGGAGTTCACAGAAGCTTAACAAGACGGTTTTAATGCCCCTTGGTAGGGTGGTGGAGGTTGTGGTGGAATAAAAAGACAATATCAATGCCCCTTGGAAAAGTGGTGGATGTCGCAGTGGAATATAAAGACAATATCAATGCCCCGTGGAAGAGATGTGGAGGTCACAGTAGCTTAACAAGACGTTTTAATGCCACTTGGAAAAGTGGTGGAGGATACAGTGGAATAAAAAGACAATATCAATGCCCCGTGGAAGAGACGTGAAGGTCACAGTAGCTTAACAAGACATTTTAATGCCACTTGGAAAAGTGGTGGAGGATACAGTGGATTAAAAAGACAATATCAATGCCCCCGTGGAAGAGACTTGGAGGTCACAGTAGCTTAACAAGACAGTTTTATTGCCTCTTGGTAGAGTGGTGGAGTTCTGTGTGAAATAAAAAGACAATATGAATGCCCCGTGGAATAGACGGGGAGGTCACAGTAGTTTTATCAAGACAGTTTTAATGCCCCTTGGAAGAGTTGTGGAGGTCACAGTAGCTTAACAAGATGGTTTTTATGCCCCTTGGAAGAGCTGTGGAGTTCAGAGTGGTTTAACAAGATGGTTTTTATGCCCCTTGGAAGAGACGTGGAGGTCACAGTAGCTTAACAAGACGGTTTTAATGCCCCTTGGAAGATTGGTGGAGGTTAGAGTGGAATAAAAAGACAATATCCATGCTCTATGGAAGAGATGTGAAGGTTAGTGTAGCTTAACAATACGTTTTAATGCACCTTGGAAGAGCTGTGGAGTTCAGAGTTGTTTAACAAGACGGTATTAATGCCCCTTTTAAGAAATGTGGAATTCACAGTAGATTAACAAGACGGTTTTAATGCCCCTTGGAAGAGACGTGGAGGTCACAGTAGCTTAACTAGATGGTTTTAATGCCCATTGGAAGAGTGGTGGAGGTAACAGTTGAACAAAAAGAGAATATCAATGCCCCATAGAAGAGACGTGGAGGTTACAGTAGCTTAACAAGATGGTTTTAATGCCCCGTGGCAGAGTAGTGGAAGTCGCAGTGGAATAAAAAGACAATATCAATGCCCCATGGAAGTGACATGGAGGTCACAGTAGTTTTATCAAGACAGTTTTAATGCCCCTTGGAAGAGTGGTGGAGGTCGCAGTGGAATAAAAAGACAATATCAATGCCCCTTGGAATAGTGGTGGAGGTTGCAGTGGAAATAAAAGACAATATCAATGCCCGGTGGAAGAGACGTGGAGGTCACAGTAGCTTAACAAGACGGTTTTAATGCCCCTTGGAAGAGCTGTGGAGTTCAGAGTGGTTTAATAAGATGATTTTAATGCCCCTTGGATGAGACGTAGAGGTCACAGTAGCTTAACAAGACGGATTCAATGCCCCTTCGAAAAGTGGTGGAGGTTACAGTCGAATAAAAAGACAATATGAATGCCCTGAGTAAGAGACGTGGAGGTCACAGTAGCTTAACAAGACGGTTTTAATGCCCCTTCGAAGAATGGTCGAGGTCGCAGAGTAATAATAAGATAATAAGAATGCAAAGTGCAAAAGACGTGATGGTCACAGTAGCTTAACAAGACAGTTTTATTGGCCCTTGGAAGAGTGGTGTAGGCCGCAGTGGAATAAAAAGACAATATCAATGCCCCATGGAAGAGATGTGGAGGTCACAGTAGCTTAACAAGATGGTTTTAATGCCCCTTGGAAGAGTGGTGGAGGTTACAGTGGAATAAAAAGACAATGTCAATGCCCCGTGGAAGAGACGTGGAGGTCACAGTATCTTAACAAGATGTTTTAATGCCCCTTGGAAGAGTGGTGGAGGTTACTGTGGAATAAATAGAAAATATCATTGCCCCGTGGAAGAGATGTGGAAATCAGAGTAGATTTACAAGACGGTTTTTATTCCCCTTGGAAGAGTGGTGGAGGTCGCAGTGAAATAAAAATCAATATCAATGCCCCTTGGTAGAGTGGTGGACGTCGCAGTGGAATAAAAATACCATATCACTGCCCCGTGGAAGAGACGTGGAGGACACAGTAGCTTAACAAGATGGTTTTATTGCCCCTTGGAAGGGTGTTGGAGGTTGCAGTGGAATTAAAAGACAATCTACATGCCCCTTGGAAGAGATGTGGAGGTCACAGTAGCTTAACAAGATTGTTTTAATGCCCCTTGGAAGAGTGGTGGAGGTTACAGTGGAATAAAAAGACAAAATCAATGCCCCATGTAAGAGACTTGGAGGTCACAATAGCTTAACAAGACAGTTTTAATGCCCCTTGGAAGAGTGCTGGAGGTCGCAGTGGAATAAAAAGACAATATCATGCCCCTTGAAAGAGTGGTGGAGGTTGCAGTGGAATAAAAAGACAATATCAATGACCATTGGAAGAGAAGTGGAGCTTAAAAAGACGGTTTTAATGATGATTAGAAAAGTGCTGGAGTTCAGAGTGGTTTAACAAGACTGTTTTAATGCCCCATGGAAGTAACGTGGAGGTCACAGTAGCTTAACAAGAGAGTTTTAATGCACTTCCAAGAGTGGTGGAGGTGGCAGTGGAATAAAAAGACAGTATCAATGCCCCAAGGAAGGGACGTGGAGGTCACAGAAGCTTAACAAGATGGTTTTAATTCCCCTTGGAAGAGTGGTGGAGGTCGCAGTGGAATAAAAAGTCAATTTCAATGGACCGTGGAAGAGACGTGGAGGTCACAGTAGCTTAACAAGACGGATTTAGTACCCCTTGGAAAAGTGGTGGAGGTTACAGTGGAATAAAAGGACTATATGAATGCCCCGAGGAAGGGACGTGGAGGTCACAGTAGCTTAACAAGATGGTTTTAATGCCCCTTGGAAGAGTGGTGGAGGTCGCAGTGGAATAAAAAGACAATATCAATGACGAATGGAAGAGAAGTGGAGGTCACAGGAGCTTAACAAGACGGTTTTAACGCCCCTTGTAAGAGTGGTGGAGGTTGAAGTGGAATAAAAAGACAATATCAATGTCCCGAGGAAGAGACGTTGGGGTCACATTACCTTAAAAAGATGGTTTTAATTCCCCTTGGAAGAGTGGTGGAGATCGCAGTGGAATAAAAAGACAATATAAATGGAACAAGAAGAGACCTGGAGGTCATAGTAGTTAAGCAAGATGGTTTTAATGCACCTTGGAAGAGTGGTCTAGGTCGCAGTGGAATAAAAACACTATATCAATGCCCCGTGGAAGAGATGTGGAGGTCACAGTAGCTTAACAAGACGGTTTAAATGCCCTTTGGAAGAGCTGTGGAGTTCAGAGTGGTCTAACAAGACCGTTTCAATGCCACTTGGATGAGACGTGGAGGTCACAATAGCTTAACAAGACGGATTTAATGCCCTTTGGAAAAGTGGTGAAGGTTACAGTGGAATAAAAGACTATATGAATGCCCCGTGCAAGAGATGTGGACGTCACAGTAGCTTAACAAGAAGGTTTTATTGCCAATTGGAAGAGTGGTGGAGGTCGCAGTGGAATAAAAAGACAATATCAATGCCCCGTGGAAGAGACGTGGAGGTCACAGTGGCTTAACAAGACGCTTTAATGCCCCTTGGACGAGTGGTGGAGGCTACAGTGGAATAAAAAGAAAATATCAATGCACAGTGGAAGAGACGTGGAGATCACTGTAGAATAACAAGATGGTTTTTATGCCCCTTGGAAGAGTGGTGGAGGTCTCAGTGGAATAAAAAGAAAATATCAATGCACCGTGGAAGAGACGTAGAGGTCACAGTAGCTTAACGAAGATGGTTTTAATGCCCCTTTTAATGCCCCTTTGAAGAAACGTGGAGGTCACAGTAGCTTAACAAAACGTTTTTTTTGTCCCTTGGAAAAGTCATGGAGGTCGCAGGGAATAAAAAGGCAATATCAATGCCCCGTGGAAGAGATGTGGAGGTCACAGTAGCTTAACAAGAAGGTTTTATTGCCCCTTGGACGAATGGTGGAGTACAGAGTGGTTTAACGAGATGGTTTTAATGCCCCTTGGAAGAGTGGTGGAGGTTACAATGGATTAAAAAGACAATATCAATGCCCCATGGAAGAGACGTGGAGGTCACTGTATCTTAACAAGACTGATTTAATGCCCCTTGGTAGGGTGGTGAAGGTCGCAGTAGAATAAAAAAATATATCAATGCCCCGTGGAAGAGATGTGGAGGTCACAGTAGCTTAACAATACGGTTTTAATGCCCCTTGGAAGAGCTTTGGAGTTCAGAGTGGTTTAACAAAACGGTTTTAATGCCCCTTGTTAAAGACATAGAGGTCACAGTAGCTTAACAAAATGGTTTTAATGCCCCTTGGAAGAGTGGTGGAGGTTACAGTGGAATAAAAAGAAAATATCAATGTCCCGTGGAAGAGACGTGGAGATCACAGTATATTAACAAGACAGTTTTATTTCCCCTTGGAAGAGATGTGGAGGTCACAGTGGAATAAAAAGACAATATCAATGCCCCTTGGAAGAGTGGTGGAGGTCGCAGTGTATTAAAAAGACAAAATCAATGCCCTGTGGAAGAGACGTGGAGATCACAGAAGTCTTAGCAAGACGGTTTTAATGCCCCATGGAAGAGACGTGGAGGTCAAAGTAGCTTAACAGGACTGTTTTAATGCCCCTTGGAAAAGTGGTGGAGGTTACAGTAGGTTAAGAAGATGGATTTAATGTCCCTTGGAAGAGCTGTCGAGTTCAGAGTGATATAACAAAACGGTTTTAATACCCCTTGGAAGAGACGTGGAGGTCACAGTAGCTTAACAAGATGGTTTTAATGCCCCTTGGAAGAGACGTGGAGGTCACAGTAGCTTAATTAGATGGTTTTAATGCCCCTTGGAATAGTGGTGGAGGTCGCAGTGGAATAAAAAGGCAATATCAATGCCCCAAGTAAGAGTGTTGTAGTTCGCAGTGGAATAAAAAGACAATATCAATGCCCCGTGGAAGAGACGTGGAGGTCACAGAAGCTTAACAAGACAGTTTTAATGTCCCTTGGAAGAGTGGTGGAGGTCGTAGAGGAATAAAAAGACAATATCAATGACCAATGGAGGATATGTTAAGGTCACAGGATCTTAACAAGACGGTTTTATTGCCCCTAGGAAGAGTGATGGAGGTCGCAGTGGAATAAAAAGGCAATATCAAGGCCCCGAGAAAGAGACATGGAGGTCACAGTAGCTTTATAAGACGGTTTTAATGCCCCTTGGAAGAGCTGTGGAGTTCAGAGTGGTTTAACAAGATGGTTTAAATGCCCCTTGGAAGAGACGTGGAGGTCACAGTAGATTAACAAGACGGTTTTAATGCCCCTTCGAAAAGTGGTGGAATTTACAGTGGAATAAAAAGACAATATTAATGCCCGGTGGAAGAGACGTGGAGGTCACAGTAGCTTAACAAGATGGTTTTTATGCCCCTTGGAAGAGTGGTAGAGGTCGGAGTGGAATAAAAAGACAATATCAATGCCCCTTGGAAGAGTGGGGGAGGTCGCAGTGGATTAAAAAGACAATATCATTGCCCCGTGGAACAGATGTGGAGGTCACAGTAGTCTTAACAAGATGGTTTTAATGACCCTTGGTAGAGTGGTGGAGTTCTCATTTTAATAAAAAGACAATTTCAATGCCCGTTTGAAGAGTGGCGGAGGTCGCAGTGAAAGAAAAACACAATATCAATACCCCGTGGAAGAGATGTGTAGGTCACAGTAGCTTAACAAGACGGTTTTAATGCCTCTTGAAAGAGTGGTGGAGGTCGCAGTGGAATTAAAAGAAAATATCAATGCCCCGTGGAAGAGATGTGTACGTCACAATAGCTTTATAAGACGGTTTTATTGCCTCTTGCAAGAGCTGTAGATTTCAGAGTGGTTTAACAAGACGGTTTTAATGCCCCTTGGAAGAGATGTGGAGGTCACAGTAGATTAACAAGACGGTTTTAATGCCCCTTGGAAGAGTGTTGGAGGTTACAGTGGAATAAAAAGACAATATCAATGCCCCGTGGAAGAGATGTTGAAGTCACAGTAGCTTAACAATACAGTTTTAATGCCCCTTGAAAGAGGGGTGGAGATAGCGGTGGAAAAAAAAGACAATATCACTGCCAATTGGAAGAGTGGTGGAGGTCGCAGTGGAGTAAAAAGACAATATCAATGACCAATGGAAGTGACATGGAGGTCACATGAGCTTAAAGATATGGTTTTAATGCCCCTTGGAAGAGTGATGGAGTTCAGTTTGGTTTAACAACACTGTTTTAATGCCCCTTGGAAGAGACGTGGAGGTCATTGTAGCTTAACAAGACTGTTTTAATGTCCCTTGGAAGAGTGGTGGAGGTCGCACTGAAATAAAAAAACACTATCAATGCCCCGTGGAAGAGACGTGGAGGTCACAGTAGCTTAACAAGACGGGTTTCATGCCCCTTGGAAGAGTGGTGGAGGTCGCAGTGGAATAAAAAGACATTATCAATGCCCCGAGGTAGAGTCTTGGAGGTTACAGTAGCTTAACAAGATGATTTTAATTCCCCTTGTAAGAGTGGTGGAGGTCGCAGTGGAATAAAAAGACAATATCAATGGACCGTGGAAGAGACGTGGAGGTCATTGTAGCTTAACAGGACGGTTTTAATGCCCCTTGGAAAAGCTGTGGAGTTCAGAGTGGTTTAAAAATATGGTTTTAATGCCCCTTGGAAGAGACGTGGAGGTCACAGTAGCTTAACAAGATGGCTTTATTTCTCCTTGGAAAAGACGTGAAGGTCACAGTAGCTTACGTAGATGGATTTAATGCCACTTGGGAAAGTGGTGGAGGTAACAGTGGAATAAAAAGAAAATATCAATGCCCCGTGGAAGAGACGTGGAGATCACCGTAGATTAACAAGACACTTTTATTTCCCCTTGGAAGAGTTGTGGAGGTTGCAGTGGAATAAAAAGACAATTTCAAAGCCCCTTGGAATAGTGGTGGAGGTCACAGTGGATTAAAAAGACTATATGAATGCCCCGTGGAAGAGACGTGGAGTTCACAGTAGCTTAACTAGACGGTTTTCATGCCCATTCGTAGAGTGGTGGAAGTCGCAGTGGAATAAAAAGACAATATCAATTCACCGTGGAAGAGACGTGGAGGTCACAGTAGCTTAACAAGACGGTTTTATTGCCACTTGGAAGAGTGGTGGTGAACAGAGTGGTTTAACAAGAGGGTTTTAATGCCCCTTGGAAGAGTTGTGGAGGTTACAGTGGAATAAAAAGAAAATATCAATGCCCCGTGGAAGAGACGTGGAAATCACTGTAGATTAACAAGATGGTTTTTATGCCCCTTGGAAGAGTGGTGGAGGTTGCAGTGGAATAAAAAGACAATATCAATGCCCCGTGGAAGAGACGTGGAGGTTACAGTAGATTTATAGGACGGTTTTAATGCCCATTGGAAGAGCTGTGGAGTTCAGAGTGGTTTAACAAGATGGTTTTAATGCCCCTTTGAAGAGACGTGGATGTCACAGTAGATTATCAAGATGGTTTTAATGCCCCTTAGAAAAGTTGTGGAGTTTACAGTGGAATAAAAAGACAATATCAATGCCCGGTGGAAGAGACATGGAGGTCACAGGAGCTTAACAAGAAGGTTTTAATGCCCCATGGAAGAGTGGTGGAGGTCGCAGTGGTATAAAAAGACAATATCAATGCCCCGTGGAAGAGATGTGGAAGTCACAGTAGCTTAACAAGAAGGTTTTAATACCCCTTGGACGAACGGTGGAGTACAGAGTGGTTTAACGAGATGGTTTTTATGCCCCTTGAAAGAGACGTTGAGGTCACAGTAGCTTAACAAGATGGTTTTAATGTCCCTTGGAAGAGTGATGGAGGTAATAGTGGAATAAAAAGACAATATCAATGCCCCGTGGAAGAGACGTGGAGGTCACAGCAGCTTAACAAGACGGTTTAATGCCCGTTGGAAGAGTGGTGGAGGTTACAGTGGAATAAAAAGAAAATATAAATGCCCCGTGGAAGAGACGTTGAGATCACAGTAGATTAACAAAACGGTTTTTATGCCCCTTGGAAGAGTGGTGGAGGTCGCAGTGGAATAAAAAAACAATATCAATACCCCGTGGAAGAGAAGTGGAGGTCACAGTAGCTAAACAAAATGGTTTTAATGCCCCATGGAAGAGTGGTGGAGGTCGCAGTAGAATTTAAAGACAATATCACTGCCCAGTGGAAGAGACGTGGAGGTTACAGTAGCTTAACAGGACGGATTTTTTGCCCCTTGAAAAAGTCTTGGAGGTCGCTGTTGAATAAAAAGCCAATACCAATGCCCCTTGGAAGAGACGTGGAGGTCACAATAGATTAACAAGAAAGTTTTAATGCCCCTTGGAAGAGTGGTGGAGGTCGCAGTGGAATAAAAAGACAATATCAATGCCCCTTGGAAGAGTGGTAAAGGTGACAGTGGAATAAAAAACAATATCAATGCCCCGTGAAAGAGACGTGAAGGTCACAGTAGCTTAAAAAGACGGTTTATTAACCCTTGGAAAAGTGGTGGAGGTCGCTGCAGAATAAAAAGACAATATCAATGCCCCTTGGAAGAGTGGGGGAGGTCGCAGTGGATAAAAAAGACAATATCAATGCCCCATGGAACAGACGTGGAGGTCACAGTAGTCTTAACAAGACAGTTTTAATGACGCTTGGTAGAGTGGTGGAGGTCTCATTTTAATAAAAAGATAATTTCAATGCCCCTTTAAAGAGTGGTGGAGGTCGCAGTGGAATAAAAAGGCAATGTCAATGCCCCGTGGTAGAGACGTGGAGGTCACAGTAGGTTTATAAGACGGTTTTAATGCCCCTTGCAAGAGCTGTAGAGTTCAGAGTGGTTTAACAAGACGGTTTTAATGCCCCTTGGAAGAGATGTGGAGGTCACAGTAGATTAACAAGACGGTTTTAATGCCACTTGGAAGAGTGGTGGAGGTTACAGTGGAATAAAAAGACAATATCAATGACCCGTGGAAGAGACTTTGAAGGCACAGTAGCTTAACAAGACAGTTTTAATGCCCATTGGAAGAGTGGTGGATATAGCAGTGGACTAAAAAGACAATATCATTGCCCCTTGGAAGAGTGGTGGAGGTCGCAGTGGAAAAAAAAGACAATATCAATGTCCCGTGGAAGAGACGAGCAGGTCACAGTAGCTTAAAAACATGGTTTTAATGCCCCTTGGAAGAGTGGTGGAGGTCGCAGTACAATAAAAATTCAATATCAATGCCCATTGAAAGAGTGGTGAAGGTCGCAGTGGAATAAAAAGACTATATCAATGCGCCGTGGAAGAGTCATGGAGGTCATAGTAGCTTAAAAAGACGGCTTAATGCCTCTTCGAAGAGTGGTGGAGGTTGCAGTGGAAAAAAAAGAAAATATCAATGCCCCGTGGAAGAGATGTGGAGATCACAGTAGATTAACAAGATGGTTTTTATGCCGCTTGGAAGAGTGGTGGAGGTCGCAGTGGAATAAAAAGACAATATCAATGCCCCTTGGAAAAGTGGTGGAGGTTGCAGTGAAATAAAGACACAATATCACCACCACGTGGAAGAGATGTGGAGGTCACAGTATCTTAACAAGACGGTTTTAATGCTCCTTGGAAGAGTGCTGGAGGTCGCAGTGGAATAAAAAGGTAATATAAAAGCCCCGTGGAAGAGACGTGGAGGTCACAGTAGCTTTATAAGACGGTTTTTATTCCCCATGGAAGAGCTGTGAAGTTCTGAGTGGTTTAACAAGATGGTTTTAATGCCCCTTAGAAGAGATGTGGAGGTTACAGAAGCTTAACAAGATGTTTTTATTGCCCCTTGGAAGACTCTGGAAGGTCACAGTGGAATAATGAGACAATATCAATGCCCCTTGGAAGAGACGTGGAGGTCACAGTAGCTTAACAAGATGGTTTTAATGCCCCATGGAAGAGTGGTGGAGGTCACAGTAGAATTTAATGACAATATCACTGCCCCGTGGAAGAGACGTGGAGGTTATAGTTGCTTAAAAGGACGGTTTTATTGCCCCTTGGAAAAGTCTTAGAGGTCGCAGTAGAATAAAAAGACAATATCAATGCCCCGTGGAAGAGACGTGGAGGTAACAGTAGCTTAACAAGAAGGTTTTATTGCCCCTTGGAAGAGTGGTGGAGGTCGCAGTGGAATAAAAAGACAGTATCAGTGCCCCGTGAAAGAGACGTGAAGGTCACAGTAGCTTAAAAAGACGGTTTATTAACCCTTGGAAGAGTGGTGGAGGTCGCTGTAGAATAAAAAGGCAATATCAATGCCCCGTGTAACAGACGTGGAGGTCACAGTAGTCTTAACAAGACGGTTTTAATGACCCTTGGTAGAGTGGTGGAGGTCTCATTTTAATAAAAAGATAACTTCAATGCTCCTTGGAAGAGTGTTGGAGGTCGCAGTGAAATAAAAACACAATATCAATACCCCGTGGAAGAGATTTGGAGGTCACAGTAGCTTAACAAGACGGTTTTAATGCAGCTTGAAAGAGCTGTAGAGTTCAGAGTAGTTTTTACAAGACGGTTTTAATGCCCCTTGGAAGAGATGTGGAGGTCACAGTAGATTAACAAGACGGTTTTAATGCCCCTTGGAAGAGTGGTGGAGGTTACAATGGAAAAAAAAGTCAATATCAATGCCCCGTGGAAGAGACGTGGAGGTCACAGTAGCTTTATAAAACAGTTTTAATGCCCGTTGCAAGAGCTGTAGATTTCAGAGTATTTTTTACAAGACGATTTTAATGCACCTTGGAAGAGATGTTGAAGTCACAGTAGCTTAACAAGACAGTTTTAATGCCCGTTGGAAGAGTGGTGGAGAAGGCAGTGGAGTAAAAAGACAATATCATTGCCCCTTGGAAGAGTGGTGGAGGTCGCAGTGGAATAAAAAGACAATATCAATGCCCCGTGGAAGAGACGAGGAGGTCACAGTTGCTTAAAAATATGGCTTTAATGCCCCTTGGAAGAGTGGTGGAGGTCGCAGTACAATAAAAATTCAATATCAATGCCCATTGAAACAGTGGAGAAGGTCGCAGTGGAATAAAAAGACAATATCAATGCCCCGTGGAAGAGTCATGGAGGTCATAGTGGCTCAAAAAGACGGTTTAATGCCACTTTGAAGAGTGGTGGAGGTTTTAGTGGAAAAAAAAGAAAATATCAATGCCCCGTGGAAGAGATGTGGAGATCACAGTAGATTAAGAAGATGTATTTTATGCCCCTTGGAAGAGTGGTGGAGGTCGCAGTGGAATAAAAAGACAATATCAATGCCCCTTGGAAAAGTGGTGGAGGTTGTAGTGAAATAAACACACAATATCAACACCACGTGGAAGAGACGTGGAGGTCACAGTAGCTTAACAAGACGGTTTTAATGCTCATTAGAAGAGTGCTGGAGGTCGCAGTGGAATAAAAAGGCAATATCAATGCCCCATGGAAGAGACGTGGAGGTCACAGTAGCTTTATAAGACGGTTTTAATGCCCCATGGAAGAGCTGTGAAGTTCTGAGTGCTTTAACAAGATGGTTTTAATGCCCCTTAGAAGAGATGTGGAGTTTACAGTAGCTTAAAAAGATGGTTTTATTGTCCATTGGAAGACTCGGGAAGGTCACAGTGGAATAATGAGACAATATCAATGCCCCTTGGAAGAGACGTGGAGGTCACAGTAGATTAACAAGAAAGTTTTAATGCCCCTTGGAAGAGTGGTGGAGGTCGCAGTGGAATAAAAAGACAATATCAATGCCCCTTGGAAGAGTGGGGGAGGTCGCAGTGGATGAAAAAGACAATATCAATGCCCCGTAGAACAGACGTGGAGGTCACAGTAGTCTTAACAAGACGGTTTTATTGACGCTTGGTAGAGTGGTGGTCTCATTTTAATAAATTGATCATTTCAATGCCCCTTGGAAGAGTGGTGGAGGTCGCAGTGAAATAAAAACACAATATCAATACCCCGTGGAAGAGATGTGGAGGTCACAGTAGCTTAACAAGACGGTTTTAATGCCCCTTGAAAGAGTGGTGGAGGTCGCAGTGGAATAAAAAGGCAATTTCAATGCCCCGTGGAAGAGACGTGGAGGTCACAGTAGCTTTATGAGATGGTTTTAATGCCTCTTGCAAGAGCTGTAGAGTTCAGAGTGGTTAAGCAAGACAGTTTTAATGCCTCTTGGAAGAGATGTGGAGGTCACAGTAGATTAAAAAGACGGTTTTAATGCCACTTGTAAGACTGGTGGAGGTTACAGTGCAATAAAAAGACAATATCAATGACCCGTGGTAGAGACGTTGAAGGCACAGTAGCTTAACAAGACAGTTTTAATGCCCATTGGAAGAGTGGTGGATATAGCAGTGGAGTAAAAAGACAATATCATTGCCCCTTGGAAGAGTGGTGGAGGTCGCAGTTGAAAAAAAAGACAATATCAATGTCCCGTGGAAGAGACGAGGAGGTCACAGTAGCTTAAAAATATGGTTTTAATGCCCCTTGGAAGAGTGGTGGAGGTCGCAGTACAATAAAAATTCAGTATCAATGCCTATTGAAAGAGTGGTGAAGGTCGCAGTGCAATAAAAAGACTATATCATTGCCCCGTGGAAGAGTCGTGGAGGTCATAGTAGCTTAAAAAGACAGTTTAATGCCTCTTCGAAGAGTGGTGGAGGTTGCAGTGAAAAAAAAAGAAAATATCAATGCCCCGTGGAAGAGATGTGGAGATCACAGTAGATTAACAAGATGGTTTTTATGCCCCTTGGAAGAGTGGTGGAGGTCGCAGTGGAATAAAAAGACAATATAATTTCCCCTTGGAAGAGTGGTGGAGGTCGCAGTGGAATAAAAAGACAATATCAATGCCCCGTGGAAGAGACGAGGAGGTCACAGTAGCTTAAAAATATGGTTTTATTGCCCCTTGGAAGAGTGGTGGAGGTCGCAGTACAATAAAAATTCAATATCAATGCCCATTGAAATAGTGGAGAAGGTCGCAGTGGAATAAAAAGACAATATCAATGCCCCGTGGAAGAGTCGTGGAGGTCATATTAGCTTAAAAAGACGGTTTAATGCCACTTTGAAGAGTGTTGGAGGTTGCAGTGGAAAAAAAAGAAAATATCAATGCCCCGTGGAAGAGATGTGGAGATCACAGTAGATTAACAAGATGGTTTTTATGCCCCTTGGAAGAGTGGTGGAGGTCGCAGTGGAATAAAAAGACATTATCAATGCCCCTTGGAAAAGTGGTGGAGGTTGCAGTGAAATAAAGACACAATATCAATACCACGTGGAAGAGACGTGGATGACACAGTAGCTTAACAAGAAGGTTTTAATGCTCCTTGGAAGAGTGCTAGAGGTCGCAGTGGAATAAAAAGGCAATATCAATGTTCCTTGGAAGAGACGTGGAGGTCACAGTAGCTTTATAAGACGGTTTTAATGCCCCAAGGAAGAGCTGTGAAGTTCTGAGTGGTTTAACAAGATGGTTTTAATGCCCCTTTGAAGAGACGTGGATGTCACAGCAGATTATCAAGACGGTTTTAATGCCCCTTAGAAAAGTTGTGGAGTTTACAGTGGAATAAAAAGTCAATATCAATGCCCCGTGGAAGAGATGTGGAAGTCACAGTAGCTTAACAAGAAGGTTTTAATACCCCTTGGACGAAGGGTGGAGTACAGAGTGGTTTAACGAGATGGTTTTTATGCCCCTTGAAAGAGACGTTGAGGTCACAGTAGCTTAACAAGATGGTTTTAATGCCCCTTGGAAGAGTGTTGGAGGTAATAGTGGAATAAAAAGACAATATGAATGCCCCGTGGAAGAGACGTGGAGGTCACAGCAGCTTAACAAGAGGGTTTAATGCCCGTTGGAAGAGTGGTGGAGGTTACAGTGGAATAAAAAGAAAATATAAATGCCCCGTGGAAGAGACGTTGAGATCACAGTAGATTAACAAAACGGTTTTTATGCCCCTTGGAAGAGTGGTGGAGGTCGCAGTGGAATAAAAAAACAATATCAGTACCCCTTGGAAGAGAAGTGGAGGTCACAGTAGCTTAACAAGATGGTTTTAATGCCCCATGAAAGAGTGGTGGAGGTCGCAGTAGAATTTTAAGACAATATCACTGCCCTGTGGAAGAGACGTGGAGGTTACAGTAGCTTAACAGGACGTTTTTTTTGCCCCTTGAAAAAGTCTTGGAGGTCGCTGTAGAATAAAAAGCCAATATCAATGCCCTTGGAAGAGACGTGGAGGTCACAGTAGATTAACAAGAAAGTTTTAATGCCCCTTGGAAGAGTGGTGGAGGTCGCAGTGGAATAAAAATACAATATCAATGCCCCTTGGAAGAGTGGTGGAGGTGACAGTGGAATAAAAAGACAATATCAATGCCCCGTGAATGAGACGTGAAGGTCACAGTAGCTTAAAAAGACGGTTTATTAACCCTTGGAAAAGTGGTGGAGGTCGCTGCAGAATAAAAAGACAACATCAATGCCCCTTGGAAGAGTGGGGGAGGTCGCAGTGGATAAAAAAGACAATATCAATGCCCCATGGAACAGACGTGGAGGTCACAGTAGTCTTAACAAGACGGTTTTAATGACGCTTCGTAGAGTGGTGGAGGTCTTATTTTAATAAAAAGATAATTTCAATGCCCCTTGGAAAAGTGGTGGAGGTCGCAGTGAAATAAAAACACAATATCAATACCCCGTGGAAGAGATGTGGAGGTCACAGTAGCTTAACAAGACGGTTTTAATGCCCCTTTAAAGAGTGGTGGAGGTCGCAGTGGAATAAAAAGGCAATGTCAATGCCCCGTGGTAGAGACGTGGAGGTCATAGTAGCTTTATAAGACTGTTTTAATGCCCCTTGCAAGAGCTGAAGAGTTCAGAGTGGTTTAACAAGACGGTTTTAATGCCCCTTGGAAGAGATGTGGAGGTCACAGTAGAATAACAAGACGGTTTTAATGCCACTTGGAAGAGTGGTGGAGGTTACAGTGGAATAAAAAGACAATATCAATGACCCGTGGAAGAGACTTTGAAGGCACAGTAGCTTAACAAGACAGTTTTAATGCCCATTGGAAGAGTGGTGGATATAGCAGTGGAGTAAAAAGACAATATCATTGCCCCTTGGAAGAGTGGTGGAGGTCGCAGTGGAAAAAAAAGACAATATCAATGTCCCGTGGAAGAGACGAGGAGGTCACAGTAGCTTAAAAATATGGTTTTAATGCCCCTTGGAAGAGTGGTGGAGGTCGCAGTACAATAAAAATTCAATATCAATGCCCATTGAAAGAGTGGTGAAGGTCGCAGTGGAATAAAAAGACTATATCAATGCCCCGTGGAAGAGTCGTGGAGGTTATAGTAGCTTAAAAAGACGGTTTAATGCCTCTTCGAAGAGTGGTGGAGGTTGCAGTGGTAAAAAAAGAGAATATCAATGCCCCGTGGAAGAGATGTGGAGATCACAGTAGATTAACAAGATGGTTTTTATGCCGCTTGGAAGAGTGGTGGAGGTCGCAGTGGAATAAAAAGACAATATCAATGCCTCTTGGAAAAGTGGTGGAGGTTGCAGTGAAATAAAGACACAATATCAACAACACGTGGAAGAGACGTGGAGGTCACAGTAGCTTAACAAGACGGTTTTAATGCTCCTTGGAAAAGTGCTGGAGGTCGCAGTGGAATAAAAAGGCAATATAAATGCCCTGTGGAAGAGACGTGGAGGTCACAGTAGCTTTATAAGACGGTTTTTATGCCCCATGGAAGAGCTGTGAAATTCTGAGTGGTTTAACAAGATGGTTTTAATGCCCCTTAGAAGAGATGTGGAGGTTACAGAAGCTTAACAAGATGATTTTATTGCCCCTTGGAAGAGTGGCGGAGGTCACAGTAGAATTTAATGACAATATCACTGCCCCGTGGAAGAGACGTGGAGGTTATTGTTGCTTAAAAGGACGCTTTTATTGCCCCTTGGAAAAGTCTTAGAGGTCGCAGTAGAATAAAAAGACAATATTAATGCCCCGTGGAAGAGACGTGGAGGTAACAGTAGCTTAACAAGAAGGTTTTATTGCCCCTTGGAAGAGTGGTGGAGGTCGCAGTGGAATAAAAAGACAATATCAATGCCCCGTGTAACAGACGTGGAGGTCACAGTAGTCTTAACAAGACGGTTTTAATGACCCTTGGTAGAGTGGTGGAGGTCTCATTTTAATAAAAAGATAACTTCAATGCTCCTTGGAAGAGTGTTGGAGGTCGCAGTGAAATAAAAACACAATATCAATACCCCGTGGAAGAGATTTGGAGGTCACAGTAGCTTAACAAGACGGTTGTAATGCAGCTTGAAAGAGCTGTAGAGTTCAGAGTAGTTTTTACAAGACGGTTTTAATGCCCCTTGGAAGAGATGTGGAGGTCACAGTAGATTAACGAGAAGGATTTAATGCCCCTTGGAAGAGTGGTGGAGGTTACAGTGGAATAAAAAGACAATATCAATGCAGCGTGGAAGAGTCGTGGAGGTCATATTAGCTTAAAAAGACGGTTTAATGCCACTTCGAAGAGTGTTGGAGGTTGCAGTGGAAAAAAAAGAAAATATCAATGCCCGGTGGAAGAGATGTGGAGATCACAGTAGATTAACAAGATGTTTTTTATGCCCCTTGGAAGAGTGGTGGAGGTCGCAGTGGAATAAAAAGACAATATCAATGCCCCTTGGAAAAGTGGTGGAGGTTGTAGTGAAATAAACACACAATATCAACACCACGTGGAAGAGACGTGGAGGTCACAGTAGCTTAACAAGATGGTTTTAATGCTCATTGGAAGAGTGCTGGAGGTCGCAGTGGAATAAAAAGGCAATATCAATGTTCCTTGGAAGAGACGTGGAGGTCACAGTAGCTTTATAAGACGGTTTTAATGCCCCATGGAAGAGCTGTGAAGTTCTGAGTGCTTTAACAAGATGGTTTTAATGCCCCTTAGAAGAGATGTGGAGTTTACAGTAGCTTAACAAGATGGTTAAATTGCCCATTGGAAGACTCGGGAAGGTCACAGTGGAATAATAAGACAATATCAATGCCCCTTGGAAGAGACGTGGAGGTCACAGTAGATTAACAAGAAAGTTTTAATGCCCCTTGGAAGAGTGGTGGAGGTCGCAGTGGATGAAAAAGACAATATCAATGCCCCGTAGAACAGACGTGGAGGTCAAAGTAGTCTTAACAAGACGGTTTTATTGACGCTTGGTAGAGTGGTGGTCTCATTTTAATAAATTGATCATTTCAATGCCCCTTGGAAGAGTGGTGGAGGTCGCAGTGAAATAAAAACACAATATCAATACCCCGTGGAAGAGATGTGGAGGTCACAGTAGCTTAACAAGACGGTTTTAATGCCCCTTGAAAGAGTGGTGGAGGTCGTAGTGAAATAAAAAGGCAATGTCAATGCCCGGGGAAGAGACGTGGAGGTCACAGTAGCTTTATGAGATGGTTTTAATGCCCCTTGCAAGAGCTGTAGAGTTCAGAGTGGTTTAACAAGACTGTTTTAATGCCCCTTGGAAGAGATGTGGAGGTCACAGTAGATTAAAAAGACGGTTTTAATGCCACTTGTAAGAGTGGTGGAGGTTTCAGTGCAATAAAAAGACAATATCAATGACCCGTGGAAGAGACGTTGAAGGCACAATAGCTTAACAAGACAGTTTTAATGCCCATTGGAAGAGTGGTGGATATAGCAGTGGAGTAAAAAGACAATATCACTGCCCCTTGGAAGAGTGGTGGAGGTCGCAGTTGAAAAAAAAGACAATATCAATGTCCCGTGGAAGAGACGAGGAGGTCACAGTAGCTTAAAAATATGGTTTTAATGCCCCTTGGAAGAGTGGTGGAGGTCGCAGTACAATAAAAATTCAGTATCAATGCCTATTGAAAGAGTGGTGAAGGTCGCAGTGCAATAAAAAGACTATATCATTGCCCCGTGGAAGAGTCGTGGAGGTCATAGTAGCTTAAAAAGACAGTTTAATGCCTCTTCGAAGAGTGGTGGAGGTTGCAGTGAAAAAAAAAGAAAATATCAATGCCCCGTGGAAGAGATGTGGAGATCACAGTAGATTAACAAGATGGTTTTTATGCCCCTTGGAAGAGTGGTGGAGGTCGCAGTGGAATAAAAAGACAATATCATTGCCCCTTGGAAGAGTGATGGAGGTCGCAGTGGAATAAAAGGACAATAACAATGCCCCGTGGAAGAGACGAGGAGGTCATAGTAGCTTAAAAAGACGGTTTAATGCCACTTCGAAGAGTGGTGGAGGTTGCAGTGGAAAAAAAAGAAAATATCAATGCCCCGTGGAAGAGATGTGGAGATCACAGTAGATTAACAAGATGGTTTTTATGCCCCTTGGAAGAGTGGTGGAGGTCGCAGTGGAATAAAAAGACAATATTAATGCCCCTTGGAAAAGTGGTGGAGGTTGCAGTGAAATAAAGACACAATATCAATACCACGTGGAAGAGACGTGGAGGTCACAGTAGCTTATCAAGACGGTTTTAATGCTCATTGGAAGAGTGCTGGAGGTCGCAGTGGAATAAAAAGGTAATATCAATGCCCCGTGGAAGAGACGTGGGGGTCACAGTAGCTTTATAAGACGGATTTAATGCCCCATGGAAGAGCTGTGAAGTTCTGAGTGGTTTAACAAGATGGTTTTAATGCCCCTTAGAAGAGATGTGGAGGTTACAGTAGCTTAAGAAGATGGTTTTATTGCCCCTTGGAAGACTCTGGAAGGTCACAGTGGAATAATGAGACAATATCAATGCCCCGTGGAAGAGACGTGGAAGTAACAGTAGCTTAACAAGATGGTTTTAATGCCCCATGGAAGAGTGGTGGAGGTCGCAGTAGAATTTAAAGACAATATCACTGCCCCGTGGAAGAGACTTGGAGGTTACAGTAGCTTAACAGGACGGTTTTATTGCCCCTTGAAAAAGTCTTGGAGGTCGCAGTATAATAAAAAGCCAATATCAATGCCCCGTGTAAGAGACGTGGAGGTCACAGTGGCTTAACAAGAAGGTTTTATGGCCCCTTGGAAGAGTGGTGGAGGTCGCAGTGGAATAAAAAGACAATATCGATGCCCCGTAGAAGAGATGTGGACGTCAGTGTAGCTTAGCAAGATGGTATTAATGCCCCTTGGAAGAGCTGTGGAATTCAGAGTGGTTTAACAAGATGGTTTTTATGCCCCTTGGAAGAGATGTGGAGGTCACAGTAGCTTAACAAGATATTTTTAATGCCCCTTGGAAGAGTGTTGGAGGTCGCAGTGGAATAAAAAGACAATATCAATGCCCCTTGGAAGAGTGGTGGAGGTCGCAGTGGAATAAAAGACAATATCAATGCCCCATGGAAGAGACGTGAAGGTCACAGTAACTTAAAAAGACGGTTTATTAACCCTTGGAAGAGTGGTGGAAGTCGCTGCAGAATAAAAAAACAATATCAATGCCCCTTGGAAGAGTGGGGAAGGTCACAGTGGATGAAAAAGTCAATATCAATGCCCCGTGGAACAGACGTTGAGGTCACAGTAGTCTGAACAAGACGGTTTTAATGACCCTTGGTAGAGTGGTGGAGGTCTCATTTTAATAAAAAGATAATTTCAATGCCCCTTGGAAGCGTGGTAGAGGTCGAAGTGAAATTAAAACACAATATCAATACCCCGTTGAAGAGATGTGGAGGTCACAGTAGCTTAACAAGATGGTTTTAATGCCCCTTGAAAGAGTGCTGGAGGTCGGAGTGGAATAAAAAGGCAATATCAATGCCCCGTGGAAGAGACGTGGAGGTCACAGTAGCTTTATAAGACTGTTTTAATGCCCCTTGCAAGAGCTGTAGAGTTCAGAGTGGTTTAACAAGACTGTTTTAATGCCCCTTGGAAGAGATGTGCAGGTCACAGTAGATTAACAAGACGGTTTTAATGGCCCTTGGAAGAGTGGTGGAGGTTAAAGTAGAATAAAAAGACAATATCAGTGACCCGTGGAAGAGAGGTTGAAGTCACAGTAGCTTAACAAGACAGTTTTAATGCCCGTTGGAAGATTGGTGGAGATAGCAGTGGAGTAAAAAGACAATATCATTTCCCCTTGGAAGAGACGAGGAGGTCACAGTAGCTTAAAAATATGGTTTGAATGCCCCTTGGAAGAGTGGTGGAGGTCGCAGTACAATAAAAATTCAATATCAATGCCCATTGAAAGAGTGGTGAAGGTCTCAGTGGAATAAAAAGACAATATCAATGCCCCGTGGAAGAGTCGTGGAGGTCATAGTAGCTTAAAAAGACGGCTTAATGCCTCTTTGAAGAGTGGTGGAGGTTGCAGTGGAAAAAAATGAAAATATCAATGCCCCGTGGAAGAGATGTGGAGATCACAGTAAATTAACAAGATGGTTTTTATGCCCCTTGGAAGAGTGGTGGAGGATGCAGTGGAATAAAAAGACAACATCAATGCCCCTTGGAAAAGTGGTGGAGGTTGCAGTGAAATAAAGACACAATATCAACACCACGTGGAAGAGACATGGAGGTCACAGTAGCTTAACAAGTTTTTAATGCTCCTTGGAAGAGTGCTAGAGGTCGCAGTGGAATAAAAAGGAAATATCAATGTTCCTTGGAAGAGACGTGGAGGTCACAGTAGCTTTATAAGATGGTTTTAATGCCCCAAGGAAGAGCTGTGAAGTTCTGAGTGGTTTAACAAGATGGTTTTAATGCCCCTTAGAAGAGATGTGGAGGTTACAGTAGCTTAACAAGATGGTTTTATTGCCCCTTGGAAGACTCTGAAAGTTCACAGTGGAATAATGAGACAATATCAATGCCCCGTGGAAGAGACGTGGAGGTCACAGTAGCTTAACAAGAAGGTTTTATTGCCCCTTGGAAGAGTGGTGGAGGTCGCAGTGGAATAAAAAGACAATATCGATGCCCCGTGGAATAGACGTGGACGTCAGTGTAGCTTAACAAGACGGTTTTAATGCCCCTTGGAAGAGACGTGGAGGTCACAGTAGCTTAACAAGATAGCTTTAATGCCCCTTGGAAGAGTGGTGGAGGTCGCAGTGGAATAAAAAGACAATATCAATGCCCCGTGGAAGAGACGTGAAGGTCACAGTAGCTTAAAAAGACAGATTATTAACTCTTGGAAGAGTGGTGGAGGTCGCTGCAGAATAAAAAGACAATATCAGTGACCAATGTTAGAGACGTGGAGGTCACAGGAGCTTAAAAAGATGGTTTTAATGTCCCTTGGAAGAGTGGTGGAGGTCGCAGTGGAATAAAAACACTATATCAATGCCCCGTGGAAGAGACGTGGAGGTCACAGTAGCTTAGCAAGACGGTTTTAATGCCCCTTGGAAGAGCTGTGGAGTTCAGAGTGGTTTAACAAGACGGTTTTAATGTCTGTTGGATGAGACGTGGAGGTCACAGTAGCTTAACAAGATGGATTTAATGCCCCTTGGAAAAGTGGTGGAGGTTACAGTGGAATAAACAGACTATTTGAATGCCACATGGAAGAGACGTGGATGTCACAGTAGCTTAACAAAACGGTTTTAATGTCCCTTGGAAGAGCTGTGGAGTTCAGAGTGGTTTAACAAGGAGGTTTTAATGCCTCTTGGATGAAACATGGAGGTCACAGTAGCTTAGCAAGATGGATTTAATGCCCCTTGGAAAAGTGGTGGAGGTTACAGTGGAATAAACAGACTATATGAATGCCCCGTGGAAGAGACGTGGAGGTCACAGTAGCTTAACAAGACGGCTTTAATGCCCCTACGAAGAGTGGTGGAAGTCGCAGAGGAATAAAAAGACAATATTAATGCACTGTGGAAGAGACGTGAAGGTAACAGTGGCTTAACAATACCGTTTTAATGCCCCTTGGTAGAGTGGTGTGGGTCGCAGTGGAATAAAAAGACAATATCAATGCCCCATGAAAGAGATGTGGAGGTCACAGTAGATTAACAAGATGGTTTTATTGCCCGTTGGAAGAGTGGTGGAGTACAGAGTGGTTTAACGAGATGGCATTTATGCCCCATGAAAGAGATGTTGAGGTCACAGTAGCTTAACAAGACGGTTTTAATTCCCCTTGGAAGAGTGGTGGAGGATACAGTGGAATAAAAAGACAATATCAATTCCCCCATGGAAGAGACGTGGAGGTCACAGTAGCTTAATAAGATGGTTTTAATGCCCTTGGAAGAGTGGTGGAGGTCGCAGTGTAATAAAAAGACAATATCAATGCACCTTGGAAGAGTGGTGGATGTCGCAGTGGAATAAAAAGACTATATCAATGCCCCGAGGAAGAGATGTGGAGGTCACAGCAGCTTAACAAGACGGTTTTAATGCCCCTTGGATGAGACGTGGAGGTCACAGTAGCTTAACAAGACGGATTTAATATGCCTTGGAAAAGCTGTGGAGGTTACAGTGGAATAAAAAGACTATATGAATACCCTGTGGAAGAAAGATGGAGGTCACAGTATCTTAACAAGACGGTTTCAATGCCTCTTCGAAGAGTGGTGGAGGTCGGAGTGGAAAAAAAAACCAATATCATTGCACCGTGAAAGACACATGGAGGTCACAGTAGCTTAACAGGACGGTATTATTGCCCCTTGGAAGAGTGGTGGAGGTTGCAGTGGAATAAAAAAACAATATCATTGCCCGTAGAAGAGACGTGGAGGTCACAGTAGCTTAACTAGACAGTTTTAATGCCCCTTCAAAGAGTGGGGGAGGTCGCAATGGAATGAAAAGACAATATCAATGTGCCATGGAAGAGACGTGATGGTTACAGTAGTTTAACAAGATGGTTTTATTATCCCTTGGAAAAGTGGTGGAGGTCGCAGTGGAATAAAAAGACAATATCAATGCCCCGTGGAAGAGACGTGGAGGTGAGAGTAACTTAACAAGACGGTTTTAATGCCTCTTGGTAGGGTGGTGAAGGTCGCAGTGGAATAAAAAGACAATGCCCAGTGGCAAGACAGTTTTAATGCCCTTTGTAAGAGCTTTGGAGTTCAGAGTGGTTTAACAAGACGGTTGTTATAACCTTTGGAAGAGACATGGAGGTGACAGTAGCTAAACAAGATGGTTTTAATGCCCCTTGGGAGAGTGGAGTAGTTTACAGTGGAATTAAAAGAAAATATCAATGCACCGTAGATTAACAAGATGGTTTTTATACCCCTTGGAAGAGTGGTGGAGGTTGTAGTGGAATAAAGAGAAAATATCAATGCCCCTTGGAAGAGTGGTGGAGGTCGGAGTGGATTAAAAAGACAATATCAATGCCCCGTGGAAGAGACTTGGAGGTCACAGTAGTCTTAACAAGATGGTTTTAATACGCCATGGAAGAGACGTGGAGGTCACAGTAGCTTATCAAGATGGTTTTAATGCCTCTTCGAAATGTGGTGGAGATCACAGTGGAATAAAAAGACAATATCAATGCACCGTGGAAGAAAAGTGGAGTTCACAGTAGCTTAACAAGATGGTTTTATTGTCCTAGGAAGAGTGGTGGAGGTCGCAGTTTAATAAAAAGACAATATCAATGCCCCGTGGAAGAGACGTGGAGGTCACAGTAGCTTAACAAGACAGTTTTAATGCCCCTTGGTAGAGTGGTGAAGGTCGCAGTGGAATAAAAAGACAATATCAATGCACCTTGGAAGAGTGGGGTGGTCGCAGTGGATTAAAAAGACAATATCAATGCCCCGTGGAAGAGACGTCAAGGTCACAGTAGTCTAACCAAGACGCTTTTAATGACCAATGGAAGAGTGGTGGAGGTCACAGTGGAATAAAAAGACAATTTCAATACCCTTTGGATCAGACGTGGAGGTCACAGTAGCTTAACAAGATGGTTTAATGCCCCTTGGAAGAGTGGTGGAGGTCGCAGTGGAATAAAAAGACAATATCAATTGTAACGGGTCTGGGAGGTGGAACCTCTGAGCTACTATACAAAGGGGCAAGTCTTGTAAGGAAGCGAGTGGCTCCCAGGGAAAGTGGGCAGGCAGTCACGTCAAGTGACAGGGACAGTCTCTGGGTAGAAGGGCAGGAGGTCACGGAGAGTGACGAGAACAGTCTCTTGACAGGCGGGTGGTCACGGCAAGTGACAGCAGGATAAGAGTCTCTAGGCGGGCGGGTGGTCACGGCAAGTGACAGCAGGATAAGAGTCTCTAGGCAGGCAGGGGGTCACGGCAAGTGACGGCAGAGCCTCCAGGAAGGCGAGCAGGCAGGTAGCAGGTGAGCGCTCCCAGGTGAGCGGACAAGAGTCTCTGGACAGGCAGGTGGTCAGAGCAAGTGACGGCAAAGCCTCCAGGTAGGCTAGCAGGCAGGTAGCAGGTGAGCGCTCCCAGGTGAGCGGGCAAGAGTCTCTGGATAGGCAGGTGGTCACATCAAGTGACGGCTAAGCCTCCAGGTAGGCTAGCATGCGGGTAGCAGGTGAGCGCTTCCAGGTAAGCGGGTAAGAGTCTCACGGCTGGCTGGCAGGTGGTCACGGCAAGTGACGGCATAGCCTCCAGGTAGGCTAGCAGGCAGGCAGCAGGTGAGCGCTCCCAGGTGAGCGGGTAAGAGTCTCACGGCTGGCTGGCAGGTGGTCACGGCAAGTGACGGCAGAGCCTCCAGGTAGGCTAGCAGGCAGGTAGCAGGAGAGCGCTCCCAGGTGAGCAGGCAGACTGATCCATAGACAGACTGGCAGGTGCTGATAGGCAGACTGTCAGACCACAGGAATGCAAGCAGATAGACAGGTATCAGGCAGGTGTCAAGCAGGAATCTGGCAGGTAACTGGCAGGTATCTGGTAACGGGACCTGAGGGCTGAAGCAGAGTTGACAGGCTTTGCAACAACACTGCTCGGGCACCTCCATTTTGGAGGAGGCGCCTTATATATGGTGAGGTCCTCCGGCCGTTGGCTGGGGACTCCTTAGGACGGCGCGCGCGGCCCCTTTAAGAGGAGGGGAGCGCACGCGCTCCCTAAGCGCAGTAGCCGGGAAGCAGCGGGCGCTGCCAGCAGAGTGGGAGGAAGACGCTGGGCACAGAGCGGAGAGGTGAGGGGAACGGCGTCCCTGCCTAGCAGGAGGCAGGGACGCCGACGCTACATCAATGCCCCGTGGAGGAGACATGGAGGTCACAGTAGCTTAACAAGACGAACTTTATGCCCCTTGGAAAAGTGATGGAGGTCGCAGTGGAATAAAAAGACAACATCAATGCATCGTGGAAGAGATGTGGAGGTCACAGTAGGTTAACAAGATGGTTTTAATGCCCGTTGGAAGAGCTATGGAGTTCAGAATGGTTTAACAAGACGGCTTTAGTACCCATTGCAAGAGACGTGGAGGTCACAGTAGCATAGCAAGATGGTTTTAATACCCATTGGTAGAGTGCTGGAAGTTACAGTAGAATAAATAGACAATATCAATGCCCCTTGGAAGAGTGCTGGAGGTCGCAGTGGAATAAAAAGTCAATATCAATGCCCCGTGGAGGAGACGTGAAGGTAACTGTAGTTAACAAGACAGTTTTATTGCCCCTTGGAAGAGTGGTGGAGGTCGCAGTGGAATAAAAAGACAATATCAATGCCCCGTAGAAAAGACGTGGTAGTCACAGTAGCTTAACAAGATGGTTTTAATGCCACTTGGAAAAGCTGTGGAGTTCAGAGAGGTTTTGCAAGACGCTTTTAATGCCAGTTGGAAGAGACGTGGACAACACTGTAGCTTTACCAGACGGTATTATTATTGCCCCTTGGAAAAGTGGTGGAGGTTACAGTGGAATAAAAAGACAATATAAATACCCCGTGGAAGAGATGTGGAGGTCACAGTAGCTCAACAATAAGGTTTTAATGCCCCTTGGAAAAGTGGTGGAGGTCGCAGTGGAATAAAAGGACAATTTCAATTCCCCTTGGAACAGTGGTGGAGGTCGCAGTGGAATAAAAAGACAATTTCAATACCCCGTGGAACAGACGTTGAGGTCACAGTAGTTTAACAAGACGGTTTTAAAGCCCCTTGGAAGAGTGATGGAGGTCGCAGTGGACTAAAAAGACAATATCAATGCCCCGTGGAAGAGACGTGGAGGTCACAGTAGATTAACAAGACGATTTTAATGACCCTTGTAAGAGTGGTGATGGTCCCAGTGGAATAAAAAGACAATATCAATGCCCCATGGAAGAGACGTGGAGGTCACAGTAGCTTAACAAGACGGTTTTAATGCCCCGTGGAAGAGCTGGGGAGTTCAGAGGGGTTTAACAAAACGGTTTTAATGCCCCTTGGAATAGACCTGGAGGTCACAGTAGCATAACAAGATGGTTTTAATACCCATTGGAAGAGTGGTGGAAGTTACAATGGAATAAAAAGACAATATCAATATCCTGTGGCAGTTACTGTTAGATGTCAGTCTGGTGCTGGGTTCGGAATGGGTCCAGGACCTTCTTTGGTCTCCCATTTCAGTCCAGCTGGGGCTGATGCTGCTCAGCATCACCATCAGCCCCAACGCCTAGCTGGCCCGCGAGCACTGTTTGTGTTCCAGGTAGTTGTGCCTTGCAATGTTAACCCTGGGTTGCAGAGGGAGACAGGGCTTGTGGAATCTAAGTCCAGGATTTGCCGCACTGAGCATGTCCGTGATCTGGCGGATCATGATTGGTGGGTTGGCACCCACCTGACCCGGTGACCTGGCACCGCCTGATTGGTCACGTGTGTCGTCACCAATGGTGCGACAGTGGGGCAGGGCTTAATCTTTAAAAGGCCCGCCCACAAACATGGCGGCGCGCTCAGATCATTTGAGCTAGCTGTGTGTGGTGTGCACGCTGACTCCGGGCTCAAAGAGCCATAGTTTCCGCTAGGCAGGTTTAGCTCCATAGAGGCAGGTTAGCTTCAAAGAGGCAGGTAGCTTCGCTTCGCTGACTGGCTCTAACCAGGGGGTTCGCCCTTACACCCCGAGCCGCCTGTGAATTAAATAGAGCGGGTCTGCTCAGTCCGGTGGCATGCCGGCTGAGTGCTCGAGTACCCGGCGGGAATCACCCGCACGCTAGCGCCGTCTCCCTGCGGTTCTTGGAGATTGTGCGTACCGTCTTACCCTTCCGTGTGCGTTAACACGAAGGGCTAAGATATTTGTTAGGTGCGTCGCCGCTATACCGTGTCCGGTGTGTAGTTAACACGGAGGGGTTATCTTTAAGTTGGTTACTTTACTTTCCACCCAGAAAGTGCTCGGCAGCAGTCCTCTTGGCTGCATCGCGGACCCCGGGGTCAGTTGCGTTCCATTTAATAAAGTTGTCTGCAACAGCTCCCCCTAATAGTATCTGAGTGCCAGGGTCTTGCCGAACATGGCCGACAACCAGCAGCTGCAGCGTTATATACAGCAACTGGAGACCAGACTCAGGTCTCTGGAACTGGCGGTCCCGGTTGCTGATACCACTGCAGTAGCTACCCAGGCGACTTCTCTAGCAGCCAACATGATAAACTCGGCTGCCACCACTGCAAGTGCCCCATTACCCCGGTTTGCTCTCCCGGAAAAATTTTCTGGGGATAGTAAACTCTGTAGGGGTTTTATAAATGTATGCTCCGTTCACTTGGAGATGATGGAGACACGGTTCCCCTCCGAAAGAGCCAAAGTGTGATATATCATCTCATTGCTGTCTCACAGGGCTCTGGAGTGGGCTACTCCTCTATGGGAGCGTAATGACCCAGTGGTAGTAAATACGGGTCTCTTCCTTAAGACCCTAAAAATTGTTTTCCTGGGCCCTCAGGTCATTCATGATACGGCTCTTAAGCTCCTTGCTTTGGTCCAGGGTTCGGCCACCGCCAGTCACTATGCCGTCCAGTTCAGAACCTTGGCGGCTGAACTGGATTGGTCTGAGCGGTCGCTTATCCCAGTGTTCTGGAAGGGTCTGGCTGGGCATATTAAAGATGCTTAATCTACCAGAGAGATTCCAACCTCCCTGGAGGAGTTAATATCTCTCGCTGACCGTATAGACTTACGTCATGCAGAACACAGGTTAGAGCTAGAGGTTGGCAGTCCCCAGTACCTGTTGGCACCAGGCGTCTTTAGACCCAAACCCAAGACACCCGACCCGGAGCCTAAGGTTACGGGTGTACCCCGGTCTAAGTCTAGTTCCTCTCGTTCCCATTCTGCACCTCTCTCAGAGCACCCCGTAAATAAGGGCTCCAAGCAGCCGGTAAAACGAGTAGGGCTTACCACCACTGGTGGGGGTACATTAAATTCTCGGTTCTCTTCCTCCAAGCTATCATATAAGGTGATCTTGTCCTTCGGTAGATCTGCAGTTGCTGCCAATGCGTGGGTGGACTCTGGTGCTGAGGGCAATTTTTTATCATCTAAATTTGCCCAGAGACATGTCATCTCTACTGAGCCAATGGGTCACTCCTGGATATGCAAATCACTCATCGGTCGATCCCTCTCACCATGTCATTCCCTAAGGGCCACCGGGAGTTTCCGCTAGGCAGGTTTAGCTCCATAGAGGCAGGTTAGCTTCATAGAGGCAGGAAGCTTCGCTTCACTGACTGGCTCTAACCAGGGGGTTCGCCTTTACACCCCGGGCCGCCTGTGAATTAAATAGAGCGGGTTTGCTCAGTCCGGTGGCACGCCGGCTGAGTGCTCGAGTACCCGGCGGGAATCACCCGCACGCTAGCGCCGTATCCTATAGCATAGCACCTGTACCGAAGACAGGGCTACTGCTCATAGTCCGGTCACACGTCTCCCTGCGGTTCTTGGAGATTGTGTGAACCGCTTTAGCGCCAATCCCCATAGCGTAGCGCCTGTATCAAAGACAGGGATACTGCTGTTCCCACAGACGCACGTCTCCCTGCGGTTCTTGGAGATTGTGCGTACCGTCTTACCTTTCCGTGTGCGTTAACACGAAGAGCTAAGATATTTGTTAGGTGCGTTGCCGGTCACTCTCTCCTCCGTGCATTAAACGGAGATAGAGCATACCGCTATACCCTGTCCGGTGTGTAGTTAACACGGAGGGGTTATCTTTAAGTTTGTTACTTTACTTTCCACCCGGAAAGTGTTCGGCAGCAGTCCTCTTGGCTGCATCGCGGATCCCGGAGTCGGTTGCGTTCCATTTAATAAAGTTGTCTGCAACCGCCCTCCTAACAGGTTACAGTAGCTTAACAAGACGGTTTTAATGCCCCTTGGAAGAATGGTGGAGGTCGCAGTGGAATAAAAATACAATATCAATGCCCCTTGGAAGAGTGGTGGAGGTCGCAGTGGAATGAAAATACAATATCATTACCCCGTGGAAAAGACGTGGAGGTCACAGTAGCTTTTCAATACCGTTTTAATGCCCCTTGGAAGAGTGGTGGCGGTTGCAGTGGAATAAAAAGACAATATAAATGCCCCGTGGTAGAGACGCAGAGGTCACAGTAGCTTTACAAGACAATTTTAAGGCCCCTTGGAAGATCTGTGGAGTTCAGAGCGGTTTAACAAGACGGTTTTAAAGCCCCTTGGTAGAGAGATGGAGGTCACAATTGCTTAACAAGACGGGTTTAATGCCCCTTGGAAGAGTGGTGGAGGTCACAGTGGATTAAAAAGACAATATCAATGCCCCGTGAAGGAGACATGGAGGTCACAGTAGCTCAACTAGACAGTTTTAATGCCCCTTGGAAGAGTGGTGGAGGTCACAGTGGAATAAAAAGACAATACCAATGCCCCTTGGAAAAGACGTGGAGGTCACAGTAGCTTAACAAGACGGTTTTAATGCCCATTGGAAGACCTGTGGAGTTAAGAGTGGTTTAACAAGACGGTTGTAATGCCCCTTGGAAGAGACGTGGAAATCACAGTTGCTAAACAAGACGGTTTTAATGCCCCTTGGAGTAGTGGTGGAGGTCGCAGTGGAATAAAAAGACAAAATCAATGCCCCTTGGAAGAGTGGTGGAGGTTGCAGTGGAATAAATATCAATGCACCGTGGAATAGACATGGAGGTCACAGTAGCTTAACAAGATGGTTTTAATGCACCTTGGAAAAGTGGTGTAGGTTGAAGTGGAATAAAAAGACAATATCATTGCCCCATGGAAGAGACGTGTAGGTGACAGTAGCTTAACAAACGGTTTTAATGACACTTGGAAGAGTGGTGGAGGTCGCAGTGGAATAAAAAGACAATATCAATGCCCCTTGGAAGAGTGGTGGAGGTCGCAGTGGAATAAAAAGACATTATCACTACCCCGTGGAAGAGACGAGGAGGTCAGAGTAGCTTAACAAGACAGTTTTAATGCCTCTTCTAAGAGTTGTGGAGGTCGCAGTGGTATAAAAAGACAATATCAATGCCCCTTGGAAGAGTGGTGGAGGTCGCAGAGGAATAAAAAGACAATATCAATGCCCCGTGGAAGAGACGTGGAGGTCACAGTAGCTTAACAAGACGGTTTTAATGCCCCTTGGAAGAGTGGTGGAGGTTACAGTGGAATAGAAAGACAATATCAATGCCCCGTGGAAGAGACGTGGAGATCATAGTAGCTTAACAAGACGGTTTTAATGTCCCTTGGAAGAGTGGTGGCAGTCGCAGTGGAATATAAAGACAATATAAATGCCCCGTGTAAGAGACGCGGAGGTCACAGTAGCTTTACAAGACAATTTTAATGCCAATTGGAAGATCTATGAAGGTCAGAGCGGTTTATCTTGACGGTTTTAATGCCCCTTGATATACAGGTGGAGGTCACAGTAGCTTAACAAGACGGGTTTAATGCCCTTAGAAGAGTGGTGGAGGTTACAGTGGAATAAAAAGACAATATCAATGCCCCGTGAAGGAGACGTGGAAATCACAGTAGCTTAATTAGAACGTTTTAATGCCCCTTGGAAGAGTGGTGGAGGTCGTAGTGGAATAAAAAGACAATATCAATGCCCTGTGGAAGAGACTTGGAGGTCACAGTAGCTTAACAAGATGGTTTTATTGCCCCTTCTAAGAGTTGTGGAGGTTGCAGTGGTATAAAAAGACAATATCAATGCCCCTTGGAAGAGTGGTGGAGGTCGCAGTGGAATAAAATGACAATATCAATGCCCCTTGGAAGAGTGGTGGAGGTTACAGTGGAATAAAAAGTCAATATCAATGCCCCGTGGAAGAGGCGTGGAGATCACAGTAGCTTAACAAGACGGTTTTAATGATGCTTGGAAGTGTGGTGGAGTTCGCAGTGGAATAAAAAGACAATATCAATGCCTTTTCTAAGAGTGGTGTAGGTCGCAGTGGATTAAAAAGACAATATCAATGCCCCGTGGAGGTCACAGTAGCTTAACATGACGGTTTCAATGCACCTTGGAGAAGATGTGGAGATCCCAGTAGCTAAACAAAACAGTTTTAATGCCCCTTGGAAGAGTGGTGGAGGTCGCAGTGTAATAAAAAGACATTATGAATACCCCTTGGAAGAGAGATGGAGGTTGCAGTGGAATAAAAAGACAATATCAATGCCCCTTGGAAGAGTGGTGGAGGTCGCAGTGGAATAAAAAGACAATATCAATGGGCCATGGAAAAGACTTGGAAGTCTCAGTAGCTTAACAAGACGGCTTTAACGCCCCTTGGAAAAGTGGTGTAGGTCACAGTGGAATAAAAAGATAATATCAATGCCACGTGGAAGAGACGTGGAGGTCACAGTAGCTTAAATAGATGGTTTTAATGCCCATTAGAAGAGCTGTGGAGTTCAGACTGGTTTAAAAAGACAGTTTTAATGCCCCTTGGAAGAGACGTGGAGGTCACAGTAGCTTAACAAAGCTGTTTTAATGCCCCTTGGAAGAGTGGTGGAGGTTACAGTGGAATAAAAAGACAATATCAATGCCCCGTGGAAGAGATGTGGAGGTCACAGTAGCTTAACAAGACGGTTTTAATGCCCCTTGTAAGTATGATCGTGGTCGCAGTGGTATAAAAATACAATGTCAATGCCCCTTGGAAGAGTGGTGGAGTTCGCAGTGGAATAAAAAGACAATATTAATTCCCCGTGGAAGAGACGTGGAGGTCAAAGTAGCATAACAAGAAGGTTTTAATGCCCCTTGGAAGAGTGGTGGAGGTCGCAGTGGAAGAAAAACGCAATATCAATGCCCCGTGGAAGAGATGTGGAGGTCACAGTAGCTTAACAAGATGGTTTTATTGCCCCTTGGAAGAATGGTGGAGTTCACAGTGGAATAAAAAACAATATCAATGGCACGAGGAACAGACGTGGAGGTCACAGTAGGTTAACAAGATGATTTTAATGCCCCTTGGAAGAGTGGTGGAGGTTACAGTGGAATAAAAAGACAATATCAAGGTCACGTGGAAAAGACGTGGAGATCACAGTAGCTTAACAAGATGGTTTTAATGCCCCTTGGAAGAGTGGTGAAATAAAAAGACAACATCAGTGCCCCGTGGAAGAGATGTGGAGGTCACAGTAGCTTAACAAGATGGTTTTAATGCCCCTTGTAAGTATGATCGTGGTCGCAGTGGTATAAAAAGACAATGTTAATGCCCCTTGGAAGAGTAGTGCAGGTCGCAGTGGAATAAAAAGACAATATCTATGCCCAGTGCAAGAGACGTGGAGGTCACAGTAGCTTATCAAGAAGGTTTTAATGCCCCTTGGAAGAGTGGTGGAGGTCGCAGTGGAAGAAAAAGACAATATCAATGCCCCGTGGAAGAGATGTAGAGGTCACAGTAGCTTAACAAGACGGTTTTATTGCCCCTTGGAAGAATGGTGGAGTTCGCAGTGGAATAAACAAACAATATCAATTGCCCATGGAACAGACGTGGAGGTCACAGTATCTTAACAAGATGGTTTTAATGCCCCTTGGAAGAGCTGTGGAGTTCAGAGTGGTTTAACAAGACAGTGTTAATGCCCCTTGGAGAAGACGTGGTGTTCCCAGTAGCTAAACAAGATGGTTTTAATTTCCCTTGGAAGAGTGGTGGAGGTCACAATGGAATAAAAAGACAATATCAATGCCCCTTGCAAGAGTGGTGGAGGTTACAGTGGAATAAAAATACAATATCAATGCCCCGTGGAAGAGACGTGGAGATCAAAGTAGATTAATAATACGGTTTTAATGCTCCTTGGAAGAGTGGTGGAGTTCGCAGAGGAATAAAAAGACAATATCAATGCCTTTTGGAAGAGTAGTGGAGGTCGCAGTGGAATAAAAAGACAATATCAATGCCCCGTGTAGGCCACAGTAGCTTAACAAGACGGTTTTAATGCCCCTGGGTAGAGTGGTGGAGGTCTCAGTGGAATAAAAAGACAATAAAATTGCCCCTTGGAAGAGACGTGGAGGTCACAGTAGCTTAACAAGATGGTTTTAATGACCATTGGAAGACCTGTGGAGTTAAGAGTGGTTTAACAAGACGGTTTTAATTCCCCTTGGAAGAGACGTGGAAATCACAGTAGCTAAACAAGACGGTTTTAATGCTCCTTGAAGTAGTGGTGGAGGTCGCAGTGGAATAAAAAGACAAAATCAATGCCCCTTGGAAGAGTGTTGGAGGTTGCAGTGGAATAAAAAGACAATATGAATGCCCCTTGGAAGAGTGATGGAGGTTGCAGTGGAATAAAAAGACAATATCATTGCCCCGTGGAAGAGTCGTGGAGGTGACAGTAGCTTAACAAGACGGTTTTAATGACCCTTGGAAGATTGGTGGAGGTCGCAGTAATATAAAAAGACAATATCAATGCCCCTTGGAAGAGTGGTGGAGGTCGCAGTGGAATAAAAATACAATATCATTACCCCGTGGAAGAGACGAGGAAGTCAGAGAAGCTTAACAAGCCACTTTTAATGTCCCTTGGAAGAGTAGTGGCGGTCGCAGTGGAATAAAAAGACAATATAAATGCCCTGTGAAAGAGACGCGGAGGTCACAGTAGCTTTACAAGACGATATTAATGCCACTTGGAAGATCTGTGGAGGTCAGAGCGGTTTAACTAGACGTTTTTAATGCCCCTTGATATAGAGGTGGAGGTCACAGTAGTTTAACAAGATGGTTTTAATGCCCCTTGGAAGAGCTGTGGAGTTCAGAGTGGTTTAACAAGACGGTTGTAATGCCCCTTGGAAGAGACGTGGAGGTCACAGAAGCTTAACAAGACGGTTTTAATGTCCCTTGGAAAAGTGGTGGAGGTCACAGTGGAATAAAAAGGCAATATCAATGCCCCTTGGAAGAGTGGTGGAGGTCGCAGTGGAATAAAAAGACAATATCAATGCCCCGTGGAAGAGACGTGGAGGTCACAGTAGCTTAACAAGACGGTTTTAATGCCCCTTGGAAGAGTGGTGGAGGTTACAGTGGAATAGAAAGACAATATCAATGCCCCGTGGAAGAGACGTGGAAATCATAGTAGCTTAACAAGACGGTTTTAATGCCCCTTGGAAGAGCTGTGGAGTTCAGAGTGGTTTAACAAGACAGTTTTAATGACCCTTGGAGTAGACGTGGAGATACCAGAAGCTAAACAAGACGGTTTTAATGCCCCTTGGTAGAGACATGGAGGTCACAGTAACATACATAGTTTTTAAGGTTGAAGGAAGACTAAGTACATCTAGTTCAACCCAGTAGTTTAACAAGATGGTTTTAATGCCCCTTGGAAGAGCTGTGGAGTTCAGAGTGGTTTAACAAGACGGCTTTAATGCCCCTTGGAAAAGTGGTGGAGGTCGCAGTGGAATAAAAAGACAATATCAATGCCCCTTGGAAGAGTGGTGGAGGTTACATTGGAATAAAAAGACAATATCAATGCCCTGTGGTAGAGGCGTGGAGATCACAGTAGCTTAACAAGACGGATTTAATGCTCCTTGGAAGTGTGGTGGAGTTCGCAGTAGAATAAAAAGACAATATCAATGCCTTTTGTAAGAGTGATGGAAGTCGCAGTGGATTAAAAAGACAATATCAATGCCCCGTGGAGGTCACAGCAGCTTAACATGACGATTTCAATGCCCCTTGGAGAAGACGTGGAGATCCCAGTAGCTAAACAAAACGGTTTTAATGCCCCTTGGAAGAGTGGTGGAGGTTGCAGTGGAATAAAAAGACAATATGAATGCCCCTTGAAAGAGTGATGGAGGTTGCAGTGGAATAAAAAGACAATATCTATGCCCCTTGGAAGAGTGGTGGAGGTCGCAGTGGAATAAAAAGACAATATCAATGCCCCGTGGAAAAGATGTGGAGGTCACAGTAGCTTAACAAGACGGTTTTAACGCCCCTTGGAAAAGTGGTGTAGGTCACAGTGGAAAAAAAAGACAGTATCAATGCCCCGTGGAAGAGACGTGGAGGTCACAGTAGCTTAACAAGAAGGTTTTAATGCCTCTTGGAAGAATGGTGGAGGTCGCAGTGGAATAAAAAAACAATATCAATTGCCCGTGGAACAGACGTGGAGGTCAAAGTATTTTAACAAGATGGTTTTAATGCTCCTTGGAAGAGTGGTGGAGGTTACAGTGGAATAAAAAGACAATATCAATGTAACGTGGAAGAGACGTGGAGATCACAGTAGCTTAACAAGATGGTTTTAATGCTCCTTGGAAGAGCTGTGGAGTTCAGAGTGGTTTAACAAGACAGTTTTAATGCCCCTTGGAGAAGATGTGGTGTTTCCAGTAGCCAAACAAGATGGTTTTAATTTCCCTTGGAAGAGTGGTGGAGTTCGCAGTGGAATTAAAAGACAATATCAATGCCCCCTGGAAGAGTGGTGGAGGTTACAGTGGAATAAAATTACAATATTAATGCCCCGTGGAAGAGACGTGGAGATCAAAGTAGCTTAACAATACGGTTTTAATGCTCCTTGGAAGAGTGGTGGAGTTCGCAGAGGAATAAAAAGACAATATCAATGCCTTTTGGAAGAGTGGTGGAGGTCGCAGTGGAATAAAAAGACAATATCAATGCCCCGTGTAGGTCACATTAGTTTAACAAGACGGTTTTAACGCCCCTTGTCAGAGTGGTGGAGGTCGCAGTGAATAAAAAGACAATAGCAATGCCCCATGGAAGAGACGTTGAGGTCACAGTAGCTTAAGAAGACGGTTTTAATGCCCCTTGGAAGAGCTATGGAGTTCAGAGTGGTTTAACAAGACGGTTTTAATGCCACTTTGAGAAGACGTGGAGATCCCAGTAGCTAAGCAAAACGGTTTAAATGCCCCTTGGAAGAGTGGTGGAGTTTGCAGTGGAATAAAAAGACAATACCAATGCCCCTTGGAAGAGTGGTGGAGGTCACAGTGGAATAAAAATATAATATCAATGCCCTTTGGAAGGGTCTTGGAGGTCGCAGTGGAATAAAAAGACGATATCAATGCCCCGTGGAAGAGACGTGGAGATCCCAGTAGCTAAACAAAACGTTTTTAACGCCCCTTGGAAGAGTGGAGGAGTTAGCAGAGGAATAAAAAGACAATATCAATGCCCCTTGGAAGGGTCTTGAAGGTCGCAGTGGAATAAAAAGACGATATCAATGCCCCGTGGAAGAGACGTGGAGGTCACAGTAGCTTAACAAGAAGGTTTTAATGCCCCTTGGAAGAGTGGTGGAGGTCGCAGTGGAATAAAAAGACAATATCAATGCCCCGTGGAAGAGATGTGGAGGTCACAGTAGCTTAACAAGATGGTTTTATTGCCCCTTGGAAGAGTGGTGGAGGTCGCAGTGGAATAAAAAGACAATATCAATGCCACATGCAAGAGACGTGGATATCACAGTACTTAACAAGACGGTTTTAATGCCCCTTGGAAGAGCTGTGGAGTTCAGAGTGGTTTAACAAGACAGGTTTAATGCCCCATGGAGAAGACGTGGAGATCCCATTAGCTAAACAAGACGGTTTTAATGCCCATTGGAAGAGTGGTGGAGGACGCTGTGGAATAAAAAGACAATATCAATGCCCCCTGGAAGAGTGGTGGAGGTTACAGTGGAATAAAAAGATAATATCAATGCCTTTTGGAAGAGTGGTGCAGGTCGCAGTGGAATAAAAAGACAATATCAATTCCCCTTGTAGGTCACAGTAGCTTAACACTACGGTTTTAACGCCCCTTGGAAGAGTGGTGGAGGTCGCAGTGGAATAAAAAGACAATAGTAATGCCCCGGGGAAGAGACCTTGAGGTCACAGTAGCTTAACAAGACGGTTTAATGCCCCTCGGAAGAGCTGTGGAGTTCAGAGTGGTTTAACAAGACGGTTTTAATGCCCCTTGGAGAAGACGTGGAGATCCCAGTAGCTAAACAAAATGATTTTAATGCCCCTTGGAACAGTGGTGGAGGTCGCAGTGGAATAAAAAGACAATATCAATGCCCCGTGGAAGAGACGTGGAGGTCTCAGTAGCTTAACAAAACGGTTTTAACTCCCCTTGGAAGCGTGGTGGAGGTCTCAGTGAAATAAAAAGACAATATCAATGCCCCGTGGAAGAGACATGGAGGTCACAGTAGTTTAACAAGACCGTTTTAATGCCCCTTGGAAAAGCTGTGGGGTTCAGAGTGGTTTAAGAAGACTGTTTTAATGCCCCTTGGAAGAGACGTGGAGGTCACAGTAGTTTAACAAGAGGGTATAATGCCTCTTGGAAAAGTGGTGGTTGTTACAGTGGAATAAAAAGACAATATCAATGCCCAATGTAAGAGACATAGAGGTCACAGTAGCTTAACAAGATGGTTTTAATGCCCCTTGGAAGAGTGGTGGAGTACGCAGTGGAATAAAAAGACAATATCAATGCCTTTTGGTAGAGTGGTGGAGGTCGCAGTGGAATAAAAAGACAATATCAATGCCCCGTGGAGGTCACAGTAGCTTAACAAGACTGTTTTAACTCCCCTTGGAAGAGTGGTGGAGGTCGCAGTGGAATAAAAAGACAATAGCAATGCCCCGTGGAAGAGATGTTGAGGTCAAAGTAGCTTAAAAAGACAGTTTTAATGCCCCTTGGAAGAGCTGTGGAGTTCAGAGTGGTTAAACAAGACGTAGCTTAACAAGACAGTTTTAATGCCCCTTGGAAGAGCTGTGGAGTTTAGAGTGGTTAAACAAGACGGTTTTAATGCCCCTTGTAGAAGACGTGCAGATCCCAGTAGCTAAGCAAAATGGTTTTAATGCCCCTTGGAAGAGTGGTGGAGGTCGCAGTGGAATAAAAAGACAATATCAATGCCCCTTGGAAGAGTGGTGGAGGTCGCAGTGGAATAAAAAGACAATATCAATGCCCCGTGGAAGATACGTGGAGGTCACAGTAGCTTAACAAGACGGTTTTAATGCCCATTGGAAGAGCTGTGGAGTTCAGAGTGGTTTAACAAGACAGTTTTAATGTCCCTTGGAAGAGACGTGGAGGTCACAGTAGCTTAACAAGACGGTTTTAATGCCCTTTGGAAAAGTGGTGGAGGTTACAGTGGAATAAAAAGACAATATCAATGCACCATGGAAGAGACGTGGAGGTCACAGTAGCTTAACAAAACGGTTTTAACGCCCCTTGGAAGAGTGGTGAAGGTCGCAGTGGAATAAAAAAACAATATCAATGCCCCGTGGAAGATACGTGGATGTCACAGTAGTTTAGCAAGGCGGTTTTAATGCCCCTTGGGAGAGCTGTTGAGTTCAGAGTGGTTTAACAAGACAGTTTTAATGCCCCTTGGAAGAGACGTGGAGGTCACAGTAACTTAACAAGACGGTTTTAATGCCCTTTGCAAATGTGGTGGAGGTTACAGTGGAGTAAGAAGACAATATTAATGCCCCATGGAAGAGATGTGGAGGTCACAGTAGCTTAGCAAGATGGTTTTAATGCCCCTTGGAAGAGTGGTGGAGCTAACAAGAGCCCTACAGTACAGCATCTTAAAAATATTATTTCCATTATTGGGGAATGGGTCTCCCACAGTCTTTGCTTATGCCTTAAAAGCAAAAGCTGACAAAAATAAGGATGGAAGAACTTTCAATAATGGCAACACAGACCATGGTCACCCTGGTGGTATAGTGGTATAGGCTGAGGATAAGGAGAAGAACATAAAACTGCCGAAATGAAGAAGCGTATACCCATGTGTGGGTGTGAAGCGGTGCATGTGAATACACCTCCCGAAATAACACAGTAGATTTGACTTTGTTACTCTGCTGTCATTTGGTGGTGATGAGAAGTCTGGCCTAATCCAGCCCTTGTTCATTTTTATAAGGGTCAGCTTGTCAGCATTGTCAGTTGACAAGCGAGTGCGCTTATCAGTTATAATTTCCCAGCAGCACTAAAAACATGCTCTGATAACATGCTAGCGGCAGGGCAGGCCATGACCTCCAAGGCGTACAGAGCGAGTACACTCCAAGTGTCCAGCTTGGATACCCAATAATTAAAAGGCACAGAGGAATCACGGAGGACGCTGGACGGTCGGCAAGGTACTCCCTCACCATCTTTTGAAACTTTCCACTCCTTGTGAGAGTACCCCGCGCCTCAGGGTCTGTCCGAAGGGAGGATCTGAGAAAACTGTCCCAGAACGTTGACAGTGTTCCCCTGCCTCTGCTGGATTGGAGTTTCATCTCTCTCGCACGTACGCCTTGGTTGGGCAACGAACTGTGACCTCTGCTGCTAGCGTGTTCAGATGGGAATTTTTTTTAACAGTTCTGCAGCAAGGGCCTTCTGGTACTGCCCCATTTTTGTAGGCCTCTCCACCTCAGGAATAAGAGAGTGAAAGTTCTCCTTGTAGCGGGGGTCTAAAAGTGTCACCAACCAGTAATGACTGTCACCCAACATTTTGACAACGCAAGGGTCACAGTTAAGGCAGCGTAACATAAAGTCAGCCATGCGTGCTAGACTGGTAATGGGCAAGACTTACGTGTCCTCACCAAGATGACGACTGACCATGCTCTCCTCCTCCCCCTCCTCCTCCTCCTCCCTGTCCTCAGGCCACCCACGCTGAGCCGACGGTATGACAGTTGTACAGATACTACCGTCTACAGCGCATAATACAAGCTCCTGTTCTTCCTCCTCCTCATCCTCCTCTTCTCCCTCATTGTCCCCCAATGCACGTTGGGATGAGATGAGGCTGGGCTGTGTGTAAACGACCGCTACGGCTTCTTGATCCATCTCATCATACTCTGGCTTCAATGCCTCCTCTTTAATTCTCTGCAGAGAGCATTGCAAAAGACAGACAAGTGAAATGCTGACACTAATGATGGCATCATTGCCACTCACCATCTTGGTGGACTCCTCAAAGTTTGTCAAGATGGTACATATGTCAGACATCCAGGTCCACTCCTGAGTCTTATGTGTGGAGTCTGACCTGATTATCGACGGCCTTGTTGCAGCTGGTACTCCACAACTGCTCACAAATCCTTTGCAACATGTGGAGGAGGAGAGGTCCAATGTGTGGGGACAACATACACCAGTCGGTGTGACGGAAGCTGCAAACACTGCTGCAACACAGCAAGGGCGGGGGAGGCTGTAGCTAACTTGCGAAAATGAGCTGACAGGCGGCTTACTTTGACTAGCAGATCTGGCAACTCGGGGAATGATTTAAGAAACCGCTGAACCACGAGGTTAAGCACATGAGCCAGGCATGGTACTTGTGTGATCTTGCCTCGCCTCAGAGCCGCCACCAGGTTATGGCCATTGTCACACACGACCATGCCTGGATGTAGGTTCAGCAGTCTCAGCCACAGATCTGCCTGCTCGTTCACAGATGTCCACAACTCACAAGCAGTGTGAGGTTTCTCACTTAAGCTTATGAGTAGTGTTGAGCCACCCCCTTAGTGTTCGGGTTCGGTTCGGTTCGTCGAACACCAGGATGTTCGAGGAACTGTTCGTCGAACTGTTCGTCGAACACCTTAGAACACCGTTAAAACCAATGGCAGGCAAACAAAAACACATAGGAACACATAGAAAACACCTTCAAAGGTGTCCAAAAGCTCACAAACTGCTCAGAAGACACTTTCTTTAAAAAAGCCGGCCGGCAATTCAGCAGCGAAATACACCGGTACCCGACAATTTAGACATGAAGGAATAGAGCATCACACATAGATTAGATAGATAGAAACATGTCAGTCACATATATATGAAGTACAGTGACAGTGTTGCTTACTGTACTTGTCATTTAGTGTAAAGGATTTATTAAAAAATATAATAGTGTTTTCATGCACCGTCTCTTTAAAAAAGCCGGCCGGCAATTCAGCAGCGGTACCCGACAATTTAGAACAGAAAGATAGAGCTTCACACATAGATTAGATAGATAGAAACATGTCAGTGACATATATAATAAGTACAGTGACAGTGTTGCTTACTGTACTTGTCATTTACTGCAAAGGATTTATTAAAAAAAATAATAGTGTTTTCATGCACCGTCTCTTTAAAAAAGCCGGCCGGCAATTCAGCATCTGTACCCGACAATTTAGAATAGAAGGAATAGAGAATCACACATAGATTAGATAGATAGAAACATGTCAGCCACATATATATGAAGTACAGTGACAGTGTTGCTTACTGTAATTGTCATTTAGTGTAAAGGATTTATCAAAAAACATAATAGTGTTTTCATGCACCGTCTCTTTAAAAAAGCCGGCCGGCAATTCAGCATCTGCACCCGACAATTTATAACAGACAGAATAGAGCTTCACACATAGATTAGATAGATAGAAACATGTCAGTCACATATATAATATACAGTGATAGTGTTGGTTACTGTACTTGTCATTTAGTATTAAAATAAAGGATTTATTATTAAAAAAAATTGGCGTGGGGTTCCCCATAATTTTAGTCTCTAGCGGAGGTTAAGCAGACAGCTGGGGCAGATGTTTGAAGCCTGGGAAGGGGGTAATACCCACAGAGCTTCCCAGGCTACTAATATCAGCCCCCAGCTGAATACCTAGCCTTTACTGGCTATTAAAATGGAGGACCCCCCCAAAAAAAATGACGTGGGGTCCCCCCTAATTTAATAGCTAGCAAAGGCTAGGCAGACAGCTGGGGGCTGATATTAATAGCTCAGGAAGGGTGCCATGAATATTGGCCCCCTCCCAGGCTAGAAACACCAGCCGTCAGCCGCCCCAGAAATGGCGCATCCATAGGATGCGCCAATTCTGGAACTTAGCCTCGCTCTTCCACGCTGCCCTGGTGCGGTGACAGGGGGTAATAGGGTTGGGGTTGATGTCAGCTTATAATGCCAGCTGACATCAAGCCCAGGTTAGTAATGGAGAGGCGTCTATAAGACACCCCCATTACTAACCCCATAGTCAAAGTTAAAAAAAAAACACAAACACCCAGAATAAAGTCCTTTAATTGAAATAAAGACACAATTCTTTATTGTTCTAAATTAAACCATACTTACCATCACGCCCATTCCAGCTGAAGCCAACGATCTCCTGCAATAAAAGAAAAATAATAAAGCAACCTCATCCTTACCTTTCCATGGTTCCCAGGACAGCTTCAGCTCTGCTACATCGAGATGACAGGCTGGACCTGCAGAACGCTGCCATCCAGCCTGTCATCCCGCAGACACTGAGAAGCGCAGGCATGCTTGCGCTCCTCAGTGTCTGACTGTGACGGCATCCAGATGAGCCGACAATGAACTCGGCTCACCTCATGTACGTCACTGACAGCGTGGGAAAATTCTCCTGCACTCAGCGCTTCAGCGTGAGAATTTTCCCACGCTGTCAGTGACGTGCATGAAGTGCGCCGAGTTCATTGGACATGACCTCGGCTCATCTGGATGCCGTCACAGCCAGACACTGAGTAGCGCAAGCAAGCCTGCGCTTCTCAGTGTCTGCGGGATGACAGGCTGGATGGCAGCGTTCTGCTGCGGTCCAGCCTGTCATCTCGATGTAGCAGAGCTGAAGCTGTCGTGGGAGCCATGGAAAGGTAAGGATGATGTTGCTTTATTATTTTACTTTTATTGCAGGAGATCATTGGCTTCAGCTGGAATGGGCGTGATGGTAAGTATGGTTTAATTTAGAACAATAAAGAATTGTGTGTTTATTTCAATTAAAGGACTTTTTTCTGGGTGTTGTGTTTTTTTTAAATACTTTACTAGAAATTCATGGTGGTCATGTCTAATATTGGCGTGACCCCATGAATTTCGGGCTTAGGGCCAGCTGATAATGCCAAGCTGGCCTTAACCCCTTTATTACCCAGTGAGCCACCGCACCAGGGCCCTGGATGAGTTGGGTACAGCGCCAGAAGATGGCGCTTCTATGAACGCGCCATTTTCCGGGGCGGCTGCGGACTGCAATTTGCAGCGGGTGGGGCCCAGAAAGCTTGGGCCTCCCTGCGCTGCAGATTCCAGCCCCCAGCTGCCTAGTTGTACCTGGCTGGACACAAAAATAGGGCGAAGCTCCACGTATTTTTTTTTTTAATTCATGAAATTCATGGAATAATTAAGAAAAAAAGGGCTTCCCTATATTGTTGTGTCCGGCTAGGTACAAATAGGCAGCTGGTGGTTGGGAGCAGCCCGTCCCTGCCTGCTGTACCTGGCTGGACACAAATATAAGGCGAAGCCCCACATCAATTTTTTTTTCATTATTTCATGAATTTCCTGAAATAATTTAAAAAAAATTGACGTGGGGCTTCGCCCTATATTTGTGTCCAGTCAGGTACAGCAGGCAGGAACGGGCTGCCCCCAACCACCAGCTGCCTATTTGTACCTGGCCAGACACAACAATATAGGGAAGCCCTTTTTTAAAAAAATTATTTCATGAAATAATTTAAAAAAAATTGACGTGGGGCTTCGCACTATATTTGTGTCCAGCCAGGTACAGCAGGCAGGGACGGGCTGCCCCCAACCACCAGCTGCCTATTTGTACCTGGTTGGACACAACAATATAGGGAAGCCCTTTTTTTCTTAATTATTCCATGAATTTCATGAAATAATTAAAAAAAAAAATGCGTGGGGCTTCGCCCTATTTTTGTGCCCAGCCAGGTACAACTAGGCAGCTGGGAGCTGGAATCCGCAGCGCAGGGAGGCCCAAGCTTTCTGGGCCCCACCCGCTGCAAATTGCAGTCCGCAGCCGCCCCAGAAAATGGCGCGTTCATAGAAGCGCCATCTTCTGGCGCTGTACCCAACTCATCCAGGGCCCTGGTGCGGTGGCTCACTGGGTAATAAAGGGGTTAAGGCCAGCTTGGCATTATCAGCTGGCCCTAAGCCTGAAATTCATGGGGTCACGCCAATATTAGACATGACCACCATGAATTTCTAGTAAAGAATTTAAAAAAACACAACACCCAGAATAAAGTCCTTTAATTGAAATAAAGACACAATTCTTTATTGTTCTAAATTAAACCATACTTACCATCACGCCCATTCCAGCTGAAGCCAACGATCTCCTGCAATAAAAGAAAAATAATAAAGCAACATCATCCTTACCTTTCCATGGTTCCCACGACAGCTTCAGCTCTGCTACATCGAGATGACAGGCTGGACCGCAGCAGAAAGCTGCCATCCAGCCTGTCATCCCGCAGACACTGAGAAGAGTACGCATGCTTGCGCTCCTCAGTGTCTCGCTGTGACGGCATAAAGATGAGACAAGTTCATGTCCAATGAACTCGGCGCACCTCATGCACGTCACTGACAGCGTGGGAGAATTCTCCTGCACTCAGCGCTACAGCGTGAGAATTCTCCCACGCTGTCAGTGACGTGCATGAGGTGAGCTCATTCATGTCCAATGAACTCAGCTGACCTCATGTACGTCACTGACAGCGTGGGAGAATTCTCACGCTGAAGTGCTGAGTGCAGGAGAATTTTCCCACGCTGTCAGTGACTTGCATGAGGGGCGCCGAGTTCATTGGACATGACCTCGGCTCATCTGGATGCCGTCACAGCCAGACACTGCAGAGCGCAAGCATGCCTGCGCTTCTCAGTGTCTGCGGGATGACAGGCTTGATGGCAGCTTTCTGCTGCGGTCCAGCCTGTTATCTCGATGTAGCAGAGCTGAAGCTGTCGTGGGAACCATGGAAAGGTAAGGATTATGTTGCTTTATTATTTTTCTTTTATTGCAGGAGATCGTTGGCTTCAGCTGGAATGGGTGTGATGGTAAGTAGGGTTTAATTTAGAACAATAAAGGAATGTGTCTTTATTTCAATTAAAGGACTTTATTCTGGGTGTTTGTGGGTTTTTTTTAACTTTCACTATGGGGTTAGTAATGGGGGTGTCTTATAGACACCTCTCCATTACTAACCTGGGCTTTATGTCAGCTGGCATTATAAGCTGACATCAACCCCAACCCTATTACCCCACTGCCACCGCTACAGGGCAGTGGGAAGAGCGAGGCTAAGTGCCAGAATTGGCGCATCCTAAGGATGCGCCATTTCTGGGGCGGCTGACGGCTGGTGTTTCTAGCCTGGGAGGGGGCCAATATTCATGGAACCCTTCCTGGGCTATTAATATCAGCCCCCAGCTGTCTGCCTAGCCTTTGCTAGCTATTAAAATAGGGGGGACCCCACGTCATTTTTTTGGGGGGTCCCCATTTTAATAGCTAGTAAAGGCTAGGTATTCCGCTGGGGGCTGATATTAGTAGCCTGGGAAGCTGCCCCCAACCACCAGCAGCCTATTTGTACCTGGTTGGACACAACAATATAGGGAAGCCCTTTTTTTCTTAATTATTCCATGAATTTCATGAAATAATTTAAAAAAAAAATGCGTGGGGCTTCGCCCTATTTTTGTGCCCAGCCAGGTACAACTATGCAGCTGGGAGCTGGAATCCGCAGCGCAGGGAGCTTTCTGGGCCCCACCCGCTGCAAATTGCAGTCCGCAGCCGCCCCAGAAAATGGCGCGTTCATAGAAGCGCCATCTTCTGGCGCTGTACCCAACTCATCCAGGGCCCTGGTGCGGTGGCTCACTGGGTAATAAAGGGGTTAAGGCCAGCTTGGCATTATCAGCTGGCCCTAAGCCCGAAATTCATGGGGTCACGCCAATATTAGACATGACCACCATGAATTTCTAGTAAAGTATTTAGAAAAACACAACACCCAGAATAAAGTCCTTTAATTGAAATAAACACACAATTCTTTATTGTTCTAAATTAAACCATACTTACCATCACGCCCATTCCAGCTGAAGCCAATGTCTTCTGCAATAAAAGTAAAATAATTAAGCAACCTCATCCTTACCTTTCCATGGTTCCCACGACAGCTTCAGCTCTGCTACATCGAGATGACAGGCTGGACCGCAGCAGAAAGCTGCCATCCAGCCTGTCATCCCGCGGACACTGAGAAGCGCAGGCATGCTTGCGCTCCTCAGTGTCTGGCTGTGACGGCATAAAGATGAGACGAGTTCATGTCCAATGAACTCGGCGCACCTCATGCACGTCACTGACAGCGTGGGAGAATTCTCACGCTGTAGCGCTGAGTGCAGGAGAATTTTCCCACGCTGTCAGTGACGTGCATGAGGTGAGCTCATGTCCAATGAACTCAGCTCACCTCATGCACGTCACTGACACTGACAAATTCTCCTGCACTCAGCGCTACAGCGTGAGAATTCTCCCACGCTGTCAGTGACGTGCATGAGGTGCGCCGAGTTCATTGGACATGAACTCGTCTCATCTTTATGCCGTCACAGCCAGACACTGAGGAGCGCAAGCATGCCTGCGCTTCTCAGTGTCTGCGGGATGACAGGCTGGATGGCAGCGTTCTGCTGCGGTCCAGCCTGTTATCTCGATGTAGCAGAGCTGAAGCTGTCGTGGGAACCATGGAAAGGTAAGGATGAGGTTGCTTTATTATTTTTCTTTTATTGCAGGAGATCGTTGGCTTCAGCTGGAATGGGCGTGATGGTAAGTATGGTTTAATTTAGAACAATAAAGGAATGTGTCTTTATTTCAATTAAAGGACTTTATTCTGGGTGTTTGTGTTTTCTTTTAACTTTGACTATGGGGTTAGTAATGGGGGTGTCTTATAGACACCTCTCCATTACTAACCTGGGCTTGATGTCAGCTGGCATTATAAGCTGACATCAACCCCAGCCCTATTACCCCACTGCCACCGCTACAGGGCAGTGGGAAGAGCGAGGCTAAGTGCCAGAATTGGCGCATTCTAAGGATGCGCCATTTCTGGGGCGGCTGACGGCTGGTGTTTCTAGCCTGGGAGGGGGCCAATATTCATGGAACCCTTCCTGGGCTATTAATATCAGCCCCCAGCTGTCTGCCTAGCCTTTGCTAGCTATTAAAATAGGGTGGACCCCACGTCATTTTTTTGGGGGGTCCCCCATTTTAATAGCTAGTAAAGGCTAGGTATTCCGCTGGGGGCTGATATTAGTAGCCTGGGAAGCTCCATGGGTATTACCCCCTTCCCAGGCTTCAAACATCTGCCCCAGCCGTCTGCTTAACCTCCGCTAGAGACTAAAATTACAGGGAACCCCACGCCAATTTTTTTTTAAATAAATCCTTTATTTTAACACTAAATGACAAGTACAGTAATCAACACTGTCACTGTACTTCATATATATGTGACTGACATGTTTCTATCTATCTAATCTATGTGTGATTCTCTATTCCTTCTATTCTAAATTGTCGGGTACCGATGCTGAATTGCCGGCCGGCTTTTTTAAAGAGACAGTGCATGAAAACACTATTATTTTTTTTAATAAATCCTTTACACTAAATGACAAGTACAGTAATCAACACTGTCACTGTACTTCATATATATGTGACTGACATGTTTCTATCTATCTAATCTATGTGTGAAGCTCTATTCTGTCTGTTATAAATTGTCAGGTACCGCTGCTGAATTGCCGGCCGGCTTTTTTAAAGAGACGGTGCATGAAAACACTATTATTTTTTTTGATAAATCCTTTACACTAAATGACAAGTACAGTAAGCAACACTGTCACTGTGCTTCTTATATGTGTGACTGACATGTTTCTATCTATCTAATCTATGTGTGAAGCTCTATTCTGTCTGTTATAAATTGTCGGGTACCGCTGCTGAATTGCCGGCTGGCTTTTTTAAAGAGACGGTGCATGAAAACACTATTATTTTTTTTGATAAATCCTTTACACTAAATGACAAGTACAGTAAGCAACACTGTCACTGTGCTTCTTATATGTGTGACTGATATGTTTCTATCTATCTAATCTATGTGTGAAGCTCTATTCTTTCGGTTCTAAATTGTCGGGTATCGGTGTATGCCGCTGATGAATTGCCGGCTTTTCATGTTTCACTGTTGGCACTGTTCCCATCGATTTGGGCAATCACTGTAATGCCACAACCACCATGGCTGTGGCATTACAGTGAGTGGCAGACAATCCCTGCATGATTGGTGCTCTAAATAGCGCCAGACATGCAGGACACGCTTTTGGTGCACGAACAGTTATCGAACATAACCTCGAACAGCCGAATTTTTTGCAAATCGTTCGGGTTCGTCGAACAACTCGAACACCGCCCAAAACAGCTCGAATTTGAGATTGGCGAACAGTTCTAGTCGAACAACGCTCATCTCTACTTATGAGTTACAGCACACCCTGTTGCCGCTTGGCGGAGGCAGTACTGCAGTGATTCCAGCTTGTAACTGATGTGGTGATATCTGAGAAGGAGGCTGAACATGAGGAGGAGGAGGAGGATGATGCGCAAGAGCTGTACACTGTGGGGGCAACTCTGACTGACATTGGGCCAGCAATCCTCAGTGTGGGGCGGATGTGTTCCGTCCCAAGGTCCGACTGGGTCCCAGTTTCCACTATGTTTACCCAGTGTGCCGTCAGGGAGATGTACCGTCCCAGGCCACAAGCACTTGTCCACGTGTCCGTTGTCAGGTGGACTCTCCCAGTAACTGCATTGTTGAGGGCACGGCAGATGTTTTGGGACACGTGCTTGTGTAGTGCGGGGATGGCACACCGGGCAAAATAGTGTCGGCTGGGGACCGAGTACCGAGGGCCGGCCACCGCTATAAGGTTGCGGAAGGATTCCGTCTCCACCAGCCTAAAAGGCAGCATTTCCAACGGAAGCAGTCGTGAAATATGCGAATTTAGGACTGTGGCCTGTGGGGCGTTAGCTGCGAATTTCCGCTTTCGTTCAAAGGTCTGGGATATGGACAATTGAATGCTGCGGTGGGACGTGGACGTGGACGTTGATGCTGTTTCTTTAGAAACTGCCATAACAAGTGAAGACTGAGAGGAGGGGGCATCTTTGCATGCAGTATGGACAGGGGATTGCCTTGCACACACAACAGGGGGTTCTATTGCATGCACAACACCTGTAGAAGCAGTGGTGACACCTGCTGACACTGGTCTTGGAACCTGGGGTTCACCCCACAAAGTCGGGTGCTTTGCTGCCATGTGCCTGATCATGCTGGTGGTGGTCAGGCTGGTAGTTTTGTCACCCCTGCTGATTCTGGCATGGCAGGTGGTACAAATGGCCTCTTGGGGGTTATCAGCAGAGTCTTTAAAAAACTTCCAGACTCCGGAAGACCTACAGGTTGTACTTGCAACGTCCCTCGTGTTGGTGTTACGGGGAACTGTTGCCTGCCTTCTGTGTGCGGCCATCACACTGCTTCTTCCTGCCTGTTGGGGTACTCTGCCTCCCTCACCCTGTGTGCCACTGGCCTCGCTCTGCATGTCCTCCTGCCACGTTGGGTCAGTTACTAGATCATCCACCACCTCCTCCTCTTCCACTTGCACACCATGATCCTCCTCCTCACTTCCTGGCAATGGTGTCTCACCATTATCCCCCTCTTGTGACAAATTGCCAGCGTCGACTTCCTGTGGCTGTGGCAGTTCAAATATTTGGGCATCGCTACATGGGATCTCCTCTTCCACCACTTCAAGCGGAGCAGGCGAGGGGCACAAATCTGGAAATGGACCAGTGAACAGCTCTTCAGAGTGTCCAAGTGTGGGATCAGTTGCTGTCTGACGACACTCGGCATGGTGGGAGGAAGGAGCATCAGGGTGAGGAGGAGTATGCGGTGGAAACTCAAGGCTACTAAGATTTGACCGTGTGGAAGACAGACCGGAGGTGGTGGTGCCCAGATAACTGGAAGTATTATCTGCTATCCAATTAATAACCTGTTCACACTGATCAGTTCACAATACTGGTGTTGTTCTGTGCTTCCCTGGTAAATCGGTCAAGAAGTGGGAGTGAGATGTGGCTGTTGGTTGTGGCACATTTTCACCTTGGCCACGGCCCCGTCCTCTGCACTCACAATCACCAGAACGTCCGGTTCCACGTCCCTTACCATGCGCCTTGCCCATTGTAAAGGAAATAAAATATCTTACACTCGCAATATCAATGGAAAAAGGGTAATAAAAAGTAGATTAGATCCGTGGAAGAGGAAAACCACAGTTCTATTTCTCTGGCCTACACCCGACTAATTTAAACAATCTAAACAATCAGGGAGAAACTATTACTGTTTTTCTTTATAAAAAAAAATACCAAAAGCTGAATAATACAGATTTTTTACCGTGGAATGGCAAAACCACAGTTATTGTTTACTGGGGTATAACAGACAATTTTAAATAGATGTATTTGCGGCTGAACAGTGAGAGCGACACACACAAACTGTTTTTTTTAAGGCAAAAATGGCCCAAAGGTGGATAATACAGAGGATTGAACTGTGGAACTGCCAAACCACACTTCTATTTATCTGGCCTTCACCAGACTAATTTAAACAGATATATTTGTGTCTGAACAATCAGGAGCCACTATTACTGTTTTTCTTTACGGAAAAAATACCAAAAGCTGGATAATAGAGATTTTTTACTGTGGGAGGCAAAAACACAGTTATAATTTACTGGTGTATACCAGACTCTTTTAAACAGATATATTGGTGTCTGAACAATCAGGAGACACTATTACTGTTTTTCTTTACGGAAAAAATACCAAAAGCTGGATAATAGAGATTTTTTAATGTGGAACGGCAAAACCACAGTTATAATTTACTGGTGTATACCAGACTCTTTTAAACAGATATATTGGTGTCTGAACAATCAGGAGACAATATTACTGTTTTTCTTTATGGAAAAAATACTAAAAGCTGGATAATAGAGATTTTTTAATGTGGAACGGCAAAACTACAGTTTTAATTTACTAGTGTATACCATACTCTTTCAAACAGATATATTGGTGTCTGAACAATCAGGAGACACTATTACTGTTTTTCTTTACGGCAAAAAATGCCAAAAGCAGGATAATACAGAGATTTGACTGGTGGAACTGCAAAACCACACTTCTATATCTCTGGCCTGCACCAGACTATTTTCAACAGATATATTTGTGTCTGAACAATCAGGAGACACTATTACGGCTTTTCTGTACAGCAAAAAATGGCAAAAGCAGCACAATACAGAGATTTGACCCGTGGAACTGCAAAACCACACTTCTATTTCTTGGGCCTACACCAGACTATTTTCAATACATATATTTGTGTTTGAACAATAAGGGAGACACTATTACTGATTTTCTTTATGGCAAAAAATGGTAAAAGCAGGATAATACTGAGATTTGACCCGTGGAACTGCAAAACCACACTTCTATTTCTCGGGCCTACACCAGACTATTTTCAACAGATATCTTGGTGTCTGAACAATCAGGAGACACTATTACTGTTTTTCTTTATGGAAAAAATATCAAAAGCTGGATAATAGAGAGTTTTACCGTGGGAAGGCAAAACCACAGTTATAATGTACTGGTGTATACCAGACTCTTTTAAACAGATATATTAGTGTCTGAACAATCAGCAGACACTATTACTGTTTTTCTTTACGGCAAAAAATACCAAAAGCAGGATAATACAGAGATTTGACTCGTGGAACTACAAAACCACACTTCTATATCTCGGGCCTACACCAGACTATTTTCAACAGATATATTTGTGTCTGAACAATCAGGAGACACTATTATGGTTTTTCTTTACGGCAAAAAATGGCAAAAGCAGAACAATACAGAAATTTGAGCCGTGGAACTACAAAACCACACTTCTATTTCTTGGACCTACACCAGACTATTTTCAACAGATATATTTGTGTCTGAACAATCAGGGAGACACTATTACAGTTTTTTTTACGGCAAAAAATGACAAAAGCAGGATAATAGAGATTTTTTACAGTGGCATGGCAAAACCACAATTTTAATTTACTGGTGTATACCAGACTCTTTTAAACAGATATTTTGGTGTCTGAACAATCAGGAGACACTATTACTGTTTTTCTTTATGGAAAAAATATCAAAAGCTGGACAATAGAGAGTTTTACCGTGGGAAGGCAAAACCACAGTTATAATGTACTGGTGTATACCAGACTCTTTTAAACAGATATATTAGTGTCTGAACAATCAGCAGACACTATTACTGTTTTACTTTACGGCAAAAAATACCAAAAGCAGGATAATACAGAGATTTGACTCGTGGAACTGCAAAATCACACTTCTATATCTCGGGCCTACACCAGACTAATTTCAACAGATATATTTGTGTCTGAACAATCAGGAGACACTATTACTGTTTTCATTTACGGCAAAAAATGGCAAAAGCAGGACAATACAGAGATTTGACCCGTGGAACTGCAACTGCAAAACAACACTTCTATTTCTCTGGCCTACACCAGACTATTTTCAACAGATATATTTGTGTCTGAACAATCAGGGAGACACGATTACAGGTTTTTTTTACAGCAAAAAATGACAAAAGCAGGATAATAGAGATTTTTTACCGTGGAAGGCAGAACCACAGTTATAATGTACTGGTGTATACCAGACTCTTTTAAACAGATATATTGGTGTCTGAACAATCAGGAGACACTATTACTGTTTTTCTTTACGGCAAAAAATGCCAAAAGCAGGATAATACAGAGATTTGACCCGTGGAACTGCAAAACCACACTTCTATTTCTCGGGCCTACAACAGACTATGTTCAACAGATTTATTTCTGTCTGAACAATCAGGAGAAACTATTACTGTTTTTCTTTATGGCAAAAAATGGCAAAAGCAGGATAATACAGAGATTTGACCCGTGGTACTGCAGAACCACACTTTTATTTCATGGGCCTACACCAGACTATTTTCAACAGATATATTTGTGTCTGAACAATAAGGGAGACACTATTACAGTTTTTTTTTACGGCAAAAAATGACAAAAGCAGGATAATAGAGATTTTTTACTGTGGAACTGCAAAACCACAGTTCTATTTCTCGGGCCTACACCAGACTATTTTCGACAGATATATTGGTGTCTGAACAATCAGGAGACACTATTACTGTTTTTCTTTATGGAAAAAATATCAAAAGCTGGATAATAGAGAGTTTTACCGTGGGAAGGCAAAACAACAGTTATAATGTACTGGTGTATACCAGACTCTTTTAAACAGATATATTAGTGTCTGAACAATCAGCAGACACTATTACTGATTTTCTTTATGGCAAAAAATACCAAAAGCAGGATAATACAGAGATTTGACTCATGGAACTGCAAAACCACACTTCTATATCTCGGGCCTACAAAAGACTATTTTCAACAGATATATTTGTATCTGAACAATCAGGACACACTATTACTGTTTTTCTTTATGGCAAAAAATGGCAAAAGCAGGATAATACAGAGATTTGACCCGTGGTACTGCAGAACAACACTTCTATTTCTCGGGCATACAATAGGCAATTTTGAACAGATATATTTGTGTCTGAACAATCAGGGACACACTATTACAGTTTTATTTTTACGGCAAAAAATGACAAAAGCAGGATAATAGAGATTTTTTACAGTGGAATGGCAAAACCACAGTTAAAATTTACTGGTGTATACCAGACTCTTTTAAACAGATATATTGGTGTCTGAACAATCAGGAGACACTATTACTGTTTTTCTTTACGGAAAAAATACCTAAAGCTAGATAATAGAGATTTTTTACTGTGGATGGCAAAACCACATTTATAATTTACTGGTGTATACCAGACTCTTTTAAACAGATATATTGGTGTCTGAACAATCAGGTGACACTATTACTGTATTTCTTTATGTCAAAAAATGCCAAAAGCAGAATAATACAGAGATTTGACCCATGGAACTGCAAAACCACAGTTCTATTTCTCGGGCCTGCACCAGACTTTTTTCAACAGATATATTTGTGTCTGAACAATCAGGGAGACACTATTACTGATTTTCTTTAAGGCAAAAAATGGCAAAAGCAGGATAATACTGAGATTTGACCCGTGGAACTGCAAAACCACACTTCTATTTCTCGGGCCTACACCAGATTATTTTAAAGAGATATATTGGTGTCTGAACAATCAGGAGACACCATTACTGTTTTTCTTTATGGAAAAAATATCAAAAGCTGGATAATAGAGAGTTTTACCGTGGGAAGGCAAAACCACAGTTATAATGTACTGGTGTATACCAGACTCTTTTAAACAGATATATTAGTGTCTGAACAATCAGTAGACACTATTACTGTTTTTCTTTACGGCAAAAAATACCAAAAGCAGGATAATACAGAGATTTGACTGGTGGAACTGCAAAACCACACTTCTATATCTCTGGCCTGCACCAGACTATTTTCAACAGATATATTTGTGTCTGAACAATCAGGAGACACTATTACGACTTTTCTTTACAGCAAAAAATGGCAAAAGCAGCACAATAGAGAGATTTGACCCGTGGTACTGCAAAACCACACTTCTATTTCTTGGGCCTACACCAGACTATTTTCAATACATATATTTGTGTCTGAACAATAAGGGAGACACTATTACTGATTTTCTTTATGGCAAAAAATGGCAAAAGCAGGATAATACTGAGATTTGACCCGTGGAACTGCAAAACCACACTTCTATTTCTCGGGCCTACACCAGACTATTTTCAACAGATATCGTGGTGTCTGAACAATCAGGAGACACTATTACTGTTTTTCTTTATGGAAAAAATATCAAAAGCTGGATAATAGAGAGTTTTACCGTGGGAAGGCAAAACCACAGTTATAATGTACTGGTGTATACCAGACTCTTTTAAACAGATATATTAGTGTCTGAACAATCAGCAGACACTATTACTGTTTTTCTTTACGGCAAAAAATACCAAAAGCAGGATAATACAGAGATTTGACTCGTGGAACTGCAAAACCACACTTCTATATCTCGGGCCTACACCAGACTATTTTCAACAGATATATTTGTGTCTGAACAATCAGGAGACACTATTACTGTTTTTATTTATGGCAAAAAATGGCAAAAGCAGGATAATACTGAGATTTGACCCCTGGAACTGCAAAACCACACTTCTATTTCTCGGGCCTACACCAGACTATTTTCAAGAGATATATTGGTGTCTGAACAATCAGGAGACACTATTACTGTTTTTCTTCATGGAAAAAATATCAAAAGCAGGATAATAGAGATTTTTTACCGTGGAACGGCAAAACCACAGTTATAATTTACTGGTGTATACCAGACTCTTTTAAACAGATATATTGGTGTCTGAACAATCAGGAGACACTATTACTGTTATTCTTTACGGCAAAAATGCCAAAAGCAGGATAATACAGAGATTTGACCCGTGGAACTGCAAAACCACACTTCTATTTCTCGGGCCTACACCAGACTATTTTCAACAGATATATTTGTATATGAACAATCAGGAGACATTACTACTGTTTTTCTCTACAGGAAAATATGGCAAAATTAGGATAATACAGAGATTTTTTACTGTGGACAGCAAAAACCACAGTTATAATTTACTGGTGTATACCAGACCTTTTTAAATGTATATATTTGCGGCTGAACAGTGAGCGACACACTCACACTGTTTTTTAGGTACAAATGGCCCAAAAGTGGATAATACAGAGGTTTGAAACGTGGAATTGCAAAATCGCACTTCTGTTTCTCTGGCCTACACAAGACTCATTTAAACAGATATATTTGTGTCTGAACAATCAGGGAGAGACTATTACTGTTTTTCTTTACGGAAAAAATACCAAAAGCTGGATAATAGAGATTTTTTAAGGTGGGACAGCAAAACCACAGTTATAATTTACTGGTGTATACCAGACTCTTTTAAACAGATATATTGTATGAACAATCAGGAGACACTATTACTGTTTTTCTTTACTGCAAAAAATACCAAAAGCAGGATAATACAGAAATTTGACCAGTGGAACTGCAAAACCACAGTTCTATTTCTCGATCATACACCAGACTATTTCAACAGATATATTTGTGTCTCAACAATCAGGGACACACTATTACAGTTTTTTTTTACGGCAAAAAATGACAAAACCAGGATAATAGAGATTTTTTACAGTGGAACGGCAAAACCACAGCTATAAATTACTAGTGTATACCAGATTCTTTTAAACAGATATATTGGTGTCTGAACAATCAGGAGACACTATTACTGTTTTTCTTTACGGAAAAAATACCAAAAGCTGGATAATAGAGATTTTTTACTGTGGGATGGCAAAACCACAGTTATAATTTACTGGTGTATACCAGACTCTTTCAAGCAGATATATTGGTGTCTGAACAATGAGGAGACACTTTTACTGTTTTTCTTTACGGCTAAAAATGGCAAAAGCAAGATAATACAGAGATTTTTTACGGTGGAACAACAAAACCACAGTTATAATTTACTGGTGTACCAGACTTTTTTAAACATATACATTTGCCGCTGAACAGTGAGCAACACACTCAAACTGGGTTTTTTTAGGTACAAATGGCCCAAAAGTGGATAATACAGAGGTTTGAACCGTGGAACTGCAAAACCACACTTCTGTTTCTCTGACCTACACCAGACTATTTTAAACAGATATATTTGTGTCTGAACAATCAGGAGACACTATTCCAGTTCTTTTTTTACGGCAAAAAATGCCAAAAGCAGGATAATAGAGATTTTTTACCGTGGAACAGCACAACCACAGTTATAATTTACTGGTGTATACCAGACTTTTTTCAATATATATATTTGCGGCTGAACAGTGAGCGACACACTCAAACTGTTTTTTTTTTAGGTATAAATTGCCCAAAAGTGGATAATACAGAGGTTTGGCCCGTGGAACTGTAAAACCACACTTCTCTTTCTCTGTCCTACACAAGACTATTTTAAACAGATATATGTGTGTCTGAACAATCAGGAGACACTATTACTGCTTTTCTTTACGACAAAAAATGGCAAAAGCAGGATAACAGAGGTTTGAATAGTGGAACTGCAAAACCACACTTCTGTTTCTCTGGCCTACACCAGACTATTTTAAACAGAAATATTTGTGTCTGAACAATCAGGTAGACACTATTACTGTTTTTCTTTACGGAAAAAATACCAAAAGCTGGATAGTAAAGATTTTTTACCTTGGGATGGGAAAACCACAGTTATAAATTACTAGTGTATACCAGACTCTTTTAAACAGATATATTGGTGTCTGAACAATCAGGAGACACTATTACTGTTTTTCTTTACGCAAAAAATACCAAAAGCTGGATAATAGAGATTTTTTACTGTGGGATGGCAAAACCACAGTTATAATTTACTGGTGTATACCAGACTCTTTCAACCAGATATATTGGTGTCTGAACAATGAGGAGACACTTTTACTGTTTTTCTTTACGGCTAAAAATGGCAAAAGCAAGATAATACAGAGATTTTTTACGGTGGAACAACAAAACCACAGTTATAATTTATTGGTGTATACCAGACTTTTTTAAACATATATATTTGCGGCTGAACAGTGAGCAACACACTCAAACTGTTTTTTTTTTAGGTACAAATGGCCCAAAAGTGGATAATACAGAGATTTGAACCGTGGAACTGCAAAACCACACTTCTGTTTCTCTGGCCTACACCAGACTATTTTAAACAGATATATTTGTGTCTGAACAATCAGGAGGCACTATTACTGCTTTTCTTTATGACAAAAAATGGCAAAAGCAGGATAACAGAGGTTTGAACAGTGGAACTCCAAAACAACACTTCTCTTTCTCTGGCCTACACCAGACTATTTTAAACAGAAATATTTGTGTCTGAACAATCAGGGAGACACTATTACTGTTTTTCTTTACAGAAAAAATGCCAAAAGCTGGATAGTAAAGATTTTTTACCATGGGACGGCAAAACCACAGTTATAATTTACTGGTGTATATCAGATTCTTTTAAACAGATATATTGGTGTCTGAACAATCAGGAGACACTATTACTGTTTTTCTTTATGGCTACGAATGGCAAAAGCAGGATAATACAGAGATTTGACCCGTGGAACAGCAAAACCACAGTTCTATTTCTCGGGCCTACACCAGACTATTTTCAACAGATATATTTGTGTCTGAACAATCAGGAGACATTATTACTGTTTTTCTTTACGGAAAAATATGGCAAAAGCAGGATAATACTAAGATTTTTTACTGTGGAACTGCAAAACCACAGTTATAATTTACTGGTGTATAGCAGACTTTTTTTAAGATATATATTTGCGGCTGAACAGTGAGCGACACACTCAAACTGGGTTTTTTTTAGGTATAAATGGCCCAAAAGTGGATAATACAGAGGTTTGAACCATGGAACTGCAAAACCACACTTCTGTTTCTCTGGCCTACACCAGACTATTTTAAACAGATATATTTGTGTCTGAACAATCAGGAGACACTATTCCAGTTCTTTTTTTACGGCAAAAAATGCCAAAAGCAGGATAATAGAGATTTTTTACCGTGGAACAGCACAACCATAGTTATAATTTACTGGTGTATACCAGACTTTTTTCAATATATATATTTGCGGCTGAACAGTGAGCGACACACTCAAACTGTTTTTTTTTTAGGTATAAATTGCCCAAAAGTGGAAAATACAGAGGTTTGGCCCGTGGAACTGTAAAACCACACTTCTCTTTCTCTGTCCTACACAAGACTAATTTAAACAGATATATGTGTGTCTGAACAATCAGGAGACACTATTACTGCTTTTCTTTACGACAAAAAATGGCCAAGCAGGATAACAGAGGTTTGAATAGTGGAACTGCAAAACCACACTTCTGTTTCTCTGGCCTACACCAGACTATTTTAAACAGAAATATTTGTGTCTGAACAATCAGGGAGACACTATTACTGTTTTTCTTTACGGAAAAAATACCAAAAGCTGGATAGTAAAGATTTTTTACCTTGGGATGGCAAAACCACAGTTATAATTTACTGGTGTATATCAGACTATTTTAAACAGATATATTGGTGTCTGAACAATCAGGAGACACTATTACTGTTTTTCTTTATGGCTACAAACGGCAAAAGCAGGATAATACAGAGATTTTTTACCGTGGAACAGCACAACCACAGTTATAATTTACTGGTGTATACCAGACTTTTTTCAATATATATATTTGCGGATGAACAGTGAGCGAGACACTCAAACTTTTTTTTTTTAGGTATAAATGGCTCAAAAGTGGATAATACAGAGGTTTGAACCGTGGAACTGCAAAACCACACATCTCTTACTCTGTCCTACACAAGACTATTTTAAACAGATATATGTGTGTCTGAATAATCAGGAGACACTATTACTGTTTTTCTTTATGACAAAAAATGGCAAAAGCAGGATAAAAGAGGTTTGAACAGTGGAACTGCAAAACCCCACTTCTGTTTCTCTGGCCTACACCAGACTACTTTAAATAGAAATATTTGTGTCTGAACAATCAGGGAGACACTATTACTGTTTTTTGTATGGAAAAAATACCAAAAGCTGGATAGTAAAGATTTTTTACCGTGGATCTGCAAAACCACACTTCTCTTTCTCTATCCTACACAAGACTATTTTAAACAGATATATTTGTGTCTGAACAATCAGGAGACACTATTACTGTTTTTCTTTATGGCAAAATATGGCAAAAGCAGGATAAAACAGAGATTTGACCCGTGGAACTGCTAAACCACACTTCTATTTCTCTGGCCTACACCAGACTATTTTAAACAGATATATTTGTGTCTGAACAATCAGTGAGACACTACTACTGTTTTTCTTTACGGAAAAAATACCAAAAGCTGGATAGTAAAGATTTTTTACCGTGGGACGGCAAAACCACAGTTATAATTTACTGGTGTATATCAGACTCTTTTAAACAGATGAATTAGTGTCTGAACAATCAGGAGATACTATTAGTTTTTTTCCTTTACGGAAAAAATAACAAAAGCTGGATAATAGAGATTTTTTACCGTGGAACGGCAAAACCACAGTTATAATTTACTGGTGTATACCAGACTCTTTAAACAGATATATTGGTGTCTGAACAATCAGGAGACACTATTACAGTTTTTCTTTACGACAAAAAATGGCAAAAGCAGGATAACAGAGGTTTGAACAGTGGAACTGCAAAACCACACTTCTGTTTCTCTGGCCTACACCAGACTATTTTAAACAGAAATATTTGTGTCTGAACAATCAGGGAGACACTATTACTGTTTTTCTTTACGGAAAAAATACCAAAAGCTGGATAGTAAAGATTTTTTACCGTGGAACTGCAAAACCCCACTTCTCTTTCTCTGTCCTATACAAGACTATTTTAAACAGATATATTTGTGTCTGAACAATCAGGAGACACTATTACTGTTTTTCTTTATGGCAAAATATGGCAAAAGCAGGATAATACAGAGATTTGACCCGTGGAACTGCTAAACCACACTTCTATTTCTCTGGCCTACACCAGACTATTTTAAACAGATATCTTTGTGTCTGAACAATCAGGAGACCCTATTACTGTTTTTCTTTACGGAAAAAATACCAAAAGCTGGATAATAAAGATTTTTTACCGTGGGACGGCAAAACCACAGTTATAATTTACTGGTGTATACCAGACTCTTTTAAACAGATATATTGGTGTCTGAACAAGCAGGAGACACTATTACTGTTTTTCTTTACGGCTAAAAATGGTAAAAGCAAGATAATACAGAGATTTTTTACGGTGGAACAACAAAACCACAGTTATAATTTACTGGTGTATACCAGACTTTTTTAAACATATATATTTGCGGCTGAACAGTGAGCAACACACTCAAACTGGTTTTTTTTAGGTACAAATGGCCCAAAAGTGGATAATACAGAGGTTTGGCCCGTGGAACTGTAAAACCACACTTCTCTTTCTCTGTCCTACACAAGACTAATTTAAACAGATATATGTGTGTCTGAACAATCAGGAGACACTATTACTGCTTTTCTTTACGACAAAAAATGGCAAAAGCAGGATAACAGAGGTTTGAATAGTGGAACTGCAAAACCACACTTCTGTTTCTCTGGCCTACACCAGACTATTTTAAACAGAAATATGTGTGTCTGAACAATCAGGGAGACCCTATTACTGTTTTTCTTTACGGAAAAAATACCAAAAGCTGGATAATAAAGATTTTTTACCGTGGGACGGCAAAACCACAGTTAAAATTTACTGGTGTATACCAGAATCTTTTAAACAGATATATTGGTGTCAGAACAATCAGGAGACACTATTAATGTTTTTCTTTATGGAAAAAATACCAAAAGCTGGATAATAGAGATTTTTTACCATGAAACAGCAAAGCCATAGTTATAATTTACTGGTGTATACCAGACTCTTTTAAACAGATACAGTTATATGAAAAAGTTTGGGCACCCCTATTAATCTTAAGCTTAATGTTTTATAAAAATTGGTGTTTTTGCAACAGCTATTTCAGTTTGATATATGTAATAACTGTTGGGCACAGTAATGTTTCTGCCTTGAAATGAGGTTTATTGTACTAACAGAAAATGTGCAATCTGCATTCAAACAAAATTTGACAGGTGCATAAGTATGGGCACCTCACCAGAAAAGTGACATTAATATTTAGTAGATCCTCCTTTTGCAAAAATAACAGCCTCTAGTCGCTTCCTGTAGCTTTTAATGAGTTCCTAGATCCTGGATGAAGGTATGTTTGACCATTCCTCTTTACAAAACAATTCCAGTTCAGTTAAGTTTGATGGTCGTCGAGCATGGACAGCCCTCTTCAAATGATCCCACAGATGTTCAATGATATTCAGGTCTGGGGACTGGGATGGCCATTCCATAACATTGTAATCGCTCCTCTGCATGAATGCCTGAGTAGATTTGGAGCGGTGTTTTGGATCATTGTCTTGCTGAAAGATCCATCCCCTGCTTAACTTCAACTTAATCACTGATTCTTGAACATTATTGTCAAGAATCTGCTGATACTGAGTGGAATCCATGCGCCCCTCAACTTTAACAAGATTCCCGGTGCCGGCATTGGCCACACAGCCCCAAAGCATGATGGAACCTCCACCAAATTTTACTGTGGGTAGCAAGTGTTTTTCTTGGAATGCTGTGTTTTTTTGCCGCCATGCATAACGCCTTTTTGTATGACCAAACAACTCAATCTTGGTTTCATCAGTCCACAGGACCTTCTTCCAAAAAGAAATTGGCTTCTCCAAATGTGCTTTTGCATACCTCAGCCGACTCTGTTTGTGGCGTGCTTGCAGAAACGGCTTCTTTCGCATCACTCTCCCATACAGCTTCTCCTTGTGCAAAGTGCGTTGTATAGTTGACCGATGCACAGTGACACCATCTGCAGCAAGTTGATGCTGCAGCTCTCTGGAGGTGGTCTGAGGATTGTCCTTGACTGATCTCACCATTCTACTTCTCTGCCTTTCTGATGTTTTTCTTGGCCTGCCACTTCTGGCCTTAGCAAGAACTGTCCCTGTGTTCTTCCATTTCCTTACTATGTTCCTCACAGTGGAAACTGACAGGTTAAATCTCTGAGACAGCTTTTTGTATCCTTCCCCTGAACAACTATGTTGAATAATCTTTGTTTTCAGATCATTTGACAGTTGTTTTGAGGAGCCCATGATGCCACTCTTCAGAGGAGATTCAAACAGGAGAACAACTTGCAAGTGGCCACTTTAAGTAGCTTTTCTCATGATTGCATACACCTGGCAATGAAGTTCAAAGCTCAATGAGGTTACAAAAACAAAAAGAGTGCTTTAGTAAGTCAGTAAAAAATAGGTAGGAGTATTTAAAACAAGAAAATGATAAGGGTGCCCATACTTATGCACCTGTCAAATTTTGTTTGAATGCAGATTGCACATTTTCTGTTAGTACAATAAACCTCATTTCAAGGCAGAAACATTACTGTGTGCAACAGTTATTACATATATCAAACTGAAATAGCTGTTGCAAAAACACCAAATTTTATAAAATACTAAGCTTAAGATTAATAGGGGTGCCCAAACTTTTTCATATAACTGTATATTGGTGTCTGAACAAGCAGGAGACACTATTACTGTTTTTCTTTACGGCTAAAAATGGCAAAAGCAGGATAATACAGAGATTTTTTACTCTGGAACAGCAAAACCACAGTTAAAATTTACTGGTGTATACAAGACTTTTTTAAATATATATATTTGCGACTGAACAGTGAGCGAGACACTCAAACTGCTTTTTTTAAGGTAAAAATGGCCCAAAATTGGATAATACAGAGGTTTGAACCGTGGAACTGCAAAACCACACTTCTGTTTCTCTGGCCTACACCAGACTATTTTAAACAGATATATTTGTGTCTGAACAATCAGGGAGACACTATTACAGTTTTTTTTACGGCAAAAAATGCCAAAAGCAGGATAATAGAGAATTTTTACAGTGGAACAGCACAACCACAGTTATAATTTACTGGTGTATAACAAACTTTTTTCAATATATATATTTGCGGCTGAACTGTGAGCGACACACTCAAACTGTTTTTTTTTTTAGGTACAAATAACCCAAAAGAGGATAATACAGAGGTTTGAACCGTGGAACTGCAAAACCACACTTCTGTTTCTCTGGCCTACACCAGACTATTTTAAACAGATATATTTGTGGCTGAACAATCAGGGAGACACTATTGCTGTTTTTCTTTAAGGAAAAAATACCAAAAGCTGGGTAATAGAGATTTTTAAACGTGGAATGGCAAAACCACAGTTATCATTTACTGTTGTATACCAGACTATTTTAAACAGATATATTTGTGTCTGAACAATCAGGAGACACTATTACTGTTTTTCTTTACGGCAAACAATGCCAAAAGCAGGATAATACAGAGATTTGACCCGTGGAACGGCAAAACCACAGTTCTATTTCTCGGGCCTACACCAGACTATTTTCAACAGATATATTTGTGTCTGAACAATCAGGAGACACTATTACTGTTTTTCTTTACGGCAAAAGATGGCAAAAGCAGGATAATAGTAAGATTTTTTACTGTGGAACAGCAAAACCACAGTTATAATTTCCTGGTGTATATCAGACTCTTTTAAACAGATATATTGGTGTCTGAACAATCAGGAGATACTATTACTTTTTGTCTTTATGGAAAAAATAACAAAAGCTGGATAATAGAGATCTTTTACCGTGGAACGGCAAAACCACAGTTATAATTTACTGGTGTATACCAGACTTTTTTAAATATATATATTTGCGGCTGAACAGTGAGGGACACACTCAAACTGGTTTTTTTTAGGTAGAAATGGCCCAAAAGTGGATAATACAGAGGTTTGGACCATGGAACTGTAAAACCACACTTCTGTATCTCTGGCCTACACCAGACTATTTTAAACAGATATATTTGTGTCTGAACAATCAGGAGACACTATTACTGTTTTTCTTTATGGCAAAATATGGCAAAAGCAGGATAATATAGAGATTTGACCCGTGGAACTGCGAAACCACACTTCTATTTCTCGGGCCTACATCAGACTATTTTAAACAGATATATTTGTGTCTGAACAATCAGGAGACACTATTACTGTTTTTCTTTACGGAAAAAATACCAAAAGCTGGATAATAAAGATTTTTTACCGTGGGACGGCAAAACCACAGTTATCATTTACTGGTGTATATCAGATTCTTTTAAACAGATATATTGGTGTCTGAACAATCAGGAGACACTATTACTGTTTTTCTTTACGGCTAAAAATGGCAAAAGCAGGATAATACAGAGATTTTTTACTCTGGAACAGCAAAGCCACCGTTAAAATTTACTAGTGTATACCAGACTTTTTTAAATATATATATTTGCGGCTGAACAGTGAGCAAGACACTCAAACTGCTTTTTTTTAAGGTAAAAATGGCCCAAAAGTGGATAACACAGAGGTTTGAACCGTAGAACTGCAAAACCACACTTCTATTTCTCTGGCCTACACCAGACTATTTTAAACAGATATATTTTTGTCTCAACAATCAGGGAGACACTATTACAGTTTTTTTTTACGGCAAAAAATGCCAAAAGCAGGATAATAGAGATTTTTTACCGTGGAACAGCACAACCACAGTAATAATTTACTGGTGTATAACAAACTTTTTTCAATATATATATTTGCGGCTTAACAGTGAGCGACACACTCAAACTGGTTTTTTTTTTAGGTACAAATAACCCAAAAGAGGATAATACAGAGGTTTGAACCGTGGAACTGTAAAACCACACTTCTATTTCTCGGGCCTACACCAGACTATTTTAAACAGATATATTGGTGTCTGAACAATCAGGAGAAACTATTACTGTTTTTCTTTACGGAAAAAATACCAAAAGCTGGATAATAAAGATTTTTTACCGTGGGACGGCAAAACCACAGTTATAATTTACTGGTGTATATCAGATTCTTTTAAACAGATATATTGGTGTCTGAACAATCAGGAGACACTATTACTGTTTTTCTTTACGGAAAAAATACCAAAAGCTGGATAATACAGAGATTTTTGCGGTGGAACAGCAGAACCACCGTTATAATTTACTGGTGCATACCAGACTTTTTTAAACATATACAGTACAGACCAAAAGTTTGGACACAGCTTCTCATTTAAAGATTTTTCTGTATTTTCATGTCTATGAAAATTGTACATTCACACTGAAGGCATCAAAACTATGAATTAGCACATGTGGAATTATATACTTAACAAAAAATTGTGAAACAATTGAAAATATGTCTTATATTCTAGGTTCTTCAAAGTAGCCACCTTTTGCTTTGATGACTGCTTTGCACACTCTTGGCATTCTCTTGATGAGCTTCAAGAGGTAGTCACTGGAAATGGTCTTCCAACAATCTGGAAGGAGTTCCCAGAGATGCTTAGCACTTGTTGGCCCTTTTACCTTCATTCTGCGGTCCAGCTCACCCCAAACCATCTCGATTGGGTTCAGGTCTGGTGACTGTGGAGGCCAGGTCATGTGGCGTAGCACCCCATCACTCTCCTTCTTGGTCAAATAGCTCTTACACAGCTTGAAGGTGTGTTTGGGGTCATTGTCCTGATGAAAAATAAATGATGATCCAACTAAACGCAAACCGGATGGAATAGCATACCGCTGCAAGATGCTGTGGTAGCCATGCTGGTTCAGTATGACTTCAATTTTGAATAAATCCCCAACAGTGTCACCAGCAAAGCACCCCCACACCATCACACCATCACACCATCACACCTCCTCCTCCATGCTTTACGGTGGGAACCAGGCATGTAGAGTCCATCCGTTCACCTTTTCTGCATCGCACAAAGACACGGTGGTTGGAACCAAAGATCTCAAATTTGGACTCATCAGACCAAAGCACAGATTTCCACTGGTCTAATGTCCATTCCTTGTGTTCTTTAGCCCAAACAAATCTCTTCTGCTTGTTGAGTGTCCTTAGCAGTGGTTTCCTAGCAGCTATTTTACCATGAAGGCCTGCTGCACAAAGTCTCCTCTTAACAGTTGTTGTAGAGATGTGTCTGCTGCTAGAACTCTGTGTGGCATTGACCTGGTCTCTAATCTGAGCTGCTGTTAACCTGCCATTTCTGAGGCTGGTGACTCGGATAAACTTATACTCAGAAGCAGAGGTGACTCTTGGTCTTCCTTTCCTGGGGCGGTCGCCATGTGAGCCAGTTTCTTTGTAGCGCTTGATGGTTTTTGCAACTGCACTTGGGGACACTTTCAAAGTTTTCCCAATTTTTCGGACTGACTGACTTAATTTCTTAAAGTAATGATGGCCACTCGTTTTTCTTTACTTAGCTGCTTTTTTCTTGCCATAATACAAATTCTAACAGTCTATTCAGTAGGACTATCAGCTGTGTGTCCACCTGACGTCTACACAACACAACTGATGGTCCCAACCCCATTTATAAGGCAAGAAATCCCACTTATTAAACCTGACAGGGCACACCTGTGAAGTGAAGACCATTTCCGGTGACTAACTCTTGAAGCTCATCAAGAGAATGCCAAGAGTGTGCAAAGCAGTCATCAAAGCAAAAGGTGGCTACTTTGAAGAACCTAGAATATAAGACATATTTTCAATTGTTTCACACTTTTTTCTTAAGTATATAATTCCACATGTGTTAACTCATAGTTTTGATGCCTTCAGTGTGAATGTACAATTTTCATAGTCATGAAAATACAGAAAAATCTTTAAATGAGAAGGTGTGTCCAAACTTTTGTTCTGTACTGTATATTTGTGGCTGAACATTGAGCGACACACTCAAACTGTTTTTTTTTTAGGTACAAATGGCCCAAAAGTGGATAATACAGAGGTTTTAATTTTGGAACTGCAAAACCACACTTCTGTTTCTCTGGCCTACACCAGACTAATTTAAACAGATATATTTGTGTCTGAACAATCAGGGAGACACTATTACAGTTTTTTTTTACCCCAAAAAAATGCCAAAAGCAGGATGATAGAGATTTTTTACCGTGGAACAGCACAACCACAGTTATCATTTACTGGTGTATACCAGACTCTTTTAAACAGATATATTGGTGTCTGAACAATCAGGAGACTCTATTACTGATTTTCTTTACAGCAAAAAATGCCAAAAGCAGGATAATACAGAGATTTGACCCGTGGAACGGCAAAACCACAGTTCTACTTCTCGGGCCTACACCAGACTATTTTCAACACATATATTTGTGTCTGAAAAATCAGGAGACACTATTACTGTTTTTCTTTATGGCAAAATACAGCAAAAGCAGGATAATAGAGATTTTTTACTGTGGAATAGCAAAACCACAGTTATAATTTACTGGTGTATACCAAACTTTTTTTAAAAAAAAAAGGCTGCACAGTGAGCAACACACTCAAACTGATTTTTTTTAGGTTCAAATGGCCCAAAAGTGGATAATACAGAGGTTTGAACCGAAGAACTGCAAAACCACACTTCTCTTACTCTGTCCTACACAAGACTATTTAAAACAGATATATTTGTGTCTGAACAATTAGGGAGACACTATTACTGTTTTTTTTTACGGCAAAAAATGCCAAAAGCACAATCATAGAGATTTTTTAGCATGGAATAGCACAACCACAGTTATAAATTACTGGTGTATACCAGACTTTTTTCAATATATATATTTGCGGCTTAACAATGAGCGACATACTCAAACTGTTTTTTTTTAGGTACAAATGGCCCAAAAGTGGATAATACACAGGTTTGAACCGTGGAACTGCAAAATCACACTTCTATTTCTCGGGCCTACACCAGACTATTTTAAACAGATATATTTGTGTCTGAACAATCAGGGAGACACTATTACTGTTTTTCTTTAAGGAAAAAATACCAAAAGCTGAATAATAGAGATTTTTTAACGTGGAATGGCAAAACCACAGTTATAATTTACTTTTGTATATCAGACTCTTTTAAACAGATATATTGGTGTCTGAACAATGAGGAGATACTATTACTTTTTTTCTTTATGGAAAAAATACCAAAAGCTGGATAATAGAGATTTTTTAACGTGGAACGTGAAAACCACAGTTATAATTTACTGGTGTATACCAGACTCTTTTAAACAGATATATTGGTGTCTGAACAATCAGGAGACACTATTACTGTTTTTCTTTACGGCTACAAATGGCAAAAGCAGGATAATACAGAGATTTTTTTACCGTGGAACAGCACAACCAAAGTTATAATTTACTGGCATATACCAGACTTTTTTCAATATATATATTTGCGGCTGAACAGTGAGCGACACACTCAAACTGTTTTTTTTAGGTAAAAATGGCCCAAAAGTGGATAATATAGAGGTTTGAACCATGGACCTGCAAAACCACACTTTTGTTTCTCTGTCCTACACCAGACTATTTTAAACAGATATATTTGTGTCTGAACTGTCACAGACACACTTTTTTTTTTTTATTTTGAAGGAGGGGGACACTAAAAGGTTAATAAGACGGGTATTTGTACGGTGTGAAGGAGGGAAAAAAAAAAGAGGATTTAGATGAGAAAAAAAGGATTTTTCCTGGCCGCTAGGAACTGGAGCTGAGTCCAGAAATTTCAGCAACAGGAGCACACAGGACTGTAATGCAATGTTTTCTGCTTTAACCTTTGCGTCTCCTATACAGCCTGCCTGCCTGCCTGCCTGACATTTGGGATGGATATTAGTCCTGAGAAGGACTGTTTGTTTGATTTGGCAGCCTTTACAGACCCTAAACTAACTATTTCGCAGTATAAATCTCTCCCTAGCTCAGCAGTGCTTTCCCTACACTGGCTAATCCAGAGCGACTGTGTCCAAGATGGCGGAGCCCGGTTTTAAATACTCGAGGTGACGCTGTGCAGCCAGCCAATCAATGTAATGCCCGCAACCAACATGGCTGCGGCATTACAGTGACTGGCTGGCAATCCCTGCATGATCATTGGCTCTGTAAAGGTGCCAAACATGCAGGGCGGAGACCCAAGCTCCCGCCCGAGTAACCTGGAAATGCTCGGTGCTCGCCGAACATCCCGAGGGGTGTGTTGCTCGGGCGAGTACCGAGCAGTGTCGAGCATATTCGCTCAACACTACTACTGTGACCTCCACGTCTCTTCCACGGGGCATTTATATTGTCTTTTTATTCCAGTGCGACCTCCACCACTCTTCCAAGGGGCAAGAAAACCGTCTTGTTAAGCTACTGTGACCTACACGTCTCTTCCACGCAGCATTGATACTGTCTTTTTATTCCACTGCGACCTCCTCCACTCTTGCAAGGGGCATTGATATTGTCTTTTTATTCCACTGGAACCTCCACCACTCTTCCAAGGGGCATTAAAACCATCTTGTTAAGCTACTGTGGACTCCACGTCTCTTCCACGGGGCATTGATATTGTCTTTTTATACCACTGTAACCTCCACCACTTTTCCAAGGGGCATTAAAACCATTTTGTTAAGCTACTGTGACCTCACTTCTCTTCTAAGGGGCATTAAAACCATCTTGTTAAGCGATTCTGAAATCCACAGCTCTTCCAGATTGCATTGAAACCGTCTTCTCAAGCTACTGTGACCTCCACGTCTCTTCCACGGGGCATTGATATTGTCCATTTTATCCACTGCAACTTCAACCACTCTTCCAAGGGGCAATAAAACCATCTTGTTAAGCTACTGTGACCTCCACATCTCTTCCACGGAGCATTGATATTGTATTTTAATTCCACTGCGACCTCCTCCACTCTTCCAGGGGGCATTGATATTGTCTTTTGATTCCACTGCGATCTCCACCACTCTTCCAAGGGGCATTAAAACCATCTTGTTAAACCACTTTGAACTACACAGCTCTTCCAAGGGGCATTAAAAGCGTCTTGTTAAGCTACTGTGACCTCCACGTCTCTTCCACGGGGCAGTGATATTGTCTTTTTATTCCACTGCAACCTCCATCACTCTTCCAAGGGGCATTAAAACTGTCTTGATAAGCTACTGTAACCTCCACGTCTCTTCCACGGGACATTGATATTGTCTTTTTATTCCATTGCGACCATCACCACTTTTCCAAGGGACATTGATATTATCTTTTTATTCCACTGCGACCTCCACCACTCTTCCAAAGGGCACTGATATTGTCTTTTTATTCCACTGCAACCTCCACCATTCTTTCAAGGGGCACTAAAACCATATTATTAAGCTACTGTGACCTCGACGTCTCTTCCACAGGGCATTGATATTGTCTTTTTATTTCACTGTAACCACCACATCTCTTCCACTGGGCATTAAAACCGTCTTGTTAAGCTAATTTGACCTACACGTCTCTTCCAAGGGGCATTAAAACCATCTTGTTAAACCACTCTGAACTCCACAGCTCTCCCTCAGGGCAATAAAACCGTCTTGTTAAGCTACTGTGATCTCCACATCTTTTCCATGGGGCATTGATATTGTCTTTTTATTCTACTGTAACCTCCACCGCTCTTCCAAGGGGCATTAAAAGCCACTTGTTAAGCTACTTTGACCTCCATATCTCTTCCAAGGGGCATTAAAACCATCTTGTTAAAACACTCTGAACTCCACAGCTCTTCCAAGGGGCATTAAAACCGCCTTGTTAAGCTACTGTTATCTCCACGTCTCTTCCACGGGGTATTGATATTGTTTTTTATTCCACTGCAACCTCCACCACTCTTCCAAGGGGCATTGATATTGTCTTTTTTTTTCCACTGCGACCTCAACCACTCTTCCATGGGGCATTGATATTGTCTTTTTATTCCACTGCGACCTCCACCACTCTTCCAATGGGCATTAAAACAATCTTGTTTAGCTACTGTGACCTCCACGTCTCTTCCACAGGGCATTGATATTGTCTTTTTATTCCACTCTAACCTCCAACACTGTTCCAAGGTGCATTAAAACCATCTTCTTAAACAACTCTGAACTCCACTGCTCTTCCAAGGGCATTGAAACCGTCTTGTTAACCTATTGGGACCTCCTCGTCTTTTCTACTGGGCATTGATATTGTCTTATTATTCCACTGCGACCTCCACCACTATTCCAAGGGGCATTAAAGCCTTCTTGCTAAGCTACTGTGACCTCCATGTCTCTTCCAAGGGGCATTGATATTTTCTTTTTATTCCACTGCGACCTCCAACACTCTTACAAGGGGCATTAATATTGTCTTTTTATTCCACTGCGACCTCCACCACTCTTCCAAGGGGCATCAAAACCGTCTGGTTTAGCTACTGTGTCCTCCATGTCTCTTTCACGGGGCATTGATATTGTCTGTTTGTTCAACTGTAACCTACACCACTCTTCCAAGGGGCATTAAAACCATCTTGTAAAGCTACTGTGACCTCCTCGTCTCTTCCAAGAGGCATTAAAACTGTCTTGCTAAACCACTCTGAACTCCACAGCTCTTCAAAGGGGCATTAAATCCATCTTGTTAAGCTACTGTGACCTCCACGTCTCTTTCGCGGGGCATTGAAATTGTCTTTTTGTTTCACTGCAACCTCCACTATTCTTACAAGGGGCATTAAAACTGTCTTCTTAAGCTTCTGGGACCTGCACGTCTCTTCAGCGGGGCATTGATATTGTCTTTTTATTTCACTGCGACCTCCACCTCTCTTCCAAGGACATTGATATTGTCTATTTATTCCACTGCGGCCTCCACCACTCTTTCAAGGGGAATTAAAACCATCTTGTAAAGCTACAGTGACCTCCACGTCTCTTCCACGGGGCATTGATATTGTCTCTTTAATCCTCTGTAGACTCCACCACTATTCCAAGGGGCATTAAAACCATTTGGATAAGCTACAGTGACCTCCATGTTTCTTCTAAGGGGCATTAAAACCGTCTTGTTAAGCTACTGTGACCTCCATGTCTCTTCCACGGGGCATTGATATAGTTTTTTTATTCCACTGCGACTTCCACCACTCTTCCAAGGGGCATTAAACCATATTGTTAAGTAACTGTGGCCTCCTCGTCTCTTCCACGGGGCATTGATATTGTTCTTTGATTCCACTTCGACCTCCACCACTCTTCCAAGGGGCAATAAAGCCGTCTTTTTAAGCTACTGTGACCTTCACGTCTCTTCCACGGGTCATTGATATTGTCCTGTTATTCCACGGGAAACTCCACCACTCTTTCAAAGGGCATTAAAACTGTCTTGTTAAGCTACTGTGAGCTCCACGTCTCTTCCAAGGGGCATTAAAACCATCCTGTTAAGCTACTGTGATCTCCAAGTCTCTTCCACGGGGCATTCATATTGTCTTTTTGTTCCACTGCGACCTGCACTACTCTTCCAAAGTGCAATAAAACGTCTTGTTAGGCTACTGTGACCTCCACGTCTCTTCGATGGGGAAATTGATATTGTATTTTTATTCCACTACGACCTCCACCACTCTACCACGGGGCATTAAAACAGTCTTGTTAAGCTACTGTGACCTCCACATCTCTTCAAGGGGCATTGTTATTGTCCTTTTATTCCACTGCGACCTCCACCACTATGCCAAGGGGCATATATATTGTTTTTTTATTCCACTGCGACCTCCACCACTCTTCCAAGTGGCAATAAGACCGTCTTGTTAAGCTACTGTGACCTCCACATCTCTTTCACGGGCCATTGATATTGTTTTTTTATTCCACTGCGACCTCCACCACTATTCCAAGGGGTATTAAAACCGCGTTGTTAAGCTACTGTGACCTCCAAGTCTCTTCCAGGGGCATTGTTATTGTATTTTTATTCCACTGCGACGTCCCCCACTATGCCAAGCGGCACAGATATTGTTTTTTGATTCCACTGCGACCTCCACCACTCTTCCAAGTGGCATTACGACCGTCTTGTTAAGCTGCTGTGACCTCCACATCTCTTTCACGGGCCATTGATATTGTTTTTTTATTCCACTGCGACCTCCACCACTAATCCAAGGGGCATAAAAACTGTCTTGTTAACCTACTGTGACCTCCACGTCTTATCCACAGGGCATTGATGTTGTCTTTTTATTGCACTGCGACTTCCACCACTCTTCCAAGGGGCATTGATATTGTAATTTTATTCCACTGCAACCTCCACCACTCTTCCAAGGGGCATTGATATTGTCTTTTTATTCCATTGCAAGCTGAACCACTCCTCCAAGGGGCACTAAAACCATCTTGTTAAGCTACTGTGACCTCCACGTCACTTCCACGGGGCATTAATATTGTCTTTTTATTCCACTGTAACCTCCACCACTCTTCGAAGGAGCATTAAAACCGTCTTACTAAGCTACCGTCACCTCCACGTCTCTTCTAAGGATCATTAAAACCATCTTGTTAAACCACTCTGAACTCCACAGCTCTTCCAATATGGCATTGATATTGTCTTTTTATTCCACAGCGACCTCCACCATTCTTCCAAGGGGCATTAAAACTATATTGTTAAGCTACTGTGACCTCCATGTCTCTTCCACGGGGCATTGATAGTCTTTTTATTCCACTGCGACCTCCACCACTCTTCCAAGGGGCATTAAAACTATATTGTTAAGCTACTGTGACCTCCACATCTATTCCACAGGTCATTGATATTGTCTTTTTATTCCTCTGTAACCTCCAACAGTCTTCCAAGTGGCATTAAAACCATATTGTTAAGCTACTGTGACCTCCAAGTCTCTTCCAAGGGGCATTAAAACTGTCTTGTTAAGCTACTGTGACCTCCAATTGTCTTCCACGGGGCATTGATATGGTTCTTTTATTCCACTGCGACTTCCACCACTCTTCCAAGGGACATTAAACCGTTTTGTTAAGCTACTATGGCCTCCAGGTCTCTTCCACAGGGCATTGATATTGTCTTTTTATTCCACAGCGACCTTCACCTCTCTTCCAGGGGCAATAAAAACGTCTTGTTAAGCTAATGTGACCTCCAAGTGTCTTCCACAGGGCAATGATATTGTCTATTTATTCCACTGCGACCTTCACCACTCTTCCAAGGGGCATTGATATTGTCTTTTTATTCCACTGCGACCTCCAGCACTCTTCCAAATAGCAATAAAACCCTCTTGTTAAGCTACTGTAATTTCCATTTCTGTTCCACGGGGCATTGATATTGTCTTTTTATTCCACTGCAACCTCCATCACTCTTCCAAGGGGCATTAAAACTGTCTTGATAAGCTAATGTGACCTCCACGTCTCTTCCATGGGACATTGATATTGTCTTTTTATTCCACTGCGACCTCCACCACTTTTCCAAGGGACATTGATATTATCTTTTTATTCCACTGCGACCTCCACCACTCTTCCAAAGGGCACTGATATTGTCTTTTTATTCCACTGCAACCTCCACCATTCATTCAAGGGGCAGTAAAACCATATTATTAAGCTACTGTGACCTCGACGTCTCTTCCACAGGGCATTGATATTGTCTTTTTATTCCACTTTAACCACCACCTCTCTTCCACTGGGCATTAAAACAGTCTTGTTAAGCTAATGTGACCTACACGTCTCTTCCAAGGGGCATTAAAACCATCTTGTTAAACCACTCTGAACTCCACAGCTCTCCCATGGGGCAATAAAACCGTCTTGTTAAACTACTGTTACCTCCACGTCTCTACCACGGGGCATTGATATTGTCTTTTTTTTCCACTGCGACCTCCATCACTCTTACAAGGGCCATTAAAAACGTCTTGGTAAGCTACTGTGACCTCCAAATCTCTTCCACGGGGCATTGATATTGTCTTTTTATTCCACTGCGACCTCCACCACTCTTTCATGGGGCATTGATATTGTCTTTTTATTCCTCTGCGACCTCCACCACTCTTCCAAGGGGCATTAAAAATATGTTGTTAAGCTACTGTGATCTCCACATCTTTTCCATGGGGCATTGATATTGTCTTTTTATTCCACTGTAACCTCCACCACTCTTCCAAGGGGCATTAAAACCATCTTGTTAAGCTACTTTGACCTCCATGTCTCTTCCAAGGGTCATTAAAACCATCTTGTTAAAACACTCTGAACTCCACAGCTCTTACAAGGGGCAATAAAACCCTCTTGTTAAGCTACAGTGATCTCCACGTCTCTTCCACGGGGTATTGATATTGTTTTTTAACCCACTGCAACCTCCACCACTCTTCCAAGGGGCATTGATATTGTCTTTTTTTTTCCACTGCGACCTCAACCACTCTTCCATGGGGCATTGATATTGTCTTTTTATTCCACTGCGACCTCCACCACTGTTCCAAGGGGCATTAAAACCATTTTCTTAAACAACTCTAAACTCGACAGCTCTTCCAAGGGTATTGAAACCTTCTTGTTAACCTACCGGGACCTCCTAGTCTCTTCTACTGGGCATTGATATTGTCTTATTATTCCACTGCGACCTCCACCACTATTCCAAGGGGCATTAAAGCCTTCTTGCTAAGCTACTGTGACCTCCACGTCTCTTCCAAGCGGCATTGATATTTTCTTTTTATTCCACTGCGACCTCCACCACTCTTCCAAGGGGCATTGATATTGTCTTTTTATTCCACTGCGACCTCCACCACTCTTCCAAGGGGCATCAAAACAGTCTGGTTTAGCTCCTGTGTCCTCCATGTCTCTTTCACGGGGCATTGATATAGTCTGTTTATTCCACTGTAACATACACCTCTCTTCCAAGGGGCATTAAAACCATCTTGTTAAGTACTGTGTCCTCCACTTCTCTTCCAAGGGGCATTAAAACTGTCTTGTTAAACCACTCTGAATTCCACAGCTCTTCCAAGGGGCATTAAAACCATCTTGCAAAGCTACTGTGACCTCCACGTCTCTTCCTAGAGGCATGAAAACCGTCTTGTTAAACCACTCTGAACTCCACAGCTCTTCCAAGGGGCATTAAACCGTCTTGTTAAGCTACTGTGACCTCTAAGTCTTTAAAACGGGTCACTGATATTGTCTTTTTATTCCACTGCGACCTCCACCACTCTTCCAAGGGGCATTAAATCCATCTTGCTAAGCTACTGTGACCTCAATGTCTCTTTCGCGGGGCATTGGTATTATCTTTTTGTGTCACTGCAACCTCCACTACTCTTACAAGGGGCATTAAAACTGTCTTGTTAAGCTTCTGGGACCTGCACGTCTCTTCTTTGGGGCATTGATATTGTCTTTTTATTCCACTGCGACCTCCACCTCTCTTCCAAGGGCATTGATATTGTCTTTTTATTCCACTGCAACCTCCACCACTCTTTCAAGGGGCATTAAAACCGTTTGGATAAGCTACAGTGACCTCCATGTTTCTTCTAAGGGGCATTAAAACCGTCTTGTTAAGCTACTGTGACCTCCATGTCTCTTCTTCCACGGGGCATTGATATAGTTTTTTTTTTCCACTGTGACTTCCACCACTCTTCCAAGGGGCATTAAACCATCTTGTTAAGTTACTGTGGCCTCCTCGTCTCTTTCATGGGGCATTGATATTGTTCTTTTATTCCACTGCGACCTCCACCACTCTTCCACGGGGCAATAAAGCCGTCTTTTAAAGCCACCTTCACATTTCTTCCACGGGTTATTGATATTGTCCTGTTATTCCAAGGGAAACTCCACCCCTTTTCCAAAGGGCATTAAAACTGTCTTGTTAAGCTACTGTGACCTCCACGTCTCTTCCAAGGGTCATGAAAACCATCTCGTTAAACCACTCTGAACTCCACAGCTTTTCTAAGGGGCATTTAAACCATCTTGTTAAGCTACTGTGATCTCCAAGTCTCTTCCACGGGGCATTAATATTGTCTTTTTATTCCACTGCGAGCTGCACTACTCTTCCAAAGTGCAATAAAACATCTTGTTAGGCTACTGTGACCTACACGTCTCTTCGACAGGGGAAATTTATATTGTCTTTTTATTCCACTACGACCTCCACCACTCTACCAAGGGGCATTAAAACCGTCTTGTTAAGCTACTGTGACCTCCACGTCTCTTCAAGGGGCATTGTTATTGTCCTTTTATTCCACTGCGAGCTCCACCACTATGCCAAGGGGCATATATATTGTTTTTTTATTCCACTGCGACCTCCACCACTCTTCCAAGTGTCATTAAGACCGTCTTGTTAAGCTACTGTGACCTCCACATCTCTTTCATGGGCCATTGATATTGTCTTTTTATTCCACTGCGACCTCCACCACTATTCCAAGGGGCATTAAAACCATCTTGTTAAGCTACTGTGACCTCCAAGTCTCTTCCAGGGGCATTGTTATTGTCTTTTTATTCCACTGCGACCTCCACCACTATGCCAAGGGGCAAAGATATTGTTTTTTGATTCCACTGCGACCTCCACCACTCTTCCAAGTGGCATTAAGACCGTCTTATTAAGCTACTGTGACCTCCACATCTCTTTCACGGGCCATTGATATTGTTTTTTTATTCCACTGCGACCTCCACCACTATTCCAAGGGGCATAAAAACTGTCTTGTTAAGCTACTCTGAACTCCACGTCTTATCCACAGGACATTGATATTGTCTTTTTATTCCACTGTGACCTGAACCACTCTTCCAAGGGGCACTAAAACCATCTTGTTAAGCTACTGTGATCTCCACGTCACTTCCACGGGGCATTAATATTGTCTTTTTATTCCACTCTAACCTCCACCACTCTTCGAAGGAGCATTAAAACCGTCTTATTAAGCTACCGTGACCTCCACATCTCTTCCAAGGGTCATTAAAACCATCTTGTTAAACCACTCTGAACTCCACAGCTCTTCCAATGGGCATTGATATTGTCTTTTTATTCCACTGCGACCTCCACCAGTCTTCCAAGTGGCATTAAAACCATATTGTTAAGCTACTGTGACCTCCACGTCACTTCCAAGGGGCATTAAAACTGTCTTGCTAAGCTACTGTGACCAATTGTCTTCCACGGCGCATTGATATGGCTTTTTTATTCCACTGTGACTTCCACCACTCTTCCAAGGGACATTAAACCATCTTGTTAAGCTACTGTGGCATCCAGGTCTCTTCCACAGGGCATTGATATTGTCTTTTTATTCCACAGCGACCTCCACCTCTCTTCCAGGGGCAATAAAAATGTCTTGTTAAGCTACTTTGACCTCCAAGTGTCTTCGAAGGGGCATTCATATTGTCGTTTTATTCCACTGCGACCTCCATCATTCTTCCAAGGCGCATTGATATAGTCTTTTTATTCCACTGTCATCTCCACCACTCTTCCAAGGGGCATTGATATTGTCTTTTTATTCCACTGCGACCTCCAGCACTCTTCCAAGGGGCATTAAAACCGTCTTGTTAAGATACTGTGATTTCCATTTCTGTTCCACGGAGCATTGATATTGTCTTTTTATTCCACAGCGACCTCCACCACACTTGCAAGGGACATTGACATTGTCTTTTTATTCCACTGCGACCTCCACCAATCTTCCAAGGGGCATTAAAACCATCTTCTTAAGCTACTGTGACCTCCACGTTTCTTCCTCGGGACATTGATATTGTCTTTTTATACCGCTGTAACCTCCAGCACTCTTCCAAGGGGCACTAAAACCGTCTTGTTAAGCTACTGTGACCTCCACGTCTCTTCAACGGGGCATTGATATTGTCTTTTTATTCCACTGTAACCTACACCACTCTTCCACGGGGCATTAAAACCGTCTTGTTAAGCTGCTGTGACCTCCACGTTTCTTCCAAGGAGCATTAAAGCCATCTTGTTAAAACACTCTGAACTCCACAGCTCTTCCAAGGGGCATTAAATCCGTCTTTTTATGCTACTGTTACCTCCAAGTCTCTTTCACGGGGCATTGATATTGTCTTTTTATTCTACTGCGACCTCCACTACTCTTCCAAGGGCATTGATACTGTCTTTTTAATCCACTGTGACCTGCACCACTCTTCCAAGGGGCAGTAAACTGTCTAGTTGAGCTACTATGACCTCCACGTCTCTTCCAAGGGGCATTAAAACCGTCTTGTTAAACCACTCTGAACTCCACAGCTCTTCCAATAGGCATTAAAACCATCTTGTTAAGCTGCTGTTACCTCCAAGTCTCTTCCACGGAGCATTGATATTGTCTTTTTATTCTACTGCGACCTCCACCACTCTTCCAAGGGGCATTAAAAACGTCTTGTTAAGCTACTGTGACTTCCACATCCCTTCCACGGGGCATTGATATTGTCTTTTTATTCCACTGTGACCTCCACCACTCTTCTAAGGGGCATTATAACCATCTTGTCAAGCTACTGTGACCTTCACGTCTTTTCCAAGTGACAATTAAACCGTAATGTTAAACCACTGTGAACTGCAAAGCTCTTCCAAGGGGCATTAAAACCGTCTTGTTAAGCTACTTTGTCCTCTATATCTCATCGAAAGGACATTAAAACCGTCTTGTTAAACCACTCTGAACTCCACAGCTCTTCCAAGGGGCATTAAAACCGTCTTTTTAAGCTACTGTTACCTCCAAGTCTCTTTCACGGGGCATTGATATTGTCTTTTTATTCTACTGTGACCTCCACCACTCTTCCAAGGGCATTAATACTGTCTTTTTAATCCACTGTGACCTGCACCACTATTCCAAGGGGCAGTAAACTGTCTAGTTGAGCTACTATGACCTCCACGTCTCTTCCAAGGAGCATTAAAACCGTCTTGTTAAACCACTATGAACTCCAAAGTTCTTCCAAGGAGCATTAAAACTGTCTTGTAAAGCTACAGTGACCTCCACCTCTCTTCCAAGGGGCATTGATATTGTATTTTTATTCCACTGCAACCTCCACCACTCTTCCAAGGGCCATTAAAAACGTCTTGTTAAGCTGCAGTGAACTCCATGTCTCATCCAAGGGGAATTAAAACCGTCTTGTTAAACCACTCTGCACTCCACAGCTCTATCAAGGGGCATTAAAACAGTCTAGTTAAGCTACTGTGACCTCCACTTCTCTTTCAAGGGGCATTGATATTGTCTTTTTATTCCACTGCGACCTTCACCACTCTTCCAAAGGGCATTAAAACCGTCTTTTTAAGCTACTGTGAACTCCACGTCTCTTCCATGGGGCATTGATATTTTCTTCTTATTCCACTGTAACCTTCACCATTCTTCCAAGGGGCATTAAAAACGTCTTGTTAAGCTACTGTGACCTACATTTCTCTTCCAAGGGGCATTAAAACCATCTTGATAAACTACTCTGAACTCCATAGCTCTTCCAAGGGGCATTAAAACCATCTTGTTAAGCTACTGTGACCTCCACGTCTCTTCCACTGGTCATTGATATTGTCTTTTTATTCCACTGCGAACTCCTCTCTTCCAAGGGGCATTAAAACCGTCTTGTTAAGCTACTGTGACCTCCACGTATTTTCCATGGGGGATTGATAATGTTTTATTCCACTGCGACCTCCACCACTCTTCCAAGGGGCAATAAAACAAACTTGTTAAGCTACTGTGACCTCCACGTCTCTTCCACCTGCTATTGATATTGTCTGTTTTTTCCAAAGCGACCTCCACCACTCTCCCAAGGGTCACTAAAACCGTTTTGTTAAGCTACTGTGACCCCCACGTCTATTCCACCGGGCATTGAAATTGCCTTTTTATTCCACTGCGACCTCCACCAGTCTATCAAGGGGCATTGATATTGTCTTTTTATTCCACTGCGACCTCCACCACTCTTCGAAGGGGCATTAAAACCGTCTTGTTAAGCTACTGTAATCTCCAAGCCTCTTCCATGGGGCATTGATATTGTATTTTTATTCCACTGTAACCTCCACCAATCTTCCAAGGGGCATTAAAACCGTTTTTTTAAGCCACTGTGACCTTAACGCCTCTTCCAAGGGGCATTAATCCCGTCTTGTTAAACCACTCTGAACTCCACAGCTTTTCCAAGGGGCATTAAAACCGTCTTCTTAAGCAACTGTGACCTCCACGTCTATTCCACGGGGAATTGGTATCGTCTTTTTATTTCATTGTGATCTCCACCACTCTCCCAAGGGGCATTAAAACCGTCTAGTAAAGCTGCTGTGACCTCCACGTCTCTTCCACGGGGCATTGATATTGTCTTTTTATTCCACTGCGACCTCCACCACTCTTCCAAGGGACATTGATGTAGTCTATTTATTCCACTGCAACCTCCACCACTCTTCTAAGGGGCATGAAAACCGTCTTGTTAAGCAACTGCGACCTCCACCACTCTTCCAAGGGGCATTGATATTTTCTTTTTATTCCACTGTAACCTACACCACTCTTCTAAGGGGCATGAAAAGCGGCTTCATAAGCTACTGTGACCTCCACATCTCTTCCACGAGGCATTAAAACCATCTTGTTAAACCACTCTGAACTCCACAGCTCTTCCAAGGGGCATTAAAACTGTCTTGTTAACCTACTGTGACCTCCACCTCTCTTTCAAGGGGCATTAAAACCGTCTTGTTAAGCAACTGCGACCTCCACCACTCTACCACGGGGCATTGATATTGTTTTTTTATTCCACTGCGACCTCCAGCACTCTTCCAAGGGGCATTAAAACCATCATGTTAAGCTACTGTGACCTCCACGTATATTCCACGGAGCATTGATATTGTCTATTTTTTCCACTGCGACCTCCACCACTCTTCCAAGGGGCACTAAAACCGTCTTGTTAAGCTACTGTGATCCCCACGTCACTTCCACAGGGCATTGATATTGTCTTTTTATTCCACTGTAACCTCCACCACTCTTCCAAAGGGGATTAAAACTGTCTTTTTGAGCTACTGTGACCACCACGTCTCTTCCACGGGACATTGATGTTGCCTTTTTATTCCACTGCGACCTCCACCAGTCTTCCAAGGGGCATTGATATTGTCTTTTTATTCCACTGCGACCTCCACCACTCTTCCAAGGGGCATTAAAACCGTCTTGTTTAGCTACTGTGACCTCCACGTCTCTTCCACGGGGCACTGATATTGTCTTTTTACTCCACTGTAATCTCCACCAATCTTCCAAGGGTCATTAAAGCCGTTTTGTTAAGCCAATGTGACCTTCACGCCTCTTCCAAGGGGCATTAATCCCGTCTTGTTAAACCACTCTGAACTCCTCAGCTTTTCCAAGGGGCATTAAAACCGTCTTGTGCAGCTACTATGACCTCCATTCCTTTTCCACGGGGCATTTTTATTGTCTTTTTATTCCACTGCGACCTCCACCAGTCTTCCAAGTGGCATTGATATTGTCTTTTTATTCCACTGCGACCTCCACCACTCTTCCAAGGGGCATTAAAACTGTCTTGTTAAGCTAATTTGACCTCCATGTCTCTTCCACGTGCATTTGAACCGTCTTGTTAAACCACTCTGTATTCCACAGCTCTTCCAAAGGGCATTAAAACAGTCTTGTTAAGCTACTGTGACCCCCACGTCTCTTCCAAGGGGCAATAAAACCGTTTTATTAAACCACTCTTCATTCCACAGCTCTTCCAAGGGGCATTAAAATTATCTTGTTAAGCTCCTGAAACCTCCACATCTCTTCCACGGGGCATTGATAATGTCTTATTATGCCACTGCGACCTCAATCACTCTTCCAAGGGGAAATAAGAGTCTTGTTAAGCTATTGTGACCACCACGTCTCTTCCACGGGTCATTGATATTGTCTTTTTATTCCACTGCAAACTCCACTATTCTTCCAAGGGGCATTGATATTGTCATTTTATTCCTCTGCGACCTCCACCACTTTTTCAAGGTTCATTAAAACTGTCTTGTTAAGCTACTGTGACCTCCACTTCTCATCCAGGGGGCATTAAGACCGTCTTGTTAAACCACTTTGCACTCCACACCTCTTCCAAGGGGCATTGAAGCAGTCTTGTTAAGCTACTGTGACCTTCACATATCATCCAAGGGCCATCAAAACAGACTTGTTAGACTACTCTGAACTTCACATCTCTTCCAAGGGGCATTAAATCCCTCTTGTTAAGCTTCTGTGAACTCCACGTTTCTTCCAAGGGGCATTAATATTGTCTTTTTATTGCACTGCGACCTCCACCACTCTTCCAAGGGGCATTAAAACCATCTTATTAAGCTACTGTGACCTCCACGTCTCTATCACGGGGCATTGATATTGTCTTTTTATTCCCTTGTAACCTCCACCACTCAACCAAGGGGCATTAAAACCGTCTTGTTAAGCTACTGTGACCTCGACGTCTCTCCCAAGGGGCATTGATAATGTCATTTTATTCCACTGCGACCTCCACCACTCATCCATAGGGCATTAGAAGTGTCTTGTTAAGCTACTGTGACCTCCAGGTCTCTTCCACGGGGCATTGATATTGTCTTTTTTATATCACAGCAACCTCCACCACTCTTCCAAGGGTCATTAAAACCGTCTTGTAAAGCTACTGTGACCTTCACGTCTTCTCCCCGGGGCATTGATATTGTCTTTTTATTCCACTGCGTCCTCCACCACTCTTCCATGGGGCATTGATATTGTCTTTATATTCCACTGCGACCTCCACCACTCTTCCACGGGGCATTGGTATTGTCTTTTTATTCCACAGCTACCTCCAACACTCTTCCAAGGGGCATTAAAACCGACTTGTTAAGCTACTTTGACCTCCACGTATCTTCAACGGGGAAATTATATCATCTCTTTATTCCACTGCGACCTCCACCACTCTTCCAATGTTCATTGATATTGTCTTTTTATTCCACTCCGACCTTTACCACTCTTTCAATGGGCATTAAAACCGTCTTGTTAAGCTACTGTGACCTCCACTTCTCTCCCACGGGGCATTGATACGGTCCTTTTCTTCCACTGCAACCTTCATCACTCTTCCAAGGGGCATTAATATTGTCTTTTTATTCCACTGCGACCTCCACCACTCTTCCAAGGGGCACTAAAACCGTCTTGTTAAGCTACTGTGATCCCCACATCACTTGCAAAGGATATTGATATTGTCTTTTTATTCCACTGTAACCTCCACCACTCTTCCAAAGGGGATTAAAACTGTCTTGTAGAGCTACTGTGACCAACACGTCTCTTCCACGGGACATTGATGTAGCCTTTTTTTTCCACTGCGACCTCCACCAGTCTTCCAAGGGGCATTGATATTGTCTTTTTATTCCACTGCGACCTCCACCACTCTTCCAAGGGGCATTAAAACAGTCTTGTTTAGCTACTGTGACCTCCACGTCTCTTCCACGGGGCATTGATATTTTCTTTTTATTCCACTGTAACCTACACCACTCTTCTAAGGGGCATGAAAACCAGCTTCATAAGCTACTGTGACCTCCACATCTCTTCCACGAGGCATTAAAACCATCTTGTTAAACCACTCTGAACTCCACAGCTCTTCCAAGGGGCATTAAAACCGTCTTGTTAACCTACTGTGACCTCCACCTCTCTTTCAAGGGGCATTAAAACCGTCTTGTTAAGCAACTGCGACCTCCACCACTCTACCACGGGGCATTGATATTGTTTTTTTATTCCACTGCGACCTCCAGCACTCTTCCAAGGGGCATTAAAACCATCTTGTTAAGCTACTGTGACCTCCACGTATATTCCACGGAGCATTGATATTGTCTATTTTTTCCACTGCGACCTCCACCACTCTTCCAAGGGGCACTAAAACCATCTTGTTAAGCTACTGTGATCCCCACGTCACTTCCACAGGGCATTGATATTGTCTTTTTATTCCACTGTAACCTCCACCACTCTTCTAAAGGGGATTAAAACTGTCTTTTTGAGCTACTGTGACCACCACGTCTCTTCCACGGGACATTGATGTTGCCTTTTTATTCCACTGCGACCTCCACCAGTCTTCCAAGGGGCATTGATATTGTCTTTTTATTCCACTGCGACCTCCACCACTCTTCCAAGGGGCATTAAAACCGTCTTGTTTAGCTACTGTGACCTCCACGTCTCTTCCACGGGGCACTGATATTGTCTTTTTATTCCACTGTAACCTCCACCAATCTTCCAAGGGTCATTAAAGCCGTTTTGTTAAGCCAATGTGACCTTCACGCCTCTTCCAAGGGGCATTAATCCCGTCTTGTTAAACCACTCTGAACTCCACAGCTTTTCCAAGGGGCATTAAAACCGTCTTGTGCAGCTACTATGACCTCCATTCCTTTTCCACGGGGCATTTTTATTGTCTTTTTATTCCACTGCGACCTCCACCAGTCTTCCAAGTGGCATTGATATTGTCTTTTTATTCCACTGCGACCTCCACCACTCTTCCAAGGGGCATTAAAACTGTCTTGTTAATCTAATTTGACCTCCACGTCTTTTCCACGTGCATTTGAACCGTCTTGTTAAACCACTCTGTACTCCACAGCTCTTCCAAAGGGCATTAAAACAGTCTTGTTAAGCTACTGTGACCCATACGTCTCTTCCAAGGGGCAATAAAACCGTTTTATTAAACCACTCTTCATTCCACAGCTCTTCCAAGGGGCATTAAAACCATCTTGTTAAGCTACTGTGACCTCCACGTATATTCCACGGAGCATTGATATTGTCTATTTTTTCCACTGCGACCTCCACCACTCTTCCAAGGGGCACTAAAACCATCTTGTTAAGCTACTGTGATCCCCACGTCACTTCCACAGGGCATTGATATTGTCTTTTTATTCCACTGTAACCTCCACCACTCTTCAAAAGGGGATTAAAACTGTCTTTTTGAGCTACTGTGACCACCACGTCTCTTCCACGGGACATTGATGTTGCCTTTTTATTCCACTGCGACCTCCACCAGTCTTCCAAGGGGCATTGATATTGTCTTTTTATTCCACTGCGACCTCCACCACTCTTCCAAGGGGCATTAAAACCGTCTTGTTTAGCTACTGTGACCTCCACGTCTCTTCCACGGGGCACTGATATTGTCTTTTTATTCCACTGTAACCTCCACCAATCTTCCAAGGGTCATTAAAGCCGTTTTGTTAAGCCAATGTGACCTTCACGCTTCTTCCAAGGGGCATTAATCCCGTCTTGTTAAACCACTCTGAACTCCACAGCTTTTCCAAGGGGCATTAAAACCGTCTTGTGCAGCTACTATGACCTCCATTCCTTTTCCACGGGGCATTTTTATTGTCTTTTTATTCCACTGCGACCTCCACCAGTCTTCCAAGTGGCATTGATATTGTCTTTTTATTCCACTGCGACCTCCACCACTCTTCCAAGGGGCATTAAAACTGTCTTGTTAAGCTAATTTGACTTCCACGTCTCTTCCACGTGCATTTGAACCGTCTTGTTAAACCACTCTGTACTCCACAGCTCTTCCAAAGGGCATTAAAACAGTCTTGTTAAGCTACTGTGACCCCCACGTCTCTTCCAAGGGGCAATAAAACCGTTTTATTAAACCACTCTTCATTCCACAGCTCTTCCAAGGGGCATTAAAACCGTCTTGTTAAGCTCCTGAGACCTCCACATCTCTTCCACGGGGCATTGATAATGTCTTATTATGCCACTGCGACCTCAACCACTCTTACAAGGGGAAATAAGAGTCTTGTTAAGCTATTGTGACCACCACGTCTCTTCCACGGGTCATTGATATTGTCTTTTTATTCCACTGCGAACTTCACTATTCTTCAAAGGGGCATTGATATTGTCATTTTATTCCTCTGCGACCTCCACCACTCTTCCAAGGGGCATTAAAAACGTCTTGTTTAGCTAATGTGAATTCCAAGTCTCTACCACGGGGCATTGATATTGTCTTTTTATTCCACTGTAACCTCCACCACTTTTTCAAGGTTCATTAAAACTGTCTTGTTAAGCTACTGTGACCTCCACTTCTCATCCAGGGGGCATTAAGACCGTCTTGTTAAACCACTTTGCACTCCACACCTCTTCCAAGGGGCATTGAAGCAGTCTTGTTAAGCTACTGTGACCTTCACATATCATCCAAGGGCCATCAAAACAGACTTGTTAGACTACTCTGAACTCCACACCTCTTCCAAGGGGCATTAAATCCCTCTTGTTAAGCTTCTGTGAACTCCACGTTTCTTCCAAGGGGCATTAATATTGTCTTTTTATTGCACTGCGACCTCCACCACTCTTCCAAGGGGCATTAAAACCATCTTATTAAGCTACTGTGACCTCCACGTCTCTATCACGGGGCATTGATATTGTCTTTTTATTCCCTTGTAACCTCCACCACTCAACCAAGGGGCATTAAAACCATCTTGTTAAGCTACTGTGACCTCGACGTCTCTCCCAAGGGGCATTGATAATGTCTTTTTATTCCACTGCGACCTCCACCACTCATCCATGGGGCATTAGAAGTGTCTTGTTAAGCTACTGTGACCTCCACGTCTCTTCCACGGGGCATTGATATTGTCTTTTTTATATCACAGCAACCTCCACCACTCTTCCAAGGGTCATTAAAACCGTCTTGTAAAGCTACTGTGACCTTCACGTCTTCTCCCCGGGGCATTGATATTGTCTTTTTATTCCACTGCGTCCTCCACCACTCTTCCATGGGGCATTGATATTGTCTTTATATTCCACTGCGACCTCCACCACTCTTCCACGGGACATTGGTATTGTCTTTTTATTCCACAGCTACCTCCAACACTCTTCCAAGGGGCATTAAAACCGACTTGTTAAGCTACTTTGACCTCCACGTATCTTCAACGGGGAAATTATATCATCTCTTTATTCCACTGCGACCTCCACCACTCTTCCAATGTTCATTGATATTGTCTTTTTATTCCACTCCGACCTCCACCACTCTTTCAATGGGCATTAAAACAGTCTTGTTAAGCTACTGTGACCTCCACTTCTCTCCCACGGGGCATTGATACGGTCCTTTTCTTCCACTGCGACCTTCATCACTCTTCCAAGGGGCATTATTTTGTCTTTTTATTCCACTGCGACCTCCACCACTCTTCCAAGGGGCACTAAAACCGTCTTGTTAAGCTACTGTGATCCCCACATCACTTGCAAAGGGTATTGATATTGTCTTTTTATTCCACTGTAACCTCCACCACTCTTCCAAAGGGGGTTAAAACTGTCTTGTTGAGCTACTGTGACCAACACGTCTCTTCCACGGGACATTGATGTTGCCTTTTTTTTCCACTGCGACCTCCACCAGTCTTCCAAGGGGCATTGATATTGTCTTTTTATTCCACTGCGACCTCCACCACTCTTCCAAGGGGCATTAAAACCGTCTTGTTTAGCTACTGTGACCTCCACGTCTCTTCCATGGGGCACTGATATTGTCTTTTTATTCCACTGTAACCTCCACCAATCTTGTCTAATAATGTCTTATTATGCCACTGCGACCTCCACCACTCTTCCAAGGGGAAATAAAAGAGTCTTGTTAAGCTACTGTGACCACCACGTCTCTTCCACGGGTCATTGATATTGTCTTTTTATTCCACTGCGAACTCCACTATTCTTCCAAGGGGCATTGATATTGTCTTTTTATTCCTCTGCGACCTCCACCACTCTTCCAAGGGGCATTAAAAACGTCTTGTTAAGCTAATGTGAATTCCAAGTCTCTACCATGGGGCATTGATATTGTCTTTTTATTCCACTGTAACCTCCACCACTTTTTCAAGGTTCATTAAAACCGTCTTGTTAAGCTACTGTGACCTCCACTTCTCATCCAGGGGGCATTAAAACCGTCTTGTTAAACCACTTTTCACTCCACACCTCTTCCAAGGGGCATTGAAGCAGTCTTGTTAAGCTACAGTGACCTTCACATCTCATTCAAGGGCCATCAAAACAGACTTGTTAGACTATTCTGAACTCCACACCTCTTCCAAGGGGCATTAAATCCCTCTTGTTAAGCTTCTGTGAACTCCATGTTTCTTCCAAGGGGCATTGATACTGTCCTTTTATTCCACTGCGACCTCTATCACTCTTCCAAGGAGCATTAATATTGTCTTTTTATTGCACTGCGACCTCCACCACTCAACCAAGGGGCATTAAAACCGTCTTGTTAAGCTACTGTGACCTCGACGTCTCTTCCAAGGGGCATTAAAATCATCTTATTAAACCACTCTGAACTCCATCACTCTTCCAAGGTTCATTAAAACCATTCTGTAAAGCTACTATGACCTCCATGTCTCTTCCAGGGGGCATTGATATTGTTTTTTTATTCCACTGCGACCTCCATCACTCTTCCAAGGGGCATTGATATTGTATTGTTATTGCACTGCGACCTCCACCACTTTTCCAAGGAGCATTAAAACCATCTTATTAAGCTACTGTTACCTCCAAGTCTCTTCCAAGGGACATTGATATTGTCTTTTTATTCCACTGCGACCTCCAACACTCTTCCAAGGGGCACTGATATTGCCTTTTTATTCCACTGCGTCCTCTACCACGCTTCCAAGAGGCATTAAAACCGGCTTGTTAACCTACTTTGACCTCCATGTCTCTTCCACTGTGCATTGATATTGTCTTTTTATTCCACTGTAACATCCACCACTCTTCCAAGGGGCATTAAATCCGTCTTGTTAAGCTACTGTGAACTCGTCTCTTCCAAGGGGCATTAAAACCATCTTGTTAAACCACTCTGAACTCCACAGCTCTTCCAAGGGGCATTAAAACCATCTTGTGCAGCTACTATGACCTCCACGCCTTTTCCACTGGGCATTTATATTGTCTTTTTATTCCACTGAGACCTCCACCACTCTTCCAAGGGGCATTGATATTGTCTTCTTATTCCACTGCGACGTCCACCACTCTTCCAAGGGGCAGTAAAACCGTCTTGTTGAGCTGCAGTGACAACCACGTCTCTACGATGGGGCATTGATATTGTCTTTTAATTCCACTGTGACATCCACCACTCTTCCAAGGGGAATTAAAACCATCTTGTTAAGCAGCTGTGACCTACAAGTTTCTTCCAAGAGGCAATGATATTTTCTTTTTATTCCACTGCGACCTCCAGCACTCTTCTAAGGGGCAATAAAACCGTCTTGTTAAGCTACGGTGACCTACACTTCTCTTCCAAGGCACATTAAAACCATCTTGATAATGCACTCTGAACTCCACAGATCTTCCAAGGGGCATTAAAACCATCAATTTAAGATACTGTGACCTCCACGTCTCTTCCACGGGGCATTGATATTGTCTTTTTATTCCACTGCGACCTCCAACCCTCTTCCATGGGGCATTAAAATCGTCTTTTTAAGATACTGTGACCTCCACGTCTCTTCCACGGGGCATTGATATTGTTTTTTTATTCCACTGCGACCTCCACCACTCTTCCAAGTCGCATTAAAACCATCTTGTTAAGCTACTGTCACCTACAAGTCTCTTCCAAGGGCATTAAAACCATCTTAATAAACCACTCTGAAATCCACAGCTCTTCCAAGGGGCATTAAAAGCATCTTGTTAATCTACTGTGACCTCCACTTCTCTCCCACAGGGCATTGATACTGTCCTTTTCTTCCACTGCGACCTTCATCACTCTTCCAAGGGGCATTAATATTGTCTTTTTATTCCACTGCGACCTCCACCATTCTTCCCAAGGGGCATTAAAGCCATCTTCTTAAGCTACTGTGACCACCATGTCTCTTCCACGGGGCATTGATATTGTCTTTTTATTCCACTGTAACCTCCACCACTCTTCCAAGGGACATTAAAACCGTCTTGTAAGCTACTGTGACCTCGACGTCTCTTCAAAGGGGCATTGATATTGTATTTTTATTCCACATAACCTCCACCACTCATCCAAGGGGCATTAAAACCGTCTTGTTAAGCTACTGTGACCTCCACGTCTCTTCCAAGGTGCATAAATACCATCTTGTTAAACCACTCTGAACTCCACAGCTATTTCAAAGGGCATTAAAACCGTCTATTTAAACTACTGTGACCTCCACGTCTCTTCCATGGGGCATTGATACTGTCCTTTTATTCCACACCTACCTCCAACACTCTTCCAAGGGGCATTAAAACCGACTTGTTAAGCTATTGTGACCTCCACGTCTCTTCCACGGGGTATTGATATTGTCAGTTTATGCCACTGCGACCTCCACCACTCTTCCAAGGGGCATTAAAACCATCTTGTTAAGCTACTGTGACCTCCACGTCTCTTCAACGGGGAATTGATATCATCTTTTTATTCCACTGCGACCTCCACCGCTCTTCCATTGTTCATTGATATTGTCTTTTTATTCCACTCTGACCTCCACCACTCATCCAACGGGCATTAAAACCGTCTTGTTAAGCTACTGTGACCTCCACGTATCTTCCAACGGGCATTAAAACCGTCTTGCTAAGCTACTGTGATCTCCACGTCTCTCCCACGGGGCATTGATACTGTCCTTTTCTTCCACTGCGACCTTCATCACTCTTCCAAGGGGCACCAATATTGTCTTTTTATTCCACTGCGACCTCCACCACTCTTCCTAGGGGCATTAAAGCCATCTTGTTAAGCTACTGTGACGTCCATGTCTCTTCCACGGGGCATTGATATTGTCTTTTTATTCCACTGTAACCTCCACCACTCTTCCAAGGGACATTAAAACCGTCTTGTAAGCTACTGTGACCTCGACGTCTCTTCAAAGGGGCATTGATATTGTATTTTTATTCCACAAAACCTCCACCACTCATCCAAGGGGCATTAAAATCATCTTTTTAAGCTACTGTGACCTCCACGTCTCTTCCAAGGTGCATAAAAACCATCTTGTTAAACCACTCTGAACTCCACAGCTATTCCAATGGGCATTAAAACCGTCTATTTAAGTTACTGTGACCTCCACATCTCTTCCACGGGGCTTTGATAGTCTTTTTATTCCACAGCGACCTCCACCACCCTTCAAAGGGGCATCAAAACCATCTTGTTAAGCTGCTGTGACCTCCACATCTCTTCCACGGGGCTTTGATAGTCTTTTTATTCCACTGTAACCTCCACCACTCATCCAAGGGGCAATAAAACCGTCTTCTTCAGCTACTGTGAGCTCGACGTCTCTTCCAAGGGGCATAAAAACCGTCTTTTTAAACCACTCTGAACTCCACCACTCTTCCAAGGTGCATTAAAACCATCTTGTTTACCTACTATGACCTCCATATCTCTTCCACGGGGCAATAATATTGAGTTTTTATTCCACTGTATCCACCACCCCTCTTCCAAGGGGCATTGATATCATCTTTTTATTCCACTGCGACCTCCACCACTCTGCCTAGGGGCATTAAAACCATCTTGTTAAGCTACTATGACCTCCACGTCTCTTCCTCGGGACATTGATATTGTCTATTTATTCCACTGCGACCTCCACAACTCTTCCAAGCAGTGTTGATATTGTCTTTTTATTCCAATGCGACCTCCACCACTCTTCCAAGAGGCATTAAAACCATCTTGTTAAGCTACTGTGACCTCCACGTCTCTTCCAAGGGGCATTAAAACCATCTTGTTATACCAATAGGAACTCCACAGCTCTTCCAAGCCGCAATAAAACCAATTATTTAAGCTGCTGTGACCTCCCCGTCTCTTCCACGGAGCTTCAATATTGTCTTTTTATTCCACAGCGACCACCACCGCTATTCCAAGGGGCATTAAAACCGTCTTGTTAAGCTACTGTGACCTCCACGAGTCTTCCACGGGGCATTGATATTGTCTTTTTATTGCACTGTAACCACCACCCCTCTTCCACGGGGCATTGATATTGTCTTTTTATTCCACTGCGACCTCCACCACTCATCCAAGGGGCATTAAAACCGTATTGTTAAGCTGCTGAGAACTCCACGTCTCTTCCAAGGGGCATTAAAACCATCTTGTTTAACCACTCTGAACTCCACAGCTATTCCAAGGGGCATTAAAACCGTCTATTTAAGCTACTGTGACCTCAACGTCTCTTCCTCGGGGCATTGATAATGTCTTTTTATTCCACAGCGACCTCCACCAATTTTCCAAGGGGCATTAAAACCATCTTGTTAAGCTACAGTGACCTCCACTTCTCTTCCACAGGGCATTGATACTGTCCGTATATTACACTGTGACCTCCACGTTTCATGCGCGGGACATTGATATTGTCTTTTTATTCCACTGCGACCTCCACCACTTTTCCAAGGGGCATTGATATTGTCTTTTTATTCCACTGCGACCTCCACCACTTTTCCAAGGGGCATTGATATTGTCTTTTTATTCCACTGAGACCTCCACCACTCTTCCAAAGGGCATTAAAACTGCCTTGTTAAACTACTGTGACCTCCACGTCTCTTCCAAGGGTCATTGATATTGTCTATTTATTCCACTGTAGCCTCCACCACTCTTTCAAGGGGTATTAAAACCTCCTTGTTAATCTACTGGGTCCTCGACGTCTCTTCCAAGGGGCATTGATATTGTCTTTTTATTCCACTATAATCTCCACCACTCATCCAAGGGGCATTAAAACCGTCTTGTTACGCTGCTGTGACCTCCATGTCTCTTCCAAGGGGCATTAAAACAATCTTGTTAAACCAATCTGAAATCCACAGCTATTCCAAGGGGCATTAAAACCGTCTATTTAAACTACTGTGACCTCCACGTCTCTTCCACGGGGCTTTGATTTTCTCTTTTTATTCCACTAAAACCTCCACTACTCATCCAAGGGGCATTAAAACCGTCTTGTTAAGCTACTGTTAACTCCATGTCTCTTCCACGGGGCATTAATACTGTCCTTTTATTCAACTGCAACCTCCATCACTCTTCCAAGGGGCATTAATATTGTCCTTTTATTCCACTGCGACCTCCACCACTCTTCCAATGGGAATTGATATTGTCTTTTTATTCCACTGTGACCTCCACCACTCTTCCAAAGGGCATTAAAACCGTCTTGGTAAGGTACAGTTGCGTCAACGTCTCTTCCATGGGGCATTGATAATGTCTTTATATTCACTGTAACCTCCACCACTCTTCCAAGGGGCATTAAAACCATCTTGTTAAGCTACTGTGACTTCCACGTCTCTTCCAAGAGGCATTAAAACCATCTTGTTAAGCCACTATGAAATCCACATCTCTTCCAAGGAACAATAAAACCATTTATTTAAGCTACTGTGACCTCCATGTCTCTTCCACGGGGTTTTGTTATTATCTTTTTATTCCACAGCGACCTCCACCACTCTTCCAAGGGTCATTAAAACCATCTTGTCAAGCTACTGTGACCTCCACGTCTCTTCCACGGGACATTGATATTGTATTTTTATTCCACTGCGACCTCCACCACTCATCCAAGGGGCATTAAAACTGTCTTGTTAAGCTACTGTGACCTCCATGTCTCTTCCACGGGGCATTGATATTGTCTTTTTATTACACTGTAACCTCCACCACTCTTCCAAGGGACATTAAAACCGTCTTATAAGCTACTTTGACCTCGATGTCTCTTCGTAGGGGCATTGATATTGTCTTTTTATTCCACTGTAACCTCCACCACTCATCCAAGGGGCATTAAAACCGTCTTATTAAGCTACTGTGACCTCCAATTCTCTTCCAAGGTGCATAAAAACCATCTTGTTAAACCTCTCTGAGCTCCACAGCTATTCAAAGGGGCATTCAAACCGTCTATTTAAGCTACTGTGACCTCCACGTCTTTCCCACGGTGCTTTGAAATTGTCTTTTTATTCCACAGCGACCTCCACCACTCTTCCAAGGGGCATTAAAACCATCTTGTTAAGCTACTGTGACCTCCACGTTTCTTCCACGGGGCTTTGATACTGCCCTTTTATTCAACTGCGACCTCTATCACTCTTCCAAGGGGCATTCATATTGTGTTTTTATTCCACTGCGACCTCCACCACTCTTCCAAGGGGCATTAAAACCATCTTGTTAAGCTACTGTGACCTGCACATCTCTTACATGGGACATTGATATTGTCTTTTTATTCCACTGCGACCTCCACCACTCTTACAAGGGGTCATTGATATTGCTTTTTATTCCACTGCGACCTCCAATACTCTTCCAAGGGGCATTGATATTGTTTTTTCATTCCACTGCGACCTCCACCACTCTGCCTAGGGGCATTAAAACCATCTTTTAAAGCTACTGTGACCTCCACGTCTCTTCCAAGGAGCATTGATATTGTCTTTATTCCATTGCGACCGCCATCACTCTTCCAAGGGGCATTAATATTGTCTTTTTATTCCACTGCGACCTCAACCACTCTTCCAAGGGGCATTAAAACCATCTTGTTAAGCTACTGTGACCTGCACATCTCTTACATGGGACATTGATATTGTCTTTTTATTCCATTGCGACCTCCACCCTCTTACAAGGGGCATTGATATGGTCCTTTTATTCCACTGCGACCTCCAACACTCATCCAATGGGCATTAAAACTGTCTTGTTCAGCTACTATGACCTCCACGTCTCTTCCACGGGGCATTGATATTGTCTTTTTATTCCATTGTAACCACCACCCCTCTTCCAAGGGGCATTGACATTGTCTTTTTATTCCACTGCGACATCCACCACTCATCCAAGGGGCATTAAAACTGTCTTGTTAAGCTACTATGACTTCCACTTCTCTTCCAAGGTGCATAAAAACCATCTTGTTAAACTACTCTGATCTCCACAGCTATTCCAAGGGGCATTAAAACATAGTTACATAGTTACATAGTTACATAGTTTATAAGGCCGAAAAAAGACAAGCGTCCATCCAGTTCAGCCTATTTCTTGTGCACTGCAGCTATTCCGCAGCGTTGATCCAGGGGAACGCAAAAAAAAACAAAACAAAACAAAAAAAAACATGCGGTATAGGCCAATTGACATCATTGAGGAAAAAATTCACTTCCCGACACCAATCTGGATTAATTAACTATCACTAAGCATAAGATGTAATTTTATTGTTCTCAAGAAAGGCGTCCAGGCCTCTCTTGAACTCATTAAGTGAGTTGGACATCACCACTTCCTCTCCCAGAGAGTTCCAGAGTCTCACGGCTCTGACCGTAAAGAATCCCCTTCTATGCTGGTGCAGGAACCTCCTTTCCTCCAGACGCATAGTGTGCCCCCTCGTCTTTGTCACCATCCTTGGTATAAACAGGTCATGGGAGAGATCTCTGTACTGCCCCCTGATGTATTTATACATGTTTATGAGGTCTCCCCTAAGCCTTCTCTTTTCCAACGTAAATAGGCCTAATTTTGACAACCTCTCTGGGTATTCTAGTCCCTCCATTCCCTTTATTACCTTAGTCGCCCTCCTTTGTACCCTCTCTAGCTCCAATATGTCTTTCCTGAGCCCCGGAGCCCAGAACTGTGCACAATATTCTAAGTGCGGCCTTACCAGCGCTTTATACAGAGGAAGAACAATGTTCTCATCATATGCCCCTATTCCTCTTCTGATGCATGCCATGACTCTATTTGCCTTCGCAGCTGCTGCCTGACACTGGGCACTCCAATTTAATTTGCTATTAACCAAGACGCCCAGGTCCTTCTCCATGTCAGATTTCCCCAACGGTTTCCCATTTAATATGTATGGGTGACTGCTGTTTTTCTTTCCCATGTGCATGACTTTACATTTATCGGCATTGAACCCCATTTGCCATTTTTTGGCCCAACTCCCCAATTTATCTAAATCCTCCTGTAGCTGTGCCCTATCCTCATCTGTGTTAACTACTTTATAAAGTTTAGTATCATCTGCAAATATTGCTATTTTACTATGCAACCCTTCCACTAGATCATTAATAAATATATTAAATAATATAGGGCCCAAGACAGACCCTTGAGGCACCCCGCTAGTAACCCTGACACACCCTGAGCTTACTCCATTGATAACCACCCTCTGCTTTCTATTACTCAGCCAGCTATTTACCCACTTACACACATTATCCCCCAGACCAAGCATTCTCATTTTATATACCAACCTTTTGTGTGGCACGGTATCAAACGCTTTGGAGAAGTCAAGGTATACAACATCCACTGACTCTCCCCGGTCCAGCTGTGAGCTCACCTCCTCGTAGAAGGCAATCAGGTTTGTTTGGCAGGAGCGATCTCTCATGAATCCATGTTGATATGGAGTTAGACAGTTATTATCATTAAGATATTCTACAATAGCATCTCTAAGAAATCCTTCAAACAATTTACCCACAACAGACGTTAAGCTGACTGGTCTATAGTTCCCAGGGTCACTTTTAGACCCCTTTTTGAATATTGGTACCACATTTGCTTGGCGCCAGTCTAGTGGGGCAGTCCCTGTCCATAAAGAGTGCTTGAATATAAGATACAGCGGTCTGTCTATCACATTACTTAATTCTTTTAGTACCCGGGGGTGTATGCCATCTGGGCCTGGTGACTTGTCTATTTTGATATTATTTAGGCGTTTCTGAACTTCCTCCTGGGTTAGGTGGGTGATATTTAGCGGAGGGTTTACTTTATTACTTTGCATTTCCTCCGATAAATTGTTTTCTTTTGTGAAAACAGTGGAGAAGAAGCTATTGAGTAGGTTTGCTTTACCCTCATCGCCCTCTATGATTTTACCCAGGTTATTTTTCAATGGGCCAACTCCATCAGTTTTAATCCTTTTACTGTTTATATAGTTAAAGAACAGTTTGGGATTCGTTTTACTTTCTTTGGCAATTAGTCTCTCTGTCTCCTCTTTTGCTATTCTTATTTGTTTCTTACAGATTTTGTTTTTTTCCCTATAAGTTATTAGCGCTTCCTCGCTGCCTTCTTGTTTAAGTTTACCGAAAGCCCTTTTTTTGTTTTTCATTGCCCTCTTGACTTCCTTATTTAGCCACATTGGCTTCCTCCTAAAAACCATCTATTTAAGCTACTGTGACCTCCACGTCTCTTACTCGGAGCTTTGATATTGTCTTTTTATTCCACAGTGACCTCCACCAATCATCCAAGGGGCATTAAACCGTCTTGTTAAGCTACTGTGGCCTCCACGTCTCTTCCTTTGGGCATTGATACTGTCCTTTTATTCCACAGCTACCTCCAACACTCTTCCAAGGGGCATTAAAACCGACTTGTTAAGCTACTGTGACCTCCACGTCTCTTCCACGGGGTATTGATATTGTCAGTTTATGCCACTGCGACCTCCACCTCTCTTCCAAGGGGCATTAAAACCATCTTGTTAAGCTACTGTTACCTATAAGTCTATTCAACGGGGAATTGATATCGTCTTTTTATTCCACTGCGACCTCCACCACTCTTCCAATGTTCATTGATATTGTCTTTTTATTCCACTCTGACCTCCACCACTCTTCCAACGGGCATTAAAACCGTCTTGTTAAGCTACTGTGACCTCCACGTATCTTCCAACGGGCATTAAAACCGTCTTGTTAAGCTACTGTGACCTCCACGTCTCTCCCACGAGGCATTGATACTGTCCTTTATTTCCACTACGACCTTCACCACTCTTACAAGGGGGATTAATATTGTCTTTTTATTCCACTGCAACCTCAACCACTTTTCCAAGGGGCATTAAAGCCATCTTGTTAAGCTACTGTGACCTCCATGTCTCTTCCACGGGGCATTGATATTGTCTTTTTATTCCACTGTAACCTCCACCACTCTTCCAAGGGACAGTAAAACCGTCTTGTAAGCTACTGTGACCTCGACGTCTCTTCAAAGGGGCATTGATATTGTATTTTTATTCCACATAACCTCCACCACTCATCCAAGGGACATTAAAACCATCTTGTTAAGCTACTGTGACCTCCACGTCTCTTCGAAGGTGCATAAAAACCATCTTGTTAAACCACTCTGAACTCCACAGCTATTCCAAAGGGCATTAAAACCATCTATTTAAGCTACTGTGACCTCAACGTCTCTTCCACGGGGCTTTGATAGTCTTTTTATTCCACAGTGACCTCCACCACTCTTCCAAGAGGCATTAAAACCATCTTGTTAAGCTGCTGTGACCTTCACGTCTCTTCCACGGGGCATTGATATCATCTTTTTATTCCACTGCGACCTCCACCACTCTTCCAAGGGGTCATTGATATTGTCTTTTTATTCCACTGTGAACTCCACCACTCTTCCAAGGGGCATTAATATTGTCTTTTTATTCCACTGCGACCTCCACCACTCTGCCTAGGGGCATTAAAACCATATTGTTAAGCTACTATGACCTCCACGTCTCTTCTTTGGGACATTGATATTGTCTTTTTATTCCACTGCGACCTCCACAACTCTTCCAAGCGGTGTTGATATTGTCTTTTTATTCCAATGCGACCTCCATCACTCTTCCAAGGGGCGTTAAAACCATCTTGTTAAGCTACTGTGACCTCCACGTCTCCTCCAAGGGACATTAAAACCATCTTGTTAGGCTGCTGTGACCTTCACGTCTCTTCCACGGGGCATTGATACTGTTCTATTATTCAACCAAGGGGCATTAATATTGTGTTTTTATTCCACTATGACCTCCACCACTCCTCCAAGTGGTATTAAAACCGTCTTATTAAGCTACTGTGACCTCCACGTCACTTCCACGGGACATTGATATTATCTTTTTATTCCACTGCGACCTCCAACACTCTTCCAAGGGACATTAAAACGGTCTTGTTAAGCTATTGTGACCTCCATATCTCTTCCACGGGGAATTGATATTGTCTTTTTATTCCACTGTAACCTCCACCACTCATCCAAGGGGCAATAAAACCGTCTTCTTCAGCTACTGTGAGCTCGACGTCTCTTCCAAGGGGCATAAAAACCGTCTTATTAAACCACTCTGAACTCCACCACTCTTCCAAGGTGCATTAAAACCATCTTGTTCACCTACTATGACCTCCATGTCTCTTCCACGGGGCATTGATATTGAGTTTTTATTAAACTGAATCCACCACCCCTCTTCCAAGGGGCATTGATATCATCTTTTTATTCCACTGCGACCTCCACCACTCTTCCAAGGGGTCATTGATATTGTCTTTTTATTAAACTGTGACCTCCACCACTCTTCCAAGGGGCAGTGACATTGTCTTTTTATTCCGCTGCGACCTCCACCACTCTGCCTAGGGGCATTAAAACCATCTTGTTAAGATACTATGACCTCCACATCTCTTCCTTGGGCCATTGATATTGTCTTTTTATTCCACTGCGACCTCCACAACTCTTCCAACCGGTGTTGATATTGTCTTTTTATTCCAATGCGACCTCCACCACTCTTCCAAGGGGCATTAAAATCATCTTGTTAAGCTACTGTGACCTCCATGTCTCTTCCAAGGGGCATTAAAACCATCTTGTTAAGCTGCTGTGACCTTCACGTCTCTTCCACGGGGCATTGATACTATCCTATTATTCAACTGCGATCTCTCTCACTCTTCCAAGGGGCATTAGTATTGTGTTTTTCTACCACTTTGAACTCCACCACTCTTCCAAGGTGCATTAAAACCATCTTGTTCACCTACTATGACCTCCATGTCTCTTCCACGGGGCATTGATTTTGAGTTTTTATTAAACTGTATCCACCACCCCTCTTCCAAGGGGCATTGATATCATCTTTTTATTCCACTGTGACCTCCACCACTCTTCCAAGGGGCATTGATATTGTCTTTTTATTCCACAGCGACCTCCACCGCTATTACAAGGGGCATTAAAACCATCTTGTTAAGCTACTGTGACCTCCACGAGTCTTCCACGGGGCATTGATATTGTCTTTTTATTGCACTGCGACCTCCACAACTCTTCCACGGGGCATTGATATTGTCTTTTTATTCCACTGCGACCTCCACCACTCATCCAAGGGGCATTAAAACAGTCTTGTTCGGCTGCTGAGAACTCCACGTCTCTTCCAAGGGGCATTAAAACCATCTTGTTAAACCACTCTGAACTCCACAGCTATTACAAGGGGCATTAAAACCGTCTATTTAATCTACTCTGACCTCAACGTCTCTTCCTCGGGGCATTGATTGTCTTTTTATTCCACAGCGACCTCCACCAATTTTCCAAGGGGCATTAAAACCACCTTGTTAAGCTACAGCGACCTCCACTTCTCTCCACGGGGCATTGATACTGTCCGTATATTACACTGTGACCTCCACGTTTCATGCACGAGACATTGATATTGTCTTTTTATTCCACTGTGACCTCCACCACTCTTCCAAGGGGCATTGATATTGTCGTTTTATTCCACTGAGACCTCCACCACTCTTCCAAGGGACATTAAAACTGCCTTGTTAAGCTACTGTGACCTCCACGTCTCTTCCAAGGGGCATTGATATTGTCTATTTATTCCACTGTAGCCTCCACCACTCTTCCAAGGGGCATTAAAACCTTCTAATTAATCTACTGGGACCTCGACGTCTCTTCCAAGGGGCATTGATATTGTATTTTTATTCCACTATAACCTCCACCACTCATCCAAGGGGCATTAAAACCGTCTTGTTATGCTGCTGTGACCTCCACCTCTCTTAAAAGGGGCATTAAAACAATCTTGTTAAACCACTCTGAAATCCACAGCTATTCCAAGGGGCTTTAAAACCGTCTATTTAAACTACTGTGACATCCACGTCTCTTCCACGGGGCATTGATATTGTCTTTTTATTCCACAGCGACCTCCACCACTCTTCCAAGGGGCATTAAAACCATCTTGTTAAGCTAATGTGACCTCCATGTCTCTTCCACGGGGCACTAATACTGTCCTTTTATTCAACTGCGACCTCCATCACTCTTCCAAGGGGCATTAATATTGTCCTTTTATTCCACTGCGACCTCCACCACTCTTCCAATGGGAATTGATATTGTCTTTTTATTTCACTGCGACCTGCACCACTCTTCCAAGGGGCATTAAAACCGTCTTGTTAAGCTACTGTGACCTACATGTCTCCTCCAAGGGGCATTAAAACCGTCTTATTAAAACACTCTGCACTCCACATCTCTTCCAAGGGAAATTTATATTGTCTTTTTATTCCACTGTGACCTCCACCACTCTTCCAAAGGGCATTAAAACCGTCTTGGTAAGCTACAGTTACGTCAACGTCTCTTCCACGGGGCATTGACATTGTCTTTTTATTCCACTGTAACCTCCACCACTCTTCCAAGGGGCATTAAAACCATCTTGTTAAGCTACTGTGACTTCCACGTCTCTTCCAAAAGGCATTAAAACCATCTTGTTAAAACACTATGAAATCCACATCTCTTCCAAGGAGCAATAAAACCATTTATTTAAGCTACTGTGACCTCCACGTCTCTTCCACGGGGTTTTGTTATTATCTTTTTATTCCACAGCGACCTCCACCACTCTTCCAAGGGTCATTAAAACCATCTTGTTAAGCTACTGTGACCTCCACGTCTCTTACACGGGACATTGATATTGTATTTTTATTCCACTGCTACCTCCACCACTCATCCAAGGGGAATTAAAACTGTTTTGTTAAGCTACTGTGACCTCCATGTCTCTTCCACGGGGCATTGATATTGTCTTTTTATACCACTGTAACCTCCACCACTCTTCCAAGGGACATTAAAACCGTCTTGTAAGCTACTTTTACCTCGATGTCTCTTCGTAGGGGCATTGATATTGTCTTTCTATTCCACTGTAACCTCCACCACTCATCCAAGGGGCATTAAAACCGTCTTGTTAAGCTACTGTAACCTCCAATTCTCTTCCAAGGTGCATAAAAACCATCTTGTTAAACCACTCTGAACTCCACAGCTATTCCAAGGGGCATTCAAATCGTCTATTTAAGCTACTGTGACCTCCACGTCTTTCCCACGGTGCTTTGATACTGCCCTTTTATTCAACTGCGACCTCTATCACTCTTCCAAGGCGCATTCATATTGTCTTTTTATTTCACTGCGACCTCCACCACTCTTCCAAGGGGCATTAAAACTGTCTTGTTCTGCTACTGTGACCTCGACGTCTCTTCCAAGCGGCATTAAAACCATCTTATTAAACCACTCTGAACTCCACCACTCTTCTAAGCGGCATTAAAACCATTTTGTTCAGCTACTATGACCTCCATGTCTCTTCCACGTGGCATTGATATTGAGTTTATATTTCACTGTAACCACCACCCCTCTTCCAAGGGACATTGATATCGTCTTTTTATTCCACTCCGACCTCCACCACTCTTCCAAGGGGTCTTTGATATTGCTTTTTATTCCACTTTGACCTCCAATACTCTTCCAAGGGGCATTGATATTGTCTTTTCATTCCACTGCGACCTCCACCACTCTGCCTAGGGGCAATAAAACCATCTTTTAAAGCTACTGTGACCTCCACGTCTTTTCCACGGGGCATTGATATTGTATTTTTATTCCACTGTAACGTCCACCACTCTTCCGAGTGGCATTAAAACCATCTTGTTAAGCTACTTTGAACTCTACGTCTCTTCCAAGGGGCATTGATATTGTCTTTTTATTCCACTGCGACCTCCGCCACTCTTACGAGGTGCATTCATATTGTCTTTTTATTACACTGCGACCTCCACCATTCTTCCAAGGTGCATTAAAAACGTCTTGTTAAGCTACTGTGACCTCCACGTCTCTTCCAAGGGGTATTGATATTCTCTTTATTCCATTGCGACCTCCATCACTCTTCCAAGGGGCATTAATATTGTCTTTTTATTCCACTGCGACCTCAACCACTCTTCCAAGGGGCATTAAAACCATCTTGTTAAGCTACTGTGACCTCCACATCTCTTACATGGGACATTGATATTGTCTTTTTATTCCACTGCGACCTCCACCAATCTTACAAGGGGCATTGATATGGTCTTTTTATTCCACTGCGTCCTCCACCACTCTTCCAAGGGGCATTAAAACCATCTTGTTAAGCTACTGTGACCTCCATGTTTCTTCCACAGTGCATTCATATTGTCTTTTTATTCCACTGTAAACTTCACCACTCATCCAAGGGGCATTAAAACCCTCTTGTTAAGCTACTGTGACCTCCACGTCTCTTCCAAGGGGCATTAAAACCATCTTGTTAAACCACTCTGAAATCCACAGCTATTCCAAGGGGCATTAAAACCGTCTTATTAAGCTACTGTGACCTCCACATCTCTTCCACGGGACATTGATATTGTATTTTTATTCCACTGCGACCTCCACCACTCTTCCAATGGGCATTGAAATTGTCTTTTTATTCCACTGCGATCTCCACCACTCTTCCAAGGGGCATTAAAACCATGTTGTTTAGTTACAGTGACCTCCACGTCTCTTCCAAGGTGCATTAAAACCACCTTGTTAAACCACTCTGAACTCCACCACTCTTCCAAGGGGCATCAAAACCGTCTTGTTCAGCTACTATGACCTCCCCGTCTCTTCCACGGGGCATTGATATTGTCTTTTTCTTCCACTGTTACCACCACCCCTCTTCCAAGGTGCATTGATATTGTCTTTTTATTAAACTGCGACATCCACCACTCATCCAAGGGGCATTAAAACTGTCTTGTTAAGCTACTGTGACCTCCACTTCTCTTCCAAGGTGCATAAAAACCATCTTGTTAAACTACTCTGAACTCAACAGCTATTCCAAAGTGCATTAAAACCATCTATTTAAGCTACTGTGACCTCCACGTCTCTTCCTCGGAGCTTTGATATTGTCTTTTTATTCCACAGTGACCTCCACCAATCATCCAAGGGGCATTAAACCGTCTTGTTAGGCTACTGTGACCTCCATGTCTCTTCCACGGGGCATTGATATTGTCTTTTTATTCCACTGTAACCACTACCCCTCTTCCAAGGGGCATTGATATTGTCTTTTTATTCCACTGCGACATCCACCACTCATCCAAGGGACATTAAAACCGTCTTGTTCAGCTACTATGACCTCCACGTATCTTCCACGGGGCATTGATATTGTCTTTTTATTCCACTGTAACCACCACCCCTCTTCCAAGGGGCATTGATATTGTCTTTTTATTCCACTGCGACATCCACCAGTCATCCAAGGGGCATTAAAACTGTCTTGTTAAGCTACTTTGACCTCCATGTCTCTTCCATGGGGCATTGATATTGTCTTTTTATTCCACTGTAACCTCCACCACTCTTCCAAGGGACATTAAAACCGTCTTGTAAGCTACTGTGACCTCGACGTCTCTTCGTAGGGGCATTGATATAGTCTTTTTATTCCACTGTAACCTCCACCACTCATCCAAGGGGCATTAAAACTGTCTTGTTAAGCTACTGTGACCTCCAATTCTCTTCCAAGGTGCATAAAAACCATCTTGTTAAACCACTCTGAACTCCACAGCTATTCCAAGGGGCATTCAAACTGTATATTTAAGCTACTGTGACCTCCACGTCTTTTCCACGGTGCCTTGATATTGTCTTTTTATTCCACAGCGACCTCCACCACTCTTCCAAGGGGCATTAAAACCATCTTTTTAAGCTACTGTGACCTCAAAGTCTCTTCCATGGGGCTTTGATATTGTCTTTTTATTACACTGTAACCTCCACCACTCTTCTAAGGGGCATTAAAACTGTCTTGTTCTGCTACTGTGACCTCGACGTCTCTACCAAGCGGCTTTAAAACCGTCTTATTAAACCACTCTGTACTCCACCACTCTTCCAAGGGGCATTAAAACCATTTTGTTCAGCTACTATGACCTCCATGTCTCTTCCACGGGGCATTGATATTGAGTTTTTATTCCACTGTAACTACCACCCCTCTTCCACGGGGCTTTGATATTGTCTTTTTATTCCACTGCGATCTCCACCACTCTTCCAAGGGGTCATTGATATTGTCTTTTTATTCCACTGCAACATCCAACACTCTTCCAAGGGGCATTGATATTGTCTTTTTATTCCACTGCGACCTCCACCACTCTGCCTAGGGGCATTAAAACCATCTTTTAACCCCTTAAGCCCAGGAGCATTTTCCGTTTTTGCATTTTCGTTTTTGCTCCCCTTGTTCCCAGAGCAATAGCGTTTTTATTTTTTGGTCAATATGGCCATGTGAGGGCTTATTTTTTGCGAGACGAGTTGTACTTTTCAACGCCATTACTAGTTTTACCATATCCTGTACGGGAAAACGGTAAAAAAATTCCAAGTGCGGTAAAATTGCAAAAAAAGTGCAATACCACAGTTGTTTTTTTTTTTTTTTTTTTACCACGTTCACTGAATGCTAAAACTGACCTGCCCTTCTTATTCTACAGGTCATTACGAGTTCATAGACACCAAACATGCATAGGTTCTTTTATATTTAAGTGGTGAAAAAAAATTCCAAAATTTGGTAAAAAAATAAATAAAAAAATAGCGCCATTTTCTAAGACCTGTAGCGTCTCCATTTTTCGTGATCTGGGGCTGGTTTATGGCTTATTTTTTGCGAACCGGGCTGTCGTTTTTATTGATAACATTTGGGGTAGATCCGATGTTTTGATCGCCCGTTATTGCATTTTATTTCAATTTTGCGGCGACCAAAAAAAGTAATTCTGGCGTTTAGAATTTTTTTCTCGTTACGCCGTTTACCGATCGGATTAATTTTTTTTTTATATTGATAGATCGGACGATTCTGAACGCGGCGATACCAAATATGTGTATGTGGGTTTTTTTTTTTTATTTTGAATGGGGCGAAAGGGGGGTGATTTAAACTTTTATATTTTTTTATTTTTTTTATATTTTTAAAAACTTTTTTTTTTTATTTTTTGCATGCTTCTATAGTCTCCATAGGAGACTAGAAGCAGCAACTATCCGATCGCCTCTGCTACATACAGAGGACGAGCAGATCCCCTGCATGCAGCAGAAATGGTCCTGTGTTATGAGCGCCGACCACTAGGTGGCGCTCATAGCGATAAGATCATGACAACCACAGGCGTCTGCTGCAGACCCTGGGTTGTCATGCACGCCCATCGGCGACCCGCGATCACGTGACGGGGTCGCCGGTGGGCGTGGCTTATGACGTGCCACCCGGAAGCGACCGTTAAATGCTTGACAGCAGAGATTGACAGCAGCATTTAACATGTTAACAGCCACGGGTGGATCGCGATTCCACCCGCGGCTGTTGCGGGCACATGTAAGAATCAGCTGACATGTGCTCCGTTCAGTGAGGGCTCAGCGCAGCAGCCCTCACTGAACGGGCAGTACGCAAATATGCTTACTAATACGTCCTCGGTAGTTAAGGGGTTAAAGCTAGTGTGACCTCCACGTCTTTTCCACGGGGCATTGATATTGTCTTTTTATTCCACTGTAACCTCCACCACTCTTCCGAGGGGCATTAAAAACGTCTTGTAAGCTACTATGAACTCTACTACTCTTCAAGGGGCATTGATATTGTCTTTTTATTCCACTGCGACCTTCACCACTCTTCCGAGGTGCATTCATATTGTCTTTTTATTCCACTGCGACCTCCACCACTCTTCCAAGGGGCATTAGAACCATCTTGTTAAGCTACTGTGACCTACACGTCTCTTCCACGGGGCATTGATATTGTCTTTATTCCACTGCGACCTCCACCACATTTCCAAGGGGCATTTAAACCGTCTTGATAAGCTACTGTGACCTCCATGTCTCTTCCTGAGGGCATTGATATTTACTTTTTATTTCCCTGTAACCTCCACCACTCTTCCAAGAGACATAAAAACCGTCTTGTTCAGCTACTGTGACCTCCACCACTCTACCAAGGGGCATTAAAACCGTCTTGTTAAGCTACTATGAACTCCACGTCTCTTCCACGAGGCATTGATATTGTCTTTTTATTCCACTGTAACCTCCACCACTCTTCCAATGGGCATTAAAACCATCTTGTTAAGCTAATGTGACCTACACGTATCTTCCAAGGGGCATTAAAACCATCTCAATAAACCTCTCTGAACTCAACGTCTCTTCCAAGGAGCATTAAAAGCGTCTTGTTAAGCTACTTTGACCTCCACGTTTCTTCCACGGGGCATTGATATTGTCTTTTTATACCACACCAACCTCCACCACTCTTCCAAGGGGCAATAAAACCATCTTGTTAAGCTACTGTGAGCACGACGTCTCTTCGAAGGGGCATTGGTATTGTCTTTTTATTCCACTGCGACCTCTACCACGTTTCCAAGGTACATTAATACTGTCTTGGTAAGCTGCTTTGACCTCCACGTCTCTTCCTCGGTCATTGATATTGTCATTTTATACCACAGCAACCACCAGCACTCTTACAAGGAGCAATAAAACCATCTTGCTAAGCTACTGTGACATCCACGTCTCTTCCCCGGGGCATTGATATTGTCTTTTTATTCCACTGCGACCACCACTACTCTTCCAAGGGACATTAAAATCGTCTTTTTAAGCTACTGTGACCTCTACGTCTCTTCCAAGTAGCAATGATACTGTCCTTTTATTCCAATGCGACCTCCATCACTCTTCCAAGGGGCATTAATATTGTCTTTTTATTCCACTGCGACTTACACCACTCATCCAAGGGGGATTAAAACAGTCTTGATAAGCTACTGTGACCTCCACGTCTCTTCCAAGTGGCATTGATATTGTCTTTTTATTCCACTGCCACCTCCACCACTCTTCCAAGGGGCATTAACAGCTTCTTGTTAAGCTACTGTGACCTACATGTCTCTTCCAAGGGGCAATAAAACCATCTTGATAAACCACTCTGAACTCCACAGCTCTACCAAGGGGCATTAAAGCCATCTTGTTAAGCTACTGTGACTTCCACGTCTCTTCCACGGGCCATTGATATTGTCTTTTTATTCCACTGCGACCTCCACCACTCTTCCATTGGCCATTGATATTGTCTTTTTATTCCACTGCCACCTCCACCACTCTTCCAAGGGGCATTAAAACTGTCCTTTAAAGCTACTGTGACCTCCACGTCTCTTCCAAGGGACATTGATATTGTCTTTTTATTCCATTACGACCTCCACCACTCATCCAATGGGCATTAAGAAAGTTTTGTTAAGCTACTGTGACCTACACGTGTCTTCCAAGGGGAATTAAAGCCATCTTGTTAAACCACTCTGAACTCCACAGCTATTCCAAGGGGCATTAAAACCGTCTATTTAAGCTACTGTGACCTCCACGTCTCTTCCACGGGGCATTAATATTGTCTTTTTATTCTACTGCGACCTCCATCACTCTTCCAAGGGGCATTAAAACCATCTTGTTAAGCTACTGTGACCTCCATGTCTCTTCCTTGGGACATTGATATTGTCTTTTTATTCCAGCGTAACCTCCACCACTTTTCCAAGGGGCATTAAAACCGTCTTGTTAAGCTACTGTGACCTCCACGTCTCTTCCAAGGGGCATTAAAACCATCTTGATAAACCACTCTGAACTCCACAGCTCTTCCAAGGGGCATTAAAACCATCTTGTTAAGCTCCTGGGACCTCCACGTCTCTTCCACGGGGCATTGATATTGTCTTTTTATTCCACTGCGACCTCCACAACTCTTCCAATGGGCATTGATATTGTCTTTTTATTCCACTGCGACCTCCACCACTCTTGCAAGGGACATTAAAACCGTCTTTTTAAGCTACTGTGACCTCCACGTCTCTTCCAAGGGGCATTAATATTGTCTTTTTATTCCACTGCGATGTCCACCACTCACTCAAGGGGCATTAAAACAGTCTTGCTAAGCTACTGTGAACTCCACATATCTTCCAAGGGGCATTAAAACAATCTTGTTAAACCACTCTGAACTCCACAGCTATTCCAAGGGGCATTAAAAACATCGATTTAAGCTACTGTGTCCTCCACGTCTCTTCCACGGGGCTTTTAAACCATCTTGTTAAGCTACTGTGACCTCCACGTCTCTTCCACGGGCCATTGATATTGTATTCTTACTCCACTGTCACCTCCACCACTCTTCCAAGAGACATTAAAACGGTCTTGTTAAGCTACTGTGACCTACATATCTCTTCAAAGGGGCATTAAAACCGTCTTGTTAAACCACTCTGAACTCCACAGCTCTTCCAAGGGGCATTAAATCTATCTTGTTAAGCTACTGTGACCTCCACGTCTCTTCCACGGGGAATTGATTTTGTCTTTTTATACCACAGCGACCTACACCTCTCTTCCAAGGGGCATAAAACCTTCTTATTAAACTACTGTGACCTCCACGTCTCTTCCCCGTGGCATTGATATTGTCTCTTTATTCCACTGTGACCTCCACCACTCTTCCAAGGGGCATTGATATTGTCTTTTTATTCCACTGCGACCTCTACCACTCTTCCAAGGGGTATTAAGAACGTCTTGTTAAGCTACTGTGACCTCCACGTCTCTTTCTCGGGGCATTGATATTGTCTTTTTATTCCACTGCGACCTCCAACACTCTTCCAAGGGGCATTAAAACCATCTTTTTAAGCTACTGTGAACTCCACATCTTTTCCATGGGCATTGATATTGTCTTTTTATTCCACTGTAACCTTCACTACTCTTCCAAGGAGCATTAAAACCATCTTGATAAACCACTCTGAACTCCACAGCTCTTCCAAGAAGCATTAAAACCATCTTGTTAAGCTACTGTGACCTTAACGTCTCTTCCACGGCGCATTGATATTGTCTTTTTATTCCACTGCGACCTCCACCACTCTTCCAATGGACATTGATATTGTCTTTTTATTCCTCTGCGACCTCCACCACTCTTCCAAGGGCATTAAAACTGTTTTAAAGCTACTCTGACCTCTACCTCTTTTCCACGGGGCATTGATATTGTCTTTTTATTCCACTGTAACCACCACCACTCTTCCAAGAGACATTAAAACCATCTTGTTAAGCTACTGTGACCTCCACGTCTCTTCCAAGGGGCATTTATATTGTCTTTTTATTCCACTGCGACCTCCACCACTGATCCAAGGGGAATTAAAACCATCTTGTTAAGCTACTGTGACCTCCACGTCTCTTCCACGGAGCATTGATATTGTCTTTTTATTCCACGGTAACCTCCACCCCTCTTCCAAGGTGCATTGATATTGTCTTTTTATTCCACTGTGACCTCCACCACTCTTCCAAGGGGTCATTGATATTGTCTTTTTATTCAACTGCGACCTCCACCACTCTTCCAAGGGGTCATTGATATTGTATTTTTATTCCTCTGTGACCTCCACCACTCTGCCTAGGGGCATTAAAACCGTCTTGTTAAGCTACTGTGACCTCCACGTCTCTTCCACCGGGCATTGATATTTTCTCTTTATTCCACTGTAACCCCCACCACTCTTCCAAAGGGAATTAAAACCGTCTTTTGTTAAGCTACTGTGACCTCCATGTCTCTTGCAAGGGGCATTAAAACCGTCTTATTAAACCACACTGAACTTCACCACTCTTCCATGGGTCATTAAAACTATCTTCTTCAGCTACTATGACCTCCACGTCTCTACCACGGGGCATTGATATTGTCTTTTTATTCCACCTTTACCTGCACCCCTCTTCCAAGGGGCACTGATATTGTCTTTTTATACTACTGTAACCTCCACCACTCTTCCAAGGGGTCAATGATATTGTCTTTTTATTCAACTGTGACCTCCACCATTCTTCCAAGGGGCATTGATATTGTATTTTTATTCCACTGCGACCTCCACCACTCTGCCTAGGGGCATTAAAACCATCTTGTTAAGCTACTGTGACCTCCACGTCTCTTCCATAGGGCATTGATATTGTCTTTTTATTCCACTATAACCCCCACAACTCTTCCAAGGGGAATTAAAACCGTCTTTTGTTAAGCTACTGTGACCTCCCCGTCTCTTCCATGGGGCATTAAAACCGTCTTATTGAACCACACTGAACTCCACCACTCTTCAAAGGGGTATTAAAACCATATTGTTAAGCTACTGTGACCTCAACGTCTCATCCACGGGTCATTGATATTGTCTTTTTATTCCATTGCGATCTCCACCACTCTTCCAAGGGGCCATAAAACCATCTTCTTAAGCTACTGTGACCTCGACGTCTATTCCCCGTGGCATTGATATTGTCTTTTTTATTCCACTGCCACCTCCACCACTCTTCCAAGGAGCATTAAGAGCTTCTTCTTAAGCTACTGTGACCTACATGTCTCTTTCAAGGGGCAATAAAACCATCTTGATAAACCACTCTGAACTCCACAGCCCTACCAAGGGGCATTAAAGCCATCTTGTTAAGCTACTGTGACTTCCACGTCTCTTCCACGGGCCATTGATATTGTCTTTTTATTCCACTGCGACCTCCACCACTCTTCCATTGGCCATTGATATTGTCTTTTTATTCCACTGCCACCTCCACTACTCTTCCAAGGGGCATTAAAACTGTCTTTTAAAGCTACTGTGACCTCCACGTCTCTTCCAAGGGGCATTGATATTGTCTTTTTATTCCATTACGACCTCCACCACTCATCCAATGGGCATTAAGAAAGTTTTGTTAAGCTACTGTGACCTACACGTGTCTTCCAAGGGGAATTAAAGCCATCTTGTTAAACCACTCTGAACTCCATAGCTATTCCAAGGGGCATTAAAACCGTCTATTTAAGCTACTGTGACCTCCACGTCTCTTCCATGGGGCATTAATATTGTCTTTTTATTCTACTGCGACCTCCATCACTCTTCCAAGGGGCATTAAAACCATCTTGTTAAGCTACTGTGACCTCCATGTCTCTTCCTTGGGGCATTGATATTGTCTTTTTATTCCACCGTAACCTCCACCACTTTTCCAAGGGGCATTAAAACCGTCTTGTTAAGCTACTGTGACCTCCACGTCTCTTCCAAGGGGCATTAAAACCATCTTGATAAACCACTCTGAACTCCACAGCTCTTCCAAGGGGCATTAAAACCATCTTGTTGAGCTCCTGGTACCTCCACGTCTCTTCCACGGGGCATTGATATTATCTTTTTATTCCACTGCGACCTCCACAACTCTTCCATGGGCATTGATATTGTCTTTTTATTCCACTGCGACCTCCACCACTCTTGAGAGGGACATTAAAACCGTCTTTTTAAGCTACTGTGACCTCCACGTCTCTTCCAAGGGGCATTAATATTGTCTTTTTATTCCACTGCGATGTCCACCACTCACGCAAGGGGCATTAAAACCGTCTTGTTAAGCTACTGTGAACTCCACGTATCTTCCAAGGGGCATTAAAACAATCTTGTTAAACCACTCTGAACTCCACAGCTATTCCAAGGGGCATTAAAACCATCGATTTAAGCTACTGTGTCCTCCACGTCTCTTCCACGGGGCTTTTATATTGTCTTTTATTTCCACAGCGACCTCCACCACTCTTCCAATGGGCATTAAAAACATCTTGTTAAGCTACTGTGACGTCCACGTCTCTTCCAAGGGGCATTGATATTGTCTTTTTATTCCACTGTAACCTTCACAACTCTTCCAAGGGGCATTAAAACCATCGTGATAAACCACTCTGAAATCCACCACTCTTCCAAGGGGCATTAAAACCATCTTGTTCAGCTACTGTGACCTCCACGTCTCTTCCCCGTGGCATTGATACTGTCTCTTTATTCCACTGTGACCTCCACCACTCTTCCAAGGGGCATTGATATTATCTTTTTATTCCACTGCGACCTCCAACACTCTTCCAAGGGGCATTAAGACCGTCTTTTTAAGATACTGTGAATTCCACGTCTATTCCATGGGGCATTGATATTGCCTTTTTATTCCACTGTAACCTTCACAACTATTCCAAGGGGCATTAAAACCATCGTGATAAACCACTCTGAACTCCACAGCTCTTCCAAGAAGCATTAAAACCATCTTGTTAAGCTACTGTGACCTCCACGTCTCTTCCACGGGGCATTGATATTGTCTTTTTATTCCACTGCGACCTCCACCACTCTTCCAATGGACATTGATATTGTATTTTTATTCCTCTGTGACCTCCACCACTCTGCCTAGGGGCATTAAAACCGTCTTGTTAAGATACTGTGACCTCCACGTCTCTTCCACGGGGCATTGATATTGTCTTTTTATTCCACTGTAACCCCCACCACTCTTCCAAGGGGAATTAAAATCGTATTTTTTTAAGCTACTGTGACCTCCACGTCTCTTGCAAGGGGCATTAAAACCGTCTTATTAAACCACACTGAACTTCACGACTCTTCCATGGGTCATTAAAACCATCTTGTTCAGCTACTATGACCTCCACCTCTCTACCACGGGGCTTTGATATTGTCTTTTTATTCCACCTTTACCTCCACCCCTCTTCCAAGGGGCACTGATATTGTCATTTTATACTACTGCGACCTCCACCACTCTTCCAAGGGGTCACTGATATTGTCTTTTTATTCAGTTGCAACCTCCACAATTCTTTCAAGGGGCATTGATATTGTATTTTTATTCCACTGCGACCTCCACCACTCTCCCTAGGGGCATTAAAACCGTCTTGTTAAGCTACTGTGACCTCCACGTCTGTTCCATAGGGCATTGATATTGTCTTTTTATTCCACTGTAACCCCCACCACTCTTCCAAGGGGCATTAAAACCATCTTGTTAAACCACTCTGATATCCACAGCTCTACCAAGGGGCATTAAAGCCATCTTGTTAAGCTACTGTGACTACCACGTCTCTGCCACGGGGCATTGATATTGTCTTTTTATTCCACTGCGACCTCCACCACTCTTCCATTGGCCATTGATATTGTCTTTTTATTCCACTGCCACCTCCACCACTCTTCCAAGGGGCATTAAAACTGTCTTTTAAAGCTACTGTGACCTCTACGTCTCTTCCAAGGGGCATTGATATTGTCTTTTTATTCCATTACGACCTCCACCACTCATCCAATGGGCATTAAGAAAGTTTTGTTAAGCTACTGTGACCTACACGTGTCTTCCAAGGGGAATTAAAGCCATCTTGTTAAAAAACTCTGAACTCCACAACTATTCCAAGGGGCATTAAAACCGTCTATTTAAGCTACTGTGACCCCCACGTCTCTTCCACGGGGCACTAATATTGTCTTTTTATTCTACCTCGACCTCCACCACTCTTCCAAGGGGCATTAAAACCGTCTTGTTAATCTACTGTGACCTCCATGTCTCTTCCTTGGGGCATTGATATTGTCTTTTTATTCCACCGTAACCTCCAGCACTTTTCCAAGGGGCATTAAATCTGTCTTGTTAAGCTACTGTGACCTCCACGTCTCTTCCAAGGGGCATTAAAACCATCTTGATAAACCACTCTGAACTCCACAGCTCTTCCAAGGGGCATTAAAACCATCTTGTTAAGCTCCTGGGACCTCCACATCTCTTCCACGGGGCATTGATATTGTCTTTTTATTCCACTGCGACCTCCACAACTCTTCCAATGGGCATTGATATTGTCTTTTTATTCCACTGCGACCTCCACCACTCTTGCAAGGGACATTAAAACCATCATTTTAAGCTACTGTGACCTCCACGTCTATTCCAAGGGGCATTAATATTGTCTTTTTATTCCACTGCGATGTCCACCACTCATTCAAGGGGCATTAAAACCGTCTTGTTAAGCTACTGTGAACTCCACGTATCTTCCAAGGGACATTAAAACAATCTTGTTAAACCACTCTGAACTCCACAGCTATTCCAAGGGGCATTAAAACCATTGATTTAAGCTACTGTGTCCTCCACGTCTCTTCCACGGGGCTTTTATATTGTCTATTATTTCCACAGCGACCTTCACCACTCTTCCAATGGGCATTAAAAACATCTTGTTAAGCTACTGTGACGTCCACGTCTCTTCCAAGGGGCATTGATATTGTCTTTTTATACCACAGCGACCTCTACCACTCTTCCAACGGGCATTAAAACATCTTGTTAAGCTAATGTGACGTCCACGTCTCTTCCACGAGGCATTGCTATTGTCTTTTTATTCCACTGCGACCTCCACCAATCTTCCAATGGGTATTGATATTGTCTTTTTATTCCTTTGTGACCTCCATCACTCTTCCAAGTGGCATTTAAACCATCTTGTTAAGCTACTGTGACCTCCACGTCTCTTCCACGGGGCATTGATATTGTATTCTTACTCCACTGTCACCTCCACCACTCTTCCAAGAGACATTAAAACGGTCTTGTTAAGCTACTGTGACCTCTTCCACGGGGAATTGATATTGTCTTTTTATACCACAGCGACCTACACCTCTCTTCCAAGGGGCATAAAACCATCTTATTAAGCTACTGTGACCTCCAAGTTTCTTCCCCGTGGCATTGATATTGTCTTTTTATTCCACTGTGACCTCCACCACTCTTCCAAGGGGCATTGATATTGTCTTTTTATTCCACTGCGACCTCTACCACTCTTCCAAGGGGTATTAAGAACGTCTTGTTAAGCTACTGTGACCTCCACGTCTCTTTCTCGGGGCATTGATATTGTCTTTTTATTCCACTGTAACCTTCACCACTCTACCAAGGGGCATTAAAACCATCGTGATAAACCACTCTGAACTCCACAGCTCTTCCAAGAAGCATTAAAACCATCTTGTTAAGCTTCTATGACCTCCACGTCTCTTCCACGGGGCATTGATATTGTCTTTTTATTCCACTGCGACCTCCACCACTCTTCCAATGGACATTGATATTGTCTTATTATTCCTCTGCGACCTCCACCACTGTTCCAATGGCATTAAAACTGTGTTTTAAAGCTACTCTGACCTCCACGTCTTTTCCACGGGGCATTTATATTGTCTTTTTATTCCACTGCGACCTCCACCATTCATCCAAGGGGAATTAAAACCGTCTTGTTAAGCTACTGTGACCTCCACGTCTCTTCCACGGGGCACTGATATTGTCTTTTTATTCCACGGTAACCTCCACCCCTCTTCCAAGGTGCATTGATATTGTCTTTTTATACTACTGCGACCTCCACCACTCTTCCAAGGGGTCACTGATATTGTCTTTTTATTCAACTGCGACCTCCACCATTCTTCCAAGGGGCATTGATATTGGATTTTTATTCCACTGCGACCTCCACCACTCTGCCTAGGGGCATTAAAACCGTCTTGTTAAGCTACTGTGACCTCCACGTCTCTTCCATAGGGCATTGATTTTGTCTTTATATTCCACTGTAACCCCCACCACTCTTCCAATTGGTATCAAAACCGTCTTTTGTTAAGCTACTGTGACCTTCCCGTCTCTTCCTAGGGGCATTAAAACCGTCTTATTGAACCACACTGAACTCCACCATTCTTCCATGGGGCATTAAAACCATCTTGTTCAGCTACTATGACCTCGACGTCTCTTCCACGGGGCATTGATATTGTCTTTTTATTCCACTTTAACCTTCACCCCTCTTCCAAGGGGCATTGATATTGTCTTTTTATACCACTGCGACCTCCACCACTCTTCCAAGGGGTCACTGATATTGCCTATTTGTTCAACTGCGACCTCCTCCACTCTTCCAAGGTGCATTGATAATGTATTTTTATTCCACTGCGACCTCCACCACTCTGCCTAGGGGCATTAAAACAGTCTTGTTAAGCTAAAGTGACCTCCACTTCTCTTCCACGGGGCATTGATATTGTCTTTTTATTCCACTGTAATCTCCACCAATCTTCCAAGAGGCATTAAAACCGTCTTTTGCTAAGCTACTGTGACCTGCCTGACTCTTCCAAGGGGCATTAAAACCGTTTATCTAAGCTACTATGACCTCCACGTCTCTTTAACAGGGCATTGATATTGTCTTTTTATTCCACTGCGACCTCCAGCACTTTTCCAATGGGCATTGATATTGTCTTTTTGTTCCACTGCGACTTCAACCACTCTTCCAAGGGGCATTAAAATTGTCTTTTTAAGCTACTCTGACCTCTACGTCTCTTCCACAGAGTATTAAATCCATCTTGTTAAACCACTCTGAACTTCACAGCTCTTTCAAGGGGCATTAATAAGGTCTATTTAAGCTACTGTGACCTCCACGTCTCTTCCACGGGGCTTTGATATTGTCTTTCTATTCCACAGCGAGCTCCACCACTCTTCCAAGGGGCATTAAAACCGTCTTGTTAACCTACTGTGACCTACACGTCTCTTCCAATGGGCATTAGAACCATCTTGTCAAAGCACTCTGAACTCCACAGCTCTTCCAAGGAGCATTAAAACCACCTTGTTAAGCTACTGTGACCTCCACGTCTCTTCCACGGGGCATTGATATTGTCTTTTTATACCACAGCGACCTCCACCACTCTTCCAAGGGGCAATAAAACCATCTTATTAAGCTACTGTGACCTCCACGTGTCTTCCCCGTGGCATTGATATTGTCTTTTTATTCCACTGCGACCTCCACCACTCTTCCAAGGGGCATTGATATTGTCTTTTTATTCCACTGCAACCTCCACCACTCTTCCAAGGGGCATTAAAACCGTTTTTTAAATCTAATTTGAACTCCACGTTTTTTCCACGGGGCATTGATATTGTCTTTTTATTCCACTGTAACCTCCACTACTCTTCCAAGGGGCATTAAAACTGCCTTGTTAAGCTACTGTGACCTACACGTCTCTTCCAAGGTGCATTAAAACCATCTTGATAAACCACTCTGAACTCCAAAGCTCTTCCAAGGGGCATTAAAACCATCTTTTTAAGCTACTTTGACCTCCACGTCTCTTCCAAGTGGCATTGATATTGTCTTTTTATTCCAATGCGACTTCCACCACTCTTCCAAGGGGCAATAAAACCATCTTATTAAGCTACTGTGACCTCCACATCTCTTCCACAGGGCATTGGTATTGTTTTTTTATTCCACTGCGACCTCCACTACTCTTCCAAGGGGCATTAATATTGTCTTTTTATTCTACTGTGACCTCCACCACTCTTCCAAGGGGCATTAAAACCAACTTGTTAAGCTACTGTGATCTCCACGTCTCTTCCATGGGGCATTGATATTGTTTTTTTATTCTACTGTAACCTCCACCGCTCCTCCAATACGCATTAAAACCGTCTTGCTAAGCTACTCTGACCTACACGTCTCTTCTAAGGGGCATTAAAACCATCTTGATAAACCCCTTAGAACTTCACAGTTCTTCCAAGTGTCATTAAAACCGTCTTGTTAAGCTACAGTGACCTCCACGTCTCTTCCACAGGGCATTGGTATTGTTTTTTTATTCCACTGCGACCTCCACTACTCTTCCAAGGGGCATTAAAACCGTTTTTTTAATCTAATTTGAACTCCACGTTTTTTCCACGGGGCATTGATATTGTCTTTTTATTCCACTGTAACCTCCACCACTCTTCCAAGGGGCATTAAAACTGCCTTGTTAAGCTACTGTGACCTACACGTCTCTTCCAAGGTGCATTAAAACCATCTTGATAAACCACTCTGAACTCCAAAGCTCTTCCAAGGGGCATTAAAACCATCTTTTTAAGCTACTTTGACCTCCACGTCTCTTCCAAGTGGCATTGATATTGTCTTTTTATTCCAATGCGACTTCCACCACTCTTCCAAGGGGCAATAAAACCATCTTATTAAGCTACTGTGACCTCCACATCTCTTCCACAGGGCATTGGTATTGTTTTTTTATTCCACTGCGATCTCCACTACTCTTCCAAGAGGCATTAATATTGTCTTTTTATTCTACTGTGACCTCCACCACTCTTCCAAGGGGCATTAAAACCAACTTGTTAAGCTACTGTGATCTCCACGTCTCTTCCATGGGGCATCGATATTGTTTTTTTATTCTACTGTAACCTCCACCACTCTTCCAAGGGGCATTAAAACCGTCTTTTTAAGCTACTGTATACTCCACGTCTCTTCCACGGGGCATTGATATTGTCTTTTTATTCCACTGTAACCTCCACCACTCTTCCAAGGGGCATTAAAACTATTTTGCTAAGCTACAGTGACTTCCACGTCTCTTCCACAGGGCAATAAATCCATCTTGTTAAACCACTCTGACCTCCACAGCTATTCCAAGGGGCATTAAAACCGTCTATTTAAGCTACTATGACCTCCACGTCTCTTCCACGGGGAATTGATATTGTCTTTTTATTCCACTGCGACCTCCACCACTCATCCAAGGGGCATTAAAACCGTGTTATTAAGCTACTGTGACCTCCACGTCTCTTCCACGGGACATTGATATTGTCTTTTTATTCCACTGCGACCTCCACCACTCTTCCAAGGGGCATTGATATCGTCTTTTTATTCCACTGCGACCTCAACAACTCTTCCAAGGGGCATTAATACCATCTTGTTAAGCTGCTGTGACCTCCATGTCTCTTCCACGGGGCATTGATATTGTCTTTTTATTCCACTGTAACCTCCACCACTCTTCCAAGTGGCATTAAAACCATCTTTTGTTGAGCTACTGGGACCTTGACGTCTCTTCCAAGGGGCATTAAAACCATCTTATTAAGCCACTCTGAAATCCACCACTCTTCCAAGGGGCATTAAAACCATCTTGTTCAGCTACTGTGACCTCCATGTCTCTTCCACGTGGCAGTGATATTGTCTTTTCATTTCACTGTAACCTCCACCACTCTTCCAAGGGACATTAAAACCGTCTTGTCAAGCTACTCTGACCCCCACTTCTCTTCCAAGGGTCATTAAAACCATCTTGATAACCACTCTGAACTCTACAGCTCTTTCAAGGGGCATTAAAACCGTATATTTAAGCTACTGTGACCTCCACGTCTCTCTCACAGGGCTTTGATATTGTTTTTTTTTCCACAGCGGCCTCCACCACTCTTCCAACGTGCTTTAAAACCATCTTGTTAAGCTACTGTGACCTGCACCTCTCTTCCAAGGGGCATTGATATTGTCTTTTTATTCCAATGCGATCTCCACCACTCTTCCAATGGGCATTAAAACCATGTTGTTAGGCTACTGTGTTCTCCAAGTCTCTTCCACGGGGCATTGATATCGTCTTTTTAATTTCACTGTAACCTCTATCACTCTTCCAAGGGGCATTAAAATTGTCTTGTTAAGCTACTGTGTTCTCCACGCCTCTTCCACGGGGCATTGATATAGTCTTTTTATTCCACTGCGACATGCACCACTCTTCCAAGGGGAATTGATATTGTCTTTTTATTCCACTGTAACCTCCACCACTCTTTCAAATAGCATTAAAACCGTCTTGTTAAGCTACTGTGTTCTCCAAGTCTCTTCCACAGGACATTGATATCGTGTTTTTATTCCACTGTGACATCCAGCACTCTTCCAAGGGGCATGAAAACCTTCTTGTTAAGCTACTGTGACCTCCACCTCTCTTCCACGGGGAATTGAAATTGTCTTTTTATTCCACTGTAACCTCCCCCACTCTTTCAAGGGACATTAAAACCATCTTGTTAAGCTACTGTGACCTCCACGTCTCTTCCAAGGGGCATTAAAACCATCTTGTTAGAACACTCTGAACTCCATGTCTCTTCCAAGGGGCATTAAAACCGTCTTGTTAAACCACTCTGAACTCAACGTCTCTTCCAAGGGGCATTAAAATCGACTTGTTAAACCACACTTAACTCCACGTCTCTTCTAAACGGCACTAAAACCGTCTTTTTAGGTTACTGTGACCTCCAAGTCTCTTCCAAGGGGCATTAAAACCTTCTTGTTAAACCACTCTGAACTCAACGTCTCTTCCAAGGGGCATTAAAATCGACTTGTTAAACCACACTTAACTCCACGTCTCTTCTAAACGGCACTAAAACCGTCTTTTTAGGCTACTGTGACCTCCAAGTCTCTTCCAAGGGGCATTAAAACCGTCTTGTTGAACCACTCTGAACTCCATGTCTCTTCCAATGCGCATTAAAACAGTCTTGTTAAGCTACTATGTCCTCCACGTTTCTTCCAAGGGGAATTAAAAGCGTCTTGCTAAACCACTTTGAACTCCACGTCTCTTCCAAGGGGCATTGATATTTTCTCCTTATTCTACTGTGACCTCCACGTCTCTTCCAAGGGGCATTAAAACCGTCTTGTTAAACCACTCTGAACTCCATGTCTCTTCAAAGTGGCATTAAAATTGTCTTGTTAAGCTACTATGACCTCCACGTCTCTTCCAAGGGGCATTAAAACCATCTTGTTAAACCATTCTGAACTCCACGTCTCTTACAAGGGGCATTAAAACCGTCTTGTTAAACCACTCTGAACACCAAGTCTCTTCCAAGAGGCATTAAAACCATCTTGTTAAGCTACTGTGACCTCCACGTCTCTTCCAAGGGGCATTAAAAACGTCTTGTTAAACCACTCTGAACTCCACGTCTCTTCCAAGGGGCATTAAAACCGTCTTGTTAAGCTACTGTGACCTCCACGTCTCTTCCAAGTGGCATTAAAAACGTCTTGTTAAACCACTCTGAACTCCACGTCTCTTCCAAGGGGCATTAAAACCGTCTTGTTAAGCTACTGAGACCTCCACGTCTCTTCCATGGGGCATTAAAAACGTCTTGTTAAACCACTCTGGACTCCACGTCTCTTTCAAAGTGCATTAAAATTGTCTTTTTAAGCTACAGTGACCTCCATGTCTCTTCCAAGGGGCTTTAAAACCGTCTTGTTAAGCTACTATGACCTCCACGTCTCTTCCAAGGGCCATTAAAACCGTTTTGCTAAACCACTCTGAACTCAACCTCTCTTCCAAGGGGCATTGATATTGTATCTTTATTCCACTGTAACCTTCACCACTCTTCCAAGGGGCATTGATATTGTCTCTTTATTCCACTGTGACCTCCACGTCTCTTCCAAGGGCCGTTAAAACCATCTTGTTAAACCACTCTGAACTCCACGTCTCTTCCAAGTGGCATTAAAACCGTCTTTTTAAGCTACTGTGACCTCCACGTCTCTTCCAAGGGGCTTTAAAACTGTCTTGTTAAACCAATCTGGACTCCACGTTTCTCACAAGGGGTAATAAAACCGTCTTGTTAAACCACTTTGAACCCCAAGTCTCTTCCAAGAGGCATTAAAACCGTCTTGTTAAGCTACTGTGACCTCCACGTCTCTTCCAAGGGGCATTAAAACCGTCTTATTAAACTACTCTGAACTCCACCACTCTTCCAAGGGGCATTAAAACCGTCTTGTTCAGCTACTATGACCTCCCCGTCTCTTTCACTGGGCATTGATATTGTCTTTTTATTTCACTGCGACCTCCACCACTCTACCAAGGGGCATTGATATTGTCTTTTTATTCCACTTCGACCTCCACCACTCATCCAAGGGGCATTAAAACCGTCTTGTTAAAAAACTCTGAGCTCCACAGCTCTTCCAAGGGGCATTGATATTGTCTTTTTGTTCCACTGCGACTTCCACCACTCTTCCAAGGGGCATTAAAACTGTCTTGTCTAGCTATTCTGACCTCCACGTCTCTTCCACAGGGTCTTAAAACCATCTTGTTAGACCACTCTGAACTCCATGTCTCTTCCAAGGGGCATTAAAACCGTCTTGCTAAGCTACTGTGACCTCCACGTCTCTTCCAAGGGGCATTAAAACCTTCTTGTTAAACCACTCTGAACTCAACGTCTCTTCCAAGGGGCATTAAAATCGACTTGTTAAACCACTCTTAACTCCACGTCCCTTCTAAACGGCACTAAAACCGTCTTTTTAGGCTACTGTGACCTCCACGTCTCTTCCAAGGGGCATTAAAACCGTCTTGTTAAGCTATTGTGACCTCCACGTATTTTCCAAGGGGCATTAAAACTGTCTTGTTGAACCACTCTGAACTCCACGTCTCTTCCAAGGGGCATTAAAACCATCTTGTTAAGCTACTATGTCCTCCACGTCTCTTCCAAGGGGCATTAAAACCGTCTTGCTAAACCACTCTGAACTCCACGTCTCTTCCAAGGGGCATTGATATTGTATCTTTATTCCACTGTAACCTCCACCACTCTTCCAAGGGGCATTGATATTGTCTCTTTATTCTACTGTGACCTCCACGTCTTTTCCAAGGGGCATTAAAACCGTCTTGTTAAACCACTCTGAACTCCAATTCTCTTCCAAGAGGCATTAAAACCATCTTGTTAAGCTACTGTGACCTCCACGCCTCTTACAAGGGACATTAAAAACATTTTGTTAAACCACTCTGAACTCCACGTCTCTTCCAAGGGGCATTAAAACCGTCTTGTTAAGCTACTGTGACCTCCACATCTCTTCCAAGGGGCATTAAAAACGTCTTGTTAAACCACTCTGAACTCCACGTCTCTTCCAAGGGGCATTAAAACCGTCTTGTTAAGCTACTGTGACCTCCACGTCTCCTCCAAGGGGCATTAAAAACGTCTTGTTAAACCACTCTGAACTCCACGTCTCTTTCAAAGCGCATTAAAATCATCTTTTTAAGCTACAGTGACCTCCATGTCTCTTCCAAGGGGCTTTAAAACCGTCTTGTTAAGCTACTATGACCTCCACGTCTCTTCCAAGGGGCACTAAAACCGTGTTGCTAAACCACTCTGAACTCAACCTCTCTTCCAAGGGGCATTGATATTGTATCTTTATTCCACTGTAACCTCCACCACTCTTCCAAGGGGCATTGATATTGTCTCTTTACTCCACTGTGACCTCCACGTCTCTTCTAAGGGGCATTAAAACCGTCTTGTTAAACCACTCTGAAATCCACGTCTCTTCCAAGGGCCGTTAAAATCATCTTGTTAAACCACTCTGAACTCCACGTCTCTTCCAAGGGGCATTAAACTTGTCTTGTTAAACCAATCTGGACTCCATGTTTCTTACAAGGAGTAATAAAACCGTCTTGTTAAACCACTCTGAACTCCAAGTCTCTTCCAAGAGGCATCAAAACTGTCTTGTTAAGCTACTGTGACCTCCACGTCTCTTCCAAGGGTCATTAAAAACGTCTTTTTAAACCACTCTGAACTCCACGTCTCTTCCAAGGGGCATTAAAACCATCTTGTTAAGCTACTGTGACCTCCACGTCTCTTCCAAGGGGCATTAAAAACGTCTTGTTAAACCACTCTGAACTCCACGTCTCTTCCAAAGTGCATTAAAATCGTCTTGTTAAGCTACAGTGACCTCCATGTCTCTTCCAAGGGGCATTGATATTGTCTTTTTATTCCACTGCGACCTCCACCACACTTTTAGTCAGCTTTTGCTTTTCAATGCATAAGTGAACACTAAGGGAGACCCACTCCCCAATAATGGGTAGAAGGTTTTTAGTATGCTGTAATCCACGTCTGTTTCAAGGGGCATTGCAGTTCCTCATAATTTTTGGAAAGCTTTCCATTCACTGCTTAGGCCAACAGTGTACAGTAGACCCAGTTGCTATAAATGGAAAAAAAGGTTTAGTTAAGGCCCTCTGACCTCCATGTCACTTCTAAGGGGCATTGGAGTGCCTCAAAATTTTTGGTAGGCATTGCACTCACTGTATGCCCTATAACTGTGTAGCCAAACCTCTCCTTTTGGTACAGAAACATATCCTACAAGACATGTGTGGTTGACTGACCTGACATTGGTGTGAATGGTTCCTGTTCCTCCTGCTCTTTCTCCTTTGCCACCACCTCATCCATCATTCATCACATCAAGCTTTTTTTAAACGGGAGTCATAGAACAGGGATAGTAGCAGGAAAACATCCAGCAATCCTCGTAGGAGGTAGGATATGCGCCAAAACGCTGACCACCTCAGGCCTAGCTGCTACTACATACATGCGCTTGCATTCCAAGGAACAGAAAACTAAGGAGATGGATGGCCTCATGATCATGAATAATTTACTCGTTGTGTAGGAGGCCGACCACTGCTGCTGTCTACCTTCGGAACTTTGTCAGTCAACATAACTGACCAATAGAGTCATGCAGAAATTTAGTAGGAGGGACCCAAACGTGACGCTGTTCAACGTCAACTAGTAAGTATATCAAATAGAAAAAAGACGTAAACTGAATATTATCCAAAAAATACAAAGAATTCTTTATTAGTAATATTTAAAATCAGACAAAAACACAATGTTTAAAAAAAGGCAGTAAGTATTAATAATTAACCAAAAAAAAAAAAGAAAAGAGCACCATAATAGATACCCACATGAGCATGAATTACAGTAGTACAGGTCAAACAATGAAAAATAGAAAAAATCTTTATAAAACTTGTTCAAGCCAAGTCACTAAGCAAATCATCAATCTAGATCATATGAGGATCTGTACCTCACCTCACCTCACCTCATATGATCTAGATTGATGATTTGCTTAGTGCGCATGTGGGAGACCTCGTTTCTGAAACTCTATGACGTGTACCATTGCTATCACTGTTCCAAAAAGCCCATTTTTGATGTCTTTCAAATGGCTGCTGAGTTTCAGTGAAAATACGCGTGCGACTTTCAGTGAAAATACAGCAGATAGTCCTACTGAAAGACTGTTAGAATTTGTATTATGGCAAGAAAAAAGCAGCTAAGTAAAGAAAAATGAGTGGCCATCATTACTTTAAGAAATGAAGGTCAGTCTGTCCGCAAAATTGGGCAAACTTTGAAAGTGCAGTTGCAAAAACCATCAAGCGCTACAAAGAAACTGGCTCACATGAGGACCTCCCCAGGAAAGGAAGACCAAGAGTCACCTCTGCTTTTGAGGATAAGTTTATCCGAGTCACCAGCCTCAGAAATCACAGGTTAACAGCAGCTCAGATTAGAGACCAGGTCAATGCCACACAGAGTTCTAGCAGCAGACACATCTCTTCAACAACTGTGAAGAGGAGACTTTGTGCAGCAGGCCTTCATGGTAAAATAGCTGCTAGGAAACCACTGCTAAGGACAGGCAACAAGCAGAAGAGACTTGTTTGGGCTAAAGAACACAAGGAATGGACATCAGAACAGTGGAAATCTGTGCTTTGGTCTGATGAGTCCAAATTGAGATTTTTGGTTCCAACCACCGTGTCTTTGTGAGACGCAGAAAAGGTGAACGGATGGACTCTCAATGCCGGGTTCCCACCGTGAAGCATGGAGAAGGAAGTGTGATGGTGTGGGGGTGCTTTACTGGTGACACTGTTGGGGATTTATTCAAAATTGAAGGCATACTGAACCAGCATGGCTACCACAGCATCTTGCAGCGGCATGCTATTCCATCTGGTTTGCGTTTAGTTGGACCATCATTTATTTTTCAACAGGACAATGACACCAAACATACCCCCAGGCTGTGTAAGGGCTATTTGACAAGAAGGAGAGTGATGGGGTGAAACGCCAGATGACCTGGCCTCCACAGTCACCAGACCTGAACCCAATTGAGATGGTTTGGGGTGAGCTGGACTGAGTGAAGGTAAAAGGGCCAAAAAGTGCTAAGCATCTCTGGGAACTCCTTCAAGATTGTTGGAAGACCATTTCCGATGACTACCTCTTGAAGCTCATCAAGAGAATGCCAAGAGTGTGCAAAGCAGTCATCAAAGCAAAAGGTGGCTATTTTGAAGAACCTAGAATATAAGACATATTTTCAGTTGTTTCACACTTTTTTGTTAAGTATATAATTCCACATGTGTTAATTCATAGTTTTGATGCCTTCAGTGTGAATGTACAATTTTCATAGTCATGAAAATACAGAAAAATCTTTAAATGAGAAGGTGTGTCCAAACTTTTGGTCTGTACTGTATATATTCTGTTTTGTATATTATAGTGACTGTCGGGGGCGCTCTTTTACACCTCTCCCCGTGGAGCTCCGCACACTCTTCACTATGTCGGGGCTGTGGACAAATGGGAAAAGTCACATTCTGGCAAAACTGAATAATCAGTGCTGAGTGTAATTTTTTATATTGCAAAAAGTGACAATGCAAGTTTTATTAATCTGGAAAAAAAAGAATTTTGCCCAAACACAAAGTATAAGAGTGTAAAAATAGAAAAAATATATAACAGTGCATAAAAAAATCCTGTTTGACCTGTGATGTTTGCTCCATTAAAAACATGAGCAATTCCATAAAAAAGCATTAAAACTACAATAAAAAGCCAGAAGAGGCATCTAGATTGCAGAGTGTATGAGAAGCTCCTGGAATCAACTACGATCTAGTGGTGTCAGTGCTGAACTGTCTACATTGGAGTTGTTCTCTTGAGGCCCTCACTCCAGCAACTCCGATCTAGTCACCTCAACACTGAAGCATCTAGAGTGGAACTGTTAAAACGGTTAACACAAAAGATAAACTCCAATCTAGACACCTCAGCACTGAAAGCACTAGATCGAAGAGGAGAATGTGAGAACCTCAAAAGATAAACTCCGATCTAGACGCCTCAGCACTGAAAGCACTAGATCGAAGAGGAGCATGTGAGAACCTCAAAAGATCAACTCCGATCTAGAAAGTTCAGCAGTGAGGCGTCTAGAATGGAGTGGCTAAAGTGAGGACCACAAAAAATCAACTGCGATCTAGACGCAACCGTGTAATGAGACAAGGATCTGACAATTGGCCACTTCCTGTTTCATAAGTTGCAATGGAATCTGAGCAAAAGGACCTGCATGACTCACTTCTGGTCATGTGATCAGGTCACATGATCGCAAACACGGAAGTAACAAGCACAAATGTGTATGTCGCCACCCGGTGTCATGTTATTGGATCTGCAATAACCCAGATCCAAATAGAAAAGAAAAAAATAGGTAAAGGCAGTTAAAATGAATGGGGAATATATATATAATAGAATCACAGGTGTTCATAAAGCGTAGACCTCTGGCTACCAATGGTATTAGTAAGAAAAATATAGTAATACATGTTTAAGGGATAAACTAGACCAAGGGGAAAAAAATATAAGGAAAAATAATTTAGGGAAATATACTGATCACTACCCAATGTAGTATTAGATTGAAATAAAAGAAAAGAAAGGAAGAGAAGAAAATAGAGAGGAGTAGGTGATATCTAGCATTAATCAACAGACAACATCATCACCCACAGGAGTGAATAAAGTTCTATGAGAAGAAATGTGATTTCATGCAGTTCCAGAGAAAGGAATCAAGTAGTACGTGTCTGAAACAGAAAAACAATAATTAATACATTTACAGAAAGCTAGATAACTCATACTCTCTATTTAAATCCCGAGGTTACAACGTATCCAACGTATGGATCTAAAAAGCTTCACGACGTTTTAATGCCTGAATCCTATTATCCCCACATATTAATGGTGGTACATGTTCCAGAACCTGAAAATTGACTTGTTCTACGGAGTGCTTCTTTAAATTAAAATGGTAAGATAAGGGGAGATAAGTCTTCCCACATCTTATACTCGACTTGTTTTGAGATATGCGGTCTCGTATAGGTTAGGTTGTCTCACCAACATATATGAGACCATCAAGGACATTTGATCGCATACACTACAAAAGAAGAATCACAAGTAAAAAAACCTTGAATTCTAATCCCGGTATGGGGGTGGAAAAAAGTATCACCCCGCTGTATATTGCTACATTGCGGGCAGCGTAGGCATGGGTATGTACCTTTTTTCTGAGTTCATAGAAAGGTTTGTATTGGCGTCTTTCTCAAGGAATGCCAATACAAACAAGTTGAAAGAGTACTTGTTTAAAATTTGCTCGAATCTTTTACAAAAATTGTCATTATCTTTAAACATTGTTGGTTGAAAGTTTACCCTCAAGCCATGTGGTATTCTTTGTGCCAAATCACTGGGAATTCAGACATTGGAAATAATTTCAGCTACTTCATTTGTAGTATAAGAAAAGGTTTCACTAGACATACAGTTAGGTCCATATATATTTGGACAGAGACAACATTTTTCTAATTTTGGTTCTAGACATTACCACAATGAATTTTAAACAAAACAATTCAGATGCAGTTGAAGTTCAGACTTTCAGCTTTCATTTGAAGGGTATCTGTGTCACCCTGACCTGGATGCCACAAGTGTAATTAAAGCTGTGTCTGAGAGCAAGGGGGAGGTTCTCTAGTCAGGGGAACATTAGCATGCAATGCCTCCTGTCTCAGGCCAGTAGGGGGAGCTGGCTGCCCCTATAAAAGCTGGTACTGAGGGCAGGGTTAGAGAGAACTGGATTGCCTGTCTCAGCACTGAGACGTGTCCCAGAGTGGAGCAGGGACAGAAAGTTGATTGCACCTAAGAGGAAGTGTGGCAGTAGGAGAGCCACAAGTCAGAGACAAGAGGCGAAGAGAGCCTGTCTTGGCAGAGAAAAGACTTAACTTTACCAGACTTTGGTGTCTGAGGCTGGAAGGATTCCACATCCCCCAGCAGAGAACCAGTCCGCAAGGGACTGTACATTCCTTGGCCTAAGAAGCCTGGAGGCCCTGCCACAACCGAAGGGACCAGTAAAGCCGTACAAGGCTGGGAGCAGAAAGGAACCCACGTCGCAGGCCATACAGGCGAGAATACACGGAGAGCTTGGAAACGTGGGCTGTTATCCTATCAGGAGGAGATAGCCAGAAGGAGCGCAGAAAGCACGGTAGGCCTACACCCTCACCCTGACCAGGGCCAATTTCCCCGTTGCTCTCAGACATCCAGGTCCCCTCCTAGCCGGGACTGTTTGTGGGTCAATTTACCTGTTTTAGTAAAGACCCTGGACTGCAACCTGTTGTCTGTGTGCTCCTTGCTCCTCCAGCACTACCAGCACTGGGACTCTCAATACCATCACTCCCACCATCCACTATACTGCCCTGGGGCCGCACTCTTCCCGTGGGGAGTCACACTACCCTAGCTGCACACCTCATCAGCCCCAGCGGTCTGCATGCAGCGGCGGTTCCTAATAACCGCAATCCACGGGTGGCGTAGTCGGACATAAACATCAGTACATAACGGACTACCACTGGCCTGACCACCCTGAGCCACGGAACCGGGTTGCCACTACTACTCCCACCGTTTCCCTATTGCCCGGATCCGAGTGCCCCACGGCCCAGGGGGCGAGTCAGCTTTGGCGTAGTCGGCAGGATTTCGTGCCCGCAACCACCGGGTACTGCGTGCCTGAAAAAGACTTTTGTAACTTACCTGTGGAGTCGTTTCCCGCCATCCGGAGCCGATTCCCGCCATTAGACGCCATCTTGGACCGTTTCCCGCCGTCCGGAGTCATTTCCCGCCATCCGGAGCCGATTCCCGCCATCAGACGCCATCTTGGACCGTTTCCCACCGTCTTCGGCCGTCTTCCCGCCATCCGCGGCTGCTTCCCGCCATCGGACGCCATCTTCAGGACGCCGCGCGGGAAGAAGAGGGGCGTGGACGTCAAAACCGCGCGAGATCCGAAGCTCCGCCCCACGCACCGACGCTGCGCAAGGTCCTGGAAGGGAGAGAGAGCGACGCTGACGTCATCAGGACGCGACGCCAGGTCCTCGTCCATAGCAGCAGCAGCGGAGCCGCGGCCTACAGAAGAGGATCGTCGGAAGGTAGGCCACGCTTAACTAGGGGGGAGGAAGATGTCGGACACAGAGGCGCCCACTACCACCAACGCAGCTGCAGCAGCGGTGATGCCCTTTGCCCTGCCCTACATCCCTGGAGCGGCCTGGCTGCCCAAATACTCAGGGGAGCCCCATGCCCTAACTGACTTCAAGGAAAGGCTATACAGTTTGTTCCAGGTTTACCCCCTGACAGAGGAGCAGAAGGTCAGCATATTAACAGGGCAGTTAACTGGCGCAGCCCAAAGGGAGGTAAAATCATGGCCCACTGAGGAGAAAAGGACTGTGAAGGGTATTCTGGCCCGGCTGCGGGGTACCTTTGATACACGTACCTCCGCTGAGATTAAAATGAGGTTCTATGGATGTAAGCAGCGGGCACAGGACAGCATCAGAGACTATGCCCTAAATCTGCAGGAAGCCTTGAGGGCTATTCAACAAACTGACCCTGGCAGTGTGCAGGAAACCGATAAGCTGCTAACAGAACAATTCATAGAAGGTCTGCTGTCTAGCGCCCACAGGGCCCAACTGCGCCTCATGTTCTTTCAGAACCCCGACCTGACCTTTGCCCAATTTAAGGACAGGGCCATAAGGGTGCTCCGTGAATCTGCAACCAGTGGCGCTATAAAACCCCCGGCGCCCTGCTATCACCTACCACCAGGAGGCGGCGCCCTCCTCTATGGACTCCGTGGAGGCTGATGCACAGGCCCTGAACCAAGCCCCGTCGAAAGGCCTGCACCACCAAGTCCAGGAGCTGACCAGGAGCGTCGCGGCGTTGACCAGGACCGTCCAGGCGTTGTAAGTGGACCCGTCAAGACCCATCGAGCTGGCTTCAAGTCCGGAGGATGTCCCGTGGTGTCGACAGAGGAGGATCCCGTCGTTCCGAGGGAGGCCCACAGACCGCTACGCAGAGGATGGACAGCCCATTTGCCGTCGATGCAACCAGACCGGACACATTTCCAGGTACTGTAATTTAAACGGGTCCTACCTGGGGCAGAGGGCCGACCCCCAGGCATAAGATCACCAGGCCCTTATAATTGGCGTGATAAGTACATTGGGGGGCGCCCGGTTTTACCCGTGGTGCTGGACGGTATCCCCATGAGCGCCTTGCTGGATACTGGGTCGCAAGTAACCACAATCCCTTATGTACTTTTTAAGCAGTATTGGACTGATGCTGATATCACACGGTATCCAGACAGTAACTTGAGCATCATCGCCAGTAATGGCTTACCCGTGCCGCAGATGGGGTTCAAGGAGATGACCATTAAAATTGGTAAAGTTGAACTGCCGGCACAGGGAGTGATTATTGTGGACATTGACCGTCATGAAAGTCACCCTAAAATAACTGTGGGTACTAACATAATTGAAAATTGTCTTTCAGAGGTAATTGTAATTCAACAACAGGTGGCGGTGAATGCTAGTTCCAGCCAACAGAGGGTCCTCAACAAGGAGATAAAAGCCCTGATGAGACGGCAGCAGGTAGAACTGTCTGGTGGTGAGATCGGTAGCGTAAGACTCAGTGATCCATTCCCCATTTCCATGCCTCCCAAAAGTGAAATGATGATCTGGTGTCGGACTGCAATCGGGTTGAGAGGTAGAGACTACCAAGCCATGGTAGAACCCGTGTACTCAGACAGCAGGCCCACCATTTTGACAGCCCGGGGGGTGGTTGATGTCCGTCATGGGAGGGTGCCCGTCCGCATCCTCAACATTGGGGAGAGGGAAGTACACTTACCCAGGTACGCTACACTCGCCAAACTGTTTGTTGTCGAACACCAAGCTATCAGGGCCGTGGAACCCTTGCCTCCATCTCCTCAGGCGGAGGGTAATGGCTCCCAGAAACAAAAAGAGGACTGGTGCCAGAAACTCCACGTGGGTGCTGACTCCACTCCCCTGCACCAAAAACAAGGAGTCTACCGGGTGGTACAGGAGTACGAGAGAGTCTTTAGTAAGCACCCGCTAGACTTCGGCAGAGTAAAAGGGATAGAACACCACATCCCCACAGGGAGCCACCCACCAATAAAAGAGAGGCACAGACCTGTACCCCCTGCACATTATCAGAACGCCAAGGGTATGCTGCGGGAAATGAAAGAAGCTGGGGTCATTAGAGATAGCTGTAGCCCCTGGGCAGCCCCCTTGGTTCTGGTGAAAAAGAAAGACGGCACCATGAGAATGTGCGTGGACTATAGACAAATCAACCGTATCACCCACAAAGACGCATATCCGCTGCCTAGAATAGAAGAGTCTTTAGCCGCACTAAAATCTGCTAACTTCTTTTCTACTTTGGACCTTACTAGCGGGTACTGGCAGGTTCCTGTGGCAGAGGCTGACAAGGAGAAGACCGCCTTCACCACCCCGACGGGACTGAGCGAATTCAACTGTATGCCTTTCGGGCTCTGCAACGCACCAGGGACCTTCCAGCGGCTGATGGAATGCTGTCTAGGGCACCGAAACTTCGAGACGGTCCTCCTTTACCTGGACGACGTGATCGTCTATTCGAAGACCTACGAGGACCATCTCAAGCACCTGGCCGAGGTGTTCGAAGCCCTGGCAGACTATGGCCTGAAGGTGAAACCATCGAAGTGTCACCTGCTGAAACCAAAAGTCCAGTACCTAGGGCACGTGGTAAGTGCGGAAGGAGTAGCCCCCGACCCTGACAAGGTCACGGCAATCAAGAGCTGGCCAAGCCCCTCGAACATCAAAGAGGTGAGACAGTTTCTCGGGTTGGTAGGCTACTACCGAAGGTTCATCCCCGGGTTCACTAAGATGGCAGCTCCTATGCAGGACCTCCTGATCGGACAGTCCAAGTCCAGGAGTCAAAAGCCACCCTTCAAGTGGGATAAACCGGAAGAGGAGTCCTTCCGCCAGCTAAATATGGCCCTCACGGGGGATGAGATCCTGGCCTACCCTGATTACGGCCAGCCTTTCATTCTCCACACAGATGCCAGTAATGTGGGACTGGGAGCCGTACTGTCCCAAAACTAACAGGGCACAGAACGGGTGATCGCATACGCCAGCCGGAAGCTGAGGCCCACCGAGAGGAACCCGGAGAATTACAGCTCCTTCAAGCTAGAATTCTTGGCGGTGGTGTGGGCCGTGACGGAACGCTTCAAGCATTACCTGGCCTCCGCGAAGTTCACCGTGTACACGGACAACAACCCGTTGACACACCTGGACAATGCAAGACTGGGTGCCCTGGAACAGCGGTGGATGGCCCGTCTCTCCAACTATGACTTCTTGATCAAGTACCGGGCAGGCAAAACCAACGCCAACGCGGACGCCCTATCAAGAATGCCTCACTTACCTGAAGGTGACGAAGACCCAGAAGAGCTGGAGGAGGTAGAACTCCCCGCGTTTCACCGGTATGGAGCCTCTCAACACTCTCACCGCGTGAAGGAGGAGGATCTAACAACTGTGATGATGAATCCCCTACCTCACCACAGCTGGGCCGAGACCCAAGATAGTGACCCTGCAGTCCGCCTGGTGAAAGATCTGCTGACCCGGGAAGACGCCCGCCTAGATCCAGATGCCCCAGAGGAAGCCAAGCAGCTATGAAAGGAGAAGAGCAAGCTGTTCCTCTACGAAGGCAAGTTGTGCAGAAGGATTGTCAACCACCGGACGCACGAGCTGACCTGGCAAGTCCTGGTCCCAAGGCGGGATGCAGCTATGGTCCTGGGGGCTTACCATGACAGAGCGGGACACTTCGGTTGGAAGAAACTGGAGTTCCTACTAAGAGGAAGGTTCTTTTGGGTCGGCATGAGAGGAGCAGTAGAAAAGTGGTGCAGAGACTGTGTCCCTTGTCACCTGAGGAGGAAGGACCGCACCAGCCAGAAGACATCCTTGAGGCCCATCGTCACCACGCAGCCTCTTGAGCTGGTAGCTCTGGACCACGTCAAGTTGGCTCCAAGCCGGTCCGGATACATCTACGCACTGACAATCGTGGACCACTATTCCCGTTTTCTAGTGGTGGTCCCGGTAAAGGACTTGACAGCCCAAACAGCGACCAGAGCCTTCCAGCAGTACTTCTGCCGTCCACACGGGTATCCGGAACAGGTCCTGACAGACCAGGGTCCAGCGTTCGAGGCTGAAATCTTCCAGGAGTTCTGCAACCTCTATGGCTGTAAGAAAATTCGTACAACGCCTTACCACCCACAAACCAACGGGATGTGTGAGAAGATGAACAATATAGTCATTGATCTCCTGAAGACGTTGCCCCTGGAGGAACGCAGCCAGTGGCCAGAAAAACTGCCGGACCTGATAGACCTATACAACAATATCCCGGTGAATGCTACAAACTGCACCCCGGCTTATCTGATGCGAGCTAGACCAGGTAAGCTGCCTGTAGACCTGGAGATGGGAGTCCTAATACCTGAGGACACCTCCCCGGATGCAGACTGGGATACGGAAAGGCAACTGCAGTACAAGAAGGTACAGGAGAGTGTGGAGAAGAGCCTGGCCCAGGTGAGAGAGAGGCAAGAAAAACTCTTCAACCAACACACCCCTGCTGGTCCCCTAGACCCTGGTGAGCAAGTCCTAAAGCGGAAGAGAAGGCTACATAAGTTGGACGACCAGTGGGAAAGGGAACCCTACACCGTACTGCAGTCTGACCACGACAACCCAAAGGTGTGCGTAATCACCAAGGACGGAGGAGAAACCACTAGTGTCGTCTCCAGAGACGACCTCAAAAGGTGCCCCGAGCAACTCCGTAGTGCAGAAGAAGATCAGAGTGACCTTGAACCCGCAGAGGACAAGGAAGAAATGATCAGCACCGTTCTCGGAGAGATCCCTCAGTCCTGGACTCGCATAAATGATGCTATAGTGGTACCCGTCCTGCATTTCCTGCAACCGGCCGAGCAACAACCAACACCAGAGCCGGAAGGTGAAGAGGAGCAAGCGGTTCCAGAGGCAGAAGAGCCTGTTCCAGCAGCCCAGGAGAGTCAACCCTCTGCTGACAGTGAGCCTGCCATACCTGCGGTAAGCCAAAGGACCCACAGACAGCTGCCTGCCCTACCTGTACACCCAGCTGGTAGCTGTACCCCTAACGCTATTGAGGAGAGCCAAGTTGGTCCACCACCAGACAGTGGGCTATGTAGGTCAACCAGGAGCACAGAGGGGCAGATACCCGCTCGCTGGAGAATATAGAGTGTGCTAAATTGTAAATAACCCTGTTGCCAAATGTTGAAATGTTTGCCAAGTTACCTGCATGTTTATTAATAGTGTGTTTCAGTTTCTTGCAGCTACCGTAAGGACTCACAGGTTATGGACTTTTTATAACCGGGACCTTGTATGGACTGCATTCTGAGCCTAACCCAGGAATGAACTAAGACTGTGAAGGACTTGGGGTAGGACAGACCCCCACCTGGTTAAGGCTCCCGTTGTTTTGGTGATATGGACACCTGGTCACAGACCACACTGTGACCTTAAGAACTCAATTTGTGCGTCGTCTGTCTATTAATGTTTTATTGTTATGTATATTATCTTTGTTTACTGCTTAGTCCCAGAGTACTAAATTTCACTAGGGGGGAATGTGTCACCCTGACCTGGATGCCACAAGTGTAATTAAAGCTGTGTCTGAGAGCAAGGGGGAGGTTCTCTAGTCAGGGGAACATTAGCATGCAATGCCTCCTGTCTCAGGCCAGTAGGGGGAGCTGGCTGCCCCTATAAAAGCTGGTACTGAGGGCAGGGTTAGAGAGAACTGGATTGCCTGTCTCAGCACTGAGACGTGTCCCAGAGTGGAGCAGGGACAGAAAGTTGATTGCACCTAAGAGGAAGTGTGGCAGTAGGAGAGCCACAAGTCAGAGACATGAGGCGAAGAGAGCCTGTCTTGGCAGAGAAAAGACTTAACTTTACCAGACTTTGGTGTCTGAGGCTGGAAGGATTCCACATCCCCCAGCAGAGAACCAGTCCGTAAGGGACTGTACATTCCTTGGCCTAAGAAGCCTGAAGGCCCTGCCACAACCGAAGGGACCAGTAAAGCCATACAAGGCTGGGAGCAGAAAGGAACCCACGTCGCAGGCCATACAGGCGAGAATACACGGAGAGCTCGGAAACGTGGGCTGTTATCCTATCAGGAGGAGATAGCCAGAAGGAGCGCAGAAAGCACGGTAGACCTACACCCTCACCCTGACCAGGGCCAATTTCCCCGTTGCTCTCAGACATCCAGGTCCCCTCCTAGCCGGGACTGTTTGTGGGTCAATTTACCTGTTTTAGTAAAGACCCTGGACTGCAACCTGTTGTCTGTGTGCTCCTTGCTCCTCCAGCACTACCAGCACTGGGACTCTCACTACCATCACTCCCACCATCCACTATACTGCCCTGGGGCCGCACTCTTCCAGTCACACTACCCTAGCTGCACACCTCATCAGCCCCAGCGGTCTGCATGCAGCGGCGGTTCCTAATAACCGCAATCCACGGGTGGCGTAGTCGGACATAAACATCAGTACATAACGGACTACCACTGGCCTGACCATCCTGAGCCACGGAACCGGGTTGCCACTACTACTCCCACCGTTTCCCTATTGCCCGGATCCGAGTGCCCCACGGCCCAGGGGGCGAGTCATATCCACATTAAAATTGGATGAAGGGTTTAGGAGATGCTCGGCGCTCGGTGAGTACTTCCTGGATGCTCGGGCGGGAGCTCAAGTTCCCGCATCCGCATGTTTGGCGCTGTTTAGACAGCAAATAAACATGCGGGGATTGCCTGCCAGTCACTGAAATGCCGCGGCCATGTTGGTTGTGGCGTAACAGTGATTGGCTGGCCGCATAGCGTCATCTGGTCTATAAAAGACTCGATGACCTATGCTCATAACAGTCTACAGTTCAGACAGGCAGAGCTGCAGCTGAGTGAGGGAGAGAATTGGTGGTTTATTTAGTGAGGTATTCCACAACAATAAACATCTAAACTAACAGTCCTCCTAAGGACTAACCCATATGCATATCAATCCTGGTGATAGCAGGAGTTAGGCAGGCATAGTTTGTGGAGAGTGTATAGAACAGAATAGGGTGCATTGCACATTCTGTCTGCTGCTGTTACTGATATCCATAGCCCTATATATCAGGGCTAATATTCTTTTTGGTCTTAATCCTGATTATTTGCTTGAAAAGCAATATAATACATAATTGTTACAGCTCCATTTGCTTGTTAGCAGCATACAGCCAGGTTTGTTTGATTTTAATAGCATTGCTGTATTGTAGAAGCAGAGAAACTTGTCCGTCATCTCAAGTAATCTGATATTACTGTGGTAATAATCCATTTTTGGGAACGTGACAAATATTATACTCCATTGAAAGTCTGCCAGTTGTGTGTTGTTCAAACCTATTCACACTTGGTCCCTTACCAACATAATACTACTAGGTCACTGCCTAAAACCGTGGTCATCAGACGTGATCCGATATTATAGTAATAATGCTGTCATTTTTGGGAGCGTGCCTAATATTACACTCCTTTTAAAGTCTGCCAGTTGTGTGTGGATCAAACCTATTTACACTTGGTCGCTGACCAATACAATACTATTAAGCCAGTGCCCAAAACCGTGGTCATCAGACGTGATCCGATATTATTGTAATAATGCTGACATTTTTGGGAGCGTGCCAAATATTACACTCCATTTAAAGTCTGCCAGTTGTGTAATGTTCAAACCTATTCACACTTGGTCACTGATCAATACAATACTATTAAGCCAGTGCCTAAAACCATGGTCATCAGACGTGATCCGATATTATTGTAATAATGCTGACATTTTTGGGAGCGTTCCAAATATTATACTCCATTTAAAGTCTGCAAGTTGTCTTTTGTTCAAACCTATTCACACTTGGTCGCTGAGCAATACCATACTATAAGGCCGCTGCCTAAAACCGTGGTAACCAAACATGATCCGATATTAGAGCAGTTATAATGCTGACATTTTTGGGACTGTGACAAACATTATACTCCATTTAAAATGGGCAAAGCGCATAGCAAAGGACTGGGAAGTGGACGTGATGGTGATGGTGCACGCAGAGGCTGAAGCCGTGGGCAAGCTGAAATTGTGCCTGCTGAGGGAGCACAATAAGCACCCACATCATGTCACTCTACCTTCCTGTCCATTTTTGTAAGTGGCCGTAGAACACCACTATTGAAGCCAGAGCAGAGTGAAAAGTTGTTGGTTGGATAGCAGATAATGCTTCCAGTAAGTTTGCCACCAAAACTACCTTGTCTTCCACATGGTTTAGTCTCTGTAGCCTTAAGTCTGAACCACATATTCCTCACCCTGATCATTAATCCCACCATGCCGAGTGCCTGGAGACAACTGATCCCACACTTGGACACGCCAAAGAGCTGTTCACTTTTCCATTTATAGATTCGGGCCTCTTGCCCGGTCCGCTTCAAGCTGGGCAAGAGGAGATCACATGTAGCGATGCCCAAGTATTTGAGCAGCCATGGTCACACGAAGACAATGGTGGGAAAGTGCAATTACTGTGGCAAGAGGTGGGTGATGATGATGAGACACAACTGCCAGCAAGTCAGGAGGAGGCTTAGGGTGTGTATGTGGATGACGAGGTGGTGGACGATGAAGTCACTGAGCCAACCTGGCAAGCAAGGAGGGCAGCACAGAGGAGGAGGGAGGTGTAGCACCACAACAGGCAGGAATAAGCAGTGGGGTGGTCACAGACACAAGGCGGGCAGTTGTTCCCCAGAACATCAATATGAGGGAAGTTGCCAGTCCAACTGTTAAGTCTTCCAAAGACTGTCAAGTTAACCACAAAAAGGCCATTTGCAACATGTGCCATGCCAGAATCAGCAGGGGCAGCAAAACTACCAGCCTGACCACAACCAGCATGCTCAGGCACATGACAGCAAAGCACCTGTCACGGGTGTGTCGCCACGAAGATCGTCACGAGTACACAGCCTGACTTCTCGCAGCTGACTTGTTGGTGCTTTGTGTTTTTCGGCAGTGAGGGAGTTAATTCTCTCTCTCTCTGTGCTAGATGAGGTCCAGCCTCGCCCAGCTGCAATCAATATTTCTGTAGTGAGACTCCTTCAAATGCCTGCTGGTCTGTTTGGGAAGTGTCGGTGAAAGCATTTCATTCAGACTTACAGAGCGGATCGTGGTGTTTGGAGTTTCTGAGATAAGTGTATTTGGAAGTGTTTTTTCCCTTTCCTCGCTTTATCATTTATCTCCTTTCCCGTTGGTGTTCCCTCTGTTGTAGTTGTGTAGTTGTTGTATGCAAGGTGGTTTTGGTTTTTCCCTTGTACTGTCTCGTTCGTCTAAGTACTGTGTGTGGGCATATTATTTCTTGTTCCCTTTTGTTGTGATCGGGGTCCTTCTCAGGACTAGATTACTTAGGTGCAGGGATCCTCAGGAGGTAGGGGTTACGCTGGCGGCCTGGACATCTGTACCTTTAACAGTACCTCCAGGTTGAGGGATTAGTCAGGGCCCCAGCTTAGGGTCAGCTTAGGCCCCCTACCTCCAGTATACTGAGACAGCGTGACATTTTCACCGACCCACTTAGCTTTTTTCCAGCTACCATGGATCCAGTAGCCGGTCTAGCTCGGCAGTTGCAGAGTTTGTCCATGGAGCTGGCGGACGTTAGGTCCAAGGTTTTGCATCCTCAGGAGCAAGCCGGACCAGAACCTAAAGTAGCTCTCCCTGACATGTTCACTGGGGGGCGGGACAAGTTTTTTGTTTTCCGGGAGGCATGCAAATTGTACTTTCGGCTGCGGCCTCGGTCATCGGGGAGTGAAGAACAAAGGGTGGGAATTGTCATCTCGCTCCTACAAGGGGACCCACAATCTTGGGCGTTCTCTCTTCCCCCGGGCTCCCCGGCTCTCCAGTCAGTGGATAGGTTTTTCGCTGCTCTGGGACTCGTATATGATGACCCAGATCGGATCTCCCTTGCTGAGTCTAAGTTACGTAGGATCCAGCAGGGAGATCGTCCGGCGGAGGAATTCTGTTCGGAGTTCCGTAGGTGGGCCACGGACACCCAGTGGAATGACCCGGCTCTTAGGAGCCAGTTTTGTCATGGTTTATCCGACAAATTACAGGATGTGTTGGCACAGTATGACTCTCCCGCGTCACTGGAAGCCGCTATGGCCCTTGCTATTCGCGTTGACAGACGGCTTCAGGAGAGGTGCGGGATAACTCTACCCCCTGTGATGACTCCACCTCCTACAAGGTCCCCTCATATGGTGGTTCCCCTGGTCAGTCCAGAGGAGCCTATGCAATTAGGAGGGACATCATTTCGGGGGAGGGGACCGGTGGTGCGCCATAAGACAGGAAGGTGTTTCTTCTGCGGGAGAAAGGGACATTTTATTGGGGGGTGTCCATCCCGTTCCTTGCAGAGTGAAGAGTCGTCGGAAAACTGTTGATCCCAGGTTGTGTGGTGGACGGCAATCTGGGAGTAGGTATTTCGTCCCTAGGTTTGTCTCAGTTTCTCGTACCGGCGGAGGTGGTGGTGGGTACGAGAACTGAGAGGATATCTGTTCTTCTGGATAGTGGGGCCGGGGCTAATCTGGTTGATGCTCGGTTTGCCCGGGTTCAAGGTATGCGATTGAGTGAGTTGGCTAAACCCATCCCCATATTCTCGATCGATGCCAGGCCTCTCGGTCAGGGAAGTTTTTTGCAAGCTGTGCATGACGTAAAACTTCAAGTGGGGGCAATACATAAAGAACTGTTGTCTTGCTACGTGTTGGAGGGTCTTCCCACTCCTATAGTGTTGGGCCTTCCTTGGTTAGCTAAGCATAACCCGGTTATTAATTGGCAAACCAGAGAGATAAGCCAATGGAGTAAATTCTGTAATAAAAACTGCATGAACACGGTCATCGGTGCGGTTTCTCCTTGGGTCTTACCTCCATTTCTGGCGGACTTTGAGGATGTATTCTCGGAGAAAGGGTGTCAGGAACTACCTCCTCATCGCGAGTATGACTGTTCTGTAAAACTGCTCCCTGAGGCCAAGTTACCTAAAGCTAGGTTGTATAACCTTTCTGGTCCTGAGAGGCAGGCCATGAAGGATTATATTTCAGAAAGTCTGGCTAAGGGGCATATTAGACCTTCATCTTCACCGGTGGCTGCGGGGTTCTTCTTTGTTAAGAAGAAAGATGGAGGCCTACGCCCTTGCCTGGATTTCCGTGAACTTAATCGGATTACGGTCCGAGATCCGTATCCGCTCCCACTTATTCCCGATCTCTTTAATCAGATCGTGGGCGCCAAATGGTTCTCTAAGTTGGATCTCAGGGGGGCGTACAATCTGATTAGGATGAAGGAGGGGGATGAGTGGAAGACGGCGTTTAACACTCCGGAGGGGCATTATGAGAACCTTGTCATGCCATTCGGTCTGACTAATGCCCCGGCGGTGTTTCAACACTTTGTTAATGACATTTTTCGCCGCCTGGTGGGACAGTTTGTTGTCATATATCTGGATGATATCTTAATTTACTCGCCGGATCTGGTGTCTCATCAGGAGCACGTTAGGCAGGTGTTACAGATCTTGCGGGATAATAAACTGTATGCCAAGTGGGAAAAGTGTGTGTTCGCCGTACAGGAACTCCAGTTTTTAGGCTTCCTGGTTTCAGCGTCCGGTTTTCGTATGGACCCTGGGAAAGTGCGGGCAGTTCTTGAGTGGGATCGGCCAGAGAATCTTAAGGCACTACAACGTTTCCTGGGGTTTGCTAATTATTACCGGAAGTTCATTCGTAATTTCTCGTCCATGGTTAAGCCTCTCACTGACATGACTAAAAAGGGGACGGATTTTTCTAGGTGGTCTGACAAGGCTTGTCAAGCATTCTCCTCCTTGAAAAAATGTTTTGCCTCGGCACCCATACTCATTCAACCTGATGCGTCACAGCCATTCATTGTAGAGGTAGACGCTTCCGAGGTAGGGGTGGGAGCAGTATTGTCACAGGGTTCGTCCCCTGGTAAGTGGCATCCGTGCGCCTTTTTCTCTAAAAAATTGTCGTCCGCTGAGAGGAATTACGATGTCGGCAATAGGGAACTCTTGGCCATTAAATTAGCTTTTGAGGAGTGGCGCCATTTTTTGGAGGGGGCAGTTCATTCGGTCACCGTCATCACCGATCACAAGAACCTGCTATATCTGGAGTCCGCGAAACGTCTGAATCCCAGACAAGCTAGGTGGTCATTGTTTTTTACCAGGTTTAATTTTGTCGTTACATATCGTCCTGGGTCAAAAAATGTAAAGGCGGATGCCTTATCTCGTAGTTTCCCTGGGGCCGGGAATACGGACGACCCGATTCCTATCCTTCAGGAGGGGGTGGTGGTTTCGGCAGTATGCTCTGAGCTGGAGGAGGAGGTATTGGAGGCTCAGGGGGACGCCCCTGCTGGACCTCCGGGGAGACTGTTTGTTCCAGATCAGTTGCGACAAAAGGTTATCGAGGCACACCATAACTCAGTTTTTGCAGGACACCCGGGGAGTAAAGCAACTGTGGATCTCCTCTCGCGTCGGTTTTGGTGGCCTAACTTACATAAGGAGGTGGTAACTTTTGTCGCGTCCTGTGGGGTTTGTGCGCGCTCTAAGACCTCACATACCCGTCCGTCTGGGGCCCTCTTACCTTTGAAGATCCCGGAGCGTCCTTGGACTCATCTGTCTATGGACTTTATTACGGACCTCCCTCCGTCTTCGGGTAAAACGGTCATACTCGTTGTAGTGGACAGGTTCAGCAAGATGGCACATTTTATCGCTCTTCCGGCTCTCCCTAATGCTAAAACTCTTGCGCAGGTGTTCATTGGGGAGATTGTGAGGCTTCACGGGGTACCCTCCGAGGTGGTGTCTGATCGGGGGTCTCAGTTTGTGTCCAAGTTCTGGAAGGCGTTTTGTGCACGGCGGGGGATGCATTTGTCATTCTCATCGGCTTTTCATCCTCAGACCAATGGTCAGACGGAACGTATGAACCAGAGCTTGGAGACATATCTCCGGTGTTTTGTGTCAGAGAACCAGGAGGACTGGGCTTCTTTCTTACCTCTGGCAGAGTTTGCTCTTAATAATAGGCGGAGCGAGTCCACTGGTAAGTCCCCGTTTTTTGGGGCATATGGTTTTTACCCCCAGTTTTGTACTTTCAGTAGGGGGGGCTCTTCGGGGGTTCCTGAGGAGGAACGATTTTCCTCATCACTCGCTTCAGTATGGAGAGGGGTGCTGAAGAATCTGAATACTATGGGAAACCGATACAAACGTATGGCTGATAGGAGGAGAGTGTCTGGTCCGGACCTAAGTGTGAACGATCGGGTATGGTTGTCTACCAGGAATATTAAACTTAAGGTTCCCTCCTGGAAACTGGGTCCCAGGTTCATCGGGCCGTACAGAATCAGTTCTATTATTAATCCGGTGGCATTCCGTCTTGACCTCCCCCCTACGTTTAAAATTCACAACGTGTTTCACAGATCATTGCTTAAGAGGTATGTGGCGCCGGTGGTACCGTCACCTTTACCTCCCCCTCCAGTGGTGGTCAATGGTAACTTGGAGTTCCAGGTATCGAGGGTCATCGATTCACGCTTTAATCGCCGGTCCCTTCAGTACCTGGTTCATTGGAAGGGGTATGGTCCTGAGGAGAGGATGTGGGTTCCTGCGTCGGATATTAACGCAGACCGATTAGTTCGGGCCTTCCACACGACTCACCCGGATAAACCTGGCCCTGAGGGTCCGGAGGCCCCTCGTAGAAGGGGGGGTACTGTTACGGGTGTGTCGCCACGAAGATCGTCACGAGTACACAGCCTGACTTCTCGCAGCTGACTTGTTGGTGCTTTGTGTTTTTTCGGCAGTGAGGGAGTTAATTCTCTCTCTCTCTGTGCTAGATGAGGTCCAGCCTCGCCCAGCTGCAATCAATATTTCTCTAGTGAGACTCCTTCAAATGCCTGCTGGTCTGTTTGGGAAGTGTCGGTGAAAGCATTTCATTCAGAATTACAGAGCAGATCGTGGTGTTTGGAGTTTCTGAGATAAGTGTATTTGGAAGTGTTTTTTCCCTTTCCTCGCTTTATCATTTATCTCCTTTCCCGTTGGTGTTCCCTCTGTTGTAGTTGTGTAGTTGTTGTATGCAAGGTGGTTTTGGTTTTTCCCTTGTACTGTCTCGTTCGTCTAAGTACTGTGTGTGGGCATATTATTTCTTGTTCCCTTTTGTTGTGATCGGGGTCCTTCTCAGGACTAGATTACTTAGGTGCAGGGATCCTCAGGAGGTAGGGGTTACGCTGGCGGCCTGGACCTCTGTACCTTTAACAGTACCTCCAGGTTGAGGGATTAGTCAGGGCCCCAGCTTAGGGTCAGCTTAGGCCCCCTACCTCCAGTATACTGAGACAGCGTGACAGCACCTGTCTAGTTGGGCCGAATGCCAGGGTCCAGAAACAGTGTCTAAGGGAGACACCACTGCCAGTTCTGCTGTTGAGCATGCACGCCAATCCCCTGTCCATGGTGCAGGCGAAGATGCCTCCTGCCATGCACCTGTCATTGCACATTTATAACCACCATCATCAGCAACCAAGTCCACAATCTTGTCCCAGGGCAGCGCCTCTAAAAATTTTCCCCACGGGCATCATAAACACCCTTAAAAAATTATGTGGCTGTTGCATCTCGGTCACCATAGTGATATGGTGGTGGAGGATGAGGAGAAGGACAAGAAGGACAACATAAAATAGGTATACGCTTCAGGATTTTGTCTGTCTTGGTGTGAAGAGGTTAATGGGAATAGACCCCCACAAAACCCCCACTGGATTTGACTTCATGTTCCGCTGCTATCATCCAGTGGTGTTGAGAAGTTTGGCCCAATCCAGCCTGTGAGGCAGTGACCGGGATCGTATACGAGGGACATTATATATCCCCCAGAATGTGTACAGAGACCTATTAAGTCCATTGGAGTGCATTGCAGTTGTAGCACCCCGAGGGTTCGGTTGCTACAGAGGTATTGCATCTCACCCAGATGTGCGATATCTCACTTCCAGGTAAGGATGGAGTGTGGCTCAGGACCCTAACACCCACATGCACTACACCACATTTCCGGGGGACAGCTCGACGGTGCTCCCATTAGTTATGCAGGCACGAGTGAGCATGTCCCTGGCTGGAGTGGGGGGAGGGAACACCTAGAGAAGGGAACCCGGTAGTGTGTGCGTGGGGGAAGTAGATCCTGGGTGCACTCTGTACAGGAGTATAAGAGGGGGGCACCATTTTGGAAAAGGAGTGAGTTCAGAGAGGAGAAGCCAGAGAGCAGAGCTGCTTTATGGGCTCTGCTCCACAGGCAAGGAGAAGCCAGGGAGCAGAGCTGCTTTATGGGCTCTGCTCCACAGGCAGGCCCTGTCAGGAGGAGAAGCCAGGGAACAGAGCTGCTTTATGGGCTCTGCTCCACAGGCAGGCCCTGTCAGGAGGCCTGAGCCTGGAGGAGGGAAGAAGGAGGAAGAGGAGCAGACTGGGCTCCAAGAAGGACAGAGGGGACCCCAGGGGTGTGGACTGGCTGGTAGCCACCACACGCCCGCCGCTACCCGAGTAGGGGGGTCAGGTCAAGAAGAAGGGAACCGGATCCCAAATTAGTGGAGGAGAGAAACTACCCTCAACTAAGAACCGGAGGCTGCGACATTACATGTGGAGCAGCCCCTCACCAAACCCGCTAGAAAGGCACCACATAGGACCTGGGAAACGCAGGCCAACGTTTGCCCACCAAGAAGGTCCGAGGCAGCTGGACATAAGCGTGGTCACTAGTGGGGTTGAAGACCAGAAACAGGAGACATAAAGGGGGTCCTGCAAAGCACTCCAGAAAGACCTGGGGGTTAATCGAGCCCCTCACCTGGTGAGCACAGCGCGACACAGGCGGCCACCTCTGCAGCGGTGGCCTGGAGCAGTAACCGAGTAACCGTGAGTAAAGACCCTGAACTGCACCATCAAGACTCCGAGTTATCTTTGTTGCGCTCATGTACCACCATCACCCCCATCATCCGCACAAGCTGCCCTGAGGCCATACCTCTCCCGTTGGGGGTTATACCACCATTGCTGCACACATACCACCGGCCTCAGCGGACTGTTCTGCAGCGGCGGCTTCAAAGCCGCACTCAACGGGTGGCGTAGTCGACATTCATCCAACATCTACTGCTAGTACTCTGCCACTTAGTCTGACTCCCTGGGCACGGACCGGGTCACCGCCACGAGACTACAACCCTCAACAGATCCGGCTCCGGGTAAGCTCCCGCGTGCGCAACGCAGTGCGACACAGGCCCAGGGGCGCGTCAACTTTTGGCGTAGTCGGCAGGATAACGTGCCCGCAATCACCGGGTACTGCGTGCCTGAAGAAAAGTTCACATTTACTTCAAAAAGAAGTCTCCCGCCGATTCCAGAGGGTCCCCGCCATCGGACGCCATCACGGATCGTTTCCCGCCGGTTGCCCGCCATCTGCAGCTTTTTCCCGCCATCCACGGAGTTTCCCGCCGCTGGGAGACGATTCCCGCCATTTCAGAAGATTTCCCGCCCTGGCAGAGCGGACGCCATTATGGGCGTGCCAGAGGGTGGCAAGAGGCCACCTCCCATCGTGGGCCAGGTCCAAGAATGGCGCCAAAAGCGGAAACCGCCCCCACTAACAGAGACTGTGATGATAGAAGTGTCCATCAGCGTGAGGGAACTGCCCCTGGAACTGACAATCACCAAGTTGCCCCGGGACCATCCCCAAAGGGGGCGGATACAGAACAAAAGAGCGAAGATGGGTGCCGCCTGGAGGAGTCTGGAGAGAGCGCACCCGGAGATGAGGAGTCTGGAGAGGAGTCCGGAGAAGTCGCACCCGGAGATGGAGGGAGAGTCAGGCAGCACCGACCCTGTGGTCAGGAGCCTGCTGCAAGCGACAACCCCACTAGGCATGGTGGAGATCCTGGCACAGCTCCCCCGAGACCGGGAGTGTGCACAGACCGCGCTGGAGGGCCTCGCACGGAGGATGGCCCAGGTGCAGCGAGAAACGCTGACGGAATGGAGCAGGGAGATGGCCCAGCAGGCTGGAACCTGCCAGCGGAGCACACCACCCGCAACGAGGAGCACGCCTGCCCCTGAAGAGGATGCAGAAGGGACGGAGGCAAGTAAAGGGGACGTCACTACCCCAAGCCCAGCCACCGTAAGCCTATCCCCGCTCCCCGTCGCAGAGCCCGAAATCCCACCGCTCGTGCCCGTTGCCGCACCGCTACCGCTCCAGACTAGGCCTCAAGCAGAAGCCGCGACCACGCCCCCTGGGACGTCACGCGCCTCAACCCTGAGCGCGGCCAAGCAGGAGACGCCACCAGCCTGGTCGCAAGGCCGAGTGCCCCCGGGCGCCGCAGTGCCAACAGCGCCCTCTACTTCCACTGAGCCATCGGCCTGGTCGCTGGGCCAAGTAACCCCGGGCGCCGCCGTCCTAACGGTGCCCTTTACCTTTAGGATGCCCCAAGCCTGGTCGCAAGGCCTGGTCAACCCGGGCGCCGCTACCACCACCGCGCCCTCAACATCTAGAGTGCCGCACCTGGGTGAAGACTTGTTTGCTCAGCACACTTGCCCGGATGGGCAGCCCTTTATATGGCCACCGGAGTACTACCAACTACAACTCCAAAAGGAAAGGCCCCTGTGCGAGCCCCTGATTCCGGCTCCGAAGCCCGTCAAGAGGACCCCGCTCTCGTTGGAGGAGGCACAGTTTGAGTGGGATCCCACTGAAGGAGACCTCATGGGGTTCACCCAAGAAACTCGGGCGGCCGCAGCTGAGCGTGCGGAGTGCTGCCGCCAGCAGTTGGAGGTCTTTGAGCAAGAGCGGAGAGAGAGGCGGGTCCGTGAGCAGCGGCTGCAAATACAAAGTGCAGAACAGAAGAGTCGGACCCGGAGGAACCCCCGTGCAGCTCATGGTCCCCGTGCCACCGGGACTGTGATTAAATTCCAACTGCAGCACGGTTGGGGTTTCATCAGGGATCACCGCACCCCCGGCGACGTCTTCGTGACCAGGAGAGATGTCGAGTCCCACCTACCGGAGGGACACAGAGGACGTGACCTATACGTAGGGGATGAGGTCACATTCACCCGGCACAAATGTGCCAAAGGACCCTATGCCCTTCATGTACACCGTTTGACGGAGGAAGAGCTGAAGTGTCAGGAGGAGCAAGAGGACCCGGACGGGTCTGAAGCTTACCCGCGAGAAGGAGCAGGAGGACGCCGTTACTAGAGTACGGTAAAGAGAACTGTAAAATAGTTACCCGTCAGGGTACAGAGAACTGTTAATAGTTAAAATATGTTCCCGTTGGGACAAGTGTGAACTGAAACCCGTGTGTCCCTATTCCCACTGACCGAGGACTGAGAGCGGTCATCCTTTCCTAATACCTGGCCGAGGACTGAGAGCGGCCATACCTCCCCTTGTATATAGTTGCGCTTTCTAAGGCGCCCCCTATTGGTTTTATAAGGAACTGTGTTTTTTTCAGAAGAGACTGTTGCACTTTACCCGGTCACAAGTTGCACCGTGGCCGGAGGCACAAGAATGTTGATAATGAACAGTTTATAATGAAAAAGTTTTTATGCTGCTGATAATATATATATAATGTTTTCTATGTTTATGATGTTATGAAAAAAAATTGTATGTTTTTGTATGTTTTTGCTCTTTTACAGCCCGAGGACGTGCTGTGATTTACCAGGGGGGAATGTAGCACCCTGAGGATTCGGCTGCTACAGGGGTATTACACCTCAAGCCAGAGGTGTGGTATTCCACTCCCGGGTAAGGATGGAGTGTGGAACTGAGCTAGTAGGCTGCATGCACTACATACATCCCATTTCCGGGGGACAGACCGACGGTACTCCCACCAGTATATGTGCAGGTACGACAGCGTCTGTCCCTGGCTGGAGTGGGAGGGGGGTGGAACATCCCAGTAGTGTAGGGGCAGATAGGGGGAGTAGTCTGGGTAAGGCTAGGAGCTCATTGGGTGCTGGTCACCTGAGCTCACACATAGAGGGAGTATATAAGGTGGGCACCATCTTAGGACAAGGAGTGAGTTCAGAGAGGAGAAGCCAGGGAGCAGAGCTGCTTTATGGGCTCTGCTCCACAGGCAGGCCCTGTCAGGAGGAGAAGCCAGGGAGCAGAGCTGCTTTATGGGCTCTGCTCCACAGGCAGGCCCTGTCAGGAGGCCTGAGCCTGGAGGAGGGAAGAAGGAGGAAGAGGAGCAGACTGGGCTCCAAGAAGGACAGAGGGGACCCCAGGGGTGTGGACTGGCTGGTAGCCACCACACGCCCGCCGCTACCCGAGTAGGGGGGTCAGGTCAAGAAGAAGGGAACCGGATCCCAAATTAGTGGAGGAGAGAAACTACCCTCAACTAAGAACCGGAGGCTGCGACATTACATGTGGAGCAGCCCCTCACCAAACCCGCTAGAAAGGCACCACATAGGACCTGGGAAACGCAGGCCAACGTTTGCCCACCAAGAAGGTCCGAGGCAGCTGGACATAAGCGTGGTCACTAGTGGGGTTGAAGAACAGAGACAGGAGACATAAAGGGGGTCCTGCAAAGCACTCCAGAAAGACCTGGGGGTTAACCGAGCCCCTCACCTGGTGAGTAACCGAGTAACCGTGAGTAAAGACCCTGAACTGCACCATCAAGACTCCGAGTTATCTTTGTTGCGCTCATGTACCACCATCACCCCCATCATCCGCACAAGCTGCCCTGAGGCCATACCTCTCCCATTGGGGGTTATACCACCATTGCTGCACACATACCACCGGCCTCAGCGGACTGTTCTGCAGCGGCGGCTTCAAAGCCGCACTCAACGGGTCGCGTAGTCGACATTCATCCAACATCTACTGCTAGTACTCTGCCACTTAGTCTGACTCCCTGGGCACGGACCGGGTCACCGCCACGAGACTACAACCCTCAACAGATCCGGTTCCGGGTAAGCTCCCGCGTGCGCAACGCAGCGCGACACAGGCCCAGGGGCGCGTCACAGTCACAAACTCACCTGCGGCTGCAATGCAGGAATGAAGGTGAGCATTGATCTGGTCAGGCTATCTGGCTAAGGCAGATTAAGTAAAACCTGGCAGGGCCTTCATTTCTTGGGGGAGGCTACAGGAAGGCAGTGGGACGGCCTCCTCCCTCCAACCGGGGTTTTCCAGTAGCTCTTGCCACAGGTCCTTTAAAAACCCTGCACTAAGGATTAGTGTTGTTCTGTATTGGAACCTGCTAGGAGCTTAGCAGGAAAGCTCAGCAGGATTGAGTGTGGCTGAACCCACGCCTGGGAAGGCTCTGCACATGTCAGGCTCTGAGCGGCCCGGCATGGCCGTTGCCCACGGCAACCGTTGTTTAAGGAATCGTGTTAACCCGGCTGCAAACCGGAGGACTTTTCTGTTTCCCCGTGAGTTGCTGAATAAAGCTTGCTTGGATTTGCTTGGGTCACCGTCTCAGTTACATAACGGTGTGAACACTGCCGCCTTACAGCTTGGTGGAGAATGCGGGCATAGTGACTGAGGCATACCCCACCGGCAGCTGCATGACCACAATCCGGCCGGCCATCTTTCCGCCCCACCCCGTTGACAAAATGGAGCAGCTGGTACTTACCCAGCAGCAGCAGCTGCAGTGTCAGTGGCAACAGCAGGAGCAGCACCAGAATCTCCAACAGCAACAGCAGGAGCGGGAACAGCAGCATAAGCAGCAGCAGCTACTGTACCAGCAGCAGCAAAAAACAAATGAACTGTTGCTGCAACAGATTGCTGCCCTGCGGGAGACGCCAACAGCACCAGCCTCAGAACGTAGTGAGGCCCGGGACAAGGTTCGCTCAGCGAAGATGGGACCGGAGGACGATGTGGAAGCCTTCCTGACCAGCCAGTCAGTGGGCAGAAGTGGTGGCTCCGTTTCTGGTCGGCGATTCCCAAAAGGCCTACTTCGACCTCAGTCGGGAGGACGCCCAGGACTAACAGAGGCTCAAAGGTGAGATCCTTGTCCGACTGGGGGTCAATATATATGTGAGGGCTCAGCGTGTATTTACATGGGCCTATGTGGAGACCCGACCCGCCCGTTCTCAGGCTTATGACCTACTGCAGCTGGTAGAGGTGGCTCCAGCCTGAGACTTTGTCTCCAGCCCAGATGGTGGAGAGGGTGGTGGTTGACCAGCTGCTGAGGACTCTGCCAGCCGCTATCCAACGTTGAGTGGGGCAAGGGGACCCCGGCACACTCGACCAAGTGGTCAGCCTGATCGAGCGCTACTCGGCCACTCAGGACTTTATCTGGGACTCTGCCCCCTCACGGCTGTCACGCCGATCCCTGTCAACCCAGGAACCGGGAAAGGGGTCGCGTCCCTCTGCTGAGGACAGTCAGCACCGTACCCGTGCTGAAGGGGTATCCCGGAATGAGAGTGGTAGGAGACCGGTTCCCTCCCAAACAGTCATAAGACCTAACAGTACCTCCACCATTAGGTGCTGGCGGTGTCAGGGGCCGGGACATGTGATTGCTAACTGTCCCCTGACTACGGAACCCATGGACTGCGGGTTTATCCGCCAGGTCTCAATGTACGCCCAGACTGTCTGCACTGCGAGTGCCGACCCCCCGGACAGTGAACCCCAACTGTGCCAGGTACTGGTTAATGGGTACCACACGGAGGCCCTCTTAGATTCGGGAAGCCTAGTGACTTTGGTACATGGGTCGCTGGTGGCAGGAGACAACCCCAGTGGATGGACAGTCGGGGTTGTGTGTATCCATGGGGACCTCTGAGAGTACCCAACCGTGGAGGTAGTTTTGTCCACGCCTTGTGGAGACATAAAACATGTGGTGGGGGTGGTAAAAACTCTTCCCTATGGGACTGTGTTGAGAAGAGACTTGACCCTGTTCTGGACTCTATGGAAAAACAAAATCCACTCTCCCCCGGTAAAATGTGTTACAGGCGCTGTACCCGATGAACCCGAGTCACGGGTACCTGCCGTAGGGGTGTCCAACCTAGGGACAGAGTGTGACCCCGATAGGTTTCCCCTAGAGGTGCTGGCAGGAGAGGTCGAGGAGACCCCATCGATCCTGGAGCTGGAAGTGTCCCGGGGCACGTTTGGGACAGCTCAGCTACAGGATCCTACTCTGACTCGGAGCTGTGGGAAAGGGTGTTAAAGGTAAATGGCGTAGCTCAACAGCCCGGTGCAGATACTGTATTTCCACGCATGGTAGTCAACGGTGAGTTGCTCTATAGGGTAGACAAAATCAGGGACGAGGTCGTGGAACAGTTAGTGGTACCTCAGTCGTACCGTTCTGGAGTTGGCACACACACACCTTCTGGGTAGACACTTAGGGGTTAAAAAGACGCAAGAGCGTATCTTGCAGCGGTTCTTTTGGCCGAGGATTTACGCGGCGGTCCAAAAGTACTGCGAATCCTGCCCCGAATGTCAGTTGACCACACCCACCGCAAGTTTCCGTAGCCCATTGGTACCTCAGCCAGTAATAGAGGTACCTTTTGAACGAATTGCAATGGACTTGGTAGGGCCCATTGTAAAATCCGCTCGTGGCCACCAACATATACTGGTGGTCGTCGACTATGCCACCCAGTACCCGGAGGCTATACCTCTACACCGCTACGCCACACTTCGACAAATCTGATTGCACGGGAGCTGTTTGCCATGTTCTGTTGCCTTGGACTACCTAAGGAGATACTGACGGATCAGGGGACCCCTTTTATGTCCAAAGTGACAAGGGAACTGTGCAAACTGCTAAACATTAAACAATTGCGCACCTCGGTGTACCATCCTCAAACCGACGGGCTAGTAGAACGGTTCAATAAAACCCTCAAGTCCATGTTAAAAAAGGTGGTTTCTAAGGACGGAAGGGATTGGGACATGTTGCTACCCTATTTGATGTTCGCCGTCCGTGAGGTACCCCAGACTTCCACAGGGTTCTCTCCCTTTGAGTTATTGTACGGCAGACACCCTAGGGGTCTGTTGGACATAGCCAAAGAGATGTGGGAACAAGAGCCGACTCCACATAGGAGTATAATTGAACATGTGGCTAGTATGCAGGACCGGATCGCGGCGGTCATGCCCATCATGAAAGAACATCTGTTAGATGCCCAGGCAGCCCAGAGACACACATATAATAAAAGAGCCAGAGTCAGGTCTTTTAATAAGGGCGATCGGGTGTTAGTACTGGTACCCATAGCTGAGAGTAAGCTCATGGACAAGAGGCAAGGGCCATATGAGGTTTGAGAAAAGGTGGGGGAGGTAAATTACCGGGTGTATAAACCCGGAAGGAGGAAACCTGAGCAGCTTTATCATGTAATCCTGCTAAAACCTTGGAAAGATCGAGAGTGTTTAGTTACAGACGTCACTCTAGGCATATCGCCAGAGAGTTCTCTACCTTCAGCCAGGGATGCGTCCGGGGGAGAGGTGAGGATAAGTGATGCTCTCACTAAACAGCAGCGACGGGAGGCTCGCTCACTGGTGCAGCAGAATACCGATATGTTCTCAGAGCTACCGGGTAGGACTACAGTTCTCCAACATGACATTGTCACCGAACCTGGGGTAAAGGTGCGAATGAGACCGTACCGGGTACCCGAAGCCCGGAGGCAATCCATCAAGGCTGAGGTAAAACAAATGCTCCAGTTAGGCGTCATCGAGGAATCACTGAGTGAGTGGGCTAGCCCCAACGTACTGATTTCGAAACCAGACGGATCGTTACGCTTCTGTAACAATTTCCGAAAACTAAATGAAGTGTTGAAGTTTGACCTTTATCCAATGCCCAGGGTGGATGAGCGGATTGAGAGACTGGGGCAGGCCCAGTACTTTACCACGCTCGATCTCACCAAGGGTTACTGGCAGGTGCCTCTCACGAAATCGGCGAAGGATTTGAACGCCTTCATAACTACGGAGGGTCTATATCACTATGTGGTTTTACCTTTTGGGCTACATGGGGCCCCGGCTACATTCCAGTGGTTGATGGACATAGTGCTCAAGTCTCATCAGGTGTACGCGTCCGCGTATCTAGATGATATTATCATCTTTAGCACCGACTGGCATACGCATCTATCCCAGGCACAAGCAGTGCTGGATTCTCTCAGAGCCGCTCGATTAACGTCAACCCCAAAAAAATGTGTGATAGGGCTAGAGAAAGCCCGATATTTGGGGTATGTGATTGGCCGAGGAATTATCAAGTCCCAAATCAATAAAGTTGAGGCCATAAAAAATTGTCCTAAACCGTCAAGTACAAAGCAGGTGAGGGCGCTCCTTGGCATTCTTGGGTATTACCGCCGGTTTATACCTAATTTTGCTGGGAGAATGGTGGCCCTGACCAATCTCTTGAAAGGAAAAAAATCAAGTAATGGTTCGGTGGAACCCTCAGGCAGAAAAAGCCTTTCAGTAAATGAAGTTGGCCCTGTGTGGACAGCCGGTCCTCATCAGCCCCAACTTCAAGGAAACCTTCATTGTACAGACAGATGCCTCGGAGGTAGGCCTAGGGGCGGTATTGTCACAAAAAGTGAATGGTGAAGAGCACCCGGTCACCTACTTGAGTAGAAAACTTGTCCCGGCAGAGAAAAACTATAGCGTGGTAAAGAAAAAGTGTTTGGCTATTAAGAGGGCCTTGGAATCGCTACGTTATTATTTACTCAGGCGTCAGTTCCACTTGGTGACGGACCACTCACCCTTGGTATGGATGAAAAATGCCAAGGAGAGGAATGCGCGAGTCACCGGCTGGTTCGTGTCACTGCAAAATTTCAGGTTCTCTGTAGAACATCGCCCTGGAAAGTCGCAGGCAAACGCGGATGCCCTGTCCCGGGCACTCTGTATGATGTCAAATGTTCAACCCCACAAGTTTGAACAGAGGGGGGGGATATGTGAGGCAGTGACCGGGATCGTATACGAGGGACGTTATATATCCCCCAGAATGTGTACAGAGACCTATTAAATCCATTGGAGTGCATTGCAGTCACAAACTCACCTGCGGCTGTCATCTGGGAAGGCTCTGCACCTGTCAGGCTCTGAGTGGCCTGGCGTGGCCGTTGCCCACGGCAACCGTTGTTTAAGGACTCGTGTTAACTCGGCTGCAAACCGGAGGACTTTTCTGTTTACCCGTGAGTTGCTGAATAAAGCTGTTTGTGCTGGACTTGCTTGGGTCACTGCCTCAGTTACTGCATGGTGTGAACACCGCCGCCTTACAAGCCCTTGTTCATTTTTATAAGATGCGCCTATCAGTTATAATGCCCCCGGCAGCACTAAAAACACGCTCTGACAAAACACTAGCTGCAGGGCTGGGCCTCTAACTCCAAGGCATAGAGTGCCACGTGTCCAGCTCGGATACCCTATAGTTATAAGGCACAGAGGAATCACGGAGGACGTTGGTACGGTCATCAAGGTACTCTTTCAGCATCTTCCAAAACTTTTCCATCCTTGTCAGAGTACCCCGCGCATCAGGGCCTGGGCACTGGGAGGGGCTGAGAAAGCTGTCCCAGACCTTTGACAGTGTTCCCCTGCCTCTGCTTCATCGTATTTGTGTCTCCCTCTCCTGTACTCCTTGGTTGTCCAACAAACTGTGACATCTGCCACCAGCGTTTTGAGATGGGAATTTTAAGAATTCTTCAACAAGAGCCTTCTGGTACTGCAACATTTTATTAGATCTCTCCGACACGGGAAGAAGAGATAAAAAGTTCTTCTTGTAGCATGGGTCTAGAAGTGTGACCAACCAGTAACTAGTGTTGACCAAAATGCATACAATGCGAGGGTCACGGGAAAGACAACGGAACATAAAGTCAGCCATGTGTGCCAGATTGCCAACAGCCAAGACTTCCCTGTCCTGACCAAGAGGGCGACTGTCCATGCTCTCCTCCTCATCCTTTTCCTGGTCCTCCTCCTCCCTCTCCTCAGGCAATTCACGCTGAACAGACGGTATGACTGTTGTGTGGATAGTACCGTCTGTAGTGCAGGAAAACAGCTCCTGTTCCTCCTCCTCATTATCACCCAATTCGCGTTGAGATGAGGCTGGGTTGTGTGGCATCACCCTGTATAGTTCCTTGCTCTATCTCATCGTGCTTTGCCTTTAATGCCTCCTCTTTAATTGTGAGCAGCGAGCGTTTCAGTAGGCAGAGAAGATGGATGGTGACGCTAATTATCGCATCATCACCGCACACCATCTTGGTGGAGTCCTCAAAGTTTTGTAGTGCAGCACAGATGTCAGACATCCATGCCCACTCATCAGCTCTTATGTGCGGAGGCTGACCTGAATACCGACGGGCGTGTTGAAGCTGGTACTCAACAACTGCCCTCTGCTGCTCACTAGTCCTTACCAACATCTGAAACGTTGAGTTCCATCGCGTGGTGACATTGCACACCAGTGGATGAGCTGGAAGGTGCTGAAGCACGGCAAGGTTAAGAGAAGCTGTAGGTGACTTTCTGAAATGTGCACACACGCGGCATACTGTCACAAACTGCTCAGTCAGATCCAGGTAGGTTTTGAGAAACAGCTGAACCACTAAGTTGAGCAGATGGGTCAGGCAAGGTACCTGTGCAAGGTTGCCAAGCCTCAGAGCTGCCATCAGTTTCCGGCCATTGTCACACACGACAATGCCTGGCTGTGGGTTCAGCGGTGACAGCCACAGATGTGTCTGCTCTGTTACAGCTATCTATAACTGTGCAGCGTTGTGCAGTTTGTTACCTAAGCACATTAGCTTCTGCACAGCCTGTTTCCGCTTGGCTGAGGCAGTGCTGCAGTGCTTCCAGCTTCTGACTGATGTGGTCATTTTGTAGATGGAGGCTGAAGAGGAGGAGGAGGTGCAGGAGCTATAGAATATGGAGGCAACTCGGATTGACCCAGGGCCCGCAATCCTTGGCATCGGGAGGACTTGTTCCGTCCCAGGGTCCGACTGTGTCTCAGCTTCCACAATATAAACCCAGTGTGCCATCAGTGAGATGTACCGTCCCTGGGACTTGTCCACATGTCCGTGGTTAGGTGAACTTTCCCAGTAACTGCGTTGGTGAGGGTATGGCTAATGCTCTTTGACACGTGCGTGTGTAAGGTGGGGACGGCATACCAGGAGAAATAGTGGTGGCTGGGAACCGAGTACCAAGGGACGGCTGCCACCATGAGGTTGCAGAAAGATTCCATCTCCATGAGCCTAAAAGGCAACATTTCAAGTGCAAGCATTTGAGAAATGTGGCAGTTTATTTGCACTTGCGTTCAAATGACTGGGGTAGGGACAATTGAATGCTGCGCTGGAACAAGGACGTGGACGCTGATGGAGGTGGTTGCAAGTGTGCAATGACATGTCACGCATGTCACCTTGTCAGGTTGGGTTAGTGACTTCATCTTCCACCACGTCGTCTTGCACGAATGCACCCTGGGCCTCCTCTTGGCTTGCTGGCAATTGTGTCTCATCATCATCACCCACCTCTTGTGACAGTAACTGCACTTTCCCATCGTCGCCTATGTGTGACTGTGGCTACTATATGCAATCTCATCTTTCATGGCTTGAAGAGGGCCAGGTGAGAGGCCCTAATCTGTAAATGGAAAAGTGAACAGCACTTCAGACTGCCCAAGTTTGGAATCACTTGTCACTGGGCACTCGGCATGGTGGGAGGAACGAGGATCAGGGTGAGAAATATGTGGTCCAGACTCACGACTACTGAGACTGGACTGTGTGGAAGACAGGGTGGTGGTGGTGGCAAAGAAACTGGAAGCATTATCTGCTATTCAACCAGCAACCTTTTCACACTACTCTGGCTTCAATAGTGGTGTCCGCGGCCTCCTACAAAGTGGGACAGGAAGATAGAGCGACATGATGTGGGTGCTTGTTGTGCTCCCTCAGCAGGCACAATTTCAGCTTGCCCAAGGCCTCGGCCTTTGCGTGCACCATCACCATCACGTCCACTTTCCAGGCCCTTGCCACACGCCTTGCCCATTTTAAATGGAGTATAATATTTGGCATGCTCCCAAAAATGTCAGGATTATTACCGCAGTAATATCGGATTACGTCTGATTACCACGGTTTTAGGTAGTGGCCTTATTGGCATGGTATTGGTCAGCAACCAAGTGTGAATAGGTTTGAACAACACACAGCAGGCAGACTTTAAATGGAGTATAATACTTGTCACATTTACCAAAAAAGTCAGGATTATTACTGCATTATTATCGGATCACCTGAGATGATGGACAAGTTTCTCTGCTTCCACAATACAGCAATGCTACTAATATCAAACAAATCTGGCTGAATGCTGCTAACAAGCAAATGGAACAGTAAAAATGGTGCATTATATTTCTTTTCAAGCAAATAATTATGATTAAGAGCAAAAAGAATGTTAGCCCTGATATCTAGAGCTATGGATATCAGTAATAGCAGCAGACAGAACGTGCAATGGACCATATTCTATTCTATACGCTGTCCACAAACTATGCCTGCCTTACTCCTGCTATGACCAGGATTGATATGCATCTGAATTAGTTATTAGAAGGTCTGTCAGTTTAGATACATATTTCTGTGGAATACTTCACTAAATAAACCACCAATTCTCTCCATCACTCAGCTGCAGCTCTCCCTACTCTGCCTGTCTAAATGGTACACTGTGACGAGCATAGGGTCAGAGGTTCTTATATAGACCTGATGATGCTATCACTGTCATGCCACAACCAACATGGCTGCTGCATTTCAGTGACTGGCAGGCAATCCCCATATGTTTACTTGCTGTTTAAATAGTGTCAAACATCCAGGGCGGGGACTCGAGCTCCCGCCCGAGCATCCAGAAAGTACTCGCCAAGCATTTCAAACAGTGAGATGTCCAGGCGAGTACCGAGCAGTTGTGAGCACGCTCACTCATCACTACTGTAGATGCATCCGCAGTTGGTCCTTCAGGGTTCTGGACTGATTAGCACTAGACCTCTTTAAAAGGTGCTGGCTGACTGCTTACAGAGGCTCTTATTGAAGCTTGATCCATTCCCGGCCGACAACGTAGAGGTTTTTGGCTTTCAGTGGGTGACTGGGACTGCCGTTGTGGAATCCACCTATCTCCTGTGTGGATTGCTGTGGCAAAAAATAAATGCACCTGAAAGATAAGCAAAGCCTGTTTCTTTTGACTTTGGACAAGTTAATAACATTCACAATGAGGCTGAAGAAATCAGAAATCAGTGCATAAAGATTCTACATTAAGTATTTTTATACAGGTTTTTGGATTCCTCAAAACAGACAGAAAGTTCACTAGCTCATCCCTATGAGCACATGAAAGCTCAGCTTCCCTCCAAACTGTTAGAAGAGTTACATGGACTGAATTTGTATATAGCAGGCCTCAGTGATCTCCCAAACCATATTCTTGAAGCTTTTTCCACTCAACAACATGACAAGGTCCTGTCAGCTTCTTGGCATCTGCTCCACCGGCACCTGGATACACATTGGTCTACTTTAGAAATTCTGCGGTTTTTGGGAGAAAAGTTGAAAGATCAAATTGTTTATGCCCATCAATATATTATTATTATTATTTATTATTATAGTGCCATTTATTCCATGGCGCTTTACATGTGATAGGGATATACATAGCAAAAACATTTACATAATCTTAACAAAACGAGTCAGCGACTGGTACAGGAGGAGCGAGGACCCTGCCCGCGAGGGCTAACATTCTACAAGGGATGGGTGAGGATACAGTAGGTGGGGGTAGAGGAGGCCATGCAGTAATGTGGTGGAGTGGTGGTTACTGCAGGTTGTAGGCTTGTCGGAAGAGGTAGGTCTTCAGGTTTCTTTTGAAGGCTTCCATGGTAGGCGAGAGTCTGATGTGTTGGGGTAGAGAGTTCCAGAGTAGGGGGGATGCACGGGAGAAATCTTGTATACGATTGTGGGAAGAGGAGTTAAGAGGGGAGTAGAGAAGGAGATCTTGTGAGGATCGGAGGTTGCGTGCAGGTAAGTACCAGGAGACTAGGTCACAGATGTATGGAGGAGACAGGTTGTGGATGGCTTTGTATGCCATGGTTAGGGTTTTGAAGTAGGATTCTCTGGGCAATGGAGAGCCAGTGAAGGGATTGACAGAGGGGGGAGGTCGGGGAATAGCGGGGGGACAGGTGGATTAGTCGAGCAGCAGAGTTTAGGATAGATTGGAGGGGCGCAAGAGTGTTGGAAGGGAGGCCACAGAGCAGGAGGTTGCAGTAGTCAAGGCGGGAGATGATGAGGGCATGCACTAGTGTTTTTTGCAGAGTCTTTGCTGAGGAATGCACGGATCCGGGAAATATTTTTGAGTTGGAGTTGGCAGGAAGTGGAAAGGGCTTGGATATGTGGTTTGAACGAGAGATCAGAGTCCAGGGTTACCCCAAGGCAGCGAGCTTGTGGGACTGGGGACAGTGAACAGCCATTGATGTTGATGGGGGATATGAATGAGAGGGTGGAAAGATGATGCACTCTGTTTTATCCATGTTGAGTTTTAGAAATCTGGCAGAGAAGAAGGATGAGATGGCGGACAGACATTGTTGGATTTTGGTTAGTAGGGAGGAGATATCGGGTCCAGAGAGGTAGATCTGTGTGTTATCAGCATAGAGGTGATACTGAAAGCCGTGAAAGTGTTAAATAGCTGTTTAGAGTTGTGAGTAGTGTTGAGCCACCCCCGTAGTATTCGGGTTCGGTTCGGTTCGTCGAACACCGGGATGTTCGAGGAACTGTTCGTCGAACACCTTAGAACACCGTCGAACACCATTAAAACCAATGGCAGGCAAACAAAAACACATAGAAACACATATAAAACACCTTCAAAGGTGTCCAAAAGCTGACAAACTGCTCAGAAGACGCTCTCTTTAAAAAAGCCGGCCGGCAATTCAGCAGCGGCATACACCGGTACCCGACAATTTAGACAAGAAGGAATAGAGCATCACACATAGATTAGATAGATAGAAACATGTCAGTCACATATATAAGAAGTACAGTGTCAGTGTTGGTTACTGTACTTGTCATTTAGTGTAAAGGATTTATTAAAAAAAATATTAGTGTTTTCGTGCACCGTCTCTTTAAAAAAGCCGGCCGGCAATTCAGCAGCGGTACCCGTCAATTTAGAACAGAAAGAATAGAGCTTCACACATAGATTAGATAGATATAAACATGTCAATCACATATATAATAAGTACAGTGACAGTGTTGGTTACTGTACTTGTCATTTAGTGTTAAAATAAAGGATTTATTAAAAAAAAAATTGGCGTGGGGTTCCCCATAATTTTAGTCTCTAGCGGAGGTTAAGCAGACGGCTGGGGCAGATGTTTGAAGCCTGGGAAGGGGGTAATACCCACGGAGCTTCCCAGGCTACTAATTTCAGCCCCCAGCTGAATACCTAGCCTTTCCTAGCTATTAAAATGGGGGACCCCCCCCAAAAAAATGACGTGGGGTCCCCCCTATTTTAATAGCTAGTAAAGGCTAGGCAGACAGCTGGGGGCTGATATTAATAGCCCAGGAAGGGTGCCATGAATATTGGCCCCCTCCCAGGCTAGAAACACCAGCCGTCAGCCATCCCAGAAATGGCGCATCCATAGGATGCGCCAATTCTGGCACTTAGCCTCACTCTTCCCACTGCCCTGTAGCGGTGGCAGTGGGGTAATAGGGCTGGGGTTGATGTCAGCTTATAATGCCAGCTGACATCAAGCCCAGGTTAGTAATGGAGAGGCGTCTATAAGACACCCCCATTACTAACCCCATAGTCAAAGTTAAAAAAAACACAAACACCCAGAATAAAGTCCTTTAATTGAAATAAACACACAATTCTTTATTGTTCTAAATTAAACCATACTTACCATCACGCCCATTCCAGCTGAAGCCAACGATCTCCTGCAATAAAAGTAAAATAATAAAGCAACATCATCCTTACCTTTCCATGGTTCCCACGACAGCTCCAGCTCTGCTACATCGAGATGACAGGCTGGACCGCAGCAGAAAGCTGCCATCCAGCCTGTCATCCCGCAGACACTGAGAAGCGCAGGCATGCTTGCGCTCCTCAGTGTCTGGCTGTGACGGCATCCAGATGAGCCGACAATGAACTCAGCTCACCTCATGCACGTCACTGACAGCGTGGGAAAATTCTCCTGCAGTCAGCGCTTCAGCGTGAGAATTTTCCCACGCTGTCAGTGACGTGCATGAGGTGAGCTCATATCCAATGAACTCAGCTCACCTCATGTACGTCACTGACAGCGTGGGAGAATTCTCACGCTGAAGCGCTGAGTGCAGGAGAATTTTCCCACGCTGTCAGTGACGTGCATGAGGTGAGCCGAGTTCATTGGACATGAACTCGTCTCATCTGGATGCCGTCACAGCGAGACGCTGAGGAGTGCAAGTATGCCTGCGCTTCTCAGTGTCTGGGGGATGACAGGCTGGATGGCAGCGTTCTGCTGCGGTCCAGCCTGTCATCTCGATGTAGCAGAGCTGAAGCTGTCCTGGGAACCATGGAAAGGTAAGGATGATGTTGCTTTATTATTTTACTTTTATTGCAGGAGATCGTTGGCTTCAGATGGAATGGGCGTGATGGTAAGTATGGTTTCATTTAGAACAATAAAGAATTGTGTGTTTATTTCAATTAAAGGACTTTATTCTGGGTGTTGTGTTTTTTTTTAATACTTTACTAGAAATTCATGGTGGTCATGTCTAATATTGGCGTGACCCCATGAATTTCGGGCTTAGGGCCAGCTGATAATACCAAGCTGGCCCTAACCCCTTTATTACCCAGTGAGCCACCGCACCAGGGCCCTGGATGAGTTGGGTACATCGCCAGAAGATGGCGCTTCTATGAACGCGCCATTTTCCGGGGTGGCTGCGGACTGCAATTTGCAGTGGGTGGGGCCCAGAAAGCTTGGGCCTCCCAGTGCTGCGGATTCCAGCCACCAGCTGCCTAGTTGTACCTGGCTGGACACAAAAATAGGGCGAAGCCCCACGTATTTTTTTTTTTATTATTTCATGAAATTCATGAAATAATTAAGAAAAAAAGGGCTTCCCTATATTGTTGTGTCCGGCCAGGTACAAATAGGCAGCTGGTGGTTTGGGGCAGCCCGTTCCTGCCTGCTGTACCTGACTGGACACAAATATAGTGCGAAGCCCCACGTCAATTTTTTTAAATTATTTCAGGAAATTCATGAAATAATTTAAAAAAAATTGACGTGGGGCTTCGCACTATATTTGTGTCCAGCCAGGTACAGCAGGCAGGAACGGGCAGCCCCCAACCACCAGCTGCCTATTTGTACATGGCCGGACACAACAATATAGAGAAGCCCTTTTTTTTTAAATTATCTACTATATAATTGTCTTATCCCGTCTGTCTGTCTGTCTGTCTGTTTGTCCAGGAAATCCCACGTCGCTCATTGGTCCGGCAGCGGCCAATCAGCGCCGCGGAATTTCTGAAAAAAGATGGCGGCCGTTAGCGGCTCATCTGCGGGAAGGAGCTCAGCAGCAATGCAGCCAGGAGATGAGCGGCGCGAGACGCTCATCTCCCGGCTGGTAACAGCAGAAGGACCCCGACCGCCGGACCCATCTGCGGGACGGAGATGCAGCCGGGAGATGAGCGGCGCGAGGCGCTCATCTCCCGGCCGGTAGCAGCGGAAGGACCGCCGGCGTCGCTGACCTCCATGCAGAAGGGAGGACCGGGGAGCGGCGCTGCGGGTCGAGATACTTCTGCTGCGAGCGCCCGCTCATGTCTCGGGTTCTCGCAGCGGAAGTAGCCGCACAGGCAGCGCCGCTCCCCGGTCCTCACCAAGACGATTCGATGATTTTTCGCGGTCTTCGGACCCGACCAATCACTGATCTTACCGCAAAAGTTAAACACCGCTGTGCTGATTGGTCGCGTACGCTGCCCGCGACCAATCACCGATTTGGTCGCCACATTTAAATATCGGCCGCGACCAATCAGCACAGCGGTGTTTAAATGTGGAGCCAAGATCGGTGATTGGTCGCGGCCGATATTTAAATTTGGCGCACAAATCGGTGATTGGTCGCGGGCAGCGTCCGCGACCAATCAGCACAGTAGTGTTTAACTTTGGCTGCAAGATCAGTGATTGGTCGCGGGTCAAGACCGCGACCAATCACCGATTTGTGCGGCACATTTAAATAGCGGCTGCGACCAATTGGATGTCAGCGCCGCTCCCCTGTCCTCCCTTCACACCCTAGCCGCATGGATGTCAGCGGCGCTGCCTGTGCGGATACTTCCACTGCGAGAACCAGGGACATGAGCGGGGGCTCACAGCAGAAGTATCCCGACCCGCAGCGCTGCTCCCCGGTCCTCCCTTCACACCCTAGCTGCTGATGTCCCCACAGTATCCGCATGGTGTTACAAAGGTCCAGACATTTGTGTTAAAAATCGCTGATTGGTCGCTGGCGCTGCCCGCGACCAATCACCGATTTGGGCGCCAAATTTAAATATCGGCCGCGACCAATCACCCATCTTGGCTCCACATTTAAACACCGCTGTACTGATTTTTTCGCGGACGCTATTTAAATGTGGCGCAAAAATCGGTGATTGGTCGCGCCCAGCGTCGGCAACCAATCAGCACAGCGGTGTTTAAATGTGGAGCCAAGATCGGTGATTGGTCGCGGCCGATATTTAAATTTGGCGCCCAAATCGGTGATTGGTCGCGGACAGCGCCAGCGACCAATCAGCGATTTTTAACAGAAATGTCCGGATCTTTATAACATCATGCGGATACTGTGGGGACATCAACGGCTAGGGTGTCAAGGGAGGACCGGGGAACGGCGCTGCGGGTCGGGATACTTCTGCTGCGAGCAGTCGCTCATCTCCCGGCTTCTCGCAGCGGAAGTATCCGCACAGGCAGCGGCGCTCCCCGGTCCTCACCAATACGATTCGCTGATTGGTCGCGCTCTCTGCACGCGACCAATCAGTGATCTTGGCGCTAAAGTTAAACACCGCTCTGCTGATTGGTCGCGGACTCCAGCCACGACCAATCAGCGAGATTGGCACCAAATTTAAACCCCGCTCTGCTAATTGGTCGCGGATGCCAGCCGCGACTAATCAGCATTATTGGCGCCAAATTTAAACACCGCTCTGCTGATTGATCGCGGTCGCTGGCCCGAGATCAATCAGCAATATTGCCGCAAAATTTAAACACCGCTCTGCTGATTAGTCGCGATCGCCGTCCGCGACCAATCAGCAGTATTGGCGCCAAATTTAAACCCTGCTCGGCTGACTGGACGCGGTTGCAGGCCACGACCAATCAGCAGTATTGGCGTCAAATTTAAACCCGGCTCTGCTGATTGGTCGCGGCCGCCGGCCAGACACGTCACTGACAGCGTGGGAAAATTCTCCTGCACTCAGCGCTTCAGCATGAGAATTCTCCCACGCTGTCAGTGACGTGCATGAGGTGAGCCGAGTTCATTGGACATGAACTCGTCTCATTTTTATGCCGTCACAGCGAGACACTGAGGAGCGCAAGCATGCCTGCGCTTCTCAGTGTGTGCGGCATGGCAAGCTAAATGGCAGCGTTCTGCTGCGGTCCAGCCCGTCATCTCGATGTAGCAGAGCTGAAGCTGTCGTGGGAACCATGGAAAGGTAAGGATGATGTTGCTTTATTATTTTACTTTTATTGCAGGAGATCGTTGGCTTCAGCTGGAATGGGCGTGATGGTAAGTATGGTTTAATTTAGAACAATAAAGTATTGTGTCTTTATTTCAATTAAAGGACTTTATTCTGGGTGTTTGTGTTTTCTTTTAACTTTGACTATGGGGTTAGTAATGGGGGTGTCTTGTAGACGCCTCTCCATTACTAACCTGGGCTTGATGTCAGCTGGCATTATAAGCTGACATCAACCCCAGCCCTATTACCCCACTGCCACCGCTACAGGGCAGTGGGAAGAGCGAGGCTAAGTGCCAGAATTGGCGCATCCTATGGATGCGCCATTTCTGGGACGGCTGATGGCCGATGTTTCTAGCCTGGGAGGGGGCCAATATTCATGGCACCCTTCCTGGGCTATTAAGCTGTCTGCCTAGCCTTTGCTAGCTATTAAAATAGGGGGAACCCCACGTCATTTTTTTGGGGGGGTCCCCCATTTTAATAGCTAGTAAAGGCTAGGTATTCAGCTGGGGGCTGATATTAGTAGCCTGGGAAGCTCCGTGGGTATTACCCCCTTCCCAGGCTTCAAACATCTGCCCCAGCCATCTGCTTAACATCCGCTAGAGCCTAAAATTATGGGGAACCAAACGCCAATTTTTTTTTAAATAAATCCTTTATTTTAACACTACATGACAGGTACAGTAATCAACACTGTCACTGTACTTCATATATATGTGACTGACATGTTTCTATCTATCTAATCTATGTGTGATTCTCTATTCCTTCTATTCTAAATTGTCGGGTACTGCTGCTGAATTGCCGGCCGGCTTATTTAAAGAGATGGTGCATGAAAACACTATTATTTTTTTTAATAAATCCTTTACACTAAATGACAAGTACAGTAAGCAACACTGTCACTGTACTTCATATACTGTATATGTGACTGACATGTTTCTATCTATCTAATCTATTTGTGATTCTCTATTCCTTCTATTCTAAATTGTCAGGTATCGCTGCTGAAATGCCGGCCGGCTTTTTTAAAGAGACGGTGCATGAAAACACTATTATTTTTTTTAATAAATCCTTTACACTAAATGACAAGTACAGTAAGCAACACTGTCACTGTACTTCATATATATGTGACTGACATGTTTCTATCTATCTAATCTATGTGTGATTCTCTATTCTTTCTGTTCTAAATTGTCGGGTACCGGTGTATGCCGCTGCTGAATTGCCGGCTTTTCATGTTTCACTGTGGGCACTGTTCCCATCGATTTGGGCAATCACTGTAATGCCACAACAACCATGGCTGTGGCATTACAGTGAGTGGCAGACAATCCCTGCATGATTGGTGCTCAAAAATAGCGCCAGACATGCAGGACACGCTTTTGGTGCACGAACAGTTATCGAACATAACCTCGAACAGCCAAATTTTTTGCAAATCGTTCGAGCTCGTCCAATACCGCCCAAAACAGCTCAAATTTGAGATTGGCGAACAGTTCTAGTCGAACACCGCTCATCTCTAGTTGTGAGATAGGGAGGATATGAGAGATGAGAAGTAGGATTGTTTCGCTGTAGTGAGTGCGGACTTGAAAATAGTGAGGGATTGTTTGAATGCGATGAAGTGCTCGATGGAGTGAGACCTTTTCCATCTCTGCTCCGCAACCCTGGAGGCCCGTCGCAGTTCTTTAGTAAGTTTGGTGTGCCAGGGTTGCCTGTTGATTGTGCGAGATTTGGTATGTGTGAGAGGGGCGATCGAGTCGAGAGCTGCAGCTATTGTGGTGTTATGTAGTGTTATATGAAGCTGCAGCAACATCTGCATTGTGTAAGGAATTTATGTCTGCAAGAGGGAGGAGGGATTCAGAGAGTGAGTGTAGGTCAAGGTGTTTGAGATTTCTGCGAGCGTGTGTAAGTTTGTGGAGTGGGGATTGTGCACCTGGACAGGAGAGGGTAGAGAATGTGAGGAGGTTATGGTCAGAGAGAGGGAGGGGTGAGTTAGAGAGGTTAGAAAGGGAAAAGAGGCGGGTGAAGATGAGGTCCAGTGTGTGGCCATCTTTATGAGTAGCTGCCGAAGACCATTGAGCAAGGCCGAAGGAGGAAGTGAGGAATAGGAGCTTAGAGACAGATGAGTGGGAAGTGTCAATGGGGATGTTGAAGTCACCCATTATGATAGTGGGGATGTCAGTGGAAAGGAAGTGAAGCAGCCAGGTGGTGAAGTGGTCTAAGAAAGTGGTGGCTAGCCCTGGGGGTCGGTAAATGACGGCCAGTTAGAGGTCAGAGGGGGAATAGATGCGCACACAGTGCACCTCAAAAGAGGGGAGTATAACAGAGGGTGGCAGTGATATTTGGGTGAAAACGCAGGTATCTGACAGGAGAAAACCTACGCCTCCGCCATGTTTGCCATTGGGGCGGGGGGTGTGGGTGTGTTAGAGGGGGTGAGCCAGGTTTCGGTGATGGCGAGGAACGAAAGTTTGTTAGTAATGAAAAGGTCGTGGATGTAGGAAAGTTTGTTGCAGACGGAGCGAGCGTTCCATAGAGCTCCTGTTAGAGCAACTAAGGAAGTGGGGATTAGTTGGATGGGTATGAGGTTAGAAGGGTTGCGACAGTTTGTGGAAGGTCGTGGATAGGAGGTAGAAGTAACTGTGGGGATATGGCGAGGAGGACCAGGATTTGGAGAGATATCTCCAGCAGTGAGGAGGAGCAGAGAAGGTGTTAGCAGGTGGGAGCAAGAGAGAGCATGAGGTGGCTGTCTGTGTTTGGAGATCCAGGATTGAATTTTGAGGAATAATTCGGAGGAGGAGGTGAGATGAATGGGGAGGATGGAGGGAGAGATGAAGAGTTTCTTACTAGGTGTAGGGATTTGAGGGGTTACTAGAAAGTGGAGGACTATAGAGGAAAAAGTGAGAGCTAACAGAAACATAGTTAAAAGAGAGTAAGTGGTCAAAGTGTTGGTTACCTGACTCCTGCCCTGACTAACTGCCTCTGAAATAACTGCCACTTATCTCCGAAGCCACTTTGCACAAGAAGACGGTGCACAACCCAGCACGTGTGCACCCCTTAAAGATCTTCTAAATATAGAGGGCACACTAAACCATCAGGTGAGGGGCATTGTGGGAGCTGCTTGTGGCTAAATTAGCAGCTGGTCATCTCACCAGGAGATGGCTGGGTGATCAAACACAGAGCTAGGACTCTGTAGGCTCTGCAGTTTGGCACCTCTAAACATCAGATAAAATCTACAGTGGGGATAGGACAGACATATGTGAGTATTGAGTGGAATGGGACAGATAAAGTAGAAATATCAAGCAGAGAATTCTACCAGTGAGTTGAATCAGGAGAGCAGAGCATTAGATGGCGGC